>NC_134278.1:106053901-106664526 GCF_949628215.1 Phalacrocorax aristotelis
TCAGTGATAATGGGATACGGCTTGATTATTAAAGGTAAGATTTTAAAGTTCATTGAGAGTTTTATCACTAGTAGATAATATTCTGCACCCAGTAAAATAGAAATTATCACTTATTTCAGAAGGAATTAGAGTGAGGCTGAATTTGCTGAAAAGGTCTGTTTTCACTCAGACTTGGAATATGAGGATTATCTGTTGACATATGTATTTAAACCAAACTGGTGTGACTACAAACCAGATGTTTCTTGGGAACATTTTTTATAGTACAGTTGAACCATAAAACAAGGTGACACATTTTTTAAATCAGTATTTCTGATTTTGTGTTGAGGAAATGTGTATTGTAAGGTAGAGTATTCTAGGTGTTACTTTGCAGATTCTTGTCCAGCTACAAATAGCAATCTTGTACAATATTAAGTGCTGCAATAAAAATCGAGATAGAAAATAGAATGACTATCTGTATGAAAGAAAATAAATCATGTCGATGTAAAACAAATAAGTACTATTTTTACATATTTTTCAGCAATCATTTTAGACTAGGTTAAATCGTGATTTCCATAGCCCCTCTCATGCTCAATGAGAACAGATATCAGCAAGTAGCTGATGATGTCTAATGAAGAATCTAGAACTGAAAAACACTTCAGTATTGCTTGACTGTATTTGCCACACCTCGTTGCATTGATTCGGGGGTACCTTATTGTTGTAAAACTTCCACTGTGCTGTTCATTCTCTTCCTGTAAACTCTCCAAGAGTGAAAGTGGACGTAATAATGTATCCCCAATCTCGCAGTCTCTTCTCCACTCATGAATGTGCTTCACAAGGCCAAGGAAGGGGTGGGATAGTGCTGTTGTGAAGCTAATCCCCTCCATACAAGAGTGGGTTAGCCACACATGTAGATATAGATCTGGAGAAGGATCATCTTAGCATTGGAATGTGTTAGTGCCATAGGTGTTGATTTATGTTATTTCTAGTAACAGGAGTGAGGGAAGTTACTTGGAGTTGTTTTTACTTCCCCCCCACTCTCCTTAATGTTTCTCGAAGGTGAACTTGACAGTTGCTAGTTTATTATAGTGCTCTAGAATTTATAACAAATGTTTTATTGTAGTGCTATTCTTACTAAAAATAAGATCTACGGTTTGGTCAATTAATTACTATAAACTGTCCCTTTAATGTGTTGTAGTGTTAACTCTTGATTCATGTTGTTAATATGATTGGGAAGATGACTCTCATGGTCTTTGCCTGGTTTTGCTAAATACTTAGATCCATAAAAGAGCAATTATTTCTCACAGAATTGGATTATAAGTTTGTCCTGGTTTCAGCTGGGATAGAGTTAATTTTCTTCCTAGTAGCTGATGTAGTGCTGTGTTTTGGCTTTAGGATGAGAATAATGTTGATAACACAATGATGTTTTAGTTGTTGCTAAGTAGTGCTTATACTAGTGAAGGACTTTTTCAGCTTCCTGTGCTCTGCCAGGTGCACAAGAAGCTGGGAGGTGACACAGCCAGGACAGCTGGCCCCAACTGGCCAAAGGGATAGTCCATACCATATGACATCATGCTCAGTGTGTAAGCTGGTGGGTGTTGGCCAGGGAGGACTGCTGCTCGGGAACAGGCTGGGCATTGGTCAGCAGGTGGTGAGCAATTGCATTGTGCATCGCTTACTTTGTATATTCTTTTATCATTATTATTATTATTATTTTCCTTTCCTTTTCTGTCCTATTAAACTGTCTTTATATCAACCCATGAATTTTACTTTTTTTTTTTTTCATTATTTCTCTTCCCCATCCCACTGGGGGAGCTGGGTGATATTTAGCTGCCTGCCAAGTTAAACCACAACAAAATTTCTAACAGAATGCAGTAAATTAAAGGAGAGCAGTCATACAGATGAAGAATTATTTTCTACTCTTTCCTCAGTCTACATTTGTTTTCATTGTATGATACAATATGTGGAGAATGTGCTGAAAGCCACTTGTGTCCTTTCTTTGGGTATCCTCAGATACCTTTTCTTCAAAACTTAATGGTTTCCAAAGAAGTCTGGTAACATATTGCCCTGGAAATGACCTGAGTTATGCTGATGGTTGTGTTAGTGAAGTATTGCGTAACATTCAAATATGACAGTGTCCTTCCTTCTTGTATCTGCTTACTGAGAACTTCCATTTTAGGATGTTGAATATTAGGTCACTTTCTGATAATTGGTGTTCTGATAGTACAGGGTATGAGTTGTACTTAATGTCTCACTGTGTACAGATGGCTGCAGTGTGGAACCAACTTCACAGAGATCAAATGGCTCCTTTTCTGAAATACACTGTGGATGCCTATACCATCTAGTTGTGCACATGCAGATACCCAATTTCTGAACAAGCTCGTCATAGCCATGTCATGACATAGTGTCTTGTTTGGGTCTTTGGTGTGGCACAGTGATTAGCTGAGTCCATGTTGTAACCATGGCTGAGACAATATACAAGCTCATATTCCATATTATAAACTCATCTTTAACATTTCTGAAACTGGGAAGTTCTAGTTTAGAAGAGGCTAGAGGCAAAGAATGCTTTGTACAATATGCTTACGCTATTCCATTAAGATAAATTCAGTAACAATATAAACTGACGAGAAAGGAGTAATAATAACTTGACCCTATACACTGAACTATAGGTATGTAAAATGTCAATGCCTAACTGAATTTTTGTACTATGTGCTTGTATGGCTTGGTAAATATAGTTCAGATGCACAAAGGATATGTTCATTTAGCAAACAGTTGAGGCTAGTTTTTGTTTAGGTTTGCTCATACATTATTTTTTTTTTTCCCCCTCTAACTGCTTGGTGATGTTAACCCCCTGCAGAAAGGCAAGAACTTTTTAAATAACATCAGTTCGAGTGAACAAGCCACAGGTGTTAGCTGATGCTTTAACAGGTCTCCAACACTGACAAGGGTTTCTAGCATTGTTTGCGAAGCTTGTGTATATAAACTCTAATCATCATGAAGCTGAAATAACTGCCAGAGTTACTGGCAGTTGACTTTATTTGTGAGCGCTCAGAAGTCTGGGAGTCTGACTGTTCACAGACAATGTGTCAATTTGGGAACTTCAGTCATCCTTGTTCAGCATCTACCCAAGGGCTAGATATCAACTGTTTTGGGGTTGGGTTGTTTTTGCATCATGGCTCGTTTGATCCAAGTGCTATTGAAAGCCGCACAAGTATCTCCACTGACTTTGATTAGTTAATCACTGTATGACATAATAAGTGTGTGCTGATTAATTCTTTGCAATTCCTAATATGTACCCACATATAATGGAAAACCATTAGTGGCCGTTGCCACTGTTAGTAAGTTTCCAGTAACATAATTTTTATTTTCAGGCTGAAACCCCCAATTCTATGCAGTATTACAAATAAACAATGTAAACAAAAAGTTCTTACCACATAATTGGAATGGTAGGAGCAACATTTTCTAAGCTTGGAACTTTCCCAAAATCTTGCTCACAGATCCATGTGACATGTTACAAAAGTTGCTGATTTCATTGTTTGGTTTTTGAACATGACTGTCAACTTGTAGACAGCTGAAGTTTTCTGCAGCCTGTAGGCAGAAGGGCACAAAGGGCAGGGTGTTGCGTAGTGAAATGTAACTGTGACTCAGCTTTTGCTGAAAGTAATGCTCATTTCATTTCTCCTACTTCCTCCTGATTATCAAGAAATGCCCTACAGCACTGGTGTAGAGGAATGCTCCCTGCTTGAAGAATATTTTCAGAACTTACTAGAAATAGTGAACTGCAGAAAAGTAAAGGAGGATCTAGGAGTGTTCCTTTCTTAGCTGTGAAATTTGTGGGAAGTATCACACTACAGTGCTATTTCTAATTTTAGGAGCAAAATATCTTTCACTTCTTGTACATACATGTCATAAAACATAGGACAAAAGCGAAAACTTGCTGTTCAATTATCCCCTAATATAATTAAGCTTTGCTATAAACATATTGGATTGTGATAGCACAAGTATGTTGGGAAGACCTGAGAGAAGTTCTTCCTCTGATAGCACGTTTTCCATGCTTGTCGTGTGTATATCAGACATCAGAGATGGAAAACCTGGTAGCATCAGGACAGGATGGGCACTCTTCTCATGCAGAGCTTTCTGACCTTTCTTTGATGGGGATGAGAACTGGTGCTTTTACATTCCCTGAACAACTCTCTGTAATGTAAATAGCATAGCGTTAAATAGGTGGGTTTGTGAGAGTACTCTTCTTGATTAAGTTGTCTCTGTTCTTTATGTTACCATGGGCCATGGTTTCTGCTCCACACCTCATACCACAAGAATTCCAAAGCTTCCATGGCAGCAGCCCTTATGCCTCTTTTCCAGGTTTGCCACAAGATTATAAGAGTAGAGGTAAACATAGCACATGTTTGTTTTAGAAAAGGCTCCAGAAGTTACTAGCGATACACTGACAGGATTATTTTGTTGAATATCTGTCCCATCTTCTATTCCTGACAAGAGGAATGCCTGGTCAAGAATCACAGGACTATATAGATTGGAAGGGATCTTTGGACATGATCTAATTCAAACTACTGCTGAAAGCGCAGCCTACTTAGTTTGCTCAAGGCCTTGTCCAGTCAGGTTTTGAGCATTTCCAAGGATGGAAATTCTACATCACCTCTCAGTAGTTTGTTCCAAGGTTTGACTGCCTTCACAGTGAATAATTTTTTAATATCTAATCAAAATTTCTCTCATTGTAACTTGTGTCCATTGCCTCATCTAATGCAGTCCTTTCATTGCACGTTTCTGAGAAAAGTTTGACTTTACCTTTCCTACATGCTTCTATTAGGCCACAGAAGACAGCAGTTGAACTCTTCATGACCTTCTCTTCTAAAAGCTGTGCAAGCCTGGTTCTCTCAAGAGTGCTGCTTTAGTGCTATTTAACTCCCCTCTGTAAGGTAGAAGGTACATGGCTTATCTTTGGACAAGAGGAGTTTTGTTCTGTCTTCAAACAATTTTTGTAAGATTCCCAGAGCAGTAGCTGAAGGATCACTAAAAAGCCTTGAGAAAGGAAAATATATTGGGATATCTTGGATGAAAGCGTCTGACCCTTACAATTGGGAACAAGAAAAAGAGCCAAGGCTTGATGCTTTCCACAAACAAGACTGGTCCTGTTGTCTGTCATTACAGCCAGACACAATGACATAAAAAAATTTATTGAAACTCTACACATTAACAAAAGGGGAGGTGGATGAGTGAATCTCTAGGACATTTCTGTTACCACCCCTGCTAGAGGTTTATGTCACAACATTTGTTCTATGGATGACATTTTGTTCTAATTTCTGTTGTTTCCCTTCTAATGTATCGAAGTATTCTTCCCACTACTGAGAGCTTTAGCATGTTTAGTAATTCTTACCTGGGTATTTCTTTCCCTCCTTTGATTCCAATGCCATTACAGATTGAAATGTAGGCTGGAAACCTCTAACGTAATTTTTCTTTGAGGCAGGTGCCTGCATTGGTGTTGCAATCTCTACTGACGTTAGAAGCAGCATCAGACTGGCAACACCATACTATTTTTACTTCTTTTGATATAGCCTCACCTGTGCCAATGAACTGCTTATGCCCACAGCTAAATTCCAGATCTGCTGGAAATGCTGCATGAGGTAGATCCAGGAGTAGTTCTCACATGTTTTCTCTGCTGTTCCCTACCTTTCCGCTCAGCAGGATACATGTTTTCTTGAGGCAGGGAGAACAGACCAGGATAAGATAACAGGTTGGAGATTATTCTAGTTTGTGCTCTAGAGAATTGCCATTACAGGTATCTCTCCCTGCTACAGGATAAGGGTGGCTGCTGGGGGCTGCAGTCCTACCACTCCAGTCCCACAATACATGCTGTATTCACACTATATCTCCAGTGAAAGGAAGATGCCACAATGGTGACTTTGGGTGTTATTCCTTACTCTGTGTTTCAATCACAGGGTAACTGAATTGAACACAAAGCAATTTAAAGCAGAAGAGCTGCTGCTTTGAGAAGCTTCTGCTGGTGACTGATGCTTGCTACCCCTTTTTTTTCTCCCAAATCTCTACAGCAGAGAATAAATAGGCTATAGAGCCAGAGACAGGTCCCTGGTACTTGTAGCAGTAGTTCTCTTTGCTGTGGTTTGGTCTGGGTTGTACCTATTCCTTTCTATAGATGGTCCTACTCTACTAATATTTTGAAATATAGGTCATCTCTTCCATCACCTCTAAGGATGGTAGTCAGCTCTGTCTTTCATTTGTGCAGAGTTACCTTCCATGTATGAGCAGGTGTCTTACGAGGTAGAGTTTAGAAAATCTACCACCATGTAGTCTGTTTGTAGTATTTTCTCATCATCACAGGATGAAATCCTGAAATAGTCTTTTCCTGCATCAGATGATGTTAATGGTTGCTAAAGGGTTGCAGATGTTTCAGTGCTTCAGGATGGCTCAATGGCTAGTCTTCAGTCCCTGGTGCTAGGTGAGGTCAAGGCTATTTGGCAGTGGTCTGATTACTATGGAATACTTAATAACTGTTAATAACTCAAAACTAATGTACTTGTCACTAGTACCAGGAGCTTTTTTTTTTGTTTCTTTATAGAAGGGTAAAGACCTTTGAGGTTTTATCCAACTTTTTGACAAAAAGTAGTATTGACTTTTATGTTATTGATATTACCTTCCATTTTCATTCCTGAGCTTCATAGGTGAAGGGGAGAGGGAAGGTTTACAGCCTCAACTCTTTGTCTAACCCTCTGTGTTACTCTAAACTGAAGTCTTGGCATTATCCTGTTTATTCCACAGGAAGAAAAAAATGTCTACCTGCCTCTCCATAGATAATTTCTAACAGATATTTGCTTGATAGTGTTCTCTTATTGAGGAGCTAAAGTGTCAGCTTGTAAGTTTTTTAGATTACCTTACAATTTCTAAATAGCACATGCAATATAGTAGGGAAGTAATTTTTTTTTTAAATTCTGCAAACTTGTTACTTGGTCACCCATTTGTACCATTGCAAAGTGCTTTGTCACTTTGTGGGCTGATGCAGGGGGATGGTAATGTTGTTCATGTCTTCCAAATAGACTGATTCTCAGGATCTATGAAGTACGTTTTGAAAGTCATATAAAGAAGAATTATAAACACAAGCGAAGTATCAGTTTTCCTTTTTTACAATTGCCTCTCTGTGGGGTGTGTTCTGCCTTTTCTTCCATTTCACTATGTATAGCCGTCAGTAATTTCACATGCGGAATGGAAGACAAATCAGAGTGGTATCTACTCTGGTCAAAAGCACAAAACAGTTCTCATCCCACTCAGTGCCAAGAAAAATCTGGCTCTAGTGCCCAAGAGACGCCTCAACCAAGAGTAGGAGAGATGTATCTACTCTGAGAACACTATATTAAATGGTTAGTAACTGTTTTCCCCTTCTACATAGTACATGTCCCTGGCTATATAGTGTTTCTCACAATGGAAATGTCTAATGCTGTCTTTGAGAATTGTATACAGGTGAAAGTCAGCACAAGGAACCATTACATTGCTTTTTAAATATAAATGTGCATCTGTTTGGGGGTCTGGGCTACTTTTTCTGTTGTAGCAATAATTATCTCTTTGATTAATGTTGCTCTTGTCTTCAAGTCTAGGAAAAGAAATGTGTTGAAGTAGATTGTAGAGTATATTTTTGTTCTGTGCAGTAACATTTCTTTATAAGAGGCAATTAGAGAACGAAGTGTGTTGTAGAATATTGTGTTGACATCTCTACTCACAGATTAAGTTTTTAAAATGAAAATTTTCTGATGGAACTTCTTTAATCTTTTTAGGTATTAGTGTTTTTCTTTATTAAAGTCTCATTTCCTACCTGAGAAAAAAGAAATGGGTAATAGCTGTAAGAGAGGAAAAAAGTTGTTTTTTACTAACATGTCAGCTTGATCGTGTACTAATTCTACATTCAGGAGCCATTTTTTGGTCTGCCTTACCCCATGTGCAGATATCAGGGAATAAGAGAGCAAAAAGGTCTGTCCTCCTCCCTGTATGCTGGTTCTCTATCTGTTCTCCTCATATCCACTACAGCATCCTGCCTCTGCATTTTTGGCCCCTGTACACAGTCTGAGCAGAGAAGTAATTTGAGGGGAGGGAGCAGTCGGAATCCTTTTGTGTACAGGTAGCCAACTTTCTTGTAATAACTTATAAGGGCTACATCAGGAGCACAAATTTTGGAATCTGGAGAACTGCCCTTAGTTGTGCTGATTGTTGTACGGGACCCTAACCCTCACTGACGAAAGTGCAAGCCACCTCACTTATACCCTTGTACCACTGCTGGCATAAAAACAGCGATGAATTGGAGTTGATGTGGACAATCTGTAGGTATTGTGAGAAACCACATGGTAAGGACCGCCACTGTGAATTTGTTTTTCTCCAGACAATAGGCTTTTTTTTCTGCTGTGTAACTCATGTCCTTGAGTTAGCCTAAACAGGGACCACCATGGAGAGTGATGCATGAGATGATGTGTCCGTACAAGAAATCTGCTCCGTTTTGTGTGCTAGGGTGAATTCAGGTGCATAGTACCTGGATTCTTTTATTACAGTGTATTTTTCTACTCTCTGAATTATTAGTGTATTGTTTGTTCTGGAGACATGGAAGTAATTGTGAATATCTGTGAAATGCTAGTAGCATATGAGCATTATAAGAATCCGCGCTACAAAGTGATGCTGTGAGCAACTGATGAGTTGTGTGAATTGACCTTCATCTGTACTTTAATTTCCCAGTGTCATATCAAGCTAGGTTTTTTTTACATTTAGCTAGGACTTAAATTAATGTCAATATTTAACTTGTAACTTGAGCTAAGATTACAGCAAAACCAAATCTAATATCAAATTTCAAAGAAGCCTGCAGGAGTGGCTCTTAGATCAAAAAGTTATAGCTGATCTGACGTGCCAGTCTTATTCATGTATGGGCCTTTAGAAGAATGAAAGTATTAATTCCTATAAACATAAAGGCAGAACATAGGGAAGTGAGGGCACTTTTCATCCAAGCACAAAGACTAAATTAAAGACTACAAGAAGGTATAGTTATAGATTTCATTAGCAAATCTTATGTGAGAGTTATGAACTGTATTGCTATTATGAAGCTCTCAATTCCATTGAGCTTCTGACTGCCTGAAGCAGACCATTTTGCTAGCCATTGCTGAGCTCTGTGCTGCCCCACCTAGATTGCTACAAGTATCCCAGCAAATTAGTGTAAAGCTAGAGCAGGCATGTCTGGATTATACTGCAGCCAATGTTATGACTGCATATTTAATTACTGTGAGCTAACATAACTTTTTCCTTTATGAGGGCAAGTCTTGGAGATACTTCTCTTTCTTTGATTTTATTGTTTCTGTTGGTCTAAGATAAAAGCCATGCAGACTAAAGGAGTATAGTTCTTATGACTAAAAAAATGCCAGTGTGAACACATCTTACATAGTGTGTTACAGAATTACTTTTACATGTATGCAGATTTAGTTGTGTAGATCAACTATAGATAGCTATGTTTGTGGTAGAGAAGTGACATAGCAAACAGTATAGAATATAAAACTGAAACGGGCTTTATTGAAATAATCTTCAGTGTTTGACTTGTATTCATAAAGGATTTAGTTAAATCCTTAAATTCACTCATTCTCAACAGGTAAGAATTAGAACATTGCTGTTTGTAATAGCAAAAAAAAAAAAAAATTCATTGCTAGAATACTACATGGCCTGAAGTTCTCTAGTCTAAATATCATTTAATCTAAATATACTTATCAGTGGCTCAAAAAAAAGTTTTGTTAAATAAAATTGTAAAGTCAAAAACCACTTGACTGAGATAGAATGTATTTAGTGAACAGCTAATTTAAGACCAATGTGAACAGCCACCAAAACAATTCTTTAATGACGACTGCGGTTCTGCTTCATAAGAATGCTCTTCTGGGAGCTAGCGGTATACTGAATTTCCGTTAGTTTCCCAAGGTAAAGTGATCTTTCTCTTCCCTTCATAGACACACATCTCTATCCACTGCCGCCTTCATGAACCTTATTTTACCTCTTGGCTGCATGCACTGGGAGGTCTCGTTGGTGTAAGTGGAATATAGCTATGCCCTAGAAAAACAGGATTTCTGGATTCTTGTTTGTTCCCTGTATTGGATATGCAGCGCCCGTTCTTTCATCGCTCTGAACGCTGAGCAGACATTACGCTCAAGTATTAATCCTGCATAGATAACTCTTCCTCCTAGGTCAGCAGGACTGTTCATGGAAGGGCTCAATGCAGTTCTGTATTTCCATTTTCAGTTACTGTTGAAATGGCCATCTCTCTTACCTCATAATGTGATTTTTTCACATGAAATGAGGCAGTTCTCTTTGGTTTGATGTTATCATTTTAGAATTTAAATATTTTTCTTAATGCAATTCCTTATATGTTATTCATAATTATAAAGTATAGTTACTTAAGTAGGTTTCAAAGTACATACAGAACTGTTGAGGACAACCATCCAGTAAAGCATCATGTGTGCGTATGCTAATCTATAACCTTCTCTTCTGCAAAGTTTTCTCACAAAGTAATGTCAAACTCACTGTAGTTTGCATAACAAGTTATTTGGGGTTTTTTAATGCATAAAATGTGGCTAGCACTGTTTTAATGTATATATGGATGTGACTCTCTATGGGGATATCGGTGGGAGTGCTGTTAGAATAGTATCAGATCCTCTGTTCTGCGTGGTAGACAAAATACCTGTATTTATGATAGGTTGCGTACAAATCCCAGATTCTAATCTGTACCTTTGAATGTGCATATGTATTAATAATCTTGGTAAACAAACCACTGTGTTCATATATGTTCTTTACCAAGTTGGTGTTCTAGACGAGCACCGATCTTACTGTTTGCTTTTATTTTATGCATATAGAATCATAGAATGTCCTGAGTTGGAAGGGACCCACAAGGATCATCAAGTCCAACTCCTGTCCCTGTGCAGTACAACCCCAAATTCACACCATATCTCTGAGGGCGTTGTCCAAGGGCTTCTTGAACATCGTCAGGCTTGGTGCTGTGACTGCCTCCCTGGAGAGCCTGTTCTAGTGCTCCACCACCCTCTGGGTGAAGAACTATTTCCTAATATCCAACCTAAATCTCCCCTGGCTCATCTTCCTGCCGTTCCCTCAGGTCCTGTCATTGGTCACCACAGAGAAGAGATCAGCACCTGCCTTCCTCCTCCTCCCCTTGTGAGGAAGCTGTAGACCACGATGAGGTCTTCCCTCAGTCTCCTCTCCTCTAGGCTGAAGAAACCAAGTGACTTCTGGATTCTCTTTAGTAGCTTTATATCCTTAAGGTACTGTGGCACCCGAAACTGCACACAGTACTCAAGGTGAGGCTGCACCAGTGCAGAGCAGAGTGGGACATTCACCTCCCTTGACAGGCTAGCAACACAGTGCTTGATGCACCCCAGGATGCCGTTGGCCCTCTCGGCTCCCAGGGCACACTGTTGGCTCATGTTCAACTTGCCATCAACCAGAACCCCCAGGTCCCTCTCTGCAGGGGGACCTCTGCAGACCAGCCTCTCGTTCCTCAGTCTGTATGTACATCCACGGTTGCCGTGCCCCAGGTGTAAAATCCAGCACTCGCCCTTGTTAAAATTCATACAGTTGGTGATTGCCCAGCTCTCCAGTCTGTCCAGACTCCTCTGCAGGGCCTCTCTACCCTCCAGGGTGTCAACAGCTCCTCCCAGTTTTGTGTCATTGGCAAACTTAATCAGTATTTTTTCAAGTCCTGCATCCAAGTCATTAACAAAGAGATTAAAGAGTCCCAGCCCCAAGATGGATTCCTGCGGAACCCTGCTAGTGACCGGCTGCCAGCCTGATATAACCCCATTTATTATGACCCTTTGAGCCTGACCCATCAGCCAATTGCTCACCCACTGCATTATGTGTTTATCCAGCTGTATGCTGGACATTTTGTCCAGGAGGATACTGTGAGACAGTATCAACAGCTTTACTGAAATCCTAAAAGATCACATCGACTGGCTTTCCTTGGTCAACTAGGTGGGTGACCTTGTCATAGAAGGAAATCAAATTTGTTAGGCAGGACTTTCCCTTCATGAGCCTGTGCTGGCTGGGACCAATGACTGCGTTGTCTTTCAGGTGTTTTTTAATAACTCTGAGAATAATCTTCTCCATAATTTTACGAGGCACAGAATTGAGACTGATGGGCCTTGTAGTTACCAGGGTCATCCCTGTTGCCCTTCTTGAGGATTGGGACATCGTTTGCCAGCTTCCAGACAACGGGGACCCCTCCAGATTCCCAAGAGCATTGAAGAATATTGAGAGAGGTCTCACATCAGCCAGCTCTTTAAGTACCCTTGGATGAATCCCACTGGGCCTCATTGACTTATAGGGATCTAGCTGGAGCAGCAAGTCCTGCACAAGTTCAGAGTTGATAGGGAGTTTATCATTCCCACAGTCATGGTTCACTAGCCCAGGGCTCTGGGGGTTCCTGAGCCCACCATCAGTGGTGAAGACTGAGGCGAAGAAAGCATTAAATGTCTCTGCCTTATCTATGTGCCTGCTTGTGAGGTGACCAGTCTCATCAAGCAACAGGCCAATGTTATTTCTAGCCTGCCTTTTGCCATTAATGTATTTTAAAAAACCCTTATTGTCATTCACAGTACTGGCCAGCTCCACCTCTAACTGAGCTTTGACTGCACGTTATTTCCTCCCTGCAGTGGCAAACAGCATCCCTATAGTCCTCCCATGTCACCCGACCTTGCTTCCACTGCCCATATACTTTTTTCTCCTTATTTCAAGAAGAATATCCCTGGTCAACCATTTTGCCTCACCTGCTTGACTTCCTACACTTTGGGATTGCCTGCTCATGTGCTTTTAGGAGATGGTACTTAAAAAGCGACCAGCACTGATGGACCCCAGCACCTTCAAAAACTTTTTCCCAGGGGATCTTACTAAGCAGTTCCCTGAGAACCTGAAGTCTGCCTTCCTCATGTCCAGAGCTCAGGTCTTGCTGGCAGCTTTCCTCCTGTCACCATAGATTTTAAACTTGACTGCTTCATGGTCACTGTGGTCAAGGTGGCCCCTGATCTCCACTTCACCCACAAGGCCCTCTCTGTTAGTAAGCAGCAAGTTCAGGAAGGCACCCTTCCTGGCTGGTTCTCTTAGTACCAAGAAGTTGTCATCCAGATGGTTTAGGAACCTTCTGGACCTGTTTGTCCCAGCCATGTGGTATTCCCAGTTGATGTCTGGCAAGTTGAAGTCCCGCATAAGGGCAAGGGTGGATGACAATATATGAATACATATAAAAATACCATTTATATCTAAATATAACTTGCTAGTATTCCAATGGATTTTATATTTTGAACTTTTTTTATTGGTTGTAAATTAGATTAATTTCTCCAGTTTATTTTCTGTATAACTTTCTAATCAAGAGTTGTATCATGCAGAAAGGGAAACCATGGAAAGTTATTAAAACCTACCTGGCACAGCTAATGTATTTAGATTTCCCTGTAGTGAATGTTGCCCATATTGTCACACGCAAATGAAACTTTTTTACAACTGGACAGAGCATGTTACAAAAAGAACAGTCATTTACAATAAGTCTTCAGTTTGCTTTAGTTTTCAGTCTCATGTTTTAGTAAGACTGTTTGGAAAGAAACCAAGTATTGGGATTTTGTGTGACTCACTGTGGTAGGTAATTCTTAATCCCTGAAGAATACACATTCTACAGTCTTTGGAAAGTACACTGTTGATTGTATAGGAGGTTTTTGACTGCTTAATGTATTACCAAACACTTGATTAGTAAATAATGCTTTACCTAAGTGAATTTTGCTTACAGAGAAATTCCATGTTAGATACAATATACCACAGACTTAAAAGTAAGTGAGAACGTGTTTTGTTTTTCTCAAATTTGTGATCTGGAATGACAGCATAGGAGGGAGTTATGCTGTGCCAGAAGCTCTTGGTAAAATCCAAAACTACCACAAAATACATCTAGTTTCATGTTTTGTTATATACTCTGTATGTGAACAAGGTTTATCCATGCTTGCAAATCTTTTAGATGATGTTATTACCGATGTGGATGTCTAGAAAATGTTTGCTTACTAATGTATACAAACATGCAGAGTACATATTTCTGATGTTGAAATAGTACAGAGTTAATGAAATTGCATGATTTTGCAGCAAGACCAGCAAAGAAGTGATTATTCAGAGGCAGGGTTGTGAATTATTTTTGTTGGTTTTTGGAATAAAACTTGAAGTTAATTTTTTTTTTTGTGAAGCAGAAAGTCTGTTTTCAGAATGAAATATGTCAGATTTTGTAAACGTGTTCACAGCATTTCCTCTCATTACCATTCTTATACCATATGTTCTAAACTAAACAGTCCAAATTCCAGGTGAATGCTGATTTCTACAGTACAAACATCTGTTTTATCATCTTTTAGTACTGGTGAGTTATTTCCTCTGTCAACTCTTAAGCTGTCTATGGAAAAATTATGCATCTATTAATGAATCAGGTCCTATTATCCCCAGTTACTCTGGCTTCAGCACAGTTCGTCACCATATAAGATTCAATGTGGGTATTATCCTAAACCAGGCCATGCTCTGTTAAAAGTGTCTGAAGTTGCTGTTGCTCTTTACAGAAGTGTTTTAGGCTTTTCGTAGGTGGATGTACTAAATATATTCTTATAGCCTACCTTACCTAATTTAACTTTTTTTTAATTTGCTGTGTTTTTTACTTATCTGGGTTATTCTTTCAAATATGTAGGATTATAGGAGAAGAAAGCTAGCTGTAGAAACCTTTGCTAAGCTTCTTCATGGAAGTCACATCTTCTATTTAGTTGCTTACTTCATTGGGCTTATTTGCTTAAATGCTCTGCTCTATTAGGGTTTATGGATTTAATCTTTACTACATTTAAGTATTGCATCACATATGAAATTTAAAAAGCCAGTGACCAGGCTAGATAATACTAGGAACCCGATTTCTTTATTAATCTGGTGAAAACTGTGAGTTAATGGTAGTCCGCTCAGACAAGTTAATTTTCCCTCCCTGTTTCATTTCTGCTTTGAGCCTTTGAGGATTTGGGTTTTACTGAAAGGATCTGAAAACTGGGTTGTTCTCTGAGGTAGATGAAGAAGGCACGATAAAAGTCTGTAAATAAAAGTTCTGCATAGAATCAAATACAAGAATTTTATTAGAATATTTGATAGTTTTGTATTAGTTGTGAGATTAAATTCACTCTCTCAAACAAGAAATAAATTAGTCTCCGTGCAAGAGTCTGGCATCCTTATATAAGTTTAGATTCAGGTCTTTCTCTAAGTCCATATCCAGTGGCTTTTTTCACTTTTTGAATATATATCAGGAAAGTTATCATTACACAAGCTTTCCAGAAGATTTCCATGTTGCAATGAGCTTGCTGCCAGGCCTCTGACAAAATTTAGGAAATGTATTCAGCCATATTTACTAATTCACTAGAATGATACCAATGATACTGGCTGAGCAAAGTAAAGTCTAACACTCAAGACATTAATATTTCTCTGACTACAGTGCCTTAATTTTTAATGAAGCCATACTGTTTATTCCAAAACTTCAAGGAATGTCCTCAGTATTGTTTTGAAATTTCCAACTGATTGTGATGATATATGAAAGATCTGGTTTCTGTTAAGTTTATTTGATTTTACTTCATGCATCTTATCCCCCTGCAGCATTTCTATGTGGCCAAACAAAGTAAGTCAGAACACTTAGAAAAATAGGGGCTTGTGGTTGGGGGAAAGGAATAATGAAAGGCAAGGGAAGTTATAGTTGGTGAAATGGATGGAATTAGGATTGGTGAAATGAGGATTCTCGTAGGACTTTCTGGTTGTCAGAAAATACAATTTTTCCAGTGCAAAATGTTTCCTTAGAATGAAAAGAATTTTCATCATCTTGTTGAGAAGCAGATGAGCTGCTCTATTTTATCTCTGTTTTCCAGCCAAGCAAGCAAGAGCCTGAGGGAAGCATGGAGATACACAGTTACTTAGTTTACTAAAATGCAGCTGCTATTTCTTTATTTTCAAGCCTCCTCGTGCAGGACACTTCCAGATTTGAAGGTTGACATTCATTGCTTCATATGTCCTAAACTGAAAAATATTCCACACATGAAGTCTTCGAACAAATTTACACGTTGCTCCATGTGCAGGAAAGGCTCATTGAAATACATCTAGCTACTTGCAGTTTAGTCAAGAATTGTGGAGCTGTATACCTTGTCAACTAGTGTTCTGCTATTCCAGTCTATTTTTTTCTAACACAAATGGCTTTGTGGACTGGTTTACCAGTAGGAGTCAGTAACAACAGACATGTTTCATATGTCACATTCTTGTTTGCTATTGGAAATTATCCACTTCTGACTTCTTGGGTGAAATGGGTAGCATTGTTGAAAAATGTAAGCTGCCTCTGGCTTATTATGATAGGCTTGTGTGACCATTATCATGATGACACCTACAGTTTGATATTAATCTCCATCAATTTGAGCAAGGAATTCCATGGCTTGATAAACTGGAGGATTAAATTATGCCTTTCTTGGTGGTTCTACATGTAATCAGTTTCTTTCACACATCTACTAGTTCTTAAGGATAGCTTATTAATTATGTGGAGTTTAAAAGTCAGGGCATTATATAATTCCTTCCCATTTCAACCTTTCATGGTGTGGTAGTAATATACCAAAGATTGATGGGAAACTTACAGTAAGTTAGCAGTACAATTATTACTTATTGTATATGTTTTCAGGAGATTAACAAAAAACAGTCTATCAGTATCGCGCTTAAAATAGGTGCATGGTGCATAAGATTAACTGATATGGCTCACAGAGTTTTTATCATTGTGCTTTGATTTTTTTATCACATTTTGTGTGTCAGGGTCCATTACTTTCAACAAAAACTTGGATTGGAAACACCCACTGTCCATGTCTGTGTTCTACGTCTCGGTATTAAATACTTAGTATTTGGGATTCATGCTTCTAGGAGGTGTAGTGGAGTGCTGTGATACAGAGGTGTCTTTTGGAAAGAAGCCATTTGTGGTCAGTAAAGAATCTCTTCAAGGTTGTTAACCTCTGTATCTTTAAATTATGTTTATATAGCTGCCTAAATTATTTCTGCAGTTTCAGTTGGAATATATTCCCCAACCAAAACAATTGTGTAACACAGCTGTTACCTTTTGCCCCATACCTTTCAGTTACAGCTGACGTAATCTCGGGGTAGCTTCTGAAACAGTTGCACTGGTTAAAATTTTCTCATGTGCTTGTGTTTGAATATTAGTTAGGTTGTCAGGCTTATTAACATTATTATTACTGCATTTTGTCAAGACATGGGAGTGTCATCCAGAAAGTCTTATTTGTTGGCTTGTAATCTTGCCTAAGGCATATTAGCTTGACAACTGGTTTGTTAGCATTGGGAGTATATTTGTTATATTCACCTATTGTTGCTAAAATGTTTAATTCTGTAATGTAAATGCACTGGAAGGCTATGATAAATGCATTGTCTTCTATTATAAATATTTAAATTTTGGTCCTTTTTAAGTGAATGCTTGTTATGTGCAACTGAAGATATATATAATAGCTTGTTTTGTTTGATTTTCTTTTGACAGTGCTCATGTATCTTTTTCCTCTTACCAGTCTCAGTTTCTGCATCAGAATGGCACGTTCACATTTGAAAAGTATTTCACCAGAGACTTGCATCTTTTTTCAGAGTAGTTGTCTTACCTGAAACTTGTCTGGTAGCTCCAGAGAATGCTAGCATGAGAGCTACCACACCACAGTGCAATTAAATTTTTCCAAGGTCCATGTTCCTCACTGAGGAATCACGTCATGATGGTTTTGAGGTTATTGTGAAACTTGAAGGCTGATTTTTCTGACAAATACCAGGTCCAGATATGTACAGTGAATCTGCCTCTTAAAAGAAATCTGGGTCAGCTCATCTCGTCTGTCTTCTTGCTGTTATCACAACTCAGGCGTAAGAGACTAGGGACTGATTTTTATCATGCAAGATACAATAGAGTATATTATATAAATTAGGGTAGTATCATTTTGCTTCTCCATATATGTGTGCTTTGGTGGAAGGACTTGAGAGAACAATGATAGAAGTTTCTCCTTGAACACAAGAGGAGATAAGTCCCTAACTAAGTGCCCAAGCCAACAGCATAACAAAAAAGGATGCACTTCAGTTTCCTAAAGCTCAAATTGTCTTTTTAAGAGCAAATTCCAAACTCTGAACCACTAGAGTTTGTGTAGTAACTGTCACACTGGCAGTTTGTACTGCCCATAATGAGATGAACCCACAACTTATACCATTAGCTACATCTACCTGTCCTGTGTTTTATCTAAATCTATATGTCCTGGAAGTGTCTTTTTGTGTGTCTTCTTTCATGTGGGAAAGGAACTCGGTCTTAATTTTTATACTTTAGATGGGCTGCCTGTCCTTTCACAGTCATATTGATAGTGGACAATTCTATTGAGTTTGCCATGGGTGTGGCCATGGATGATGTTTCTAGGAGGTGTAACATCTGTGGGACTGGAAGGTGTTCACCACCTTGCCTGAGGCAATAGTGAGGCAGTTACGCCATGTCAGCGTGCACTGTGCATGTCACTTTCCGATATCCCTGACCAGAACCTGGTAGTTTAGCCAACATAATTTTTAAGCTCTATAAGTAAGAGCGTTTCTGCAGTGTGCATTTTGAAGTTCTCTTCTAATGGAGAGCTATTTTTTACTTTGCTAAGCCTTTTTATTTTAATGGTTGCAGAGGTTAATGGGATGTCTTGTGTTCAGCTTTTAACGCTGCCTTTATATGGCTGCAGAAAATAGCTTAGTGATACAATCTTAAACTTGTAAGCCTGAGGATCCCTGGAAGTGTAGGTCAGCTGCAGTTTATTAAGGCTTTTCTTCACTCAGAGCCACTAAAATTTTAACCTTTTTTATGTTTGCATGCAAATGATAATGTATTGTTAGAGTTGCACAATTCCCAACTTTCCCCCCCAAGCCTTGTTATGATGTGCTATTGAGCTGTGAAAATAAGAACCTATGTCCCCTTCTTGGGCTCTTGTTTCAGCAGTACTTAGGTACTCAGGAACAGATGCTTCTTTCTCATACTGTCTGCTGTTTACTTTCAGCTGATACTCCGTTCCTTTAAACCACGGCACTAAGATGCCAGCAATCCAGATACTGGAGATTCTGTTTCATCTCTCCCATAAAGAAATCTGATTTGGCAGTTTTCTATTCTTTGGAACTTTTAAAGACATTTTAATTTTAGATATTTCAGCTTTCTGTAAAATACTTCATATACTGTAAATGAAGATGTATCATCTCAGAATCGAGAGTCACATGTTTAATTGCAAATTACTTGAGCTTACTGCATTTTGGTGTAATTCTGTGATGGCCTCACCCAAGAAACAGCACATGATTATTTGTAAGCTTGCCATATCCAGGAGGAAATTTGATAAGGCTTTCAGAATCTGCGTTGTAAGGCCAGTAATTGCTGTGATCCAATAAAGGAGCCCTCTGTGGTGGCATCACTCGAGAGAGTAAGCGTGGTGTGACTGCTGCTGGCTTCTCGGATCACACTGTCTAATGAAAGATTAATGAGGAGGTGATGCTTTGTAACAAACATCTAATACTGCCACCAGGTCACAAGCTTGATTTGAACCAATCAATATAATTCATTTTCTTAAAGGTAGCTAATGATAGCATGCTTATGAGAAATGAAATGGCCTGCAATCTAAGACAGCCTGTTCGTTCTTACTGTGTCAGCTTTAAAGAAACAGTATTCATTTTATAATGTCACCTAAACCTTGGAAAGAAAGAAGAGTTTCTGAGGGAAAACGTTAATACTTTAAAAATAAAAAGAAAAGAAAACTGAACTAAGGGAATCGTTAAATTAAAAATAAATTCTAATTAAAACTCAATGAAACATAAGGAGAAGAAGAAAGAAGTCTCATATTCTCTGAGTTAATAGTATCTGAAAGAGAAAAGAGAGTTTGATTTGGCTTTGGGTTTTAAGGATGAGATGTACATTAATGTCTGTGTTCTTAATCCTAGGAATGACTCACTTGCCTATGAAAGGCAGGGGGTCAGGTCCCCACCTATGTCATATTGACCCATCTGAGAACAGAGGGAAAGAAACTGGACCATCATTCTTCTCCTCTTGTACTAACAGAGACCAGATAAGTTTCTGATGTAACCTAGATGAGTCTTTTTTTTTTTTTTTTTAATAGCAGCTATATTAATTCCAGAAAGCAAATATAGGGCACAGAGGAGGCCATGTCTTCAAGTATTCCCCTCAGAGGTGATCCTACAGGAGACTGAACAATCTGGAATTAGAGGGCAGAATGAGGAAACACAAAGGCAAGATTTTCTTCTGAACTTCTCCCTAAAACCTTTGAGCTGGATTTTGCATTCTTGCTTCTATCTAAGCAATATCATGCTGTGAAAGTGCTGGCAGTTACTGTAGCTATACATGGAATAAGATACTGTAAAATATGAATAACGGAGCTTGACTTTTGAGCTCTTGATTATGAGACTTTGGTTTTCCAAGCTGCAGGGTGGGAACTCCCTACTTTTCTCTTAAAGTTCAAATTCTCTAATGAAAGATTTTGATTTTCATAGCAAAATAGTAGTGTTGTCCTCTAGGTATATATAGGACTGTACTGACCTGGCTTCAGCTACTTACTAGGTACAAAGTAATGTTTCAAAAAATCATGAAAACTTATTTCCTAAATGAAAATAGTATTTGCTTAATATTTAGGAGACTTGCCTGTGTGGTACTGTCTTTCTGTCTAGATCAGTAACATCATAAACTTTGTAAATGTTAGCATTATTTTCATTAACAATGTTATGTTCCTAATACCTGGAACAAATTGATATTGTCATCACAAATATCAATTTGTCATCAAATTGTCAATACCAGATCTAGAAAAGACATTAAAAGCCAGGAAAACTTTCATGCTAACATCATTTTCCAGGAGCACAGGTGCACAAAAACACTTCCTTGCAGTGAGTAAGCAGTCAATTTGATGAGTAAGCCATTTCTAAATCACTGAATAGCAATTCTAATAGCAATTTTGGACTCATATTTTGCCACTTTTGCACAGTTGTAAGAAAGATGTATATTGCCATTAGATGACATCTATTAATGTTTAGCTTTCTAGTTTCCATTGTACAGATCCCTAGGTGAGAACAGATTAATCACTTCTAGCTGCAATTTGAGGACCTTTGCTTCAGTCACTGAAGCAATATCTTTTTTATTTGATTTCTTTGTCTCTGTATTGATTGCATTTTCCTTCCAGACTGCAGTGATCAATTGCTATCGTGTTTCTTGGATTAACTTGGATTTCTCATCTTTTCTATTTCCATTTCCTTTTTTCTTTTCCAGTAAGTGCTTTAAAGTTTTAAATGTTTAAATAGAACCTCTTTCCCATAAAGCTTAGAATTTGCCAGGGTCCTGTCCTAGAAGAGGTCTAATGGTCTAATGGTCAACACACACCTGGAAGATGGACACTGCTGTGCTCTTATTCTAGTTGATTTATTTTTGTGGCCTTAGGCAGGTCTCTAAACTACCTGCCAGGAGAGGCACAAAGATTAATTGAATAGGCAAAGTGCCCTGTAATGCTTAACGTTGTCTGACTTTAAGAATACTGTGCGCTTACTGCCAGCCTTGAAAACAAAGTCTGTGATGTTATTGGGGGAAATTGTGGGTTTTTTTCCAGTGATCTTGCCTGAAGGATGACAGTAAGATTCCTGATTCCAACAATATGAATTCATAATTGCACAGACTTTCTTTTCACGATGAAATCAAACTCTGTCATTTCTGTTCCTTCTTGGTAACTGATATTTCTGCTAAAATTTCCTGTAACTCAGAGAATAACAGAAGTTCATCTGTATTGGTGAGAATCCATGTTGAAATAAATTTCAGAGTTATTGCTATCCATAGTCCTGGAACAGAAGACGAAAAAAAGAGATATCCAGAAGAAAATATTGTAAAACTGATGTCTAGAGAAACAAAGTAGTACATAATGCTGGACATTTAAAATTGTAATTATTTACACATGAAGGATATTGTAAAGGAACTATTCAAAGTAGTGAATTTTGTCAGCTTGTTAATAGTTTGATCAGACTTGTCTTTCATAACAGACATTTTATCTACATCTTTGCCATTTATCTTATTTTTGTTACTGTGTTGCCTGGGAGCTCAAGTCAGACTTCTCCATAATTGCCTATTTTGATTTAATTTTTCTCGAATATGAGTGACAAGTCTTTACATGTAATATGTTTCACTCTGATTAGAGCTTTGTATCCTGACATTAATACCTCTCTGTCTTTCCCAGTAACTTCTCATCCAGAATATCTTAATATTATCTGCCACATCATGGTGATTGCTCATAGTCATCCTCTGATGAACTAATAGACCCTCCTCTTTCTTCTCATTTGTAATTTCCAACTTGTCACAGGAATTCTTACTCCTATGTGTATGACCACGTACTTTATCTAATTTCATTCTGTTTCTGTTACTGCAGTTACCATTCTCCTTTGGTGTGGAGTAATGTCTTTCTTCGTACTAACAGCTTATCACAAACCTAATTTCTGTGCTGAGGTCACAAGGGAAAATATTAAATATGTCCTAACACAGATACTTGAGGAATTAATCTAACAGTTTCTCTCTAGCATGATACTTTCAACTGTTTTCTCTTTAGCCAGTGCTGTAGAAATACAAGGACATATATTCCAAATTTTCCTATTAAGTTTATACAGGGATCTTACATTTTCACACTTCAGTATGATTTATACAAATCATATAGTATTATTTGTATAACAGCTAACAGATTGTATGATTTGTTAAATAGCAATCAGAAAAATCTCTAAGAGGTTCCAGACATTCTTCAGCTATTTGCAGAGCAGCTCCACTCAGGGCACTGTGCCAGCACTAAAATTTCCAAGCCGAACATCACATTTAAGAAGGCATCCTTGCAATTATTACTTGCTCTGACCTGCCCCCATGTACCCAGGGCTGTGCTTTGGAGCTTTGGAGCTGCCAGTGGTGGCATGTGGCATGTGTTTCTGAGCACCTTTCAATGGCAGAACAAGCCCATGTTTGTCAGTAACTGGAGTCCGAGTTGTGGCATCCATACGCACATGCTCAGGGCTTTATTCAGTCACGTCTTGAACACTGCCAAGGATGGAGACTACACAACCTCTTTGGACAACCTGCTCCAATGCCTGGCTGCTGAAAAAGTTTATCCTTATGTCAAGTTGGAGCCTTTCTTGTTTTGGCTTGTCCTTGTGTCTCATCCTTCTGCCATGCAGTGCTGAGAAGAGCCTGGCTTCCTCTTCTTGGTAACCTCCTTGTAGGTACTGAAAAGCTGCCATTAGGTCCTCCCAAAGCCACCTCTTCTCCAGGCTGAACAAGCCCACTTCCCTCAGCATCTCTTCACCCAGCATCTGCTCTCGCCCCCTGACCATCTTGGTGGCCCTTCAGTGAACTCACTCTGGTTTATCAATATCTTTCTCATGCTGGGAGGCCCAAAACTGGGTGCAGTATTCTTGATACGGTATTCTCATTACAGTCGAAAGCATGCTGACTGAAGGGGGATAAGCCACTACTGGCTATGTGCCCGGTGGTCGAGCCCAGGATGTTGCCCTTTGCTGCCAGGGCATAATGCTGGCTCATGTTGTTGCTGCCGATGTCCCCAGCTACCCAGCCAGTTGGTCTCCAGCCTGTACTGCAGCATGGGGTTTTAGCTTCCCAAGTGCAAGACCTTCATTCGTCCATGTGGAATTTCATAATTTCATGTCAGCCCAACCTTCTAACCTATGTAGGTCGGTTTGACTGGTGACCCTGCTCTTGAGCATATTTGACTCGTCTGCCCAGTTTGGTGTCACCTGGAAACTTGGTGAGGGCATGCTTCATAGAATCATAGAATTGTTAAGGTTGGAAAAGACCCTTAAGATCGAGTCCAACTGCTAACCTACCGCTGCCAAGTCCACCACTAAACCATATCCTCAAGCACCACGCCTATACATCTTTTAAATACCTCCAGGGATGGAGACTCCACCACCTCCGTGGGCAGCCTGTTCCAATGCCTGACAACCCTTTTGGTGAAGAAGAAATTTTTCCTAATATCCAACCTAAACTTCCCCTGGCGCAGCTTGAGGCCATTTCCTCTCGTCCTATTGCTTGTTACTAGGGAGAAGAGACCGACCCCTGCCTCGCTACAACCTCCTTTCAGGTAGTTGTAGAGAGCGATAAGGTCTCCTCTCAGCCTCCTCTTCTCCAGACTAAACAACCCCAATTCCCTCAGCCACTCCTCATAAGACTTGTTCTCTAGACCCTTCACCAGCTTCATTGCCCTTCTCTGGACGTGCTCCAGCAACTCGATGTCCTTCTTGTAGTGAGGGGCCCAAAACTGCACACAGTACTCGTGCAGCCTCACCAGTGCAGTGTACAGGGGCACTATCACCTCCCTGCTCTTGCTGGCCACCCTATTCCTGATACAAGCCAGGATACCATTGGCCTTCTTGGCCACCCGAGCACGCTGCTGGCTCATGTTCAGGCGGCTGTCAACCAACACCCCCAGGTCCTTTTCTGCTGGGCAGCTCTCCAGCCGCTCCTCCCCAAGCCTGTAGCGTTGCATGGGGTTGTTGTGACCCAAGTGCAGGACCTGGCACTTGGCCATGTTGAATCTCATACCATTGGCCTCGGCCCAACAATCCAGCCTGTCCAGGTCCCTCTGTAGGGCCTTCCTGCCCTCCAGCAGATTGACACTTCCACCCAGCTTGGTGTCATCTGCAAACTTACTGAGGGTGCACTCAATCCCCTCATCCAGATCATCAATGAAGATATTGAACAGGACCGGCCCCAACACTGAGCCCTGGGGAACACCACTCGTGACCGGCTGCCAACTGGGTTTTACTCCATTCACTACTACTCTCTGGGCTCAGCTGTCCAGCCGGTTTTTAACCCAGCGCAGAATGCACTTGTCCAAGCTGCAAGCAGCCAGCTTCTCCAGGAGAATGCTGTGGGAGGCAGTGTCAAAGGCCTTATTAAAGTCCAAGTAGACAACATCCACAGCCTTCCCCTCATCCACTGCGTAGGTCACCTTATCATAGAAGGAGACCAGGTTAGTGAGGCAAGACCTCCCTTTCATAAACCCATGCTGGCTGAGCCCAATCCCCTGGGTGTCCCACATGTGCTGCATAATGGTATTCAAGACGATCCGCTCCATGATCTTCCCTGGCACCGAGGCCAGGCTGACAGGCCTGTAGTTCCCCAGATCCTCCTTCCGACCCTTCCTGTAGAGGGGTGTCACATTCACTAGTTTCCAGTTGTCTGGGACCTCTCTGATTGACCAGGACTGCTGATAAATGATGGACAGTGGCTTGGCAAGCTACTCTGCCAGCTCCCTCAGTATTCAGGTGGATCCCATCTGGCCCCATGGACTTGTGAACATCTAGGTGAAGGAGCAGGTTGGTGACTGCCACCTCTCCAACAACTGGGCCTTCATTCTGCATACTAGCTCCATCTCCCAGCACAGGGGCCTGACAACCCCGAGGATGACCAGTCTGACTATTAAAGACTGAGGCAAAGAAAGCATTAAGTACCTCAGCCTTCTCCTCATCTTTCCTGGCAAGGTTACCTTCCGCATCCAACAAAGGAGGGAGATTCTCCCTGGCCCTCCTTTTGTCACTGATGTATTTATAAAAACATTTTTTGTTATCTTTAACGGTGGCAGCCAGTTTAAGTTCCAGCTGGGCCTTTGCCTTCCTAATCTTTTCCCTGCATAACCTCACAACATCCTTGTCATCCTCCTGAGTCACCTGCCCCTTCTTGCAAAAGCTGTAAGCTCTCCTTTTTTTCTTCGGTTCCAGCCAAAGCTCCCTATTCAGCCAAGCCAGTCTTCTCCCCCACCTGCTCGACTTACGGCACATGGGGATGGCCTGGTCCTCAGCCTTTGAGACTTCCTTCTCTAATAACATCCAGCCTTCCTGCACTCCTTTGCCCTTCAGGACTGCCTCCCAAGGGAGTCTGTTAACTGGACTCCTTAACAATCCAAAGTCTGCCCTTCTGAAGTCCAGGGTAGCGGTTTTGCTGACCCTCTTCCTTACTTCTCCAAGAATCGAAAACTCTATCGTGTCATGGTCGCTGAGCCCAAGACAGCCTCCGACCACCACATCACCCACCAGGCCTTCTCTGTTCATAAACAGCAGGTCCAGCGGGGCACCTCCCCTGGTTGGCTAGCTTACCAGGTGCGTCAGGAAGTTCTCTCCCACACACCCCAGGAACCTCTGAGACTGCTTTCTCTCTGCTGTGCTGTATTTCCAGCAGATATCTGGTAAGTTGAAGTCTCCCATGAGAACAAGGGCTAAAGACTGTGAGACTTCAGCCAACTGCTTGTACAGTACTTCATCTGTCTCCTCATCCTGGTTGGGTGGTCTATAACAGTCAACATTGCCTCCTCCAGGTCATCAGTAGATGTAAAACAGAAATGGTCCCAGTATAGACCAGTGCAGTACTCCACTTGTTACAAGCCTCCAGGCTGAGGACAATCCATTAACCATTACCTTTTGAAACCAACCATCCAACCAGTTCTTTACCCATTACGTCAATTCATCAATGTCACTTTATTTTTGCTAATTCAGTTATTACATGAAGTAACGTTTTATTGTAGAAATGCATTTAAGCCATGATAGTGAGGGACCAGGATAGTCTGGAGAAAAGAAAGCTGTAGATAATACTACTGCTTTTAAACCTAAACTTTAAAACCTAAATTTATTTCATTTATTCTTAGCTGATCCTGAGCTAAGAAGTCTCTGAAACTAGATGCTCAGTGGAGTGCAGCGTAGAGGTACCCAAGCTGGTGCATTATAATAATTTATAATGATATCTTGAACCTAGTGAGGTTCATTAACTCTGAAGAACTGTGTAAACCATTATATTTCTGAACTCAAGCTTCCTGAGAATCATTATAGTCATATTTGTGTGCTGTTGTTTAGGCATGGTGGACTTAGGCTAGCATGCATGTTACTATTTTAAGTATCTCTGCACCCGTGTCCTGATTTATCTGCAAAGTAGGTAGCCCACGCAGAAATTTGACTGAGTTATTGGCTATGGGCTGACAATGGAGTCTCTTACTAACTAGGTAGTTGAGCCTGAGCATATGCCTTTAGTTCATATTTTCCAAGGCAACAACCTGCTTGTATTTTGCACGTGATTTGTTAAATATAACTTGAGTAATCTAGTAAGTTTGTTATCTGATGTCATTCACAAGTTAAGCAGATGTTTAAATGATCGTCTTTACATTCATAGTTATTTGCAATTATAGAATAAATGGTGAGGCAAGAACCCATTTTAAAACTAGGCCCTGAACATTTTGGTCTTGATTTTGTATCAGTAGGAACTTCTGAAAAACTTGCCACTAATGTCAATGGGAATGAGGTGGAGCGTGTCTATAGAATAAAGACATTATGTCGGCTGCCAGTGGCACAATGTGTGTGAATAAAAATGGTTTATCTCACTAAATGTTAAGAGGTTTGCCTGAAATCACTTCCAATATCCTTTCTTGTTCTCTATACAGTAAAGTATGTAATTAGGGAACATGTTATACAGCAAACTCAGTTTGAAAAATTGATTTTTAAAGCATAAAAGAGGCAGTGACTGAAGTCCTGCCAGGCTCTATCAAATACTCACATGTATTATATTGTAAACATAATGCAATTTTACTGTATGTTGTCATAATAATTGGCAATGGTATTAGAGTCAGTCATTGAGTGCTTTGTTCATGTGGTAATAGATGACAAGGGCTACAACGTTTGTTGGCAGCAAACTTGTTTTCCTTTCTGTTTTTCTTAGTAAATTGGTTTCAAATAGTTTTGTGGGTGTTTTTTTTAACCGACTATCTTGGGATCCAGATGACTTTATCTCTTTTTAATGAGATTTGGGACATTCTCCTTAAAAGTGGTGTTCGCTCAGTGCTGCCACAAAGGCTGCATTCTTCACTTTTCTTAAAGCATGGCACTGTGACAACAGAGCTAGGGAAGACTTAGTAGCGATGAACAGCGCAGAGGGGTGGGTTAAGTCATATTCATTAGGATCCGTGGCTGAAGGGTAGCATGAGTCAGGAGAGAACACAGAAAATGAGTCTGGAGGCCAGCGAATAATTTTAGATTGCTGGGTAGGAACATCTTATCTGTTAGTCTCTGTAGGCTTGACTCTGTAATCCTAACTCATGCAAGCCATGTCACTGGGTTCCTGCGGGCTGCCATGTGATGGGAGCTATTCATTGTGAGTAAGTGTAGCAAAACTGCTCCATTTACTTGCAAAGGTTCTAAGGGGCAGCCAGAATAGATAACAACTGGGAAAGGGGCATTTTTCCTGCTGAAACTTCAAGACATTTGTTACTGAGTCAGTTGCTGGAGTTTTACAGGACAAGACCCTCTTAAAATTACTTTTTTTAAGATACAGACCATATGTAGACAGGGCTCTGCAGGATCCTGAAAGGCAATTTGTGGTGGCTTGAGGCATTCACAGTAGGCATGCATTTCATTTATGATGGAGTAAGTTTTGCCTGATACAAGTTTAACAGCTGAAAAAAGGTTGGCTGTACCAGCTTTTCACCTTCCATCAAATTCAGACTATAAGCGTTGACTACTTAGCTTCAGATTCCTGCAAAATCAGCACTAACACACACCCTACGCATCACCATTCTTTCACTTTTACATGTATCTTTCATTTTTTGCCAGTTTGAGTCAGCTCTTGCTGACTTCAGTTGCACATGATATAGCCATATGCTTCCACCCTTCCCAGGCTGCCGTGCCTTTTCTTGTACTGTTTGTGTGCCTGCCCTGCCTGTCGCTGTGTCGCTCTGTTTCCATCTCATTTCATGTTGTGTACCACTCTCCATCTCAAAGTCCATTTGTGTCTGTCTTCATTCTCGGTGTTATTCTTTAGTGCCTGATTCTTTTTCAGTAGTCTCCTTTGGATTACTGGCTGCAGAATATGCCACCTGCACACGTCTCTAGTTCTGTCAGCAGAACAAGAGTAGCAATGTAATTGCTTCTACAAGAAAGTCTTGCTCCTACAGAGCAGACATAACTTTATTCTGTTTTGCACTGGTGTATACACTTTGGCTTTCTTTGCTGACCATGCAGGTATTATGAATCTGCCCGGGTAGTTTTGCAGAAGGGATGGTATTAAGCTGCCATGAGATATCTCTACCTGTAGTCAGCATTTAGAAACACTCTGTATCTGTGAGTGAAGAACAGGACCTCTAGTTGAATGTTCAGAGGGAAATGGAAATTAGTAGAGTACTTGCCCAAAGTGATATTTATCATGGCCTCTGTCACTTTTTCCTCTTGAAAATGCTAGCAGATGTGTGACCTCCCACATGGTGTGGTGCAATATGGGGTAAATTAACCCAGTACTGAGTCATAGGGAAAAGGGGCATCAGTTTGAACCACTAATATAATATCTTAGTTCTTTAGGGATCTCCTGTCCAGGGGTTGTCCTGTAACTGTTTAGTTTGTGAACACCTTTTAAAAATCACTACTCAAAGTGGTTTAGTAATTTAAGACTATGTTGAAAAACAAATTAAATAGTTGTTAAATACCATATCAACCATTTCCAGTTAGAAAGCACAAAAATAAACATTGTAATGTTTTTTCAACATTTTAAGGTTTTTATTAACCTGCTGCGATATTATCTGGTATCTGATGAAATTGCTGATATTTTTCCTCACTAAGATGTAGCGAGATGTGCGTGCATATATTCTAAGGCACAGTGGATTCTCAACTCAGGTATAGTTGTTGCAAACTACAGATGTTCCAAGTGCTTTTCTGCTCAATATTCTGATTGGTAATTATGTGGCCAATCAGCATTTTAAAACAAAATTTGCACATAAAGAGCCTGTTCATCCAATGGGGACATGCTAATGGGTTCCCTCCCTACACAAGTGCTCTGCATGGTAAGACGTGCATTGGCTGCCTGAGATCAAAACAGAATCAGAACAGGAGAATTTTCATAGTGCACAAGGTCGCTTTAAAATTGTTTTTTCTAAACCACTATGAATTTTTTCTTGTGTACTTTACACTCTGTGAGGGGAAATCTATTCATGCAACAATGCCCAGTACTGTAACTGGGACTGATTTAGCTTGTACTTTAACCACGTAAAAAAAATCCTGGTGTCTCCACATTTTCTTGTAACTTTTGTCCACTCTGCTGCTTTAGCACTCAAGCTTTTTAGACCATGAAAAATCTTGAAGACATGGCTGTGCTTAGCCACACCTCTTTCTCTGAAGGGAGTGGCAGAATCTGATAGAAAGATTTCCTGTAATAGAGCCAGTAACCAGAAGTTGGGCCTGTTTATATCCTCTAGACTGGAAAATTCAGAAAAGGGTAGGTTTGACATTCCTCATATCCTAAAGTAATATGCTTGAAGGCACACAACAACCTAGCCTTAGGAAAATACACTCTTCAAATGTTTACAGCTTTTTTTGTACCTTGTACTAAAGAAGGAAAGGAGCACATGGACACAGCTTTTCCTTGATGAGTCATCTTATTTCTTACAATTCTCCCTTTGATAAAATTATTTGCAAAGAGGCTTAAAGCTATTTTCTTCCAAGTGTCACTGTTTATTAGAAAACTGAAAGATCATGAGTTAGCTTCTGCTTCTTGCACGTTAATAAATTTACACCTGTCTTGCTTTGGAGGCAACTCAAAGGGCAAATGCAGTTGGTAAGCATGAGTGCTGCACCACTTTGGAGTCATGCTAAACTCTTTGTACTTCATAGCACTCTACCCTTTCCACAAGTACTGTGGAAAATGTTGGCTGTCATCCTTTCAACAGTACAGTATTTGCATTTCTCTTGATCATCTGTCCCAGAGCAAAGTTCAGCAGTATTGTTGAGGAAGTATTGTTTAAGTGCAATTAATCTAAAAATATATCAAAAGGAAAACTACTGTATATTAACAAATTATGGAGAAGCTTTATATAGGCTTGTTGATGTCTATAAATACATAAAACAAGGAAGCAGCAGCTTATGACATGGTTATTTCTGGAAAAGCAGAAGGTCTGACTCTCATTATTACACCATGCACTGAGCCAAGCAGTTGCTCCTGGGGAAATTGTGAGTGGAATTAACAATCCCAAAATTAGAAAATTAGAACTATTTCCACAGTGCTATGAACTCTTTGCTCCAGATCAATGATAAATCACACATTAACATCAGTGGGATCAGGCTTAGGGTTTTTGCTTCCTTCTGGCCCCTACCTTTTCAAGCAAAACCCTTTTCCTTTCCAGGGAATATCCCTTCTGACTATAAGCTTGAGGATCTGACAACCTTTAGTGATTTCTGACAGATCTCAACATAGAGTATCCCAAAGTTAGTGAAGTGGTGTCAGCTCATTTCTTCAGAAAGGAGAGTAAAATACATTACTGGATCCACAGGGCGGGGGAGAAGCTAGAAGGAACTAAGTCAGTTAATTTGCTTTCTGTATCATAGGTCATTATTACCCAGTTACCTCTGTATAGAATATTTTGTGTTCAACTGCAGTAGTAAGCATCCAAATACATGCTGACCCAAAACAAGCCACAACTCAACAAGGTATCCAGACTTGAAGACCTCAAAAACTAAAGATGCCATTGAGCATTCCCATGCTAATTGGAGTTATTTATAACTTGTGGTTTAATATGCCATGTTTCCTAACTGAACTTCATGTTTGCGCTGAAGAACCCTGTAGGAGCCAGTATCTTCTGTAATTTATTAAGTCAAGCTAGTTAATAATGTTAATAAGTGAACTTTAAGTATTTCCTTCAAACATGTCACTGTAATGTTTTCAAGTAATTTTGTCTGCTTTTTTGTATACTGTCTTGAAACCATTCTTTCTAAAATGTGAAACTTGGTGTGGTGTTCCACTGCAGGTTTCACCAGTGTTGCATATAGTTGTAAAAAGCTGTTTTGCTTTTGTATCTGTACATACAAGGATCACATATGGGGGAAGGTTTGCTACAGTGTCAGCTGTTTGTCACCTGTGATCCTTGGTACCTTTCAGACCATGTGTTTTCCAGAGAGGCGACTTGGCTCTAATGGAGCTTTTAGTTCTAATCCCTTTGTATTTGGCTGTATTAAGTCACGTTTAGTTAGAACAGGCTTAGTTTATTAAGTGATTCAAATTGGTCTACATGACTATCTTCAGCTCTTATCCCCACAATTTTATTAATCTTGCAAATCTTATTATCATGGATGTATATATTTATTTCTAAATCACTGATCATTTATATTTATTTCCAAATAAGCCTTAAAGTTTGTTACAAGTCTGCATTCATTATTACTTTGATAGAATTTTCAGTTTTCCGTCCATTTAATACACTTTATTGATATTGTGTTGAGCTAATTTTCATGACAATGTCATACACTATTCAGTCAACTGGTCTCCACAAATATATTGCAGATATACAATTACTTTCATAAGCCAAACATCTGTCTCATCAAACAATGCAATAACTTTATTTTACAAGATCTATTTGCCACAAAACTGGGTTGATTGCTATTAATTATATTCTGGTACTTCAATTCTGTATTAATTTTATAACAGCTTTATTACCTGGAAGTAACATCAGACTAAATATCCATTAGCTCTCTGAGTCATCTGCTGGCCTTTGTTATTATTGGCACAACATTAGCACTTTTCCAGTCAAATGGAATTTCCCTGGAATGCCTTAATTTATTAAAATAAACGTGATTAGTTCTCAGGCCTTCTCAGTCTTAGTTCTTAGGTGTGAGGTAGATGGATTGGCTGATTTTAAAATGTTTAGTTCTAGTACCCGTTGTATAACATCCTGTTTGGTTACTAGGGGACTGGAAAATAGTTCGACACGATCATGTGACATAAGAACATATGTCCAAGTATGGGATAGAAATATTTCTAAGAGTTTCTGTCTCTTCTGCATTGCTATTAAAAATTTTATCATTTCCATCTGGCAAAGGATTTACATAACTTCTAGGACTATTGTAGTCTTCATACTGTTTTTGGTTTTTAATTCTTCATGTTACATTGGTCCTGTCAGCTGTGGACTTTCTGCTAGTGTTTCCAGCTTGCCTTACTGTTTTGGTTTTTTTTGCTTTGTAACTCCTAATTAATATAGATTATTGCCATTTCTCTTTATCTTCATGAACTGGCTGGATGGTTGCATCCAGAGGGTAGTGGTCAATGGCTCGATGTCCAGATGGAGACCTGTGACGAGTGGTGCCCCTCAGGGGTCTGTACTGGGACTATTTAATATTTTCATCAAGGACATAGACAGTGGGATCGAGTGCACCCTCAGCAAGTTTGCAGATGACACCAAGCTGAGCAGTGCATTTGACACACCAGAAAGACAGGATGCTATCCAGAGAGACCTAGACAAGCTGGAGAGGTGGGCCTGTGAGAACCCCCTCAAGAAGTTCAACAATGCCAAGTGCAAGGTCCTGTACCTGGGTCAGGGCGACCCCCAGTATCAATGCAGGCTGGGGGATGAAGGGATTGAGAGCAGCCCTGTGGAGAAGGACTTGTGGGTACTGGTGGACAAAAAGCTGGACATGAGCCAATAATGTGCACTCACAGCCCAGAAGGCCAACCGTATCCTGGGCTGCATCAAAAGAAGTGTGGCCAGCAGGTTGAGGGTGGTGATTCTGTCCCTCTACTCTTCTCCAGTGAGACCCCACCCGGAGTGCTGTGTCCAGCTCTGGAGCCCTCAGCAGAAAGGACATGGACCTGTTGGAACGGGTCTAGAGGAGGGCCACAAAAATGATCAGAGAGGGATGGAGCACCTGTCCTGTGAAGACAGGCTGAGGGAGTTGGGGTTGTTCAGTCTGGAGAAGAGAAGGTTGCGGGGAGACCTTATTGTGGCCTTCCAGTACTTAAGGGGGATTATAGGAAGGATGGGGGCAATCTCTTTAGCAAGGCCTGTTGTGACAGGACAAGGGGTAATGGTTTTAAACTAAAGGAGGGTAGATTGAGACTGGATATAAGGAAAAAATTTTTTACTATGAAGGTGGTGAAACACTGGAAGAGGTTGCCCAGAGAGGTGGTAGATGCCCCTTCCCTAGAAACATTCAAGTCAGGTTAGATGGGGCTCTGAGCAACCTGATCTAGCTGAAGATGCCCCTGCTTTCTGCAGGGAGGGTTGGGCTAGATGACCTGTAAATGTCCCTTCCAACCCAAACCATTCTATGATTCTATGATTCTATAGTACTTTTTATTACAAACTACTGCTCACACTTGAATAGTGAAAGACGACACAATTTTTAGCCAAAACTATCTTTTCCTTGCCTGTGGAATTAGAAATTCTTGACCACCCTAAGGTTTCTTCTTAAGGAAACTTCTCACTTTTGACTTTGCCACATAAATTTTAACCATAATTTTAATTACTCTGCTAGGATACTGAAGTTGCAGGTTTCTGACAATTGTAGGACATGTACCATGCTCATGGCTTTATGCCACAGTGTCTCCCTCATCTGTCCGACTCATTCTGCCCTCTTTGTGTGTTTTTCCTTTTAGCATTTAAATCACATGAAGCATTGCACAATGTTCGCTAATAATAATCGCATCATTCTTTTGCGCTGGAGATAATGTCACGTTCTCTGACTTACTACCTCTTCCAATCTCGATACATAAAGGCCCAAAAGTATAATCTTTTAATATGCTTTACCATGCTCATTCAATTTCTTCAGGGACTGTTCAAGCATGTACTCTATTTGCCTTCTTACCAACTTCCTCAGGTGTCGCTACTTTAACATTCTCCTGCCTATTCCAGCTTGTCTCCAGATCAGAAAGAGGTAACACTTGCACCATCCTCTTTTAGAGTTTTTCTAAGAGGTAAAATTATGATAGGGAGTGGATTTTCATACCAGCCCTATTCATGAAGTCTTCCCAAGTCATGCACTTGTTTGTCTGTTATCCATCTGACCATACTTAGAGGATAATGCTATCTGTTCAAGAAGTGATGCTGCAAAAATGAGATTTCAGATACATTTCATCACAACTTTACATTCTCTAGGCAAAATTTTCACCAATGTGCCTTCCACAGTGGTATGCCAGCAGAAGCCAAAAGTAAATCTTTTTTTTTTTTTCTTCCACAGCCTTATACAGCAGGCCCTCCTTTTAATTTTGTGCATTTTGCCCCTGTGACTCAGACTCCTGCATATCTGGAGGATGTGTCAGCTTTTTATTCCAAACTAGTGTGTCTTTTTCTTTCTTTTTTTAGAATAGCATGTAGTAACTTCAATGGGATGATATAAAGGGTGTTGAGGGGACTATAGCATCCAGCTGATTTGTTAGTGATGTTAAAGGCTGCCCTCCAGGAGTAGAGCACACTGCATATTTTGCAGTGAGCGTTCAAATTTGGTCAGCATTCAGAAACAATAGCCATTCGTAGGTGATAAATAGAAAATGTGGCTTGGACATACCTCCTTGCTTTAGTATTTTAGATCAAATGACTTCCAAGGGCAGGGCACTTAGCACAATTCTCCCTTCTGCCTTCCTCTTTCCTTCCTGAAATAAAATAATCATAATCGTAGGTTCTCCTGTCTGCAGCAGGTACTCCCAGCAAAAACTCTTTCCTTAATATGTGTATGTGGCGATTAAGCCTTTTAAAAATTACTTTCCTAGTTTTCCTGCTTAAGCCTGCCAATTAGCACAGTCTAGAGAGGAAACTGGAAGGAAAAATTTCTTTCAGTACGTTTTCCTGAGAACAGAATACTTGATAGGTGATAAGCAGGGAGAAAAAGAGAGCTGACATAATTCAGCTGCGCCTCTTCTTTCATGGGCTTGCAGCCTGGTTTATAACTGAGGAAGGAGAGGAACAAAAAGCAAGTGGAGTTAGAGCATACAAAGAATTTTAAATGCAGGTTTTTATTTTCCTAATTCCTAGCTATCTTGTACTCTGCTAAAATGGTCATCTTATACAGATTTCAACTGATATTTTCCAGTGATAGAGACTCAAAACCTAATGATGCCTAAGTGTGACACATTTAACCTATGGCCTTGATATCATTTGACCAGATCATGTTGCTAAAGAAATCTTTAGATCTCGTGAGTACGTAAGAACATTTATTTCCTTCCTGAAGGAGATCATAGAAGTACTTTCTGTAAAAGCCAGTATAGTCCTACTCTAGTAGCAGTGTTACATTTGACACGATAAATGCAGAAAAAGTGCTAAGAAAGAGTCTCTGTGGCTGAGCTACATAGGCCTTCTGAATCCAGACTTCTTTGGATGTTTTGAAGGAGAAAATGAAATTGTCACATGGTTGCTGATTACATAGTGACTGAATTGTTTCAAGCTACGTGTGCTTTGGGAGATAGAGTCTGCAGCTGGGAAATCCCCAGCATGTGACTGGTACAGCTGTGTTTGATAGCGTGATTAAGCTTTACAGCAGACCTGAGTATTTCACCAGGTTGCATCTGTACCTGTGGGTGTCTGCCTGTTGCAGCATTCGCGTAACTGCCAAACGTTCCCAGTCTTTCAGAATTTGCATCAGCATGTGAACATCTGAGCTGCTTTAACTGTGTAATCTGCTGCTGATAAAGCAATGGGGAAACAGAGTACCAAGTGCAGTGAAGATGACAATTTCTCTTTAAGGGTGAATACAGTAGCTTTAAGTTATCTGCATTTGTGCCATCCTGTCAAAGGACATAAATAAAATGTTAGGAAAAGGAGAAGCTTGGGCTTCTGCTTTTCTTCAAGCTATTTTTATGCTTATCCATCCCCATCTCGTTCCTACAGTTTCTCCTCCTGTGGCATCTTGTCAGCAATTGAAATGCTGAGTTGTTTGGAACAGGGACTCTTCGTTACTTACTGATCCAGTGCCAAGGATAATAGGACCCAATCCCTTATGGGGTTTATAAAGTTTTTTGTAATATAAACCTGTGATTTCAACTAATCATTTGTTGGTTGACTCATTTTGACCCACTGCATTGTCTAATACGTAGAAGCATTAGGCAGTGGGTCATGCAAACTGTCACTGTGTTCACGTGGGAAAAGAGAGATGCTGTACTGTGGCTTTGAAGTGACCCCTCAGAGTGTTGCAGAACAGGCCTCTAGCTACATCGTTGGAAATTTGGATCACTGACAATTGCAAAGCATCACTGTGATGACTTCACTGGCTTAGTAGTTGAACTTTTTCACAGTTCTGCCACTCCTGGAGATTTTCTATCACACCATGGGCACCACTGTCTCTCCCAGGTATGAACTCATAGCACAACCCAGTAGTGTCAGCAAGCTCCGTGACATTCCAAGAAACACTCTCTCCTGGATTTTAGGGTACTAGTTATGTGGTCCCTAGAATACTATGATCCCTGACCAGAGTGAGCTACTAAGAAATAATTGATCTGATTTAGAAAAAAAAATTAATGCATTGAAGCACCAATTTGCAAAGTTTTATATATTGTGAGAAAAATGCACTGTTTTTCACTGTTTGTAAAATATTTTCAAGATAGAGTCCCTTGAAAAATATATTTAGCCTTTGCTTCTTGGATTTATCATGTGTTTCTTCTATACGTATGATGTCTTGTTAGAATCCATTGTCGCTCTAACCTACCTCCTCTGTCTCAAAACTTCTGGCTTTGGGTTTGATTTATAATGGTGCTGCTTCAGTCTTCCTGCCAAAGCTTCACAGTATATTTAAAATATGTTTTCCTCTTAATGTGTATCACCCTATGTTTCTAGGGACTAAATACCACTTTTTCTCTGATATTTAATTGTTTCAAAATGCCTAATGGGGTGAGACATTGCTGGTAGGTGCTTGAAAGGATTTCAGTCTAGTGTTTAATTTTTTGCCTGCAATTTTTCACACATTGTGGTGAAAAGGCAAAATTTAATGTTTGTGCTAAGGGTTGCTTGTTATCAGCTTTACACTGTAAGTGACAGAAAGAAAAGTTAGTGGTACAAATAAATGTCACTTTTTAAATACAGAACTAGATTATCTTTTGCAGATTGGTAAATTATTTATTCATATAACGTAATTTCTTTTTATAATATTTTTTGAAAAATTTTCCTTTTGGAAGGTCTCTAGGGACTGATACTTCAAAAGTCTAGGTATTCTCTGCCTTCACTCATTTCATAACAAAAAACAACCTATGACTTAGTTAATATGGTTAATTAGCCAAAGGATAGAGTTTGATAGAGCATGTAGTAAGGATTAGCACAAGAGCAAAAAATCATGAGATGAGCTATTATTATTCCCCTAATTTGTTGGTCCTGGTTTCCGTATGTTATATATATTTCTCTCTATTTTGTTTGAGGAAGTAGTCAGATGAAAGGTCACAACTGTTTTATGAAAGTGGGTGAATCATGTACTGATTCACTGTGTACAGACAATGTATGCTCAATGTACTTGGACTGTGCATTCCTTTATTAGTGTGCCATCCGTTCTACCGTGGGAATATAAGAGAGATTAACTGGGCTGAAAATCAGTTAAATAGAAATGGTGTTGCAATACAACTTTATGGACTTGAATGGGAAATCACATAGTTCATTTAAATTGCACACTCAGTATGACCTTAGGCCACGTCCCCAAAATCTTTGAGATGTAATTTAGATGAGCAGGTATTAGACAAAAGCAGGATGTGGGGACCGTACCCATTGCTTTGGTCATGAGATGGAGAACGTGCTCCCTTCACTGACTTTTGTCGTCGTATGCAAGTGTCGTAGCTTAAGGACGTGTTGTGTCCCCAGATTCACATTAAGATACATAGAGTGAAGTTGGCGACAGGATCTCTGTGACAGCTTCTGTGACCCAGAGCAACAGTTTTGCTCTTTCTTTCCCATCATTGCCACTGGAGTTCAGAAAATTCCCAAAGCTGGGGTTTGAGGAAGACAGAGAGGGGAAAAATCACCTGTCCCACACAAAAATTTGGAGTAAAATAACGACCAAAGATTGTAATCAGGGTGATGGGAGAGTCTGGGTTAGTTTTGTTTGGTTTTTCTTTAAGATTGTCCAGGGCAAAGGTGACACATTTTTAAATGCTGATCTGCTCAGTTATTTGGCCAACGTGCCTCGTTCTCTGTTACCACCAAATTATATAACGTGGTGGGGTTTATCCAGCCTCACATGCTTCATCACAGTGTGGTGGGTCATCTGACAGTATAAGGAACATAATATGGTAATTAGGGAATCTTGTCTTTCTTTTATTTTCCCCCTCCAAAGCAGACTATTTCATGCTTGTGGGAAGGTATCATGCTAGCAGTTCTGGGAAGCAACACTTTCTCTTTATCCCCTGAACAGATACAAGATGTACGGTTACACTGCAGGCTTTCCTCTTGCTGGCATGATAGCATCTCCATTCTCACATGGAAATGCAACCTTCAGGGCTGAAAAAGCAGTTCAGGCCAGCTGAGGTGTTTAACCCATTCCACCTTCTTGCTAAGACTAGCAAAACTTTAAAACCAGAGAATTCCCTGTAACTTCAGCCAGAGCAGACAAAAGTCCAGGTTATCAATACTGACACAAACATGAAGCCCCATCTGCTAGAGGTACTGTCTTTTACGACGTGCTACTATATGGAATGAAGTAAAGAGAGAGACAGTCCTACTTGCAATACTGGTAAATATACTGTAAAGTACTTGGAAACTCTATCTGTATTTAGGATCCTATCTGGGAAAGAACTTCTGTATGACACTCAGCATCTGAAAGCTAAGCAATTTCATTGATACATTTCTGGACTGAGGCCTTGGGTTTCTTCTAAGGACAAGTACAATTGCAGCTCCTCTGCTCTGACCTTTAGTTGGCTTAATGTAGGCATCCAAGCTTGAAACTTGTACATTGTACAAAGGGAGTTCGAGTTTGGTTTTCTCTTACTACACCTACAAGTGGAATGCCAGCCTGATGTGCTCAGAAATGAAAATAAACACTGAGCAGGACAAGTAGAAGCACTGCTGGACACAAGGGTTCAGTATAACTTGGGCACCATAACTTCATTCTTATAATGCCATCTTGAAGTTGTTGTGGTGTTTTTTTTTTTTTTATATAGCAGAAATAAATCCAAGTAAATCTATTTTGCAGCCTTTCCTTTTCAGGTGATGTAGGATTCATGTATATGGAATTGAACAAACTTTATAAGTTTTGCAGTGCCTGTCTTTGGAATTACCCTACAATGTATTTATTGACTGTTGCTTCTTTCTAGCAGCCACTGTGTTTTCTGCAGCTAAAAGAAGGTTTTAAAACCTGATTTGGAATATGAACTGACAAAAGTGGGAAGAGAGAGAATGTCTCTGTAAAGTGTCTGTAATCACTTCCCTTCAAATATGCAGGCATTATGCAAAATAGGATCTTAAAAGTTATTTTATTCCCTCTTGATAGGTACACAGCTTATCTCATTTTGAGATCAGAATTTACAATATTCAAGGGGAAAAATTAGGACTACTGATTCCCCTTACACATGTTTTTACAATTATTTGTATAAATTTTCTTCTCCTATAACCAATTTAAACTGTTCGTTTCATATGTAATTGTATCCAAGGGGAAGATATGTGTTTGTGTGTATGCTTGAATATTCCATTATTAACTAGTGAGGTGATTTCCTGAAATCAGGAGGTTTTGCTGATGCCCTTTATTTTATGTAGTTTTATGTTAAAGAAATTGTATTTTTAAAGATAGTAAAGCACATCAGCAATTTTGGGGAAAAAAAAATAAGCGTAGGCTTCTTGGATGTTTGAACAGTTCGGACTAATGGGCAATACTAAGTAGTCTTGAGATGGGGGAAGCACGTATGCAGAAGAAAGAGAGCTGAGTTTGGGAACTAAAACAGAAAAACCACAGAGTGAGTAGGAAGCATATCCTGGGTAAGAGTAAAGAAAAGCTGAGCCGGAGCTCTTGGAGCAGCATCCAGCTTTACCAGCTGGGGGCACTTTCAGCTGTCTTATTTGTTTGATTCTTGCACAGCTGGAAAAGACTTGACCCTGTAAAAAGGCTTGTTAGTTTTATCTTGAAAGTATAGCTGATAAATAAATTGTGGGGGGAGAGAGAGTGGGAGAATAAAAACAGAGAGTAAAGTCAGTTCTTGTTTCTGCCTTCTGTCTGTGGGAGGTTTCTACCCCTTGAGGTAGAGTGCAAGCACTCAAACAGGTTGGGTGTCTGCATTTGGCACAGCTGAGAGGCTGAAACTGCGGTGAGGAGCACAGCCTGGAAAGAGTGTCAGAAATCTCCTAAAACCGATCGGACATTGATGATGAGAGTTTCTGTGCTTTCAGCAGCAGAGGTGCTACGGAAGAGTCCCACTCCACCCCTGGCTGCTCCCTCCTGTCCCCCAGCTGTGGCAAAGGCTGATCCAGTGACTTCTGTAGCTGTGCTGTGGCTGTCCAGTGAACAAGGTGGAAGTGGGTAACAGGCACAAGCAGATGGGGGAATGCTTCAAAATAATAAATTAATACTAGTTATTAAATCTAACAATTAAAACTAATTATTATTTGTGAATTTGATAATAATTAAACTAGTTACTATTTTAGAATAAAATTCTATACCAGTATTGTCTAACTGGAAAGATCTCCAGAATCCTGAGTTTTGTCCAGGTGGTCAGGTAAAAATGTTAAGAGTTGAATAGTTCAGCTGGTGCCAAAGGTAAATGTGCTTCAGCAGCAGTTAATGGTCAGATTCGGCCTCCACTGAGGCTGTGGTTTCACAAGCACTTCTTTCTCACAGTATTGCCATCCACTCACTGTTCATTCTTGCTTCCCACCTTTACCCGCATATTCACTTGTGCCAGTATAACACTTTGTATGCCTGCACAGTGAATTAGATTGGGAAACTAATTCAGTTTTGAAAAAAATCTTTTTTTGGGGGTGAGTAGGCGGGCAGGGGATGGTTATTTTCCTCAATACAGTTCAACGTGTGCTGTACCAGCAGTTGTCCTGGCACAAATAAGAATGTGGTGGAAGGTGGGAATGAGCTGGAGGGAACAAGGTATTAAGGCCAACACTGTTGCTAAAAGAGATGTTTGTGAAAATACACCTTGTTTTGGTGCAGAGAAATGGGAGAAAGGGTATAACTAACTCTTATGGGAACTGCTGGGTTATATGTGGTCATTTTGCTCATAACAGAGATTTAGCTCTGAGTGCCTGTGGACCCCAGTCCACATCCCTCTTTTCAGTAGCAGGCTGAACAGAAATCTCATTGCTTCTAAACTCTGGAAAAGCATGCTGTGCTAGACTGTAATGGATGTAAATTTATTCACTGATGGAAACACACACACACACACACACCCCCCAACCAATTTCCTGTATAATACTGTTCTTTGGTGCAGTCATCTCATTGTCCTTTTCTCCGTTGCACCCTGGGCACTGCTGCCACAAGAGATGCTGCAAATGGCTGTCATTCTGCACAGATATATGTCCCTTCCAGGTATTCAACTCAAAGCTGCCACTCCTCGTGCTGTAAATCAGCCCTCGTGGACTGCAGTGGCTGCAACGACAGCCTGTTCACTCCTTTCCTGTGTATCTCATGACTTTCCCTTGAACTGTAGTTCCCTCGGGTACAGAGGTTCCTTGCCTTCCTTTTTTTTGGTGTAATATAGTAAGATTTTGCTCTTTATCCAGTGATTTCTACTTACAGTTCTCACAGCTAGGTAAGTACCTTCTCATTTCTTACACAGAAAAATAGACATAGGTGATGGTAGCAGCTTGACCAAGATCACAACCTGGTGTCTGTCAGAGCGTGGAATAATTAAATAGTTCTCCTCACTTCAGGCCACTGCCTAAGTCATCTGCATCTTAACAAGGGACTGTTCCTTCTGGCAGCTTGATTTGCTTATTTTAGTAGTTCCATGGTACGTTTCTGTGGTATGTATTTTTTATTAATATGGGCTAATTGGGTCATTAATATTAATGACAATCAAATTCTGCTGTGTCTGCATGCACCTGTCATTGCACACCTAAGACCGCACTCACCTGTGTCACTTCTCTTATTCCAGTCCTAAGTTCTCCGGTGCTGTTATTGCCAAAGTACACAATGTTGTCCTTGTGTAATGTAGATAGATACCTGCTAAACCCCTTTGATATTGTGAAGCTCACTTCACCAGGGCCCTAAGGGAGGAGTCAGAAACCTAACCTAACCTAACCCTAACCTCCGAGTCAGAAATTGAGAGGAACCTGCACATTGAAGTCAGTGACTTGATACGGAAACCTAAATGGTATCAGAGTTGTGTCATATGACACAATGAGAAGGTAATAATATTAAAGAATAGAGAACAATAATTATCCTGACATCATCTTTATTAATTTTATTATCAATTTTATTACAAAAACTCGTTGATCCATTAGTGCTGTGAATAGTCTGTTAACAGGTCATCTGCTTGAAGCCTTTCTCCAGTTTTTCCTCAGTTCTCAGCTGGGCAACTTTCCCATCGAAGTTGATGCCATTTTGTGTGAGTAAGAGGGCCAGTAAAGAGGAGAGAGCATTTCAGGATTTGTGCCACGTAGTGGTGTTAAGAGTCTTTAAGGCTTCTCCTTAACCCCCACACCGGCAGAGAAGCAAAGACTCCCCATCAGCTCTGCCTGGCGCTCACAAGTGTGCTCACAGCCAGGCCTATCATTGCTGTGGCTGTATGTTGATGCTCCTGTCTATGTCCCAGTAAACCAGTAACGTGCCGGTTTTTTTCTCCTCGCTTTACTACACAGAGTCCTCTACCTTCAGGTTCTCAGATTTCTAAACAGGGTCGAAGCTGTGAGTCTTCTCTGCCAAATGCAGTATGTCCAGGAGGTTACATTATACTGTCCTCTAGTGGTAAAATATTCTGCTTGCAGTCTTATCGCAAAAGCAGGATGCTTTCAGGCACTTCCTTTTCTATGTTATTCCCATGTGAATACTGTTCTTGAAGAACCTGAAAGCAATCTTTCTTTGAAAAGGTTGCCTAATAATAACACAGGCATTTAGGAAGAAGTTCTTAACAGAGGAACTTGGTAACAAAGTTGAAGTGAACTGTGATAGTGATGCTTTGCTAACATAATTCAGTTTCAGGTTTAGTTTTAAGTTTTGGTTGGCTGCCTCAGTCATTCTTCTGTGTTGTTCCTTGAACTTACAAGTGGAAGAATGTTTGGTGGAGAAGTACAAAACGTCAAGTCAAGGGATTTGAGTTATTGCTGTTTCAACTGTAAAGTGTTGGCAAAACTCTGGATATCATTTTTCCTATCATTTTCTGTATGGAGAGCAGAGTGACAATAATAGCTACTTCTTCACAGTGTTGGAGGGCTGCTCTTGGAAACAAGGTCCTCAGTGCAAAGAATATGTGGTATAAGAAACAGTAAGACATTGCCTGTTAAAATAGGACCAAAGTCTTTGAGAGAATCCTGTCTCACAAGTGGTATTTTTTATACGTTTGCCTAAAATCAGGGTGAGTTCTTACCATATGTAGATCACCGTTTTTAAGTTCTTTTGCTTTTCAGTGAATTCTTACCTAGTATCACAGACTCCAAAGCAAGATGGAGGCTAAGGAAAAAAACCCAACAGATTTCAAATGCTTATTTTCCTTTCTTTACTTTTCATATAGGTACATTAGAGTATGTTTTGTTAATATGTTTAGACCTAAATGATTAAGTCATTGATTAATTAGTGTTAATCTCAGTTGTTGATTTAACCTTTAAATAAAAAAATATTTCATTCTTTTGAGATAACTAGAAAGTAATAATAATTCAAAGTTACTGTCTGGTATCCATCTAACCAATGAAAAACAGGTAAAAATTCCACCAATTACCATGTTGATAACAACTCTTCTAACAGAAGAAAATTCACAGAACCACAGAATCACAGAATAGTAGGGGTTGGAAGGGACGTCTGGAGATCATCTTGTCCAACCCCCCTGCTTGAGCAGGGACACCTAGAGCAGGGGGCACAGGAACGCATCCAGGTGGGTTTTGAATGTCTCCAGGGAAGGAGACTCCACAACCTCCCTGGGCAGCCGGTTCCACTGCTCTGGCACCCTCACAGGAAAGAATTTTTTTCTCATGTTTAGCTGGAACTTCCTGTGTTCCAACTTGTGCCCCTTGCCCCTTGTCCTGTCGTTGGGCACCACTGAAAAGAGTCTAGTCCCATCATCCTGACACCCACTCTTTAGATATTTATACATATTGATTAAATCCCCCCTCAGCCTTCTCTTCTCCAGGCTGAACAAACACAAGTGTCTCAGCCTTTCCTCATAAGGGAGATGCTCCAGTCCCCTGATCATCTTGGTAGCTCTCTGCTGGGCTTGCTCAAGCAGTTCCCTGTCCTCTTTAAACTGTGGGGTCCAAAACTGGACACAGTACTCCAAATGTGGTCTCACTAGGGCAGAGTAGAGGAGGGGGAGGGTAAGTTCTCTCAACCTGCTGGCCATACTCCTTTTAATGCAGCCCAGGATACTGTTGGCCTTCTTGGCCACAAGGGCACAGTGCTGGCTCATGGCCAGCCTGCTGTCCACCAGCACTCCCAGGTCCTTCTCAACAGAGCACTTTCCAGCAGGTCAGCCCCCAGCCTGTACTGGTGCCTGGGGTTGTTCCTCCCCAGGTGACGGACCTTGCACTTGCATTTCTTCACACTCATTTCTTCACACGCATTTCTCTGCACTCTTCCACAGGAATAAGTACAGAAAGAAAGAAAGAATTTCATAGGAAACAGAGCATCACTTCCAGCCAGTGCCACTTTTTTCACCCAACAGAGCAGTAATCTGAGGGACCTTAGATCTCCAGTGTACAACAATTAGGTAAGACTTAATGATTTTCATGAGTCCAAACTGATGAAAAGGCATCATTGTACAAAAGAAAAATCAGCATTCAGGTTGCTGTTAACTCTTGGAAAGGTTTCATCTATATATGTTTCAGAAGGAGCTGTTGCTGACTGGTAATGATGGCTCAGAGCAGTTTTGTTTAACCTTGAACACTGATTGTCCCGTGGCCATCGGGAGAGGTCACTAGGAATTCAGTTGTCATTTGCCCACCACTTAAAGCTGACCTAAAATCTGCCTGTAAACAAAGTTGCCTCATGGAAGACGTATCCTGAATATCTTGCTGAACTGCATGACCTTCATGTGAAGCACCAGTGCCAGGGTTGGAATATGCAATGGCTTTGTGTTTCATTACCAAATTGTTACCTAACAAGACCCAAATCATCGCTACAGCATTATTCTGACATATAATAGACTGGATCTTAAAACCTGTGCTAGATTTGTTTTCTCCTAATGCCCGTGTGGATGATGTGGCTTTCTTTAGTGAATGAGCAAAAAGTCTGGGATTTGCCTTTAAATGCTTTGAAGCTGAAGTGGTTTTGTCTGTCTGTTTTTCTGAGGGCACTGTTCGGGTCTCAGCAGATGAACAAATCCTCAACTTAGATAATTTGAGTGAGGCAACTGTACAGTTAACACTGATCGAAGCTAATTGGATGGGTGGCAGATGTATGCTAGATGGGCTGTAGCTTAATGTGTTACAAAGTATTGTTATAAAGGCATCAGTGAACCATTTGCTGTGGAGGAAATAGGAGTAATACAAGTTCTGTGATTTGTCAGACAAACCACATTCTTCTGTGCCTGTGCCCTGTACTAAATTGCTGTTTGCTTGGGTGGCTTTCTTTGTATGTAATAGCTTTCTGACATATGCGTTTTTAAGGCACTGAAGTGTTGCTTAGACTTTAATATATATATAGTTCACCACCTGTATGGTCCACCACCACACAAGGCCCTGGAGTTAGCCAACAACATCAGTTCAACTCAACATCCCTCCTCAGACTGGTCAAGGCATGAGGCTTGCTGACAACTGGCTTGCTAATGATCCAAGCTAATGAGGCTTGGGATGAAGCTGCACATCACAGATCAGTGCCATGGACCTCCACCTGCATAAATGAATTGTGGATAATGTTTGCCAACAGCTGTTATTATTTGATTACTTAGAAACACAGGACACTGTATTGAAACCAAGTAGCGCGCATGTATGTAGTCAGCAGGGATAATATGAAGCTTCTTCATTAGGTATGACCAGTTGCCTGAGGCGGGTGGGGTTTGCTGATTGGGGTGTGCCACACGGGATCAAGATAGATCCCTAAGGTCAAACAACATGAACAACTCTGCCTTACAGTAAGTCCAAGATACAGCCTCTTTTTTAAAAGATTTCAAACTGAAAAACAGTCTACTGCATCTCTAATAATTCTCCAAATGTCACCTACTCTGCCTTGCTTAGATACCTCTTTTAAAACCATAAGCAGCAGCAACGTTTTGATAAAACATTTAAAGAACTAGATCTCTGTCCAAAGGTTATTGGTAAAGAGGCTGCACTTGATTTTTCAGAACCCGAGAGTCTGATTTCAGCTTTTGATTTCTATTGATACAACTCCGTTGCTTCAGTGGAGCCTGTCTGGCTTTCCAATGACATCAAATATGGTCTGAAATCACAAGGGAAATCTATTTGCTCTCATTTTCAGTCACAGTAGAGTATAGCCAGAAGTCTATGAATATAGTGATTTACAGTCTTTCTGAAAGTAGATTCTAATGATGTTAGCAATTGAAATCAGCCCCCGTAGACATCTGGTGGTCAAGAAGTGTTTTATTTAATTCAAGCATGGAATTAATGTTGATTTGAAAGCTATACCAAGCAATTCTTACTAAGCCGCAGTAAGAAGTGCCTTGTGGACATTTCCTTTTTTATTTTTTTTAGTTTTCCTTTTTTGTTTTTAATTTGGGGTGAGTGTTTTTGTAGCAGCACAGTTAAAAAAACCTTGCAAGGAAGTGCACAGTAAGTAGAGTGAAATATTGTAGCAGAGGACACAGTACAAGCCTTGAGCCACCTTCTGGATTTTTTTGGGGGGTGAAGGGGAGGGGGTTTGGGGTTTGTTGTTGTTGTTATTTTTGAGTTTGGGGTTTTTTTTGTGTTAGGAATAACTCTATTGCAGCTTGATATGTTGTTTAGCTTATGTATGATGGATTTTCCATATGTGTATGTGGTAAGAAGGGAACCAAATGTCTTCTCATACTGGATATGTCAGTTTTTTCATAAGTAGCATGTCCTGCTAATTTTGGGTCATCACATCATATTATCTGTTTTCACCCCATTGGCTGCATACAGTTTTCTTTTTAGAAGTTGGGAAATTGGCTCATAGCCCTTAACTCTGTCCCTAACACCTCATCCAACACTGTTGTGAGTGAAGCCAGCAACTGTCTGCCTTCAATTCTTCACTAAATATGGCAGAAATAAACCATTCCTTACACTCTTACCAGAACTCCTCATACAGATCTTTCAAGTTTATAAGGGTCAAGCCCTTTAAAAAATGAATTATTTAACATGCAGCAGTGACAAAGTTGATTTTTGCAAATAAATTACTTCTAAATTAATATTGCTAATATACTTTGTCAAAAAGTTTATGTTTCTCTTCTATTTATTCATCCTAGGTTTAGATTTTTGAGTTTATAAGCACTTTTGGGCTGATTTATATTTCCAAACAAGCTGTCTTTTTACATACAAGAAATAATTTGGATATAACAGTAAAGATATGGAATTTCTTTATAACAAATACTGTAGATTCTACTAATTTACAATAGTAAATTTAGTAATCTTTTTCTCCCTGTTCTTACATGAAGATCAAACCACTCTGTACCAGGATTTACGACCGGTTCTCTGGAATTTTGTATCAGTAACAATTGGAAAGTCTATTTACTATGCAGATAAAAATAACTAGTACAAATAGACTTAAGGTTAGATAAAATATGTGAATAGCAGATAGTAGATGTGAAATGTACGTCCGAATGGGAAACAATTAGAATGAGATTCTGGGTTGACACAAACCATTATAGCTCCGTGGAAGTTAATAGACCTATACCAATTCACATGAGTTGAGAATCAAAATAATGAAGTTAAGCTTAAGACAAAAAAGGGAGAACTACAGATGGGACACGGAGTACGCAGTTTCCTTCAGGTTGGCGGAAAAATACCCAGCAGAAATTACGGTAGTGCTTCAGCCAATGGAATAACTTTTTCTGTGGTTCCGTATGTCTGGTGGTTGGCTCCTGCATGGTTTCTTATATGCACAAGCACGTGGACTAGGAAGTAAGAACATTGCTGAGTTTGTCTCTAGGTTAAAAAATACACTTAAATGGTCCAGCCACTGGATGTCTCTCTTGTTCTGCTTACATGAATGAGGACTGGCCTTTCAGAATGAAAAACCTACATCTCAGAAAGATAAATGGGTCAGTATGGAAAGCCAGCTGTCCAGTGCTGCCCAGCTGACTGAGGTGATGTGACACCAGTCATATGATAGACTTGATAGACTATAAGTATGAGAAACAAGCAAGATTAACAGTTGGAAATGCATTTTTATTCCATTACAAGAGCACTTCTTACCAGGCCCATTCTTCTCAGTTGTGCTCTGCACAACTGTATTAAATAACCTGCTGCCAATAACTGGTTATTATATGAGAAAATAAGTTAAAATCAGTAGTGCCTTTCTCAATAGTTACAGTATGTAAACAAATACTATGTTAGGCTGGATAGTGCAAATACACCAGGTAAACTTCCTTTTTTCCTGCCAGGGGTTTCTGGCTCAGGTCAGTTGAATTTGGTAGTAACTTCAGCTTGACAAGAACCAGATTTCCTTTTTCTGGAAGAGTCTGCACCTTCTAACTATTTCTCTTTTCTGAAACAGAATTAAGAGAGACACACATTCAGAACTTCCCATGAAATACTGTTCTGGAAAAATAAACATTAGGAGAGACTTTTGGTTACCCGTGTGAGTTGAGGATACAGGACCAGGTCTTTGTTTTGCTCAGCTGCGTTGCTTAAGCAATGGAAACCTTTCTGCATGCACATTATTGGGTCTTGTTTGTTTGAGGCATCAAAAATAAACGAATGCAGGAGAATGCTTAAGAAATCCTTATGAGGTTAAGAACTTCAAAGTCTCTGACTTCTGTAGAATCAAAGAGTTTCATACTGCTTGGTAGCACATATCTTTCAGTGGTGTGAAATATAGGGAAGAATAGAGTGAAGCCTCAGGCAGTGATTTCAGAAGGACCTATGAAGGTGAGTACTGAGAATTCAGGGTTTCAGTGATTTAGCTAGGATAATGCAGGAATTTGGGCCTAGGGAGGAATGTAGTAGAGATCTTCAAGTTTCAAGGTAATGTGATGATCAGATAATTTTTTCCATTCTTCAATTCTCCACGCTATTTTCAGAAAGAGTTTCATCTGTGTATTGTGAGATAGTATGTTTCCTTATAGTCATACTACTTGTTTAATCCTTTAAGTTAAAAACCAACTGAGATTACATATTCTGAATGGTAAAAGTCGGATATGTTTCAGAATTCTGCTGGATCTGTTTTCTGTATCTCTCAGTATACATGAAAGAAATTACGTAATTTTTTACTTTAATGGTTGGCCAATATTTGAGCTCCACTAGTTTATTTCTGTCAAAAATGTTGATATGAAGGGATATATCTTTGTGTACATTCTTTGTAATCAAAGTGGGATTAAACTGAGGTCCTGTTTCCCTGAATGTAGCAGGAAAAAAAGACAATAGGAAACAGCTCCTTTGGCAGTAACCCAAGCCTCTCTTTTCAGTCAGTACTGCACTCGGAAAACTCTCACTCCCTCTTTTTCTCTCTTTGTGGGAATTCAGGATCATTCTACAAAGTGTTTCACTGTTTTGGGGTGGGTTTTTTTTGCCTGCGTGTGTAATATTTCTGACTGGGTCACTTACACCATTTTGCTAAAATTATTTTTTTTATTTGCCTGTCTTGTGGTTGGTGCCTGGGAGGTGATACCTATTTGTCTGCATCTTCTGTTTGCCCAGAGTTACATTTCAGAACCATTTTCCTCTCTAGGACTACAAACCAGTTTCTTTCCACTCTGTTTCCTGTCAGCATTCTCTGTAGCAATTAAGGAAAACAGGCAGGGAAAATGCGCCTCCCACTTCTTTGTAAAATGTGGGCTTATGAACCAATCTATTACTGTATTTTGAAATGTGCTGTTATCAATTCCTTTAAGCTTCACTACTTTTTAAAGGACATAAACAGCATTTGGTTGTCCAAGAAGTTTTGCTCTCTCTTATCTCAGACAGTGAAATTTTAAGAATATCAGAAGGGTTTTTTAACAGTCTAAGCCCTGAACAGGGGTTGTGGTCACGGCCATGTTCTTAAAGTCTAGGGCAGACAAACCTGCATTTTGCTATACTGAATATTTTAAGGCCTCTACTCTTTCTGGATTTTAGCTTTTCCTGGTTAGTATAGGGAAAAATCTTTTCCTAATCCTGATTATGTATAAAAACAATAATTGGAAGTGGTTATTTAGTGCAAGAGCTAGATTGTATGGCTGTTATCTTACACAAGCAGTGAAACCCCTGGAGAGTTACTTAATTTTGTAAATTAGCATGCAATTATAAAAGGAGTTTTGCTTTGAGTGTTTTTTTGGGGGTGTTCCGGGTGCTGGGTTTTTTTCCCCAGCAATATCAAGAATAAGCATCATCATAATGTACGGTTTCTTTCTGTAGCTTTCAGCTAGATTTAACGATTGCTACAGAGTTCATCATTAATTATCCTATACTGTGTCTTGCAGCAATATTTGCCCCTGTGTTTCAGAGCTCCCTGTAGCATGGATGTGTTAAAATTCTGCAAAAGAAGACATGAAGGGAAAGGGATAATAGTGTACACAGATGAGTACCATACAGAGCTCTGAAATTCCAGTGTATTTTTATTCAGAAGCAAATGTTTGTCTAATTCAAGAATTATGGAAGAAAAGTGGATCTGTCATTATGTTCAGAATTAGAGAGGTCCTTTTTTGGTGCTTAATCTAAATAATGTAAAACATGTAGGTAGTAGAAAACATCAAAGCTGATAACATAGGAGGTTATTGTGGTCCAGGGAAAGGAGGGTGGACCAGATTCTAACATAGTGAAAATCAGCATAGCTCAGTTGGAGCTCTTTATTTCTATTGATGTACACTAGTTGAAAATTGGTTTATGACTTCAAGATTCATGGAAACAAAGCAGACCAAAGAAACTGTTATGAAAGCATCCATCTAGGAAAGCACTGGGGGAAGAAAAATACAGTGAAAGCAGAACTCTTTCTAAATTGAATTTACTATTGAATTTAATAAAGTTTCCTAGTGGGGAGTTGCTGGAAAATGTGGACTGAAATGTGAAGCAAACTTTGATTGCTCTTTTAGCTGCCTTGATGGTATAGTTATGAGAACTAAATTTGGTTTTGGTTGGTTTTTGGGTTTGTTGATTTTTGTTTTTCTTTTTTAATTACTTCTAAAGAAGCTGTCTAGAGAAAAATACCCATGCTTCGTAACTGCCTTAAGAATCATTTGCTATGGTTGTTTCCAAAGGAACAGCTTAATAGTTTCATAAATATCAAAGTTAATAGGCTCCTAAAAACAAGGAAAATTGCCTGTAGGTGATTTCTGCTTATACAGAAATAGCTACTCTCTGAACTGAAACTTTCTCTAAACTTTTTCTCTAGGCCTGTAACCTATTACTGCATACTTTGCTGTCCTGTCCCTACTTCCTTAAGCTGTTTTGAATCAACAGTGGGTAGAGCAATACTTAAATGAGATGTTCTTGAGGGTGAAACATGATCTAACAAATTACAGAAAATAAACAATACTAAGCATAGCTTGTGACTATAAGGAGATCAGAAACGGTCTAATGGGGACACAGTTTGTTTTGAAAATACAACAGCTATGCCACATCATCATAAAGCCATACTTATGGCTGGCTTTGAAAAGAAAAGAAAAGCCACTTTCAAAAAGTGGCTTGCAGAAAGGAGTTTGAGAAAATTTTTTTTTCTTGTATTGAGTTGCTGTTTGTTATGCAGTAGGAGCTGCTTCTCCTTTATTTTTGCTGCCTTTTTTCCCTTGATTTTAATTTTAACGGTGTTAAGGCACCTAACAGACTTGATAAGCAGCTTTTACTCAAGGTATAAAATCATTATTTTCTGCATAAAATTGGTAATGTGTATAAGCCTCATAATGGTCATGCTCAGAGAAAACAAGAGCACTTGCCTCCCCTTAGAGGTGCAGGAACACCCAGCTGGTGGCGGATTAACTTACATTGTGCTTTATTCTTCCATTTAATGTTTGTGTTGTACTAGGGGGCTTATCATTATTAGATAGGTCACAGAATCATGCTTATGAAAGCACATGCAAAGTATGAAAAAAAGATGCTAGAAAATTGGGTCTTCCTGTTGGCATTTTGTAACAGGCTTTGAGTCCTGGTGAACTTTCTGCAGCTAGAGCCTCAAACCAGTCTAAAAGCAGTAGAGTTGATTTTACAGAAGGCAGGAGGAGACTGAAACAGGACTGAGCAGTGCTGGTTCGTGGCATGGGAACAGACTGGTGAAAGCTGCAGGTACTCTCCCCATCATGACTGAGCTGGCTCCACCCAGGAAGTGCAGGTGAACTATGATTTAGTTTGAGATAGCTGCATCCCCATTCAGGGTGCCTCTACGACAGGAACTAAGAGGCCTTTGCCCTACTCTTCTTTCTGTTCCTGTTTTGGTAATTTCACTTTATGTGTAGACAGCGTTCATGATGTTAGATATTTTTATTTCACATTCCTTGAGTCTTCTGAATTATTTGTCAGAGGGGAAGAAAACTTCATAAAGTTGTTTATCCCCTGGCAAGTTTTTGAAATCTGGCATCTAAAGTTTTACGTAGGAGGTTTTATCGAAATCTTTGTTTTGGAAAGGTAATTCTAGAAGTGCATTGCTACTAGTAACACCCCTGGGAGACTGGTTCTCTCCAGAAAACATATGCCTCCTTAGAAAAGATGCTGAGATGTCATAGTCTTGAACTTAAAAATGAGCTCTTAATTCCCTCAACTGCTGTTTTTTGACAAATTCATCCCTGATGCTCCATTGCAGGGTGTAGTGTACAATAAGGAAAAACGTTTTTTCTCCTTCAGGCAACAAGTCAGCCTCTCCCCCTTTCCCTCCATTCAACTGCAGTTGAACAAAAACCATCACAGAAAGTTAGGGGGGGAATAGAAGTCAACATATATTTCTTCTAATCACTAGATACAATATAAAATAAAACTTAATCCCCAACAGTTCTCTCTTTAAAATGTGCATATCTTCTTTCCCCACTACGCTAGTCTGAAATAACGATGCAGGAACCAACCACGCAGTTAGCCTGGCTCTGGCCTTCTCTTACTCTGCTGTGGCTGTCAGCATGAAAATTTCTGTTACCTCTCTCTTGCTTAATTTTGGGGGTCCTTCTATACTCTTTTTCTCCTCTTCCACTGATCACTCCCTCCTCCTCATATCACTCTTTCCTTTTCTTGATTCTCCGACAGCTTTTCAGCTTGCTCCACATTGGCAGGACTGGACGCTCCGTATATTTTGTTCTGTCTGATTGGGGAAGCTGAAACTTAGCATCCCTTGGATTTCTCTGGGTGTCATATAATTGAATTGTCTAGAGTGTTAATTTGATTCCTCTGACGTTCTTGATGAAAAAATGTTTATTAAAATCATAATGTCATTACAGAATTTGCTTTCAGCATGAATATGTTTCTTCTCAGTGACATTGAAATTATTTACTAATCTCAATATTTATATATTATTTTGACAGATATGCAGTGGCCTATGAGTAATTTTAAGGTGGCACAGTTTACTCAATGCAGCTTAAAAGCAAGGGCTTCCGCCCCCACCCCCCACCCCATCCTTTTGCCCCATCACATTTTATTATTAATGGCTACATTTGAATTGTCAGCTTTCCCAAAGCGTTGGTGTGCAGGCTGGAATGATCAGATTAATTTAAATGCTTAATCATGTCGTTGCCAACTAGGAGTACTGAACACCCTTCTTGCTATATCTTTTCCCTAGCAATTCTTCTTTTTTTTTTTTCTATTCATCCTGTTAGTTTAAACATAAGAATTCCAAGCCAAAATAGCCTGTAATGTGGAAATGTAGGCTTCCAGGAGCTGTGGGGGCTAGGAATAAATTTTTGACGTTGTCTGGAGGCAGGATGCTAAGACAGCTCAGCTGGCAGGTTAATGATGATTGTCATGAATATTAAATGATAGAACCAAAACAAAACTCCCAGAGAGACACTTACGCACAAATCTTACACAACACCACAACCAGCTCAGACAGCTGGCGCTCTCTAGACTTTCTTGAAAGAAAGCAGTGCTGAGGCATATTAGGATGATTTTTATAAACAGGAAAGCCAATTTGTGATGCACTGTTTGAAAGGTAGAGGTCTTAATGATTTATAGCTTGAAGCAGAAATCTCTTTTCTGAAGTAGATAAAAAACAGGTAAATGATATCTGTGCTGTTCTCCCTTGTATTAAGTGTTTCAGAATATTTTTGAGCTTTGTGTTGCTAAAAATGCATACAAAGGGTAAGCCTTACTGTTCAAGTTCATACCAGCTCTCTGGTGTGCAGCTATTATCCCACTTCTTCCTCTGAAGTTCCTCTAATCCCTTCTTTGTTTTTCTTTTTTCCTCTTGAAAAAGACCACATTGCAGGGCACAGAATAATGAACTACAGTTGGTTTTGTTTCTTTCTTGTGATTTGTCCCAAACCGGATAAGAGGTTGCTATTCACAGAGTCCTTCCTGCAGCTCCAGTGGTGTAAAGCTAGCTCCTGCTACACAGAAAAACTGCTCCAGAACATGGAAAAAATTAAAATTCAGGAAACCTGGATTTATTTGAAGTAACACCAACGTAGAGCTGGGATGATTCAATTAACAGCACCAGAGTCATGCTCTGTTTCTAAAAGGGTAGCTAAAGGTGAGACATTCTCTATGGCCTAGAGAGTAATCTTTGTTACACTTGATAAATTGGGGTCAGACTCTTGCCCGTAACTTCCTTAACTTTTATGATTATGTAAATGTATACCAACGTAATATGTGGTTCAGTGATTCTCAGACACCAAAAGGGATGAGCTGATATAAGAAAGTAGGTTTCTCAGATAACTGCATGTAGGCATGATCCATTTTGTGGTGTTATTCTGAGTAGAAAAAGATAAAGTAAATCTCAAATATTTTTAGGTGCGATGTATCAGTCTAAATAAGTTGATGGAAAAAGATATAAATGAAAGGACAGTCCAGTTAGAGGAAGTTATGGAGAGTAATGCTTTTATATAAACATTCTGCAGAATTCGTTTGGCTTTCCAAACCCTGTCTGTAAATCAAGTGCTTTCCAGTGGCTCATGGAGACCTCTCTAGTCATATGGTGCTGTCTTTGCTTTCAGTTCAATTGCATTAAAAACAGAATATATTTTTAAAGTAGAATTTTAAAAGTATTTATGTAAATAATTGATGCCGTTATTCCAGTGATATTATGTGGCTATGGACGGTGTGGGCAATCAGAAGTAGAAGTGGCCTGCAGGTTCACATCTGTGAAGAAAAAGACAGTGAGATTTTTCAGGTAGTGTCAGGACAACCCCTGATTTATTTCTGTTGTTGTTAAATCAAACAGCCTAGTGGAATGGGAGTGATTTCTTTTATTTTAAGGGTAACATAAACCAGATTTAAAAGACTTACTTAGACTAGCTTGTATTTGCGTTTTCACAGTAACACGAGGAATTTACATGCATGCTTTGTGACAGGGCTTGCAATAAGGTGAGCTACAGTACTGTAGAATAACAGTTTGTAACCGTTTCCCTATGTATTTAAGTTTCCTATAAAAGTATATTACTTTGTGAAGCAGATACAGCTAACATAATTATTCAGATAAAATCTTGCTTAAGATTTTACTTCTTTTCAAGCTGAAAAGCTCTTTTAGGTACTTAGGGAAGTCCAGGTTAATGTATCTTAGTCTGCAAAGGCTACAGATAGTTGTTTTGGGATTAGAGGGTCATTTCTTTCTTATTTGAAATATCTAGTCTATTTTATCATAAACCAGCTAAGCCTAGTGGGTTAAAAGTTTACCTCCAGCTTCCAGCTGAACCTTCATTTTGCACATTTTGATTGTATCATTAAAACTCTTGACAATCTTGTGAAACACCTTTTATACAATGTCTTCAAGTGGCTGAGCCAGAAATACTGTTCGGGTCATCATGGTTTCTACCAGTACTTCAACAAATGACCAATGGACATACAGGCAAGTTCCAAATGATGACAGACACCAATGAACATGGGTAAAACATAACTCTCTTTAGCTGAAAGATTAAGCACCACAAAGTGATACCTCTTTGGAGTCAGGAAATTAAAGCTAGAGCTACAGAAAGTAGCATTCTTGATATTGGTGGAACATTAGGGTTCCAGTACAAATGTCCAACATCCAACCAACATTACCTTCTTCAAATGGCTGAAAGTCCCAATAGGGATGAAAGACAAAGGGAATTCAAGGGAATCATCAGCTCATTTAACAGCCAGGAAAACTAGCATTAAGGATTGCAAAGTTGTAGTGAAGCTGAGAATTGCACCTTCATCTCTGTGTCCCAGGTCATCTCTTCTGCAGCAAAACTCCAGTCTTCTTTCTTAAACTAGAATGGGCATTGTTTAAAGACAAAATGAGAGAAATTGTTAAGTTAGGGACTGAATTCTATGAATCCAGGTACCTGCAAGGTATCAAAGCAAAAGGCAATCAGTATTTTTGGAAAATGAGGCTGAGGATGTCAAGCAAGGAGCCAGCAGTCAAGAACTGTTTAGTTCATGCTGATTTTCCCAGAACTGCATCCAGGGAGGTTGTCACACTTCTCTGTTCTCAAGTTCAGCCTTTTCTCGTGAGTGCATCAACAAGTTTCACCTCCTCTGAAACCGTACTCTCCCTTGAGTTATTTATAATCTCCTGCTGCCTTCTGTAAGTACAATTTTACTCCCCTTCCTTCTCTCTGCCTTGGATTGTTGTATTCCACTGATACGCTTCTGCTTCACATACAAATCTTTCAGCAGCCTGTTTTCTTGCAGCTCCAAGACGTGCTAAACTCAAAGGAGACCATTCAGAGAAACATGAAGGAAGCTGCCCTTGGCAGCAGCGATTTAGGAATGTACGTAGTATTTAACATGCATTCTTAAAATCCTTTCAAGTTCACTAAAATTGATAGGTTAGTCTTTTCCAGGCTAATATTGAGAGCTTTTCAGATAGCCCTATAAGCTGCCACCATAATTTCATGTCTACCATTTTTCTTGTGTCAGGGCATTATTTCTGACCTGTTCAGTTTAAGAAATACATGGAATAGAACATGCTTTAGAAATACTGTAAGACTGTTGCCTTTGTCTAAATTGCTAAATCTGGCTGTTGTGTATTTCAGACATACATATACGTCTGTCTTTCTGTAACACAAAAATACATGAGAAACGCCTTAAAAGTCCTACTGTCCTATTCTTAAAAATTATATGGTTAAAAAATAAATAAGGAAAAAATCAGCAATAATCTTGACACACTTCCAAGCATAATGTAGGACACAGACATGTTACTTCAAGACATGTAATCTCAATTTAAACGTGTAATCCCTTCAATTAACACTTTTGCCATAAGAATACTTAGGTCTGATGCATGGCTGCACAGTTCTGCAGTTCAGAATGAACACTTTGCTTTTTGTGGAGCAATATTTATTCTTTTTAATGAGACTATGTTTTTAGGAGCTTTGCTCAAATACAAAAATTAATAAAGGGTTAAATGTAATAAATAAGTTTGAGTTATCTAGCCCTTATCTGTGATCATTACCAAAACAGCACTGCAATGTAAAATAAAGGGTATGAAGCAGCAGCCTCCAATGAGAAGAGCAGCCTCCTAGGATACTCTTGGTCTGCCACAGCTGTTTTGAACCACTTATCAGTTTAATCTATAAAGTTATCCTCCAGGCACTTAATTGCTTGGTAACTAAGCTGTGAGTATCCAACACAACTGATTTTAGTATCTCTGCAAAGAAGCATAGAACTAGGCAGAGGGAAGTTTTCACATCAGTCGTCATCTAATTAATTCTATCTGCCCAAATGCCAGGAAAAAAAACTCCCTTTACTGGCTGAAACAAACGCTACCTATAATGTTTTTTTTTAATTCAATAATTCTGTTGTCAACAAAAGGAGGGTGCGAGGCTTTAGGTTCAGTTTTACATTCAAACATTCCTACAAGTTTAGGCCTGTTTGGATTCAGTTCATGTGTTTGACTCTGTCATCAGTCTATTATCTGTGTTGTTGTAATCTCTAAAGCCCAAGTAGAAACACCAGGAAGTAGACTCAACTTCTCACAACGTGAGGGTTAGATCCAGGTCTCTGCTTTGTCTGCTGCCTTTGCACAATACGAGAAAACTTTCAGCAAAATCTGGAAGGTAAAATATGGACATTGGGGCATCAATTTCTTTGCCTTTTTCAGAGATATTTCTTCAAGTTGAGGGAAAATTATGTCATATTTTGATTTTTCTTGGCTAGCATATCTTCAAGATGGCTTACACCCAGATTCTTCTAAACTGCACTTCTCAGAAGGATAAAGGTTCATGTCAAGAAGTATTGCAGAACACAGTAATCTGAATATTCATTAAGTGCAGAATTTCTGATTGCAACAGCTACAAATAACCTATGGGAAACAGTAATAGGAATTGTTTATTCATTAATTCTTCCTATGGCTCTGCAGTTCATCCAGGTGCACAAGCTCTATTTTTCACAGAACATTAATCTCATTTTCCATCTGTTATTTCGGATTTCTTGTCAACAGATAACCCAAGTCAAGGAGTTCTAAGCATCAGTTTTGTAAAAAAGTAAATTAGGACTTGCACCTTCCACTGAACGGGGAGAAAAAAGCCAAACCAGAAGTTGTTACATGAGGACCAATAGATGGGTCAGAGTACAAGTTTACATTGTTATCATTGACTGTATTTCACAGAAGCAAAACCAGGAAGCACTGTCCCTTATCAGACCTGCACATACTGCTCTGCCAAATCCACCTTACCAGTATAAATTGTCCCAACAGCACACTAAGATACATTCTCATTTCCCACCTATTCTGTTTTCTGGGTTAGAGGTTGGGGTTTTTTTGTCATGCCAAGATCAAAATCGTGCCTATGCTATTAGAGTACTTAGCAGTGATGCCCACCTATCGTACACGTAGTTCTTTGAGTGAAAAAAAAAATCACCTTTTGATATAGCACTGATTTTTCTGTGAAAGCAGCCAGACACCTGCTATATTATAACTATCTGAATCAACATTCACCAATAGGGCTCTGAGTGAAGCAATCATTACACACCTGAAAGTGAAGGGGAAGTTTTTTGTTTGTTTTAATCAAAGCATTCCTAGACGAGGACTGATTTTCTTTGAAAATAGCCACTCTGTATACCATGTGAGTAGCTTTCAGGTTATAGGGTCATGTGTATTTTACTTTATCTGATATTACTCATGGTGCATGGATTTATCATGCAATTTTCTTGGCTTGTATATTGTTTCCAGTATGGATGGAAAAACATTAAGCAAAAGCATTAACGGATGATGGATAACAAAGTGTATGACTGTCGTCGCTTATGCCAGTTCTGGGGATTTCAAGATATCCCTGAGAATATCCAGTGTTCATCTGAAAATATGTAAATAACTAATGGGAGCTACTTTGCACATCTTACTGATGTGCAGCTGAAGCCTACTGAATGGCAGCTTTCTCACTCACAGAAGTAGCCAGAAGTTTTTTTGAATTTTCAATTTTTTTCCCCTTTCAATCAGATCAGCTGAAAATTTTGCGTTATACCTCCTACGTGAAATCTTTCACATCTCTTCTGTTTTCTCTTGAGCAGATGCAAGTTACATTGAACATGTAAAAGAGACAGAATACATTTGTAAAAGTCAGCTAAATAATTTTTTTTCTTGTTTTCTTTCCTGCACTGTCAAGTGAGTTCTACCTGTTCTCGGGAGTATTGCAAGGGAAAAACTGCAGCAATTAAATGCCTTACAAACTATCAGGTGCTGAATGTGTAGCCCAGCAGTGTGTTTGAAAGAGGAGTTAAAGGAGGTGATGTACATACTGCGGTGAGGCTTCTCCTATTCCAAAGCACGGTACTTAAACAGATAAGCATCCTCTTTTAATTTTTACTGAAATGTGAAAGTCTGGCAGGTCTGACAAGTGCAGTCTGAAACATGATCCCACACTGATTGTCATGTTGTTATGAATTTACAACTGGTATCATCAGACCACAAAGAATATTAGCTTAGGCTGCAGTTTTCAAAGAAACACAAAGGCCTTTTCTGTGTAAGAAAACTAATACAGAAACTGATTCACTTAAATCACTGAAATACTTGTATTTTGGCAAAGGGCCACAAAAAGAACAGTGTCCATATACACATTATAGTTGGGAAAGAAATAACTTTGGTTTATGTCTAACCCCAAATTCTTGGAAAAATCTGAGCCACTCAATCTGCAGGATTTGGAGTACCTGCATTCTGGCAGGTGGTCTTAGAATCATAAAATCATTAAGGTTGGAAAAGACCTCTAGGATCATCAAGTCCAACCGTCAAAGCAACACTACCATGTCTCCTAAACCATGCTCTCAAGTGCCACATCTACATGTCTTTTAAATACTTCCAGGGATGGCAACTCTACCACCTCTCTGCGCAGCCTGTTCCAGTGCCTGACCACTCTTTCAGTAAAGAAATTTTTCCTAATATCCAATCTAAACATCCACTGACACAACCTGAGGCCATTTCATCTTGTCCTATCACTAGTAACTTGGGAAAAGAGACCAACACCCACCTCACTACAACCTCCTTTCAGGTAGTTGTAGAGAGCGATAAGGTCTCCTCTCAGCCTCCTCTTCGCCAGACTAAACAACCCCAATTCCCTCAGCCGCTCCTCATAAGACTTGTTCTCTAGACCCTTCACCAGCTTCATTGCCCTTCTCTGGACGTGCTCCAGCAACTCGATGTCCTTCTTGTAGTGAGGGGCCCAAAACTGCACATAATAGTCAAGGTGTGGCCTCACCAGTGCCGAGTACAGGGGCACCATCACTTCCCTGCTCCTGCTGGCCACACTGTTCCTGATACAAGCGAGGATGCTGTTGGCCTTCTTGGCCACCCGAGCACACTGCTGGCTCATGTTCATCTGGCTGTCAACCAGCAGCCCCAGGTCCTTTTCTGCTGGGCAGCTTTCCACCCACTCTTCCCCAAGCCTGTAGCATTTCCTGGGGTTGTTGTGACCCAAGTGCAGGACCCGGCACTTGGCCTTGCTGAATCTCATACAATTGGCCTCGGCCCATTGATCCAGCCTGTCCAGGTCCCTCTGCTTCCTATCCTTGAGCAAATCGACACTCCTGCCCAACTTGGTGTTGTCTACAAACTTACTGAGGGTGCACTCAATCCCCTCATCCAGATCATTGATAAAGATATTAAGGAATAACTGTGACCAAGGGCGCTAACACACCTTACATGTTCTTAGCATGATTTCACTTAACTGCAGTCTCTACATCTGCAAAAATAAACAGTACTTTCATCTGCTTTTCATAACCCCTTTACTGAATTTTGGTTGCTTAGATTATTAGTCCTGTTGCTCCAGTAGTTAATCAGAGAAGTCCTTCATAAAGTACGGAAGACAGAATCTATCCTGTCACAAAAGTTAGTCCAATGTGTTAGGATCAAAGTAAGGGACTACTGAAAAAGAGTGCCGGGTGGGAAACAGCAGCTCAGGTAATGCATCCTCTAAGTGATGAACCCATCTGATAATTCTTAACATTCTGAAGAGTAAACTAGTATTAAATAATAATTTAAGGTAATTCTTGGCACTGCAATTCATTAAAACCTCAGACCATTCAAACACCCATGGTAAGTTAGCAAGCTGCAGGTTAGAAGCAGCACAGCAAAAATAATGACATTTGCAATGTTATCTGGAAGCAGCAAGTAAATTGAAAAGAAATTCTTCACTCCCCAAAAGAGGTGCGGAGTAGTGGCAGGGCTACAATAGGGCTTTACACAGCTTGCTTATTTTGAGTGCAGTTTATAGATAGTGAGGGCACCTGTTTTGCTGATATAATACAGAGGTCAGGGAAAAGCAACTTACTGAACAAAACAACCATAGCGGACAGCTTGCTTTTAAGCAAAATAAATTTCAGGCTGTTGGCAAGTAACAATCTCAGACATAAAATAGTGTCATTAAATTAACACTAAAAGAAATACCGTGGTACTCTGAATTAATTTTTTAAAAGTAGTCAGTGAAGACGTGTTAAGGATATATGCCCACTTAAAGCCTTATTATCGTAACACTGTTCTATTGAGCAGGAACCTCAACTGAAATAGCCTAGGAAGTGATTAAATGGGAGTCCTTCAGTTCCCAAACTGAAATAAAACAAAAAAAGGAAATGGTTTGCATTCTAAAATGCATTCAGTTATGGTAATCTTGTCTTTAATAACAGAAAGGAAGGACTAGAGCATCTCCCCCTGTTCACAGGCAGGTTGGGTTTGCAAGGATATCACTCTACAAGAGTGGGGTTTATATCACCATTTCCTGTTGCAGCAGGAAGGTTTCTTGACTGAAATATAGTACATATAGAAGCTGAGTTATCTGCTTTGAGATCAGTAAAGGTGACCTTCATTGCATGAATAAGAAAAGCAGGGAAAGAATATTAACACTAAGCCACTCAGTGGTGATGAGTTACAATCTAGGTACAGACAAAGCCGAAACTATTACAGTAATGACTGCAGCACAGCTACTGAAGCTTCCCATAGGGAAGCATGCAAGGAAGGGAAGGGGAAAAAGAGTAGGCACTGGAAAATTATTTGTGAAATGCTGGCAAGAGAACAACCACCATTACTACCAAACCCACATGCATTCCCATAAAGATGGTGGGCGTACATCCATGCCTGTGGGCAGACATCCTCAGGGAGCCAATTCCCAGCTGCTGTTGGTATCTAATCTGAAGGACAGCAGTAATAATAATAACAACAATAAATTATCTAATGGCACAATATTTTCTTGGATGCTAAATTATTTATTCCACCCAAGAGAACCATCTGATGAGGTGGGGGTCTCATGGAGTCCCTCCTGCAAATTAAGTGGTCTGACAGTAAGACACAAAACAAGTTTAGAGTAAAATATATAACATTGTGCAAGAAAGGACAAATAAATAGAAACAGCTTTTCTAGTTAATCAACTGACAGGCAGCTGTCCCCTGCAAAACATAAAGTGGAGAATCATCTAATAAAATCTTTCCTTCCCAGAAAATGGCCAAAATGCTAAAGAACTGACTTTTATTATACTATTAATATAGAATTGGGAGCAGCTGCTCAGTTTTTTCACATCAATTCAGCCTGTCACAGTGGCAGATAAATCCATGTACATGACAATTTACATTCTGCTTAAGTTAGCGAAAGTCAGTGGTTAGCAGCAATTTATGCAGCACATGCTTTTATGGTCCTTTTGGTGCTGAAACTGCCAGAGGAATGTGACAAAGGGGGTCTGCTTTCACCCCACAGGATCTCCAGGTTTATATTAGGTTAAAAGGAAGAGGAAGATAAATGCACGCTTCACTGCAACAGCAATGATGAAGCCAGGGTAAGAACAAAGGAAAACGAGCAGAAATTAAAAATGAGCTGAAATTGTCAGTATAAAGATGCTAACAATATCCACAGGATGCTAAACTACTATAATAAACTTGTGCTACAAGAGTAAGTGGTAAACAGTGGGCTATCATTTCCTTTTTTTTTGTCAGAGAAAGAGTGGAGGAAGCTAGAAGGAAATCATCACAATCTAATATAGATGACATCTTTGATAATTATTTTAAAAAATTAAAGTGTCATTTATTCAAAACTAACATCATAATAGTCTTACTTAAAATGTCACAGTAGTTCTTATGGGAGAAAAAAAAAAGATTTATTTTTCTTGGTTTACAGCTGTAGGCTTTGCATAAATATTCCACAGTAACTGCATTTTAGGAGATTGAGTGGTTTTATATCCAGTATTCTCAAACCTGTCAAATATAAATCCTACAATGCTTTTTAAAATTTATGCCTCTAGTACACCTGTTTTTACATGTGATACCTACACTCACCTGAAGCACGGAGAATTGATGTTAGCTCGTCGAGATAATGCATTCCCACTTTTCCAAGGAGTGGGAAACAACGTGGGATTTACAAAAAGACGAGTCATGTTTCAACTATTAAAAACTTCCTTGTTTCTTCTGAGGACTGTAATTTTACATTTCGTGCTTGTAAACAGAGAAACCCAGGCAGAAAGAACTTTCATATAAAATAATTCCCATAATTCAGAGCAAAGAGCCCAAGTGTATGACAGCAATACAGATCTGTGTGTTTCCTGGAACGAAAAATGCTGTGTAAACTATGTGTACACACACATGTATTTTCTAAACAGAAAACTGACTCATGATAGCCAATTGTTGTAATAAACTCCAGAAAATAGGGAAGCAACCTAATATTCTGTTGTGCCTCTCCCCAGGCATTCTTTAAGTACAAAAACGTTCCTCAAAACTCATCTTTAATGTTGAAATGTGGCTGATCTTCAGGTTTAAAGTCTAGATTGGGGCTGCCATCCTCATTCAGAATTCGTCGAGAAGTATAGCCAACAATTGGATATTTGGCCTTATAAACGTTATTGAAGATATCTTCCAGGGACTTGAGTTCTTCTTCTGTGAGTCCTTCCTAAATGAAATATAGAAATGAAAGTCCTGCCTCAAAGAAATTAAAATACAGATATTTACATGCATTTTTCTTTTTTATATTGATTACCATAAACCTTAGGGTCAGCTTTTGCATTTACTTTGCAGAGCATGATTAACAAAATTGATGGTATAACCTGTCATTTTATTCTTTCTATTCAAATTCAGCCTCGACAAAACTTCAATATATTCAGGTCAAACAAACAATTAATCTCCATTTTCCCTGCAGAAGTAAATCACACCTCAGACAAGCCAGGGTTAGCATCCACCGCCATGCGAGTGACACAGGATACACTAAATCAATTGACAAAGAAAGCAATTTACTGTCTTTGGAAGCATCTTTTTAAACAGCAGGTAATTTCCCCTTTATGTGCTTACACATTAATTAAAATCTTTCCTCTTCAAGGCTGTTAGCACTGCACCTTTCATGAGCAGTAAATACATAGCCATTTTATGTATTTAAAGAATATTAATGCATTTTGGTTTTAAAGCTGTGAATCAAATTAATACAGATAAATCAATATTATCATTCATCATTTTGCAAAAGAATAACACTTTACAAAATGGAATAAAACTAATAGTCCATTTTCTTACTGTGTCATGTGTAAGATCTGCTGGATCCAGAGACATCTTTGCAACTCCTCTTGTTGAGTCTTTTCCAGCCAAAGCATTGTATGGGGCTCCTTTTCCATAAAACTCTGTCAGATTTAAAAAAAAAATCCAGTGATGATCTGACAATGTACGGGGTATGTTCAGCCTGTACTTTTCAGCAGCCTGTTACACTCATCAGTGAACTGAATGTAACAAGTCTAAGATTCTTCTTTCCAAAACTGACTTTTGATTTCCTACTTTTTGATAATAATTAAAAAAAAAACCCAAAAACAAACAAACAAAAAAAACCACCAGGAGGTAGGGTTATACGATACAACTGTTGAACTCCTCTACTGCAGTCTTAAAATTTACCTATTATTTAGGGAGCTGTGCTTTACATTCTTGTGTGAAGTTTGTGGACTCCAGAATTTGCAGTGGCCAGCCTTGTCTAACTTAGGGTTTGAAGATCAGCCAATGTGCATGCCCAGACAAGCAGCATTACCAAGTTTAGTACAAACAAAGCAACAAGCTGTTAGTTTGCTAATGATGACTATAAGGCCAGTGTCCAGGACCCCCATGGTCCCTTCAAATGTTCTACAGGAAATCTGGATTAAGTAGCAGGAGTTCAAATTAAAACATCTGTAGCTCTTAGGGAAGGCACAAACAGCAAATATGGCAATAAATGGTTAGGTGTAAACAATAAGACAAGAAGATTCATGAAATAAAAAAGTTTAAAAGGAGAAAAAAATTTACTTAGCCCCTGTGGGGTCCCAACCCTGGGACCAGACTAATGTCAGGGGTCTGCTGAAGAGGGAAATGCCATGATGAGGCCGAGGTGAGGGGCGGAACTAGGTGAAGACTTGGTGGTCACCCCTTGCTTAGCACCCACCCCCAACTGTGCCGACTCCCATAATATGGCTCTGCCACTCCCTACACTGCTTATCAGCTGCCAGAAAAGTAGGCCTTAACTTATGTCAAGAGCCTAGACAGTTTCTAACAGAACACCCTTGGGGAAGTATTTAAACCGAATCAAGAAGCTGTCACCCACTCGCAGCTAAACACTAATCACAAGTACAACTCATGGTTGAGGGTTCAGTTCTGTGGCTTCTTCAAATTATAGAAAAGTGAACATTTTCGCAGAACCATGAGGACTTCCTCCCTCCTTGCCCCTCATTTATCTACCCAAACAGCCCCTGTTCAGCTCCAAGAGTCATAGCAGGCTGTGTTGCGGTGTTTAAGACTCTGAGTACAATGTGGGGAATAGGGGCTTCACAGCAGCTATAAAATCAGGGCATGGGAGTAACTCAGTGGAATTCCCTCTCAGCTGGCCTGAGACCCCATCACCTTTGACCTTGCTGCAGACTACTGGACCACCAAACAGGTCATATTCCCCTTCCCCCAATTTCATTTACCTTGCTCTACCCATTTCTGTCTTGTTATGTATTGGGCTTATTATATAGGTTAAAGTGACTTGCTTAAGGACAGTGAAAAATACAATAAAATTGTGGTATACTTTAATGGCCTGGCATCTCATCATGGAGCGTGTTAACAGACAATCTGTCTCGCTGCAGATAACAATCCGGGAACAGTGCATGACAGCCCCCTGCCCTCCTTTCAAAATCAGAGCAACTCTTCCAAGAGTTTTGACCAGGCCACTGGACAGCACAGGTGAGCAAACACCAGCACAAAAGGAAAAGATGAAGCTGCAGCAATGCTGATACTGCGTAGTACACTACGGGTACATCCCAGTTACCTTTGATCTGGCCACTTCATGCAGCCAGTGCAATAAAATGCTGTAGCGCCAGCCTCCATGTGGCCTGACCGAACACCTGGTGAGGACTCAGGGGTCTGGGCAGGTGTCATCAGCGTTCCTGTCATCAGCGCCTCAGCTAACTGGACTATACCGACTTGTCTGTCTACGCGTACTGTAATCTCAAACCAGTGTAAGTTCTAGACAAAACCTCAGTGGGAGAGGTGTCTGAGGAGGAGAATTGAGGTTTTTAAAAAAGAAAAAAGTATATTCTTTTTGTGGCAAGTGAACTGCAGGCTTCTAATACCTTGGAAATATTTAAAAACACGAGTGAATAATAGCATGGAAATAAAGCAGACAGTAGAGGAGAAGCAAACTCACCTTTTCCAGAAGTGACATCAAACACTACTCCCTTCACCGCCAGGTAAATAGGCTGTCCTTCCTGGAAAGCAAGCCATCAATATGTCCTCAACACTTAAGTGTAGGCAACTAGTTTTAGCTGTGAAATCCCAATGTTTCTGCAACTAATCCGAACAGGAAAACCGGTCCACTCAGGACACAATGAATTAAATTCTCTGTTGTATGTTTGCTCTTGTTTGTGTGTGTATACAAGCACATACATTACTGCTCTTGAAATGGCTTGTGCTTTAAACTCTCCCTGAGATTTTTTTTTTTTGTTTTTGAGGATTTAAGCATATGGAATGAATCTTTTTAATCTAAATGTCATAATCATAGAAGAGATGTTCGCCTTGCAAGTCACCTCTTGTCCACACACTTCTGCTCGAAGATGATCAACTGCATCTTTCTGTTCCTAACGCAGAATGCCCAAGCTAAAAGGCTGTATGGCCTGCAGTATTCTTTATTCGATTAAGAGAACAACAGATAAATACATAAACACACACAAATCTGATCTGCTGACATATGTTTTAATTAATAAGCCAGTGCTGCTGCGTTGTCTTTTATGTGCAAGGTGTATTTTTAGTCAGAGGCTGGTTAGTTTCTTGAAAGTATCAAAGGAAGACCCTGAGGAAGTCAGCCATCAAGTTTTTCAAAAGAGGAGACAGATGTGTAGCAGTATAGGACTTTGTAATTTAGAATGTGAAGTTCTGCCGAGATCTCTGTGTCACAGAAAGCTGAGAACTTGGAAGCTGAAATTGCTTTGTTACTTCTGTAATCTGGTACGGGGGGGAAAAAGGTCTAAATGCATGGTTTAATGAATTATTGAGAAAAAATTACTTTGGCTCCAACTTTTGGTAATCTGGAATTCACTGGCACGAATACCTTGTCAAGCAGGCAAAGAACAAAACAGGAACGTGCTCTCTAATTGTCCGTACGCAACTCCAGCGGACCAAGATCAGCAGCTGCCAGCAGGACAAATGAGGAGCGGGCTAGCAGCACCCGAACGAAACCTCTCGCGAATGCCACAAAAGCAAGCTAGCCCATGGTTACCGGGAGGGAAGGGGTCGCACCGCGGCGGAGCGGGAGGGAACCACGTTCTAACGCGGTTTCGGGGCACCGAGCACAAGGAAGGCGGCAGGACTGGAGGTGCGCCGTGCCGCCCCGCCGGCCCTGCCGCCCTCGGCCCCGCCGGGCCAGGCCCGCCCCCCGTGCCTACCTGCTGCCCGTCGTATCTGGCCAGCTCGGGCTCGGTGAAGAGCCGGACGGGGGCCTCGGCCGGCGGCCTGAAGCGCAGCTGCCGCTGGGCCGCGGCCGGCAGGAAGCCGAGCAGGGCGGCCAGCGGCAGCAGCCCCGCCGCGCCGCCCGCCATGCCGCGCCGTGCCGCCGGCGACGGGACGGGACGGGACGGGACGGGACGGCCCCGGGCCCGCCTCCTGCTTATCACCCGCCCCGGGCGGCCGGCGGGAGAGGAGGGCTGCTGGCCCAGCGCCGCGGTGGTTTGGTTAAATGGAGGTACGTGGGGAGAGTTTCGGGCCGGGCGGCCTGGAACTGGGCAGCCGTGAGGGCAGGGCCCGTGAGGCGCTGGCGGCTGAGGGCTGGAGCTGGAGCTGGGGCAGCGCCCGGCCCGGCCTGTCCCGCCGCCGCCGCCTGCTAGCAAAGGACTCCTCCACCTCCACCCTTTTTCCCCTCTGAAGTTTAACAACAACAACAACAAAAAAACACCACACACACAAACCAACCAAACCAAACCAAACCCTGACATTTTTAGCCTAAGGAAGGAGAGAATAAATAGGAAATTTTCAAATGACGTGATTTCCCCATGCTATAAATATAGCATGGTGAAACATTCTGGGCTGGCAGAAGAATAAGCAGTTGGATGTTTGTAATTCTATGTAGAATTAAGAAAATTAGAAACTTCTTACAATTTACATAAATATATCTCACATCCCTCACTGTAGCGCTGGCAGGTGAGGGCTTGAAGGATTTAAAGTCTGGATGTTTGCTGCTGCAGCACCCGTTCTTCCCAACTGCCATGCTGTAATTCAAATCCCTGTTTGCTGTCTCCACTCCTTGCACAGTGTGTTGTGAAAGCTGAACAGTTTGGAGAAGGATCTGGACAGTAAAGGGGAGACAGAAATGGTTTTGAGCTTTGTTTTAAGGATTGTTTATAAACTCTTCTTGTATAAAATCCATATGTCCACCTCGGAGGACGCCCATTCCATGTTGCCTGAGGTAACGCCCTTTTCCGCAGCCTGTCCAAACTTCAGCACGGCTGAAGTTGCTAATCCAAAGCGACATCTCCAAAGTTGTTTTCTGGATGACAAAAGCAGCACAAGATGAGAAGCACAGGGGAGCAAGGGCATGTCACCACGGTATAGGGGTGACAACCAAGGGGCCATGTCCCACTGTGAAGAGCTGGGCCAAGCCTACAGAGCCAGGGCATGGGGAAGGTGAGTTGCTGCGGACGTCTGGGAGCTGATTGCTTGCCGCAGGCTGCTGTCTGGTCTGGCAAGCTGAGTATTGGTCCTGTTAGAGTGAAGGTTTGCAAAGTTGTTACTGCAATTCTGTGTAAGCAGTGAAGTTTGCTCACGCTGCCTAAGCAATAGCTGGGCTTCAGAACATGCTTCCCACCCTGGCTGTCCATCAAGTCCATTTGCAGACTCTGCATGCTACAAGAAAGGTATGAAATGTCAAGCAGAAAAGAGACCTTTAGTAAGGCTTTGGACAAAAGAGCTCCTGAACACTCCTGTTAAGCACCAGAAAGAGCTTGGGCATTTGCCTGGCTACTCTGCCTGCAAACACCCCGTGTGGCTTGCCATAGAGACCCATGCCGCTGGGAAACATGCAAAAGTCTAATTTGTCGGTTTGGTTCAAGTCACATTATAGATTTACCTTTTACTCTGAAATAATTATTTATCAGTGTCTCCCCAGGGGAAGGCTGCAAGTGCTGAATACTAGCCAACATCTGTTATTGATTTGGGGGTGATTTAGAGCCTGCCTTTGAACCACAGACATCTGAAAAATGAGCAATAAGGCATAGGGCAATGATCTACTGAGCAGGGAGGGACCCCGCTACAGCGTTGCATCTTGTTGCAAGAAATGTTGTGCATGCTTTTACTTGATGGTGAAACATTGACGATGACTTCCATGCTGGGGAAGGAAAAGCTGCGTGGGTATTTGTGGATGGATGGCTCATGAGTCAGCTCTTACGTGGTTTTGGCTTTTATCGATTATTTTATTATTATATATTATAAATTTATTTCTTTATAATGGGAGCACCCCGTTGCTGCCACTTCTCTGCTGGCACAGCATGGGTGAGAATTTGTAGGACCCTGGCAGAAGTTTTATCTGGTTGCCAAGCGAGCCCGTTAGGTGTTCCACTAGCAGCCTTGAACTGCAAAAAATAATTTAAAAAAGTAATACAGCGTGCATCTTGAAGAGAGCTGGCAAAACTGTTTTAAGTTGTTTTTCCCATCTAGTTCATTCTGGCATAGGAGAGTTGGTGTTGTGAAGCGCACGGCATAGCAAAGACTCATTTCCCCATCACCACACAGAGCAACTGCTCTCAGTAGAGAGAAACGTTTCCATAAACCTTACAAAAAAACCCGCTTCTGCGTGTGACGAGCAACCGCGCTGCATCTGATGGCTTCGTACCGCCTAGAGCAAGAGAGCTCCGCTCAGCAGAAATCGCTCGGCGGGCTCTGGGAGCTGGCACAGGGCCCGACTCCCCGACGGCGCTGCAAGCCTCGAAACGCCTGATAAACGCAACTCCTGGTAAAGCTCCCTCCCTGCCGCCCGGACGCGGAGGAGGACGGTGGCCACGGCCGCGGCAGGCCGAGGGCCCGCCCCTTCCCTTCCCCGCCGCCCCGTCCCGACGGTCGCCCCGCTGCTGTTACGGCGCGTCAGGCCGGACTACGCCTCCCGGCAACCCCCGCGCTGCTGCGGCGAGGCCGGGGGGGGCGGGAACCGGCCGGGGGGGCTGGGGGTCCCGGCGCCTGCGTGGCCCTGCCCGGGCAGGGCGGCTCGGCTGGGCTCGGTCGCCGTGTCGCCGTCCCCTGGGGTGCGGCTGGGCCGCCCCCCCCCTCCCCCCCTCCTCCCCCCGCTCCCTGCCGTCGATGCCATGCTCAGACCAGAGGTCTCCGCATCCTACCAGGAGGTACGGGGTGGGTTGGGGGTCGGGGCAAGGCTACTGGCCGGCGGGTCCCAGCTCGCTGGGAGGGGCCGGGGCGACCCCCGGCCGGGTGGGTGTTGCCGGGTGTGCCCGGCGCTGCCGCCTGCCGCCTTCCCGCCGGGTAACCGGCACCTCAGACTGCGTCTGCGCTCGCCAGAAAGAAACGGCTGTTTCAGGCGCGCGTAGTTTCACGTTTTACCTGTAAAAGTCGGTCAGATAATCGGCAGCGATACCGTTTAATTGCGTGAGCTGGGTGGGGCTGGCCGGTGAGCTCCGTAACCCCGGTAGCGAGGAGGTGGTCGGTCGGGCCTGAGAGGCGACTCGGGTACCGGAGCTCCCCCGTAGGGCACGGAAGGCGGCGTTATCATCCTGGCGAGGGCCCGAGGCAGCGCCCAGCTCGCATATCGACCTATAGGCTCCAGCAACCGCGATTCCTTGCTCGTTCCTATCTCTCCCACTGGAGCTAAGAGCTATTTGTGCCAACTTCAGCAGCGGTGGAGACTTGCAGCAGGTCGCTTCTGTTTGCATCTTGCAGGCCAAAGGAATGCAGGTGTTTGCCTTCCTCTGCGTGTGATGGGTAGTTTGGGGCTCTGTTTTAATACGTTCTAGTTTAGTTTAGTACTGCCTGTTTAGTCTCAGCTTCTGGTTTTTGTGCCAGGCTGGGAGGCATTGGAAGGTGATGAATGAGTGGACCGGTAAAAGGCTTGTACAGGCAAGTTCTGTTTATTCACGAGGGTTTTATCCAGTAGGAAGGTTTTATCCCATGATTATCGGGATGAAATGAACTTGTGTAAGAGCTTGTATTTAGGGGAGGTACTTGAGAGAGTTAATGAAGTCACATGGATGCCTGAAGTATGGATGGGACTATGTGGGCTACACTTCTGCCTTGTGTGTCAGCCACCACTGACACTGCTCTGTGTGTTTGGGATTGTCCCAGACACCGTGGTGCAAGTCTAGATGGTAAGTGTGTGCAACGGTCACATTTCCATCCCTTCTCCAGTACCTGGCGCAGTCTGTGGTGCTCCCCCCCTCCCTAGCAGGTGTGCTGAAATGCCTGGAATTGCCTTTTCTGAGCTTCTCTTTATCTGGTGCCTTTCTGCGTGCAGGACTGAAAAGGAACTGCTGGGTCGCAAGCAGGTTCCTGCAGTTGTTTCTCACTCAGCTGCACGTGCAGAGCCCAGAGGTCTTGTTTCGTGCCCTTTCTGCTCTTGACATCCTATCCTATCTCTGCATCCTGTTGCAAGCTTAATTGCTGTGCAAGTTTATGTTCCTTCTGCATTAGCACCATGCTTCACCTTTTTATCAAAAACAAAACGTAGGAAGAGCTGGCCTGTGAGGGTAAACACACTTGCCATGTGCCAGGCTCAGTGTTGCCAGTTGCCTTGATTTGGGGATTCTGTCAAGTGTGGAGAAACTAGAATTAGCTGTCACGTGGTAACACTGCACTGGCTTTACAGCTGTAGAGGACTGTCGCATAATAAGTCTGTGAGTTGTTGGGTTTGTAGGGCTGTGCTGCTGTGTCTTGTAGAGTCACTGTGCTGCATGCTGTACGCTGTGAACGTGGTGGCTGAGCTGTGAGCAGCGCTAGGCTTTTAGTGGCCTCAGAGGGTTTATGCAACTTCACCTTTTGTCAAGTCAGGTTTTCAGGATTTGCAGTGAAATTACTTGTTTTTAGGGGGTCTCAATCCACTCACTGCACCTGAGGCAATGTTAGCACTCCTGCTTTTGACTAGCCATCCTTCACTGGTTTGATGTGAGAAGCTTATGAAACCGTCTGCCTTGTGAGCAGAGATAAGAAAACATAGTTGCGTATTGTTTGGGGTTTTTTTTGTTCCTAAGGCATGTTCAAAGGTTACATTTTCTGGGTTTTTCTTCTCTTTTCCTACGTGTTGAAAAGTCACTGTAGGTCCTCTTGAGAGGAAAGGAAATGTTGCGTATTGTGTTCTTATTTAAACCCGTGTTGGGATCGCCTTGCTGTCAGGAATAGGAATCGCTTACCCTCTACATAACCTCAGTTGATGAGGTGCCTGTAGCTGGGGAGCCATGGCTGAACCAGAGAGGTGTAGGAGTCGGCTGAGAAACCGCAGTGACTTTGCACCTTATGTTAAACTTTTTGGATCAGTTCTGGTGTAAGGAGTTTGCACGAGCATAATTTGAACTGGCTTCCTAGGTGATTTAGTGTAACCAGTACAAGAGGAACAGTGAATACTTTTCCTGCCTCAGAACACCTTGTCTTGGGTCAGGTAAAGAAGTAAAACTGGTGTGGTTCTACAAAAGGAGCAGAGTCTTAATTTTCCCATATTTTATGAAGATAATTTAAAAAGTATCTTCGGTTGGACCCTGGTAAGTCTCCTGCAAATGAGCTGACTTATGCCTATTAGTTACCTGTTCACTCCATGCCTCATGCCATGGGAAATCATGCTTTATTTATGTGCAAAGCATTTAAAAACAACTGGATAACTGCTTTCAACTTGCTTTGTGCGGTGGAAATGAATGCAGAAATATGACGGGAGGTGATGGAGACTTTATGTCAGACTTTGAAGATGTAAAATGAGTGAACTCTTTCCTAATAAGTGCAAATGATGATCCGTTAGTGGTATAATGATGATGACTTCAAGACTGAATTAAGGTTGGGTGAAAGAAAAGCACTTCCTTATGGATACGGGTGCTTTACTGTTGAGTAAGTTGGGGGTGTAAATTTCAATAGCATTCAGGATGGCTGCTGCATTAACTGTGCTCCCATTTTCCTTGAAATAGGAACAAAGCTGATCTCTCTTGCCTAATTAGGTAGGTGATGCTGTGAGTGTTTAGTTTGGAAAGTTACTGTGCAACACATGATATGCTGAAGCTTATGCCCAGTTTGCCTTGCTGTCATTTGTATGTTGTTCCCTCTCATGAAAGAAATTTGAAAAATGTACAGGAGACACTTTATATTAGAAAAAAAAAAGTCTAATGCTTCATGATCTCCTGTTATGACTATCTGATGTGACAAGCTCCTGACTTTGACGGAAGTGTTTTGGCAGTTTGGGCCCAGAGCTCTGAATAGCAAAACAAGAAAACATCTGGTCTCTGTTGCTGTTTTAGAAACACTGGAAGACTAATTAGTTGCATAACCACTAATATATAATAATATGTACAGTGAGCTCAAATAAGTGCCAGAAATGTAGGGATGTTTGACTGTTGTCTTAAAATGACCCACCTGCCTATGTGGCTGAACCTACATTTGAGTTACTTGCCCTAATACCTATCAAAATGCAACTTGCTCGTTATGCACCTCTTCATAAGAAGTGCTAATGCTCTGTTTGCTGGTACGTGCTGTGGTTTGTTTATGCCTAAAAATGCATTCTTGAGTGACAGATCGAAGTTGCTGCTTATTTCAGAGGGCATTGCCCTAATTGGTGGTTCAAAGTGAGCTGAAGCTGCCAGGGAAACAATTACTTTGATCTTGAAAGAAAAGGTGATGTTATTGTTGAAGCAGCAGGGTGGAAGTAGGTTAAATTTAATGTGCCATCTTTCTCTTTTTGCAGCATGCAAGTCACTTCATTTTTAGCTGTAGGTCTACATAAATGTGGCTTTTGTGAACAAGTGAAACAGATGTTGGGCACTGTTCTGAGTTGGGCACTGAGACTGAGAGCATGTTTTTGTGTTTTTGGTTAGTTGTAGCGTCTCTTATTTGTACCATAGAAATTCCAGCAAGTTGAGAGCATGTTTGGAAATTGAACCACTGTTTTAACTACACAGCTGAGTGAAGATGTGGAGCGAGTATCTGAAAACCCAACAGATGAGACAGAAGGAGAGATGGAAGTTCATGAAGATGCCAGCTCCATTATTTTACCAGGTGAGACTATTGATGCAGAAATTACTGATTTTAAGCATCTGATAAGCTGCTCCTGTGTGGGTTTGGTGGTTTTTTTTTTAATTGCACTCTGAAAGCAAACGGAACACTAAGTTACTTATTTTGGGGAATAACTGCTGATGGAAAGTCAAGGAGCTTTTCCAAGAATTGAGATGAAAACATTTCTTTGAGCACAGTTCATGACAATCAAAGAAGATTCAGCACATCGGATTCTGAGGTAGCTCATTATTTCATCTTCCTTTATGTTGTATCTTACCTGAGTTGCAGTGTCTGTGGTGGCAGTGGATTGCAAGCGAAGTCTGTGCCAGATTTACAAGAGCAAGGTGCCATATCGAACAGCTGTGCTTTTAAACAGATTTTAGTTAGACTGTTCAGACCTGCTTTTGGAGAGTGTGGGGTGGTGCTAAATGGGCTTATTGCAGCTCAGGTGTAGGCATTAAGGTAAGCCAACCTGAAATGAGTGTCCCCTAAATGCTTTGCAGCTGTTCAAGACACTTGTTTCAATAGTGCAATTTATTAATGTCCGAATTTCCTTGGCTGCCATCTCCTGGCAATGAACTTGGAACACATGTGTGACCATGAACTTCCGTAAGAGGTTGTGTTCAAAAGTATTTACGAAAAGGCTAGTGTTTGCTGTGGTAAGGAACAAGCACCAAACTGTGCTGTTGCAGTTGAAGGGCAGAGAGTGGCATGGCCTGGGAGGGCCTGACTCATTAGGTTACACGACACAGAAAAGTCAGAGTAAAATATGCCTACTTATCTCCTTTCATATGTTGGGTTTTAAAGCTTCTTTTGCGTGTTCAGCTATATATTGCTCACAATCAAACCATGATGTGTAACTCAAGAGTACATGAACTTTTTCCTTACAAGTATTGCAAAAAGAAACAGCAAATGCAAGGAGTATGGGGAAGGCAGTGTCTGCGTACAAGTGAGGCAGGTGTGAAGATCTTCAGAGAATCGGCTTTGAAGGGAAGGAGACTGTGAGAATTGGGTCGGTCTTTTTGTAGCTGTAATTTGAGGAATTTTTTAATGACACTTTATGTAGTATGCACAAGGAATTATGAACTAGAGTCCAAAAATGAGAGGCTAACAAATATCTAGTGACTTTTATGATGGCAGAGATGCAATGCAGATAGCTGTGTAAGAACATTAGGGTATTAAATCTCTCTGCTGATGCATATGCTGATGTGTAAGAATCACTTCCGACTGGGAGGAGGGAAAGGAGTTCTTTTTTCCGTGAAGAAAGACTGACTATCACAGAGTATTTTTTTCTTATGAACTTTGAACTTTGTTTCTGAGTTGTCCTTCTTGAAAATAAATCTTGTTTCATGCCTGCTGTGTCCTTAAGCAGAGTGCCAAATTCAACATGTGCAAAAGGCACAATCTTTGGATGATTATTACATGAGCGTGATACATGATCAGTCCTCAGGATGGACCATTCTCATGCCTGAGAAGGGAGCATCTGACTGATCATCAAAACCAGCAATAGTTGTGTGGCTTTTTTAAATAAAACTGAGTTTGAGGCTTACTTTCCTCTCAAGTGATTGATATTTTAATGAACAGTACATAAATTCAGCCCAAATATCTATATGTTAAGGTCCTAATTCATATTCTGTTTGGTTCCAGATAGTGAACTGGGTACTACTGCCCCTTCTTTGCGTTTCAGCAAGACCTGCCTAAAGAATGTTTTTTCAGTAATTCTCCTGTTTATTTATCTGCTGCTCATGGCTGTAGCTGTGTTCCTTGTTTACCAAACCATCAGTGACTTCATGGAGAAGCTCAAGCACCCAGTGATGTCTGTCTCTTACAAGGAAGTCTCCTTGTACGATGCACCTGGTAAGACTGGTAACGAACAAAATTATAGCTCACATTTATCTTGGGTTGTTCTACATTTTTGGTGTTGATTCTCCAGGGCCCAAAGTGCATATAATGCTTTGACCCAGGTCTTTCACTTCCCCTTTTTTTTTTTTAATCTATGTTGTGTTAACTTTGCATGAAAATGTTAATATGGTAGGACAAATTTTGGGCACATTTTGGGGTTTTTCATGCCAATAACATGAATGAGAGTAGTTGTGGAGCATCATGCAACATTTGGTAGATAAGAAGTGTTTGCAGACTCTAGAATGATCCCTCTTATATGGAAAGAAGATAATTCCTTGGGGAAATAGTCCCAAAACTGTTATGGTTCAAACAGGGTAGCCTATAGGATGTGTGTCAGGACCTCAGTGCTGCACCAGACAGTGAGATGCTGTTGACAGTAAAGAAGGTGAATTTCTCAAACCAACCACAAAATAACCACAATGCCACATTCTGCTTCTGTTCTGCATTGTTTACAACTTGTTATTACATTAGTAGGCAATGAAAATATTCAGGGAACAAGGCTGGCATAAAAAATGCAGTGTGACATCAGCAAACTGTGTTGCAGTTTGCAGGAGGGATTACGCCACAGAAGCATTTTTGAGTAGTGAGTTCTATCATTATTTTTTTTTTAATTATCCAGTAACCATTCACAAATTGAGCTGCAGCAGCAAATGCAGCTCAAACAGTAATAGGTCAGTTTCCAATTAAAAAAATAACACTTTTATTTGAAGTGTTACCACATTTTACAAATAACCACTCTAGGAATTGTGGCTGAAAGGTGCGTGTTTCATGTTGTTGCCATATTCCTGTAGTCGTTTTTCTGTATGGTCAGTTAAGCTCAGCTCTCTAAGTAGGTCCTTGTGTTTGGACCTTATGGATCTGACCCTAAGGGCAGGCTTTCCACCCCCTCCCTCGCCTTTTTTTTTTCCCCCCTTTACACGAGCTTTTCATACAGCAACAGGAAGAAAATGTCATTTGAATAAACAAAGCAACATACATATAAATCCAAAAGTATTTGCAGGGCTCCCTGCCAGATCAGAGAACCTAAATTAACATAGCCCTTTACTTCATTGCTCTATTAAAGTGATGAGATGGCAAGTTGCAAGCGTGGAGCACTGAAGAAAGGGATAAAGCATTTTTAGACTGAGATGTGCTGACTGCTTTGACATCTCACATTTTGGCGGACAGGTCATCTCAGTTGTGTGAGTTAATCATATCTAATAAGTGAAATCTACTTGGTTTTGGTAGTTGGTCTAGATTATCTTCAAGCAAGCTTGTTTCCAATACTAAATGTGGCATAACAGGATTTGGGGGTTTGGGCCTTTTATTTTGCTAGCCTTCTACAGCTGAGGTGACTGAGGTTTGGTTTTTTTTTTTTTTAATGCATGCTCTGGGTCTGAAACTGTAGATTTATGGTACATGTGAATTTCCATACAGGTGAGGTAGTAGCCTACCCACCTAGTGATATAAATAATAAGAGATACTAACAGTTAGCACTTGTTTGATGGCTTTGATTTTTATTGTGACATTGTATTCAGTGAACAGCAGGTGCTAGATGTTTTGAAGAGCATCTTCTCACTTTTATTAGATCAGCCAGCTGTCTTTGATCTGCCATGTATAGTACATGCGTTATTTACAATTAAAATTTGGCATGTTAAATGATAATATCTGAAAATACATACATGCTGAAGCGCTACATGTCCCGTTTGACTTCAGCAGTCTCCTAACTTACTTTATGCATTCATTTCATTTGGGACCAGAGGGGCTGATGTATGTGCCACGGGCTTGTGGGAAGACCAGGGAAACTCAGTAGCTTCTGCGAACCCTGAATTGTCATAACAGAACATGAACCCTGATTTTTTTTTTTTTAAACGCATTGTGGGGGTTCTGTCTTGATGCAGCTGGCACTGTTGTCCTGCTCCAGAAAAATGTTGAAGCACATGTTTTAATTTGATTGTTCTGCTGAATCTTGAGGATAGCTCAGTACCCTGTGGGATTAAATCCCAGCATGAAAATCTATGTACTTGGGAAAGAAATCAGCTTTCTTCTATGTTTTTCTCCCAAAACAGGTATTGCCTTTTACCCAGGCAAGGCTCAGCTGCTTAGCTGCAAGCATCATTACTATGATCACATTCCACCTCTGATAAACCCAGGTCAGCCAGGAGACATTGAATGTACCACTCAGAGAATCAACTACACAGATCCTTTTACTAATCAAACTATGGTAATAATAATATAATAGAACAAAGCTTATTTGGTGGGGCTTTTCTGCTCATAATGGTATTTGAAAGTAAAAATATTTACTTAGTGCTGCAAAGAATTCTTGCTTCTAGTTTTTTTTTCCCAAACCATCTGTTCTTTTGTTTTCAGAAATGTAAAATGCATTGTGTGTATGTGTGTTATGGATGATCAGCTGTCATGTGGGTGCGTGCAGCATGAAAACCTCAACGTGACAAAAAAAGTAATTGTTCACAATGAAATGCTTGCTTCATTCCTCTCCTAAATGAACTGGCAAGCATATTCCTTGGTATAGTAAATCTAGCTCTGAAAGCTGTAGCAGTTACTCCATTAAAGCAGGATAGCTTTAATGGATATCTCTTTTTGTATGTTTGCTGGGAATTACATGCTATTTTTGTCACACTTGGAAAAATCTTAACTGGGCACCAAGGGTTTTATTACACTGAAATGCTGTGAGCCAATAAGATGGGTACATTGAGTGATAGCCTGTCTTAAATTGCCCTTAAAAATGCAGGGAATCTAGCTTCTGTACAAAAAAATGCTCAAAAAATAAAGTATTAATACTGTAATTTGTATCCAAAGTGATTGCTGAGACTGTTTTTAAGGAGACTAAATGTGAACAAGTGAACAGTCTAGGTGCCTGTTTGGTCAACATTTTTCCTCTTCATGTTTTGCCTTTAGTCACCATTTCTTTCTGGGAAGCAGCTCCTTAGTATATTTGAAAGTTACATTTGAAGTGCAAGTCTAATTTAATTTCTGCCACTAATATGCTCTTTTTGCATCTTCTAACAAACTTAAGAACGTGCATTTTATGCTGCGTGGTAGGTTCATTTTAGAAGCTTGCTGTTTCAGTAGGCTCTGGTCCTGCGGTGGAATGGAGAGGCACTGAGGCAGGGACCTCTGAATGATGTAGAGCCCTGTTCAAATTGGCTGAGTCCTTTTGCAAGCAGGAGCTTGCTGTTCAATGTAACGCCTGCACTACTTCAGGTTGTAGTCTGCCTGCTAGCATTTTTTTGTTGGTTTTGGTTTTTTTCCTTTCAGCAGCTTACTTGAAGTGCCAGGGGCTGTGAAACTGTTCCTCTTTCTCAAGGAGAAACCCAGTGTTCAGAGTCCACATTAACTTGTTTCATGCCAAGAGATGAAAGTTTCTGGACTTTAATGTCAAAACAGTTTTGATTGTCCTCCTGCAGAATGCAGGTTGCAGGGCCTTGACTGGTAATTCCACGTGAACCCAAAGGACTGTGATAGAACTAAAGTAGATTTCTTAGAAAAACACTAATTAAAAAATCTTGATGTAAAGACGTCATTTTTAAACTAAAAAGAAGGATTCAACTGGCATTCTTGTTAGATGTTTTAATAGATATATACTTAGTAGTGGCCAAGAAAATCTCAGTGTGTATTAGATTTCTATAGAGTATTAGTGACAGATGGCAAATTTGTGAACATGAAATGAGGATTCCTTTGCTACTCTCACTGTCTCTCTCTTTGCTTACAGAAATATGCTTTGGTTGTTCAAGGCCCTCGTGATGTGAAGAAAAAGGAGCTGGTGTTTTTGCAGTTTCATTTAAATGGAACAGACCAAGACTTTAGTGCCATTGACTACCTTCTGTTTTCCTCTTTCCAGGAGTTCATCAACAGGTATGTAAAGGGATGAGGCTGTAACTGCATTGAACTTGCTACAGCAATACCTCTGAAAGCAGGGCTTTTTTAGTAAAAAACAGACAGGCTTTTCTATTATATTTTCCTTTTTTTTTAATGTTTGGGTTAACATTGATGCTCTTTCACATCTTGGGTTACTAGTCTTACTTTTTAGAAAATGAATTGACGACTTTCAGTGACAAAACCTGTCCTTCAGCCATTTGTTGCTGTACTTTCTAAAAGTTTGAGATTTGTGCTGGCTTACCGCTCTCTGCTGCTGTGGGTGATCAAGAAGTGGGCTGTCCTGGGCAGCGTGCTCAGGAAGTGTACAGAGGACACCAATGTTTCCATACATTTTTAAATTTTTTTTTAAAGCAATTACTTTAAAGATCAGATCCCTGGGTTGATTTGTTGAAAGATTAACTATATTTCTTTGTATTACTAGCTTTATGTAAGATTCTACAGAATTATGTAATTTCTTAGGCTTTGCATTGGTTTGACATTGGTGCCACTGGAGTGACTGAACAACCTTCTAATTTTAACAGGAGTGGAATTAATCCTGTCTTGAACTTTCTTGAAAGTCCCACCCTTTTTCCCACCTAGTGAGAATAAATTCCATATTTAACTGTTTAATTTTGGCTTCAATTTAAATTCAAGTTCTGTTTTCTCTGTGATCCAGATTAAAAGCTAGACAAGAGAGATTAGTCACAGTGAGACCTAATAGAAAGCCTTAATTTGGTAATAGTCAGATGCTCAGTGAAAAATGGACAGGGGATAAAGGCCATATGCAGAACAAAATTAGGTGAGGGAGGGGAAGAGAGATAACAGATTTTATTATAACAAAGCATTCTTGAGGCTTGGACATGATCATACTGGTGCTTTTCAGACATAGCAAAGACTGGAGGTGTTGAGTCACAGTGCCTCTGGGTGGCCAAAGACCAATTATTTGAATTTGCTTTTTACAAAGCATTTCTGCTTCAGTGGAGGAGAGATCTTAAGTCATGAAGTGCTTTCCGTAACTGTACTGAACACCTCATAAAATGCTAATGTTCTGGGTATTTTAGGCACTGATAGTTTAGTGAGAAAACACCAGTTAAGAGTTGTGATGTTGAAGATGCTACTTGTTCCTTCTGTGTTGTTTTTTCTGTTTCTGTGGCTTGTGCTGCAGTTAGCAGTATGGACAGTGGGACTGATTCCAGCAAGGTGCACGGCAGTTTCTATACCGCAAGACGCAAGCGCTGAGACCACCCCTTGCAAAGCACAGAGCAGAAGGCACAGTTGTGTTGCATCTGGTTCCTGGCTCCTTGCAGAATGAGCCAACTTACCAAGACACAACTTGGTCTATGCATACTCAAGTCTTGGAAGCCACATTTCTGTGCTCATTGTATCAATTTGCAGATAAACCATTTTAAAGCACTGTTTCTTCCCAAGTTAAAATATGTGTGTTCTACTCTAAATTGGCAGTATTTCTGGGAGCAAGCTGCAAGTCTGCATGCCGCTGTCCCAAACGCTTGTGCCATACATGCAAAGGCAGGTTAGATGTGCAAAACAGGATTAAGCAGTATTGCAGAGGTCCTAGCTTCAAGGCTGTGTTTTTGCCAGCATAGGTGAATCGGTAAGAATAATCTGTAAGCTGCCTGGGAGAAGCCTGGATCGCAACCTCCTGCCTCCAGGCTTGCCGGGTCAAACCAGTTACATGGCAGAATCAATCCCCAAAAAGATGGGGAAGTGTCGCTTCGTTCCTAGAGAAGCTGCCTTGTCTCAGTGTTGGAAGGCATCAGAACTGAAGCTGGGAGAGTGAAGGCTGAGCCCAGGCTATGTTTGGAGCAAAGGGAAAGGGCAGGAAATGGTGGTGTCTGTTTAGGGATGCATCCTTTGCACCCATTTGCAGCAGGTAATAGGAATGTGAGTTAAAACTGGTTTTGAACTAACTCAGATATCAGTAAATTTGTCAAATGTATGCAGGCCTTTAAACTTAGTAGTAAATGATCAGCGTGTCTAGATGAAATACAGTAAGAGAACTAGTTGTGAGCAAGAGGCCAGTAGTGTCTCTTCTAGCATCCTCCAAAGCTTGGTACAAATTGTACAGCTTGTCTTGCTCAGTATTGTGTATTGTTGTCCCGGCATCCTCAGGGCATGAACCAGACAGGCTCAGGGCAGGTTGAAAGTTTATGTTTTCTCCTGACTATGCATGTGAAACAGCACACACATGTGGAAAGTGCTTGCTCTGTCCACCTTTCAGCAGAAGAGAAAATAGAAATTACTTCTACATCTACATGAGAAGATGCTAAATTTATTGGATGGGTAGTCTGGACTAAGGTATCTGTAGAAACTGTTGTCTGTCCTTCCATATGGCCTCTAAAAACTTCAATTACTGGCTACTGTTAACTGCTTTTCCTGACAAAGTGTCTCACTGGTTATGAGAGCATACTATTAGCACTGTGTCCAGCAACTCATGTGAAGCATTAGCAGAGTTGTTGAGATATGTGCTAAAACTCAAGAGATGGCAAAACCTGTAAAGGTAATTATGGCTGAAAACAGCTTGGGTTGGGCTGAGCAGGCAGGCTGCTGCAAAATATGTGTAGGGTATTCCATCATCTTCAATCACAACCCAAAACCCCTTGACATTGGTGAGAGGAGTCCTGCAGTATCTACCAGTGGTTTCTCTGTAGACAGTGTTATGCACAGCTCACTTCCGCTTTAAATAGCAAGAATTGCATCTCTGAAGGCTGCTGCAAGCAGCAGCCATAAGCAGTAATGAAAATGTCATCTGGAGGCTTGTGTCTTTAAGGGTTTTTGAGGCATAGCAAGTGGCGAGGACTCAAGTGAGGTCCAGTTGTTTCTGTCAAGGGTTTTATTCTTTGCAGCTCTTCTGTTAAAATTGCATTCACAGACTGCATGAAACTGGCACTGCTTGCTAGTTTTGTTCCAGTCTTCACAGACCACTGCCGAGCTGTGTGATATTGTTGGCCTGTGAGTTGGAGGGATACTGCCACTGGCTGTTTTTTCTCCCTCATTTTCCTTTTCTCCCGACAGTGGCAGCTGCTGTCTGTACCATATTAATCGGAGGGAAGGGAATAATGAAACCCTTGCAAATTACCAAAAAAGTGTAGCTAAAAATACAAGTTCCTTTCCTGAACTGTCATTAGGATAATACATGGGTTTAAGAAGAAAAACCTTTGAACATACTACGAACTATTGTTAGCATAGCATGTAAAATAACATATGGTCATGTGAGAGGATGAATACCAGTCTGAACAGGTCAGAGATTATTTAAGGGTCTAAACAAAGCTCCATGTTCACATTTCTGGTATGATTTGCTGTGTGCAGAGGAATAAATTATAACATAGAAGGGTCGAGACTTCTGGTACCACACCATCTGACCCTTTATTAGATCCCATGGCTGTCTGAGAGGTCCTCAGTGTAGAGGAAGGCAAAAGCAATAAACGCAAATTGGGTTTGACTCGTTCGTGGTTTTGGCTCTTGCTGTTGCATTAGAATCTGCTGGTGGGACGTCCTCAGCTGCCTCTGGCTCTGTGGGTTGGTCCATGGAGATCAGCATTAGAAGGATCCACTGCAGAGCTGGAGCCCAGACCAGAATTAGGTTAGCAGCTCCCAGAGCTGGGACCAATACAACCTCTCGTGGTCTGACATGGATCAGTGCATGCTGGGGCAGAGGGTTCCCTGGAGTTGTCTGAACCATCACTGGTTAGCAGGGAGCATTGGCTGTGGGGAGACCAGGGCTCTGAGGTTCACCTGAGTGAGACAATGGCCTCCTGCATTCTCTGCTGTGATGCAGGAATTTTTGAATGGTCTTGAGGTACCATTAATATCTTGGGAGAGCCTGGTGTGGAGTATCCCAGGAATCTTACCCATCCATCTAAAGGACACTAACAGAACTTCTTGCTGAACAGCCAAAAAAAAAAAGGTGCAGCCGTTGCTGGTTGCCTGTCTTTGGGGTGATGAGGGAATTAAAAGCAACACTCTGGCTGGAGAATTGTTCAGATTAAAATCCCTTGTCTGTCTTGTTTGCTTAGTTGTGTGTGGTTTTTAAGCTGCATTATTTGCCCTCTGCTATCATTTGTGCAAACCGTGTGCCTTTTTGCTCTGCTCCCTGTTTGGTTTTTTTTTTTTCCCCCCTGACTCTGGCAGCAGTCTGGATTATGGGCACATACGAGGAGATGCTTTCTCGGATCGCTTCTCCGCAGCTTCTAAGATACTATTAATCTTTCTTTTTCAAGCCTATAATTACCATTGAAGGCAAAGTATATTACTGCTGACTGCTTACCATGTAAGTTGTAGCTGTAACGTCCAGCTCTGTGTCACAACTTCCTGCCTCAATTTTCCATGTTGGTTTGGAAGGCTTTTCTAGGATGCTGTATTTAATCATGCATTAGCCATATGACTGGCTGGCAGAGTGCTAATTGTGTATGTTCCTCTGAGCAGCAAAGCACCGTGCTCTTCCATACTGTCCCATCAGCTGCCACTGAATCTGCTTACTGAAGGGGGAAGAAATTGTGGTCAGATTTGGGCTTCCTTTGTCACTGGTTTATATGGGGAGGAGCAGTCAGGCAGAGGGCTTTGTTCTGATGCTGTGCTCATGTCTTTCTTGTGAGGGTTAGAGAGCTGCACTGCTCTGGGATCACTAAACTAGCAGCTCATGTCACAAATCCGTAACACTCTTGGAATATCACCTGTCTTGATGGGTAGCAAAGTGTATTAGTTTTTCTTTCCAGAAATGCTTCTCCTTTCTGTTTGTATGCACAATGGAGTTCTGTGTTTGAGCCCATCACCTGAAGCCCTGACTTAAGAGCAATGGCTTTGCCAGGTTTTGCCTTCCTATGAATTTTTGTATGTTCATCTGTTAAGCCTGAACAGGCGGCATAGTACAGAGTAGCCATCGGTATGATACTCTTTTTGTCAGTCCATGCTCTTGCTGCCGTTTAGACAAGACATCTTGGTTGGCAGGAAGGCGCCCCCATTCTGAAAAGTAAGGGAAAAGACAGGAAAAGTGCAGATCCACCCAGTGCTGGTACCAGATAAATCTTCCTGATTGGTCTGTTCTTTGGGATGAGAGCTTGCTTCTCCAGCTCTGCTTTTCTTCCTCACTTCTTTGTGTCTTTCTTCAAAAGACCAAAATACCTTAAGCTCTCAACAGACCTAGCTGTGCACACCCTCTGCCATATGAGCAAAATATTCTTTCCCTTGACCTAGGAAGATGGATTTAATCTGAGTCAAAACCCTTTCCCTTGTCTCAAGGACCAGCATACCCTGACATATCTCTGCAACCTGAAATCTATCTTTAGTAAAAAATCAGCAGTCTGTACTTCAATGATTCATGACTCATCACAGTGTTTTAGTCCTTTATCTCAAATGAAACCTTGTTGCAAAAAGCAGCTGCAGGGCCAGGCTTATTCACAGAGATGACATGGAAGTGGCTAAACTCACAGTGCTGAGGAGCTCCAAGTAAATAGCATGGTTAATACACTGTGTCCTGTGCAGTTGGTAGAGACAGGATGGAGACCAGATATGCCTTAGGGCTGCCTCTTTACCACTTGTGGTGTGAGGCGTATTAGAGGCCTTAAAACGGATTATGATCACAGTATTAATAATATTAAATAAAAAAAAACCAAAGCAATCCTGCTGCTCTGGAGCTACAAGTATCTGTGATCGTATGTTGGGAAAACAGCCATGTCATGGCAGATGGGAGCCTTACACCAAAGGTATATTGGTCCCAAAATAATAGGGAAGAGCTAAATGTAAATTTTGAAGTGTTTTAAGCATGCCTGTATTGCAAACAATTTATTTGCGTCCCAGAAGTGGGGTGAAGCAGCCTGTCCTGCCTCTAGGCTATTCCTTCCATTTCTTTGCTTCCTACCATTGTGGTGAGTTGTTTCCTGGGGTCCTGGCTCTGCTCCTTTCTGTCCCAGAGGTGACAGGTGAGCAGAACGAAGCTCCCCTCTGAGGCAGAACAACCTGGAGGGGCAGGCAGAACTCTGGGGCAGTAGGGTACCAGGTAAGTCTTCTGCGGTTAAGAACACATGAGTACAAGTGCTACCATTAATGAAAACATCACTGCTCTCAGTGTTTTAGGGATGTTGAATTTTAGCAGTTGAAATATAAAGGGAATTGGGAACACATTGTAAAGTGCCTGTAGGTCTGACGTTCTCCTGCCTGCAGTGCTCAAGCATTGTTCTGAGTTTGGTCAGGAATGTAACGGTCCTTTTCCTTTAGTCCAGAAAAAGCAGAATTCATGAAGGACTGTGAAAGTTCATACTCCAGCTGGAAGTTTTCCGGAGGCTTTCGAACTTGGGTCAAGATGTCCTTGGTGAAAACAAAAGAAGAAGATGGTAGTGAGACTGTTGAATTCAAACAAGAGGTAAAAAAAAAAATCATCAGGAAGAGGTTTTTTTGGGACCTATCAGTTTCTTAAGAACTAGTTACTGCTGTGGTTTTAATGATAACTAGCCAACAGAACCAGTTGTTGGGGCAAATTGCAATATGCGTTGGAAGAAGGGTGGGTGGGTTGGTTAAGTGAAGCATCAGGAGCTTGTTTCATTGCATCCATTATGCCACTTGCCACTGAGCGGTTTTGGCTGTACAGTTACTTGGATTCTTTCTTAACATGGAGAGGTTCTGCAAAAGCATAAATGTCTTGATGTGCGTGGCTGTTGGTATGGCCTAGTGACACATCTCAGGAAAGCATCTGCTAATGGGGAGTCCAGAAAATCCAGACCTTGAATCTGTTGTTAGTGACAGCTGTAGTCCGAGTTAAGGGGCCTTAGGGACTGACATAGAAATACTAACACAGCTACATTTAGTTCAAGGTGGGGAACGATTGCCAAAGGAATTGTCTAATAGCTAGTATTGGAAAGAGGTACTGTTTATGTTACCACAAGGGCTGATGGTAGGATGAAGGGGTAAACATAAGCCTTGGATCCTTTGTAGCTTTCTCATGTCTGCTTTTTGTTTGGGTTTAGGATTTTTATCTGTTTAGTATCCTTAGAAACATAGAGTAACTTAACTTCTTGCATCCTTTAAAACTAGAAAGTACGCAGGTGGAAGATGCAAACTTAGCTAGAGATGAAATGAGTTTGACTTTTATTCTTGTTCTGTGCATACTAATGGACAGGAGACTTCATTGTGTTTTGAGTTTGCTATCTTGCTCCCAGTGATAGTCCTCTTCAGAGATAATGTTTCAGAGACAACATTGTCTCTTAGTCTGTGCTATGCTTGGAACGAATATTTTGTGGAGACAAAAATGAAGCAGAATCTTCAGTTCTCCTATCTTTAATACCCACAGTTAGGGCCTTAAGGGACAAAGCCTTAAGGGAAGAGCAAAACTGTTCCTGAGGCAGGTACCTTCCTGCTCCACTAGAGGAGGACAGGAGGCAAAGCCCAAAGTCATCCAAGTCCTAAACTAATGCCTTAGTTTGGAGGAGAGGGAAGGATGCATCGGCTGCTGCCATGTAACCGCTAACAGGGGTTGCATGTCTGTCTGTCCTTCATCACCTACAGCTCTGTATCGCTTGCCCTTTGGTACTTACTGAAGTGTAGGATTTTTGAAAGTCCTCCTTTGTGCATCCAAGTCTAACATGTTGCAAAGTGGAAACAAAATGCTGACTCAAACTCAGAAAGTTTATCATCACAAAAAGCTCAGCATCCATTTAGTCCAGCTGTTAGTCAGGGAGGGCAGGTGAACACTGTGGTGGGTTTTCTTTTGGTTTTGTGGAGTGTGTTTTTTTTTAAAAAAATAAAAACGATGAAGTAGGGTTTCAGATCCCTATTAATAATACAGTAGAAGTTGAAATAGCTGATATGTAAATTGCACTTTCTTTGTTTGACAGTACATCTGCTCCAATGCATAAGGAAGTCCATTAGTCTCTCAAATCTAAAACTGGGAGACAGAATACCAGTAAGATGGATATTAGGTCAAATAGCAGAGTTGGTTGGTCTGCTAGCCATCCCAATCATAATTTGTCTTTTCTTCCTTTCCCATTGCTTTCATTTACCTTTGTGTACTCTGTTTTGTGGTGTGCAGTGTTCTTGATGACTGTAGCTGGGGTGATGGTATGCTGTGGTAACTAAATGAGCTGTAGAAGTATAGGGTAAGTCTGCAGCAAAGGTGCTTGACCAGAAAACATGAGGTGGGGATGCTCCCATACACTCCAAATGGACAGTGTGTTGTGTTCCTGCTTCTACATGTTTGCAGCCGAAAACCTAGTCAGGGCAGGGTGTGTGGAGAAGACTGATAGAAATGTTGAAGTGTTTGTAAAGAAACTAAGCCATGGTAGATGGGATGTATTTGTAGTAGGCCCTCCCTCAGAGAGCATCTGCTGAATCACTGTTTTCATATATAGTTCCTGTCACAGTCCTGAAATGAAGTTGCAGTACTGCTGGATTCATTACTTCCAGTACAGTATTAAACTACTGTAGGAAGAACAGCAGTACACCCTTGTGCACACACCGAGATATAAATACTCCTTTGCAGGCTGGAGAAGTCCTTCTGTCACTTGTTCAGCTCCAGCGCCCTTGCCTGCTAGGTAACTGCCGGGCTCCTGAGCGGTTTATGGGCCTCTAGCAGGGGGTGGGTAATGCAAGCAGTGCTGTTAGTGCCTGTGTGCAAACCCCGTGTAGTTCCCCTCTGTGCTGGGAGGTGTGTTACAAGATAAATGTTTGTCTGAGGCCCGAAGTCTTAGTACTTTCCTGATCGTGGGTCTTAAGGCTACGGTTTTATGTGGCTGTAACATTGATCTGGTATCCTGGACTGTACCCTGGTGGAATTGTGCTAAAGTGCTCTGCTGGTCAGTGCTAGCTTCAGATGGTAACAATTAAAACTGTACTTCCCATTAGCTAACTCGATGTTAACATCCAGGTTTCTTGCCCTTCCATTTTCATTCTGCGCTTGCTTATGTCTTCTAGTTTGTTCTGCAACTGATTTAAAAAAAAAAGTCTTCCTGCCACCATCATGTAGTTCTCTGGAGTAACTTAGCATTCATTCACAAGAACTTTCAACATGCTTTATTATTCCAAGTAAATGAATTTTGTAAATTAAGTTTCCTTCCTTGGAAGGGAAAAACCATGTAATAAAATAAAGGCCCTCGCTACCAGCATAAAACCAGTAAAACAGTGAGAAATAGGAAAGGAACGTGAACATGAGACAGACTGAGGGAACTGCCCTTTCCATATTTTGGGAGCCTATTGTTCCAGGTAGAGGAAGGCTGAACTGTAAGTCCCTAAACAGTCTGCTATTTTCACCTTTCTACAAGCCTTTCCTGTTGCACAGAAGACTCGTGACACCACTGAAGGCAGTGACGTGCATGGTTTTGTCTCCCTCTCTCCAGACTAGTGTGGTTAACTATATTGACCAGAGAACGAAACAAAGAAGCGACCAGCTGTTTTTTGTGGTATTCGAATGGAAAGATCCTTTTATACAGACTGTTCAAGATGTGAGTAACACCAGTCCCTTTTTGAATTGTTGTCTGACTGTACACGCTCACAGATTGTGTGTGTGTGCGTGCATGTGCCTCTATTACCTCACTTCAAGCAGAATTTCAGACCATCTGATGCCTTTCCCTTAGCTTGGTGACACTCAGTATTCTCTTTGCAGCTAGAGGTACACGTGGCTAAGAAAAAGCATGTGTCCCCTGTGCTGTAGCGAGCGTAGCTTCAGGTCAAGCCTGAACTTTTTTGCTTAAGTAAGCGTGCTTGGATAAACTGATTCAATGACTTTTTTTATGAATTGACAAGCAAGAAAGCTAGGCTTATCTCAGAATAATATAAAAAAACCACACTGGCTTTTTTTCAGTTATTAGAATAGAATTTGGTACTGCATTCAAATGCACAAAAAGCACTTCAAAATTTTGCTCAGTATGCTGCAGCCAGAGGCGTAGGATGTGCCAGATGAGACCGCTCCCAGTCACTGGAGCGCTTAAAGGGTATGCACGTGCCCTTTAAGCATGTGTGCTAGATCTTGTTTTCCTAGCTTTCTAGGAGAGAAGATCAGATACACTGGCCCTCCCCAGAAAAATTTAGAATGGCAAAGTGCACACAGACAATCCATTTAAAATTTTGCATTTAAAATGGCTCTACCTGACCCCCAAAGTCCATCACCAGCAAAATCCACCGAGTTCTTGCTTGTTTTCTTGCCCAAAGCCAGAGCGTGAATGCCGACCGTGCTGGGCAGGATTGGGCAGTTGGTCCTTTGCATTCCTGCTGTCGTGTCTGCACTGGGGCCAGCCCCCTCCTCAGTGCAGGCACCTCCTTGGCCTCAGGAGCTGGTCCTTGTTTCCGGCACCACTCACTCCTTGCTGCCAGACACAGGGCTCACACCTCTGCTGTCTTACAGCTGAAAGCTGCCTGGGATCCAGTGGATTGAGGCTGCTCATTTCCTCTTGCAGAAGAGGCTGTAGTTCACAAGCACTGCTGCTGCTTTTAGGAGGATTAATGAATACAGAAAGCCTGTTTAAGACCTCTGGCTCTGGTGGTGACCTAGCGATGCTATGCTCATGCCGACTGTCAGAATTGCATACTCCAGGGAGAGCCCCAAAGCTGTGTGACACTTTATTGCTGCCTACACCTAGCTCTGCTTGCTTCATCTGAGATCCTGGAAGGCACCCTTGTGCCTAGAGGTGCAAGGAGAATTGCAAATTATAAATAAACTTAACTACTTTTGAGCCAGATGTAGTTAAAAATAGATATATCAAATCCTTGCTGTAGCTCTGCAGAAACAGTTGCCACATCAGAAGCTGATTTAGCATTACAATGCTGTCTTGTTAAAGCTTTCCAGTAGTTGCTGTTTTTAGCTTCGTCTTCTGGAAGATCTTCTCTAAAGTGACTGCTGCTTTTTGGAAATCTTTAAATAATATAGGAAGTTTAATCTATAATCTTAAAATTAGCAATTTAACTATCTTCTAAAGTTTTAAACAATTCAATATCCTGAAATGGTCTAAAAAGAATTTAGGAGCTAGTAGAGTGTTTTTTCTTCCCGATGGAAATAATTGGGAAAACCGTGGTGTGAGAAGGCACTTCAGGCCATCTTTGCAGCCTGAAGGAATGAATATGCTGCAAAATACTTGTTTGAAAAATGGAATTGTTTAAATATTAAACAGGTATAACACATGCTGAGTCAGACGAGGGGAGTAATATTTTTAATCTCTTTCAGATTATCACAGCGAACCCCTGGAACATGATTGCTCTTCTTTGCGGTATCTTTTTGGCTCTGTTTAAGGCAGCAGACTTTGCTAAGTTAAGTGTTAAGTGGATGATCAAAATCCGAAAGAGACATCTGAAGAGGAGTCTTCAAGTAATGAACCACATAAACTGAGACTAAGACTGGCTTTTAACTATTTGTAGCACAAGGGATAGAAAATAACTGGAATAAACTTCAGTCAGCAATACAGCAACTAAAGATGCAAAACAGGTATGTTTTTTCCAGAAAAAAACACAGCTGGGGGAACAGCCTAGTGAACTGGCATGTGAACTTCACAAAGGAGCTAACTCTAGGACAGGTCTAACAAACTCATGCTTTTCTATTCCAAATTTAAAAAGCTTACCTCAGTATGTGGGGGGACCAGGAAGAAAGGGGAGAATTCACTGATGTTCAGAAACCTCAATAACATAGCGGTTAAGTCAGGGGGGAGGGGGGGAATGGGCAGCATGTGAATGCTTCTTGGAACAGGAGACCATTTAATTTCTGCATGAGCTACAACCTGCACCTGCCACTGTAATGCAGTCACCTCCCTGACTGTGTTTAGTGGGAGGTGAAGCACTCAGCAAACAGTCTGTCTTCCCCTCTCCAAAGTACATGTTAAAATACACTGGAATTCTATTACATGGCATTTTTTATGTATAGTGACTTTAATATTAAAAAAACACTTCAAATAAGATACTGTGTACATTTTCTGAAACTACATGCTCTCAGCTTTGGCTGGAGTTTTACAGGAGGTAGGCTGGGCAGGAATGCTACTGCCAGCGGATAAGGTGGAAACCAAAAACCTGTCCCGATCAGTCCCACGCAAAGTAAACAGAAGCAACTCAAGACCTGGGCCTCTGAGCTGATGAGGGATTTCAAAGCCTGTCTCAGGCTGTTGCTCATCCCTCTTTCCCCCAGTCTTTGCTAAGGAAGTGAAAAATAGTCTTTCATCATCCTGGTATTTACATGTGATTCTCTATATAATAGAGAATGTGTGCTAACAAAGTGTGCTGTGGTGGTGTAGTCTTTTTCTTCCTTGTAAGTCCCTTATTAGTCTAGATGCCCAGCTCAGGCTTGTGGAGTCTACCAGGGCAGCAGTGCGGCACTGTGTTTTTGCTCTGAGGGCTTTGGTGCAAGGAAAGGAGCTGCTTCTGTCCTTCATTAATAGGGTATTAATAGAGTAGTAAGCATATCAAAAGTAGCCCCTCAAGATATTTTTTTCCTTTGAAGGAAGCTTTGGGGAACAGAATTTACTAGTTTCAGCTGATTTCCAGAGCAAATCAAGGCCCTGCATTGACCAAACACAGCCTTAAACAAGGGAGCAACCCTTCACTGTAATAAGCAAAACAGAAGAGCAGCCCTGGCTGCACATGTGGAGGCTGCACACCGGCTCTCCTGGGTCCAGACCGGTGAGGGCAGGAGGAGGTCACATGCAGTTACCACTCTTACCTCTGCCCCAGGGCCTGTATTGGTGCTTCAAACAGTTCCTAATTTGAAGGGTATATTCAGAGCTAGCTTGATCACACTTTTCAGGGGAAAAAAACCCTTTGGATGCAAGAACTGTCAGTCAATTTTTGTTCAGTATCTTGCACCAATGGCCCAGGAGGGCCAATATTGCTGCTGCCTCAGGTGAGGCAGCTCAGCACAGGGCACAGCAAATGAATGAAGTTAAACTGGAGGGGAAAGGGGAGTAGCAGAGACCAAATGCTGCCTGGTTGAAGCAAAGAGAGAGCTATTTCATCCCTGGGTGCTGGGGAATGGGACAGGAGCTTGGGGCAGGAGGAATGGGGGGGGGAATAAAAGACCCCACACTTAAACCATCCATATTAAAAAAAAAAAAACACCAAACCACACCACCCCTTTTGTGTAGTAAAAGCAACAGCCCACACTGGCAGGAAAGCGTTACACTGATGTCCCTGGGTAGCTTACAGCCCTTTGCTTTCCCAGGTACAGTGCTGAGGGCCTGTTCTGCAGGTAAGGCAGCGACAACTGAGCTTTCTTAACTCCTCGCTGTCAAAGAAACACCCAAGTGTTCCTTTAACAAATAATAGTACAGCAGCTATTGCTTGGATTTCAGAAAAAGATTTAGAAACAAGAAATTGATCAGTACTGATGCAGCCTACTGCATTTTTTGCTAATGAGGTCAGAGGGGGTAAGCTGGAAGACAAGTTAGCCTCAGCTCTGGGGGAAGTAGGAGGTATGGTTAAATAAAGGTTGAGCTCCTTTCTGCAGTATTTAATGTACTTTTTTCAGGTTTTTTTAAAATAAATTCCCATAGTCACTACATCTCAGCTATCAAGAGGTGTTGTTTTATAAGGAAATATCAGCCACTTGATTCCAGCCAAGAACCTTTCTTTGATATACCTATTACGGGAGTGATTCTAATAGCAAATGTTGCACCATTTGTTTGAAATGGTCTGTTACAGCCACAGTGGTGGTTTTCTGTTACTTATTCTTGATGTCCATATTTGTAAATTTTTGAACATCCTATAACCACTGCAAATGCCAGTAATTTGTTCTGTTAGATTCCCCAATGCCTTAGACTGTAGGAGAGCTGAAAATATTTTATACCTAAAAAGGAGGGGTTTATTCTTCCATGGAAGAAAGGCACTAAAGTATTAAACTGAGGTAAACTCAGTCTGCGCGACAGAGGGCCAGGCACACCCTTTGCAGTGTTTAACATCTGGTTTCAGGACTTCAAGAGGCACCTTGAAAAGTAAAGGATTCCTCCCCACCCACGATTCTGACCAGCCACTTACCATGGCAGACACTACTTTGGTCAGCTGATGATGTAGTCTTTTGATATAAAAAACCTGACGTGTAGAGAATAGCAACTAGTGGGTTTGGGTCAGACAGCGCTATTGGAAGCATAAGCCACTTCAGGTAGTGTTGTTCCCATTTCTTCTGTGAAAGATAACTACTTAGAGACAAAAAAAAAAAAAGACATAACAATAAAAGTGCAATAAAGTCAACTCAAACAGCATAGTAGAGGCTTCTTTCCCCTGGAGACTGCTTGAATAACATCAGTAAACCAGCCAAGCAATAGGTAAAACAAGCCCAGGACACCTGCCTCAGCTGCTCCAACGACCACTTGCTCCGCACTGAACAGAGCAGAGGAAGCCTTCCAGCCCACTCGCACAAGTGACTCCCCAGCAGCCTGCGCCTCCAACGCTTTTGCCGCTCAGTGAAAAGCCACAGGTTAATCAGATACACATGCAGTTAAAAGGTTGTTTGCAAAAGACATTCTGATTCTCCTGGTCTTTATAAACACAAAAATGTGATATACAGCACTAAATACAAACATAAAGACTTTATTGAATGCTGCTCAATTCCCCAAAGATCTTCCATTACAAAAGTTTTCCACACAACTGCAATTTAAGAGATTGGAATGGTACTCTGATAAAATGTGAAAAATACTTGATCAAGTAAACAGACAAGACTTCTATTGTCAATGTCCACCTTTAAGAAACAAACTGCATTTTCTTTAAATAAAACAAGGAACTGTTTATTAACATTCTTCCCTCCTTACTAAAAAAAAAAAACCACAAAACAATCCCAATTTTGGTCTCATTCTTCAGTCTACGAGATGCTAAAGCTAATGTAGAAACCTCCAATATGGTCTCTAGGAGACCTGCTCTACCCTCAGGTAGGCCCTGGGCTGCTGAGGAACATCATTGATGGACTCTCAAGAAGCTGCTCCAATCCTCAGCTGTAGCAGGAGGAACTCTCTAAGGAGCCCAGGAGGCAGCACAAATCAGGTAGAGGCACTCACCAAGTGGTCGGTCAGACACACAGGCCACCCCAACCTGTTCAAGCTGACTTTCTCTCCCTACTTTGCCTCATTCTAACACAAGCCTTATATAAATCTAAATGGGAATCCAATTGGGAAGCCAAGGACAGCACCCTATGCAAGTTCCTTTCAGTGCTGCAAGGGGCACATACTGGATCTCTCACATTACTGGTAACGTACCTTGGTTTTATTTGAGAAAATACAGCACAACTAGAAGCCTTTTCTATAATCTTAACCAAAGTATGCAGCAATGTGAAAAGCACATATAAAACAAGGAAAAAAATGTACATAGCAAACTATACCACCTATGTGCAACACAATCAAAAATTCAAGTCATAATTCTCACCACTCCCGTAATTACTTCACTCATTAAGGATGATAATTCAGTTCTATGAACATTGGAAGTGACAGTATATCAATAATTAGACAAATTTACAATATGCTGTGGTAATGACATCACTTAACTGCTGCATTTAAAATCAAATCTTTACATTTGCCAGAGAAAAAAAGTGGCTGTTTGTTATACTGATGAGGTTTCTTCTGCATATCCTTGTATATTTCAAAAGGGTACAAAAGAGTACATCTGCCAAGTAGAGGTGGTCGTTTCTTTTATTTGGCACTTGTACTATGTGCATTTAGCACGTTGTGAGTGCTGTTCTGCTTTTCTGCCATCGCCTTCTTAAGCTTTAACTCCTCTAGCTTTCTCCACAACTCTTCACGTTCCATTTCTTTCTTTTTCTCTCTGTAGAAAAGAATGAAGTATCAGTGTCAGATGTGTTTTAAGTGCAACGTGGAGACGCAGTTACTTAACAACTGTGACTGACATCTAGTAATTCCTCTTGGAAGTTTTCTTCCACAGCTATTTTTAGAGGCAATTAGAGTTTCCTCTACTAAAAAGCAAGCATACAAATTGGTAGCGGTTAGCGGTAAAACTGTAACTTTGCTCCAAACTCAGACAACTGCTGTAGTGTGGTTTTGCGCAGACGACTGCATTCTGAGGAGGTTCTTTATCGCATGCAGACAAATTAAAGGACTAAGCATCTTTGGGGGAGAAAAGCACAGCTGCTGAAAGGAGACTTAGCACGTGGTCCCAGCTGGCCCAGGGTAACGACCGCCCTACCTCCCTTATTCCCACAGTACTGCTTACTAGGTTAGTAGGATAAGAGGGAGGTTTTAGCTGAGCTATGAAGTATTCTTCAGCAAAGCTTTCTTCAGACAACACTCCCTGAAGCAGCAGGGCCAGCACCAGGCAGCCCCTCACAGCAGCAGCCGAGCCCAGCTTTCCCACACCGGAGCGTGCTCCCTGCCCTGCTGGGGCCTTCCTGCTGCCACCCCGGGGCTCCAGCTCCTGCCGCACCACTGACACCCCGCACGGGTCCTTCTTGCTCCAGTGACCCCAGCAGCAAGTACATGATGAGCAGTTCCACCACGGGACCCCATAGGCATGCCTGTTAAGTTTTGTTTCTTTTCAGCTGGTACATTCTAGATATGTATTCATCAATGTGCATTTGGAAGAAAAATCAGTACCTTTGCCTTTCTGCTTTATACGAGCTTGTAAGTTCATCAAAAAGCTTGCCATTCATTTCCATCAGGGTTTTCAGCACGTTGTATACCAGTGCTACAATAGTTCTAGAAGAGAAGGAACAATACCATTAGAATCACTCAACACAAAATTAACTTCAGTAAATAAGTGTTCAATTTCTTCTTTGGACTCCGAGCTTTTTATTTAAGATAATACTACTGTAAGGTCAGTCAGTTTCTGAAACAAAATCCTGTACTGTAATTTCCTCAGTAAATTAATAAAATGCATATTTAAGCTTTTTTCTGAAACGGCTGTTTAACCTTAAATTCCTGACCCTTGTAATTGCACAGGATATAATTATTGGTACTGTGGCTGTTCTATAAAGCCATTCAATTATGTTAACCCTTAATAAACTGAGTTTTAGCAATAATTTTGTAATATTTGAGTAAGGAAATATGAAAGTCAAGAAAAATAAGCTTCTGGCTAATAGCTTCAAGACTGGGCAAAAGAATGCGGCAGAGGAACCCCAGGCACATGGTTTAATACAGCTACTAAAAGCTCTACCAGAAGCATTTCTGGGCAGCAGATACTTTTGCTGCATATGCCCCATTAGAGAACCAAATTGAGAACATCAGATAATGGTTTCCGGTACCTTAGTTTCCTTCAGAAACCAAGCAGCTCGAGCAATACCGGCTGTCTCTCACATGGCTGACTGTTTTTCCATGTTAGGTATTACTCTTCTTTTTACGAAGGCATTCATGTTTCAATAAATTATCTTAAATATTGTGTTGTTCATCCCCTTTAAACCCACTCTTAATTACACATAGAAATGCAGAAGTAGCACTAAAATTAAATTGTAAAAAGGTGCCTTATCATTAAGCTTATCACTAATCAAGAAGAGTAGGTAAACTGTCTTCCCATCTTTCCCCTCACTAGCAGTTCACCTTCACACAGCAGTTTTGATGGGAAGGTTGTAGAGCAGAGGTGCCACGCAGTCTTGTGACCTTGAAAAATGATGAATGAAAGGAAAACCTAAGGCAGTAGCCAAAGGACCAGGTTTGCCTTTTCAGTACACTCTGTGGTGGCACCAGGAAATCTCCCAACTACTCATCAGAGACCCCGTGCTCGTTCAAAAGGCACGTTACACTTCCCTGTCTACACACCTTTTTGGTTTTTGAACACTGGCTTTCATGTGGTTTGAGACAAAAGCTTATTTGGGGTTTTAGTTTTCTGAGAGGAAAAGCTTGATTTTGAGCAAGTCCTTAAGTCCATATTGGACAGCTAGATGGATATAAGCACATTACTGTGCCGTCCAAACCAGATTAAAACCAAAAGGTTAGACTTTCTTCCTCAAAATTCCTGGTCCTCCAGGTACACAGTCATCCTGTGTCTCACTTCCTTCACAAAGAGCAACTTCTGCCAGCAGCTAGGGAAAGAGGGACATCCCTCATATTTGTTGAGGTCCCAAGTACTATTAATGGTCCATGAACTAGTTCTCCAAAACTTAAATTCAATCTCAGCTGATACATTTAAAACTAGACACACCATCTACATAAATTCAGAAGAATTTCAGAACCTTCAAGGGCTTAAAACAGGACACCTGCTTTAACTTCAAAGCATGGGAAGCTCCTGCCTACCCTGGCTTTTGCCTGTATGAGCTTTACATTCTACAGGTTGACTTACAACTCAATTTGTGATGCTGGACACAAGCAAACTTTGCTTTTTAATATTACAATCTAATGACTGCTTCTTTCAAACATGATATAAAAATGCTAACATTTAACCTGTGGCATTAAATATAAAATAGAGCAGTTACTCATTTCTCATTCCTACCATAATTCACAGTGGTAGGCAACTGCTCTCCTCTGATAGTATCTTTCCCCTTATCTCACTGGGCAGCAATAACTACTTAGGAAGACACTGACAGAATTTTCTTCATCTAAAGCGGTAACGGACAGCAAAGCATAAATACAGTAAAGCATGCCTTGGCAATTGGTTTGGTCCAAGTAGTAGCAATTTGCATTTTTAGCTAACACAAGATCAAGTTTGATTCCAATATCAAGACCATCATCCCATTTTTTCATACTTTTACAGTAAATTCAGTTCTCTATCACAGCAATGCAGAACTGCAGCTGAAAATGACGTCCATTTTAGTACCTGTAATCTCATTGATTTAACCTGATTTAGGTAAAAATGAAGTCACCTTTACAAGCTTACAATCCAAACCTGAAACAGTGGACAATTTATTTATGGTACTACAGGTGAAGCTGAATGTTACATACGGATTCCAGTGTTCTTTGGAGATCTTGTATAAACTGCCAAACATAATTGGTAGAATTTTATCAATGTTCTCCTCAATCAGGCTAAGAATATATTCATTATTCCAGAAGTACAAAGCTCTTTCTGCAACCTGAAACACAAAGTTTAGGGGTCAACAGCCACAAAATAAATTACCTTAAGTTATTTTTTTAAATTTTTAAACTTTTTTTTTTACCTGAAAATGTGAACTGGACACACACTTGGATATTTGCTTAAATAAAGGCTCTTCTATTTTTTTGAATTGTGTCGGTTCTATTACATCTAAGATTTCTTCAATTTCACCTAAAAACATTACCTGTTTGTATAAAAAGAGAAATATGTCAAAAAGTATAAGAATGTTTTATGTTGCCGTTGTAAACAGAAACACACAAAATACAACTGATACATTAGTCATGAATCCTGCAAAAAACACTGTGTGTAATTACAAGGCAATAAACCTGTGGAAATCTTTTTCAGCCTGAAAGAAGTCATTTCAGCTGCCAGATTACAGCTCTCGTTTTGGATTTTTTTTGTGTAATTGCTCTAAACCCTTCACCAAACTGCTTCTGCAGAATATATTTTTTTTTTTAAGTTAAAACAGCTAGAACATTTTATTTCGTCAAGAATGGCTGCAGAGGTTACCATTATCTGAGATCTCCAAAGTAGCTTTTGAAGTGATAAATAATTAATTCCTGTTTTAAATTACAACCAGCAGAGCCCTGGGTAGGTGACACAGACAAATTTAGCACCGCTCACACAAACAGGGAGATCTGTGTTAAGTGACCCCATTTTTAAAGAGCTGTCGGGGGGTGGGATCTGGTGGCATAAATCAAACTCCTGATTTTTAAACTCATTTTAACTACACAGAAGAAGCCAGAAAATAAATTAATTTCCCAAGACAGTTTAAAGTTATTTATACTATGGAAAAAGAATGTATGTATGCTTTACCAGATACTTCTTTGGTATCTCGAATGCTAAGACTGTGTCCCCCCTGCAGATGACTACCTCCAACCTGGTCTATATCTACTAAAATACTTCTCACCTTGGAAGATTGTTTCTTTATACAACATCTTAATTGGAATGCAACTTTTAATATAGTTTTAACATAGTAACACCACAGAAAGAACAGACACACAAAACAATTGCATTGAGTTGCACGACAGATGAGCGCCTCAAGAAGCTTCAAGTTGCAAGTTTTCTGCAAGATCTCTTGAAAAGCACAGCAGCGGTAAGGGATAGGAACCTGCCCCACTACATTGTACATCACAGCGGACACCGGAAATGAGACAAAACCAACCTCTTTCTGACTGCAAGTTTTTGGCCAAAATTTGAGCAGTCCTCTGATTACCTATATTCAAAACACAAACAAGTTAAAGCAGTTTCTAATAAAGTTTCTATTACATATTCTATACGATTAAAAAAAAGTACTAGTTTGCTTTTCAATTAAAACTGAATACAGCTAAAGGTAGTTCCACTGAAAATAAATACTGTGCTTTCTCATTTATCTTGTTGAGGTCATCATAATTTAGACCCTTCTCATCAATCACAAGACTTGTGATTATCCATCCACTCTCCATTCCCATCCTGGTACATACATTAATTGATAGGATGCTGATAACATCAAAGCATCACAAAATCAAGTTAACTCCCCTGTAGCTAGATTTCCCAAAACTTTTTTGTCTCCTCATCCATTCTTTGGGGAGCACCTGTCTTGGCATCAAGGTTCGAAGCCTGAGAGCAAGCGGTATACGCTGACTGCACAAGCAAGGCTATCCAGAGGAGTCATGGCCTCCACTGCTTCTTCTTTTCTTCTAGAATTTGAAATGTTGAAGACTGGAAACTAAAGAGATGTGAACTTGGAGAGAAAACACATTCCAGCATCTGCATTGGAAACTATCTTACACAACGCCGGAAAAAAACTTCAGCAAAACTTAATTAGAAAATACAGCCCCCAAGGCGGGGTGGGGGAGGGACCACACATAACAGAAAGGCTGGAGGCCTCTTTCCTACAATCAAACATCTGACATGGCACCTCAATTACAAAATTAATGCTGACTTAAAAAAACACCCAAACCCTGTAACCATGTGTTTTGGAAGCAGAAACATTCTCAGCGCCTTACAAACTTTCATTCTGAGGAAAGAACCTCTATTTTTATGATACAACAGCACCTATTTGTCCATATGCAACTTTAAAACTTACTCAACTGTTTTGAGTACCTTCCATATTTGATTTTTGCCATGTTGATTTTTTTTTCTTTTTGCCAGCTTCCCAGCTGGCTGTTTTATTCACAACTATATGTACTATCAAAAGTGACTTTCCAGAGAAAAAGTTAGTATGATTTTAAGTGCCCACAAGTCTTTAGCCTAAGATACGCGCATATCCTGCTACTACAAAGCTGAATGTCACTTCAAATGATGCTGAGCAAATGCAGAAACCTCAGGCAGCTGGTAAAATCCTATGCTCAAATCCACAAAAAGAAAGGAAGTTGCAAGGAAAGGACCAATTCCTTGCAGAGCCTCAACCATACAGTTCTACTTAGCTGGCTGAACGCTACAGGCAACAAATATGAACGCCATCACCCGACACCTGATGAATGAGCAGGAGGCCCACAGAGGCAGAGCTCCCTCCCTGACCAGCCAGTACTGACCTGGCCTCCTTGCTGCCTCCACAGGCAGAGCAGAAGAGCTGGGGCAGATGGCAACATGAGGGGGAAGGAGAAATTTTGAGCTGCCCCCACTTCACTGCAATGACCTGATCTGGCAGTCCTTCACTCACCTGCTTCTCCTCCACTCCTGAGGAGTCAGACTTGCATGAATTACAATGAATTACATTGGTTTCTCTAGATTCATAATGTAAAGTAGCCTATGTAAATACACTTTGAATCTAGGGCCATTTTCTGTTAATCAGCTCATAACTGAATGAATCAGTTATACACTATTGAGATTTTGTATTTTTAAAGAACAAACCTAGGCATTTAGAGGTATAAAAGCTCATTCTGCTGACACCTTCCCTTCCCCCAGGAACAATGCAAGTAAGCCAAAAAGTTTCAGACAAGCACATTTGCAGAGAAAAGTTGTGAGAACCTACCATACACCCCTAATTGGAGCACAAATTTACTGGTCTCAAAAACATAAAATTGAGTTAGCTGGAAGAGTCCAGTTTCCAGCACTTGTTATTTTAAGAGTGTTGAATGTACTTTGCTACACAGACTCATATTCTCAACTTGATGAAGAAATAACATGTTCCGAGTATAACAGTGCAGCCTCAACAAGATACCTATCCCTTGCTCCTCAGAGACAGTATCAGTTTCCAGCTTGACTAAGCTTTCATATTAAAAAGCTGATACATGCACATTTATGTTCAAAGATTTTATTCAAAGAAATATTCAACATGCATGCAGATCTGAAATCCTGCTGCTTTTACTAGACAAAACTCAAGATCAGTAATTCTCCCTGAGCTACAAATTTCCCACAAAGTGACTTTCAACAGAAGGCACCTGCTACAAAACTTCTTACGTAGAAGGACTGTGTGTTTAGCCTGTTTTCTTCAATGTAAAGGTCATTGCACTTAGCAGGGTTAGGTAACAAACTCTTCTTGTCAACTTCACAAACATCAGGACTGACCTAAGGCAGACTACCATAGTTAAAAGAGCTCGGATTGGATGTCTTCTGAATTGACCCTGAGTGACAATTTCTGCCAGAAAAATAACAGTAAGGTACTCGTGAAGACAGCCTTCTGATGGAGTTCTTAAAATATTACTTGACCTAAAGCCAAAATAAATTCCAAATGCTATCTCATCAGTTGCCCCACATTTTAACATCTTCTTTTCAAGCATTTCAGAAAGTTTATTAAAGCTTCAATTCTTACCATCTTATTAACCTTTACTCCTCGATAAAACCAATTTTACTATATGCTTAGGGTAACGGCCAAAGCAAACACAGGCAGTGACGCTGCAACGAGTTGTTCTATCTTCTCCATTCAGAATTCATCTTTACTGATTAAGAGGCAACCAGAATTGTACACACTATAGTCCCAATGAAGTCTCAGAATTGTGCTACGGCACTCCTACTTCAAAAAGCCCTACCTTCTCACTTCAGAGCTTGGGCTTGGATCCTACACAGTTCTGTAAATTCCTATCAGGAAGTTCTGACTTTGTCACATTGTCACTTCATTCAATCTTGCAGGTTTTTATGTAAACCCACACATTTTCTGCTCACATGTCAACTTTAACTATCAAAATGCCTGGATTATTTTATAGCTTGGCTTAGGAATTGCATAGGCCTTATTCCTTTTCTCCTCACCCTATCCAACAAAATAAGCTTATTGACCAGTGTAGCTAGGAACACTGCAATACAAGGGGAAAGAAGATGCTTCAAGTAGACAAGGCAAACTTACAGACAGGTCTACCACCTTCCACCACCTACAGAATAACTTCTCTTCTGATGAGAAAGATCAATACTGAAGTAGCTGTGCAGAAAACAGGCTTCCACTGAAAGACTGATAAAGATCTACGTTGTTTCCACAAAGCTGCTTATCTTTTTTTCTCTATAGAAAAATCTAGATTTTTGCATAAGCTCTTCATTTTTCTGTCACAAAAAAGGATATCAATATTATGATATCAATTTAAATCATATCAATATGATTTAAATATCAACATACCCCTAACAGAAAGATTTCTGAATGTCCAACTAAACCCAGTTTCTGTTCTAGCTGGTCGGACATCAGTCTGCGCCCCCATGAGCTGCTGCACTGCCCTGAGCCTACGTTCTTCATTGGCATTGCCAAAGCCCTTGCATGAAGTGCTGCAAACCCCTTTTTAGCTGAGCTGTCAATATGTATGATGGGAGACTCAGTCTGGCAAAAGCCACTGATGCCTGAAGCACCTGTGCTCTAACTGCCAAGAGGCACCCCAGTAACTGAAGAGACAGAATAGAAACATCGCATTGGGAATTTCAGAGCTCCTTCTGTCTAAATAAAAGTGGTGTTATTCTTTCCAGCTTTTATTTTGGGACTGTTTATTCCCTAAGATATTTCAACTTTATGGAGTGGCTAGGCACAAGCCATCAGCACCAAAAATACTGATGTTTTAGTTCTTACCAGAAGGAAATACAGTCGTTACATGCTTTCTCATATAAGGGAATTTGCGTATCAGTGGCTCAAACTTTTATTTAAATTTGTGCTCTGTCTTGGTCACAGGCTAAGAGATAATTGCCCTTTCAAACCCAGAATTTTCTTAACAACTGTTCTAGATTTATCCCCCCGCCACCCCACGGCCTATGGATCATTATGCAAGACAGCACAGATAGCACTGCTATACAATTCTAACAAATTACACTGAAATATTTAGTTGAAATTAAAAATAGAAAAGCATTCAACAGAAGAACACTTACAGGCTCTGTTAAAGTTGTATCTTTCTCCAGGAACTGTACAACACAATAGGCGAGCTAGAATGTAAGTCATGTGATTATTTAGTTTAAACAGACACTGTTTAGACATTGCAGCATAACTACATATCACAACTTATAATGGAAGCACTTCAGATCAGGGATGATGTGGGGGGCAACCCAAAACACCCCATCACAGCCATTTTACATTCTTCCAAACTAAACAAAACAACAATTAAAGCAGCAAGGTAGACAGGCCTGCTCTATCTTACAAAAACTTTCCTGCACAACAAAAATATTTTTTTCTTTTTTATCCTAGAATAGAATTACTTTTAAGCTTGACAGGTATTTCCGTAACTCAGATCTGGTGTCCAGACAGATTTTTCTCAACATCGATTCCTGTATTAATAGTACAAAGCTATAATTTTTCAAACATCTGCATTGCGGTAAAAAAGGTGATACTTTCAGTAAAAAAAAAAGTTTTAAACCAGGTTTGAGCACACACAGCTCAAGTACTGGACATATACAGCATTCAACATTCAGTGATAAGATTACAGGTAGAAGAATTTTAACATACTGCATGGCCACAAGAGATCAGGCAGCATCTCTGCAGCTGAGTACCCTGACCCCAGCTATGGCCAATAACAAATGCCTGTGGAAGAGCATAGGAAGTGGGGGAAGCATGAGATCAAGTCACCAGCATGCTCTCCCAGCCTCTGATGATTTCTGCCTAAGGGTCTTCTCAGGCCAAAGTGTGATATTATATGTCATATAATTACTTATTGTTTAGTTACTTAGCATACAGTTAAATAACTAAACAACCATACCTCTGCCCAGTACAGACACCATACAATAATCCTATTGCTAAAGTAGTCACAATCCTAGATTCCATTAAGACTTATTTTAAGAGGTCACAGTACTTTTCATCTAGCAATGTAAAGCAAAGACAAAAATTATTTACATGCATTACATGTATATTTCAATACTTAGGATGCTTGAATTCAAGCATTAAAAAACAAAGGAAAGGTATTGTTATCCCAAAGCAGATAATTACAATGTTGTAATTACAACAGGCCTAATTTATTTCTTTTACCCTTAGGCGAAGGGTGTATATGCGTAGATTCAAAAATAATAAATGTCACACATTAATCTCAAAATCCCCTTATATATATTGCACAGTAATGCTTTTTTGTTCAAGGACACAAAGACTTAAAGCCTTAAACCTGAATTAAGTTTCACTTTTAAGGGTAAACTAAGCTTGTACTATAGCAACAAAGCAACCAGGCCACTCCTGATCGCAAAGCAGATTTAATGCTGGTTTACACCGTCAAGATAATACGAAACCAGAAACACACAGTGCTGAAACTGCACATGGCACTAGCGGTTTATGAAAGGATAGGCGAGTAACCTGGTCAGGCAAACCAAATGCTACTTTCAGGTATGCAGTACAGCTGAATTAATAGGACCCTTTCAGGTACTGATGAAATGGATTAAACATAGGGGAAAAAAAAAACAAAAAACGATAGCTCGTTGTACTGATTCATCAGTGAGAATACCTTTGGCAAGTGACCGGTCCCTTTCATATCACTGACTCATTCCACACAGCCCCCTATTGCATAGCAATAAACCACAAAGACAAGTGGTTTAATTAAATTAAAACTTTTTATGAGAATTAGGGATTAACTGAGCTCTTGATTTGATCCCTGTTTGTAGGCTATATAGTCATCATGATTTCACATTAATTAGAAACTCATTTCCTTGTATCTTTAGTCTGTAAGGAGCTGTGTTAGTGAGCTAAGTTAACAAAGTAAGTTTTTAATTAGCCACAGCAGAATTACTTGCAAGCACGAATCAAATATATTCAATACTCAAGTGCCATATGTCTGGGAAGGACATACATTGTTCCTCAAATAATATGCTAAACGTCTGTGCAAAGCATAAGAATGGAAGTCAAATTAAGAACTAAAGCATTCTGACAGCACGTCATGGGTCTACATAATTTCTAGCTGATCCAGAGAGCTACTATACATTTCTGCCATTTACATCCAACATTCTCCTCCCCTCGCTGTCACTGGGATGGCTTTAGAAATAAAAAAGCACTTCTGAAATAAGTACCTGGCGATACTCAAGGTTCCTTTATACACAGCATTTAGGTTACATAAAGGAAGTGATAACAGAACAAGGCCCTAGGATTAAATGAAGCTTAAAGTGTGACAAGACGAGCAAGCAAAAAAGCTTCCCACTTCAGTTGACGTGACTTTGACTCGCTGTTATATTCTTTCACTTCTAATATATGCTAAACATGTCTAAATGTTAATTCTGAGATAATAAGATCTGTTAAGATCTTTTTTAAAAAACAGCAACTCAATTTGCAAATACTTTGGAATATTGATATTATAAACACATACTGATTTAAATTTCATTAGTTTCAAATGCAAATACAAAAAACCCCACCACTCTTAAAAATAGGCAAAAGCTTACCTGTGCATGAAACAAAGCTAATCCCTTTGCAGTATGCATGGGAATCAGAACTTTCATAAGGAACTGTTTGTGTTCTGCTTTCAGTGGCAGTGCAAAACCATTGATAATACTGAAAACATGAATAAGCAGGATTTTTATTAAAAATTTTTTTTCCTAGCAAGCCAAGAACTTCTGTAAATTCAAGAGACAGTTTCTGATTCAATTCCTAACCCTGACTGTTTGAAGCCATAGAACAGTTCTACATATGCACAACCTTTAAAGTGTTGGTATCATGCAAACTTAGACTGTTGGTAGGAATACCAGAGAGACATACTGGAAGTCAAATAATACTCATTAGATGAACTGAAGTATTTTTGTTGTGACCTCCATCCAGTAAAATAATCTACAGTAAGTCTTGCTGTCTAATTGCAAAGCTTAGACAGATGCATCAAGAAGTCGGTCCATTTCACCCACAATCACTAGGAACTTGCAGAGAAAAAAAGTAGATGGCATACAATTTTGAACTATTTTAACAGTGCACTTTGGACATTTCTGGGGGATGGCTGAACAACCTTTCCCTCCAAAAACAAAGTTTAAAAGTTGTCTCATTGAGAGTCGTAGAACAGACAAACGTCCTTCAGGAAGAGTTTGGGGTTTTTTTTCCTCCCTACATTTTATGTAAATCTGAGTAGATAATGGTATCGCTTTCACTGGGTTTTCATGAAGATTTTTTCTGCAATAGTTCCACAGTGTTTGGATTTTCAGTTAGAGCAGTAATATTTATAAAATTTTTCTATTGTGAAAGATATGTGACAGTTTTGGAAAAAACAGTAAAATACTACCACAAAAAAAAACTTCAAAGTTAAACATTAAATTAGTGAAATAGTGACCAAAAAAAAAGACAACTAAAACCCCTACTCAGGAAACACTTAAGGGTTTCTTGCAGTATTTAAAGAAAACCAGCTTGCTGAAGATTAAAGCATTTAATTCAGCATAAGGGCGAAAGTTAATATTCATTTTCTAAATCAAAGAACAAGTAATCAATCAGATATAAGATAAGCAAGGGTAGATATTCCTGACAAACAAGGACTCTCGAGAAATATTTTTCCAGTCATCTTTAAAACTTGCACCAAAAAAGAATTTATGCTCTATATCCTGATTTGATATTCACATGGTAACTCAGACACTATTAGATTATGTCAGTGACTGCACTTCATCACTTGTTACTGTAATAATTCTCCTTCCCCCTCTCCATTCCCAAAGCAAGAAAGCAGAAGCAAACACCCACAATAACAGTTTTTGTCAGATCAACTTACCTTCCTAATATCTCAAGAAGTTCAGCAACACCATTGAAGTGCTCCGTTTCATATATAAACCTGTTATGAAAAAAGACAACGATCAAAAATCAAAATAGAGGATCAGAGACACCAAAGTGACCTTTACTAAGCTTCAAATATTTGGAAGCCAGATCACAGACCAAAAAGAGGTCTTTTACTTCAAGACTAAATCACTGCAGACCCAGATCATGAAGGCAAGATAAAATATTCCTCACACATACATACATATATATACACACACAGAGCATACCTGAGGAAAATGTTGTTAATCTGTTTCCTGATGAATGCTCTTAAACCAAGGAATTTTCCATAAATTCGATGAAGAACTGTCTTTAGGAAATCACGTTCTCGTGGGTCTTCGCTATCAAAGAGCTCCAACAACTTTAAAAATTAAATTGAAATGTATTACTTTTGAAAGACTCAAATTTTCTTATGTTACTAACCAATTCGAGTTCTCTCTTTCATTTACAAGTTTAGATTAGAAAAATTAGAATCAATTTAACTGAAAATTGTCTGGATGTCATATTATATATTTAAAATTAGATTTTTAATAAAGCTATTTTTTTTTAAAGCAAGCCCAGCTGCTTCATTCCCTTCAAAAGTCTGTACACAAGCATCAAAGCCCTTCCAACAACTGTAATAGTTGCCATCAAAATAAAAATGAAATTGTGAGCATTAAATTATTAAACCTTAGGTAAATGATTTATACTTGCTCTCTAAGAAATCAGAATTAATCAAATCTGTGTCAGATATTTACAATTCCTTAATTAAAATCCTGTACTGCTCATCTCGAAAAGCTACTTGTATCTTGAATTTTAAGCAAAAGCATTCTGATACAAGAAATGATCACAATTAATGATTAATATGGAGGGGGTCATGAAATAAGCATAGGATATGTAATTATTAACTGATTCTCTGCTAATACAGACTGAATGCTGCAATAAGCTAGCAAGATTTTCCACACTTTTTTCTCGTAGAAAGTTTTCCAAGGATACAGAGAAGACCATACTCACTTGAAGACATCAAAAGAGATTCCAATCCCATTATAGACCATTATTTATTTTTTTTTTCCCCTGCATGTCCAAGTAAGAGCATATTCAGAAATACTAACTGTGCTAAATTAGTAACTTAGCTCAAGCTGTCATTACAGTCTCCTGCTCAGTCCAGGTCTGTGAGCTTAGGTCTGTCTACACCGAGCAGCATAAGGGACTGGAAACAGCTGTTCAGGAACTTTGTTCAGGCTCATTTCATTTTTATATTTAGAAGGAATTTCTCAGGGTCATTACTCCACTTTTTTCCATATATAGCTAGCTGTTCATTGCATTGTCTTTCTTATACTCTAGAGAAAGATCAAGTGAAATGTCAGGAATTGAAACTCTGCAACATGGCTCTTAACAACCACAGGTCAGTTAACTAGATATCCACGGCCAAGAGTTCAGCAGCAGCTTCAGGCCTAAATTTTGTGGCAATGTCAAATAAAACAGAGATGAAGGAAACACCTATAAACAAGAACAGCAAAACTGAAAAAGTGGAAATTAAATGCCGTCACTGAAGGTGGGGAGGAAAAGTGTCCAGCTATGTTTTTACTGTTCATTGCTGTACTGTGATGGCCTACCAGCATGGCACAGCTCTTCAGCTTTTTCTTGACAAACAAAAGTATTTTGACATGCTAAAAATAAAATCCCCACTGACTTAACCTTGGACAAAAATTTTTGTGGTATTCTACAGCCTAATTCCTTGAGAAGTTATATTTAATATGAAATCTTACTTCACTTTCTTGCTTATAGTTACTTGGCATAGGGAAGCATGATTTTCCTGTGTACTTTCTTATTTGATTTTCCTTCTGTGGTTAACACAGAATAGTAAAGAGAATGACGCTATCTAGTCACAAGTTGGCAGATGTTGGAACAGATTTAATGTACACGTACATGAACTTTTTACAGGATGAAAGTTTGCTCTAAGTTTTCCCCATGATAAATCTATGAAAAACAAACAGAAAAGCACCACAGAAGTTAAATTAGCACATTATTCATTTGACTGGAAGTAAGTTACAAATCATTAAAAACACAACTTGTATTTACAAATTACAAATATTTTGCATTGCAAAGCACCGAGGTTGATATCTGAAAGCAAAGTGTATCTGAAGTTATTGATTACATATAGCCTCTGTGGTATGCTGTGCTGTTTGTTTAGCGTTTGGCAGAAGCCACTGTTGGAACAACTAAGATTTAACCCTGTGTCAACCTGAAAGCTTTAATATTCTCCTTAGCTGTACAGTCTTCTGAGAAGTTAAGCTTGAGAGGTGATCTTTAAATCAGGGCATGTGAAAACTCTCTACTTACCTGCTGTACAAATTTCTGGTCAATATATCGCTTTGCAATGCTAGGCTGAAAATCCGGGCTCTCCAAAAACCTCAGGAAAAATTCATACACCAACTACAAACAATGAAATTAATATTTTGAAGTTAGTAGGTACACTGTAACACAGATCTCAGCCCCGCCACCACCACAAAGTCAGTGGGACTAGTCACATGCTTAAAAAGTACAAAAGGAAACCGAAGCCTAACACATCACTGCTTAATCACAGCCTCTACTGGAATTTACTGCAAGAATTACAGTATCACGAACACTTTAATTCCTGGAAGAGTCAAAGCTTAATAAATAACCTACTGAAAATATCACTATTAGACAAAAAAACAGGTTCTAAGTATTACATATATTCACATTTCCTACTATATTAAGAATTTATAATGTAGAAATAAGTTACCAAACACTTGTCAGTGCTAAGGGTAAAATTATGTGCTCCAGCATCACATAATTCCTTAAACAGTTGAAGAAAAATCTGATAAGTGTTCCTGAAATTAGGTTTCAGCTGAAAACTCCAAAAATGAAAAGTCGTATTAAAAAGCTGAATGAATACAGAGAAACTGAAGAGTTTGACTTAATATTAGGTTTCTATATCCTTGACATTCAATTCAAACAACAGGACCCTCTGCAGACTTGTCTTCAACATCCTTTATATTTTGTAGTATATTATGTCTGTTAAGTTCAAGGCCCCATTCACTATGATTGCTCAACGCCCACAGTTGGAAGAACAGACAGGAGGTAAGAGTTAGCGAGGGCCTGAGGTAGCAGAGAGAGGCGTGAAGAAGCCAGAGCACAAGTCCCATATTTTGGCGTTCATCAGAAGTCCAAGAGACAAAATACTGTACTTCCATAACAATTGCAGACTTAGAAAATACACATAAGGCATCTCTTAACTGAGACAGAATTGAAAGGAAAGACGTTTTATGGTTGGACACATACAGGGCTACTTACGTTCTCAACGTCTATTTCTTAATGCCATGTTAAACAACTAACTAGTAATAATACTAAAACGCAATTTAGATACATAAAGACATCACTGACTGGACTTCTAAATATAACCCACACAGAACTGTTGTCATACAGGCATCTCTCTCAACTACTATACTATGAGTACTTATTAAACTGAGAGCCAACACCTGAGCAATTCACAATTATAATTATGAAGTTCACTTGAGAGAAGTGCTTGACAGTAAGTATTTTTTATCTAGAACATTTGAGATGACAGCTACTTATGCATAGGCTCAAGGAGGATATGCTGTAGCGGCAAAGTAGAAGCTCAGAAACACAAGTTTCCTTTCATTCCTTCTTCCCCTCTGACAGCCTCTAACGAGCTTTTCAGCAGTTTAAATGTATCAAATATCATGAAACAGAACTGTATTAAAACCCAAGCTTCCCTGTACAGCCTTAATTTGTCTTCTTGTGCATAAACATAATAGCACACAGTTGCACAACAGACAACATAGGACAGGATATTTATAAAAGCTCAGTAATAGACAACCCAATATTAATTTTAAATATTACCATACTTCATCCTGTCTTAGAAAGAGATCAACCATGACTGTTTAATAACTTCAGCAATGACATGGACAGTGGGATCGAGTGCACCCTCAGCAAGTTTGCAGATGACACCAAGCTGAGCAGTGCAGTTGACACACCTGAGGGATGGGATGCCATCCAGAGGGACCTGGACCAGCTCGAGAAGCGGGCCCATGTGAACCCTATGATGTTCAACAATGCAAAGTGCAAGGTCCTGCACCTGTGTCAGGGTAACCCCTGGTATCAAGACAGGTTGAGAGATAAAGGGATTGACAGCAGCCCTGTGGAGAAGGACTTGGTGGATGAAAAGCTGAACACGAGCCAGCAATGTGCACTCATAGCCCACGTGGCAAACTGTATCCTGGGCCACATCAAAAGCAGCGTGGCCAGAAGGTCAAGGGAGGTGACTCTGCCCCTCTGCTCTGGCGAGACCCCACTTGGAATGCTGTGTCCAGCTCTAGCCCTCAACACAGGGAAGACATGAACCTGTTGGAACAGGATGGCCACAAAAATGGTTCGAGGGGTGTTCCAGCGTCTGGAACACCTCTTCTATGAGGGCAGGCTGCGAGAGTTGGGGTTATTCAGCCTAGAGAAGAGAAGGCTGTGGGGAGACCTGATTGCAGCCTTTCAGAACTTAAAGGGGGCTTAAGAAAGATGGGGACAGAGTTCTTAGCAGGGCCTGTTGCAATAGGACAAGGGGTAATGGTTTTAAACTAAGAGGATAGATTCAGGCTAGATAAGGATGAAGGTTTTTTTACAATGAGAGTGGTGAAACACTAACAGGTTGCCCACAGAGGTGGTAGATGCCCCATCCCTGGAGACGTTCGAGGTCAGGTTGGTCAGAGCTCTGAGCAACCTGATCTAGTTGAAGATGTCCCTGTCTGTTGCAGGGGGGTTGGACTAGATGACCTCTAAAAGTCCCTTCCAAACAAACTACACCATGATTCTATTGATCTTTTTCAAGCTAAAAAGTAGATAAATTCATTAGTGATTTGTATTGAAATGGGAAACAGATGGCTGGAGGGAGGTTATTAGCACAGCCTCATAGGGAATAATTTTGGAATTAAATTTCATTAAATATTTCTGTCAGTGACGACAGCAAAGAATAGTCATTTGTGATAACTGCTTAGATAATGACATAATATTGGAAGCTACTGCCAGAAAAAGAAAAAAAAAGAGAAAAAAGTATGTCAAGGTTATCAATAAGAAAGGACAAGTTAACCCTGAAGGACTGGAGTCAGAAATACAGCATAAAACTCAAGGATTGCAAAGTCACAGTCAGAGATCCAATGAAAACATCTGCTAAGGGTTAACCACAGGATGACTAAGATCCATCTACACAGTGAAGCCACAGAAGTGACAGATGAAACCCTGGGATATTCCAGGAAGATACTGACAGCACAGATGAGATGCACAGTCCTACACATGCTTGAGGAAATTTATGTAAACCTGAAAGGATACAGAGAAGGAGCCACCAAAATTGCCACGGGATAGAGCACCTTTTACAAGTGAAGACTAAATTGGCATGTTTTATTTTCCCCTAAAGGACAGGGCAGGAAGGACAATTTTGCCTTCTTTCCATAGATATGGGGACTGCGATAAACATCAAGATGAAGAACTAAGTTAAAGCATAATGCTGTAACCTTGGACAGCTTGTACCAAGATGTTAAGTTTAGGGTATCTCCGTTTGTACCTTGGTTTTGATCCTTCTATAAAATAGAACAAGTCAGTATTAATGCAAGATTCTCAATATGTGATGACAAATAAAATCAGTTACACATCTCATTTTTAATATAGGGAGAGTATGCATTGGTAACCATTTGAATGCCTCATATAAACACATACAATACCAGAACCATAACTGTTGCTATTGCTCTTAAAGAGCTTTCAGGAAAACAAAATTTAGTGCTCATAAAATCCAGTTACTGAGCTGTATCACAGGGAAGTTTTGTGCACTGGAGGAGTATTTATGGAGTTTTGATGCTTACAGAATCGTCTAGCTTCCTGTTAGTCAGTACCACTGCTCCTAGAACATGTACAGCTGGTAAGGGGTATCAAATAACTTTGGAAATCCTTGAGAGCCTTGGAAAACACATCAAGCTTTATCCGAGGCATTTTGGGAGCAAGCTGCAATGGCCATTTCTGGATAGCCAGCCTCTCCCTTCTCCTGTATGCTAATGTCTGCAAACTTAGAAGTACAACAACAACAGTCAACTAGGGGGACAGGAATGGATTCTAGCCACAACAGATACTGGCTACTCCTACCTAAAAAAACAACAACAAAACAAACAGAGATAGAACAGGGAAAACTGTTGGACTTAGTCGTTTTGGTTCTTAAAATTGGTCTGCTTGGGTCAAAGAGCTATGAAATATATCTCCTATTACTTTGGTGATTGAATCTTCTTTCTTGCAGAGACCGCTAGAATATTACTGCTTTAAGCTACCAACTCCAATAACTGCAACTCCCCACACTTCAAAATACACAGCGGCTTTAATGCCAACCTGTTCAACCCAGTCTGGCTGTTACAAACCATCCTGAGTATTGCTTTAAAGCAACGTCTTTCAAGTGGCACTTATTTTACTGAGGGTCTGCAGTCTTCCGTTGTGACTACACACATTGGTAACTTACTAAGGCATTATCTATCATGTTATTTTGTAGATAAATGCCAACAGATTCAGCCAGAGAAGAGCAGAGATTCAGATTTTTTCTCTTCCCTCCCAGAAAACTGGCTGCCTGACTGCCAGATCAGGACAGAATACTGAATTTGTTTTACTGAGAAATCACAAATCACAGCCAGCAAAACATCATCCCCCCTCCCCACCCACCCTGGTGCCCCAGCAGTTCTTTAGAATATACCAAAAGTAATAATGGGGTTTGATATGGCAGGGCAGGGGGGAAATGGGTGTGCACACCCCCTTCCTCCATACACAAAAATTGACATTTCCAGCAGCTTTGTGCTCCTGAAGGGCAATTAGTAAGTTATCAAACTCAGTCTTCTACCATCCAGTAGCATATGAACTGTGAAAGAAAGGAGAGGAAAACCACAAACTGCTTCCATTGTCCTGCAATGAGCAATCTATTCCAAGGGCAGGATGAACAACTGATGCAGGAGACAGTCAATGATCAGACAGCCTGGCCAAAACTTGTTTAGAAGAAGGCAAAGGAAAAATAAAATTTCAAATACCTCAGGCTACAAACCTCTTGATTTCTCTTACACAAGTCTAAAGCACAAGTGAACTGGTCGCAGAAACCACAAGTCTTTTTCTATGAAAAGAACTGTGCGTTACTTAGGTCATAAGAGGAACTGAACTAACATATACAAATTTTTCTCCTGAGAGACATGGGCATTTTGAAGCCAGATGACGCAGCTACTGACTATAAGAGACATTTGCATAGCCCTTGCACACTCCCACCCCTACAAAATCAGGCCTCTCACCTAGATCAGTTATAGCCATTTCTCCTATGAATTATCTTACTTATATATGGCTGATTCTAATAACTATCACAGCCTTTAAGCTGCAGAATTATTTTTTGTGATAACTTGTTTCTTACTTGGTTGAAGTCTCAAACACTATCCTGAACATGTACTTATAGCCAAGACTAGAAGCCCAGTTTTTAAGTAATTTGTCCGTACATTAGAGCTGTATTATAGGGACAGAGTAGCATTTTAACTCTCTTAAGTGAAGGGAGAGAATGGCATACAGATGTGTGGTAGCCACTAATCTCCTAGCTACTACTAGGGAATTGCTACCTAACTTTGATTTAACAGATACTACTCATGTAAATTTGATAACAAGCTTCCCGAGATATGAACTTGGATGATTACAAGTTATCTAGGTTTGTTCACCTTTTAACAGTTAATTGGGGGGGGGGGGGGGAAGATGGGATCAGCAGTATTGCAAGTCAATCACATGATCGATTGAGCAATGCCATAAAAATAATGAGATTGCCACAGGAGTGCAACAATAGAATAACTAACCAACTGTCACCAAACAACAATGACTATATTGTAAAGTTTTTGCCTGAAGGGAGGGAAGAGGGTTGGAAGAATGAGGAGATATCTATTTCTTGCTCAAAAGACGAATACTATTACTCCACTTTTTGTTACTGTCACAAGAAACCAAACTGTTAAGATCCACTTACACTTTATTGAAATCACACACAAAAGTTGCTCAAGTGCAGGAAACAAACCTCTTAAGAACATTAAAAATATCCATATTTTAGGTAATTAAGACATACATATTCCACACTTTAACAGTTCATTTACTCCATTTAAAAAAAAAAAAAAAAAGGTATTTAAGCCATTTGGAAGTCTTACATTCTGCCATATTTACACACATTAAGAAAAGCACCACTTTTTTTCTCTCCCAAATATAGAAGCTCATGTGTATTATATAAGCAATTTTGACATTCTTACCAAAGGCACAAAATGACTCAAGTATCCATTCACAATTCTTGCCTTACAAGAAGGCTTGAATATAAAGGAATCACATACCTGTATGTGGGGCCATGAGGCTTCAAGAGTTGGTTCATCTTCTTCTGGATCAAAATCTGGGTTATCACTAGGTGGAAGTGTTCTGAAAATATTAGAACTAATCTGCAAGAAAAAACCCAATTGCTTAACTGTATCACTTTGCTTCCACAGATGACACTCAGCAAGGTACTGCTTTTATCCTAAAATTACATGAAACAAAAGTCTTTAAAAAAAAGTAAATCACCTTTATTCTTTATTTTTTTCTGCTGAAAACCTGCTAAATCCAAACAGCCAAAAGTCCGAAACAGACCAATGAAAGTAAGAAGTAACTTTTCTCAACTGATTTACAAGTTTGTAGGTAAACATTGTCATATTTAATTTTTCTCTGAAACCATGAAAGTTAGAAGAAAATTTCCGTTTCCCTTTATAAAAAGACCAATTTTTAACTATGTGACCCCAAGAGCTGAGACTTTATATAAGACAAATACAGTATGACTAGCCAATTATGATTTAAACAGAGCACTCTATGTATAAGGCAGACAGTCCGAAAAATATATCTTTTGGGAGTTCTTCACTTAATTTCAAGATATTTCTCACTTTCAAGTACGAACTGAAGAACTGTTTACAGTTTTTCACCTTTCATAACTTCAAGATGTTTCAAGGTTTTTGGAAGTCAGAAATACATAATTGTAACTTTTTGATATAACACAGAGCAACTAAGAAAAAAAATAAGAAAAATAGCTACCAAGTTACTTTAAGTAAAATGATACAAATATGATATAGCCATATCAAGTCAATTTCAAAAGGGTGAGTTTAAAAAGGTTTTTTCAGGGATCTTTGAAGTATATAGAAGCCTGGATAGAAAACCAATCTTTCAGATGTCAAAAGAAAAATAAATGTCATCTTTTCTGCCAGATGTAACATCCTGGATTTTAAATCTTTAACATGAACACAAGAGAACACAAAGCTAATTTTGCTTCTCTATTTTCTACTGTTTTTTCAGGAACGCATTTAGCCCAACTTTTCCAATCTTCTTTCAAACTCTTTAGTTTTCTCGATCAAATCTGTTTCAAATAACTGCTAACCACCTAAGCCTACTAAAAATGAAAGAGAATGTTTAACAGTTTGCAGCAAATGCTACTGCACAGCTTCCATGGAGTCTCCAAGGTGTTTGCTGACTCTTGCAAAGGGACTTTAAAAGATCGTGAAGTCACCCAGCTGGCTCTGCATAGAAGAATCAGCTGCCTCGTTAAACAAGATATAAAGCTATTGCATAAACTAATTTTTCATTTCCTCCTATGCACTTCGTTCTATGTCCTGTCACTGTCTCTTGTTGGTACACAGTAAAGCTGCAGACACTGCTGCTCTGGAGTAGAAGGGCAATGACGTTCAGTGTGGATGGGCACTACAGCAGTCTCCTAGTTAAAACCCAAACAGTACAGTTGTCCCTTAATGTTGTAAACATAAGGGACTTGGGATTCTGGGTCACAAGAGAAACTGGCTGGGGGGAGAGGAGGGTAAATAGGAGTCAGAGAATGTAAATTTTAATCAAGCCCAAAAAACAAGGCTATAATCCTGATTGTGTTATTCGATTTTGCCTACTCTTACTAGGTGCTCAACAAAAGCATCCAACATACAAATCCATCCCCTACAGAGACCTCCCTACCTCTGCTTACAAGTCTTCTGGTAACATCTCTTGAAAAATGCATCCTGTTATTTCTAGATGGATCTTGCTGAACTGAACCAGTCAACCCTTTAGCACAGAACCTCAGAGTACAGAATGCAAAAGTTTCAAGTCCAAGACAAAGGTACTAACTACTGAACATACTTCTGTAGCAGAAACAAACAGCAAGCCTCTTGGCCAGATCTTTAGAACACTAATTTTATGATTTTCAGAGTATTCAGTACTTCTACTAGCATAATTGGTCTCCTGAGAACATATGGAACTTAGAATAAACTGCGCAACATTTTTATGTAATAGCTGTCTCCCCAAAGAACTGGTTCATTTACTTCATTACATTTGAAATACTTTTGCTTCCGTCATGGTTTAACTCCAGTCAGCAATTAAGCACCACACCGCCACTTGCTCGCTCCCCCCGCCCCAGTGGGATGGGGGAGAGAATCAGAAGAGTTAAAGTGAAAACACTTATGTGTTGAGATAAGAACAATTTAATAATTGAAATAAAGTAAAAGAGTAGTAGTAGTAATAATATTATACAAAGCAAGTGATACAATTGCTCACCACATGCCGACCTATGCCCAGCCTGTTCCCAAACAGTAGTCGCTGCCCACTGGCCAACTCCCACCAGCTTATATACTAAGCATGGTGACATATGGTATGGAATATCCCTTTGGCCAACTGGGGTCAGCTGTCCTGGCTGTGCCCCCTCCCAGCTTCTTGTGCACTTGGCAGGGCACGGGAAGCTGAGAAGCCCTTAACTAGTACAAGCACTACTTAGCAACAACTAAAACATCAGTGCATTATCAATATTATTCTCCTCCTAAATAGAAAACACAGCACTACACCAGCTACTAGGAAGAAAATTAACTCTGTCCCAGCTGAAACCAGGACAGCTTTTTTCTAATGTTGTGCTAATAGAATTGATCAAAAATGTGGTTTGGGTTAAAACCCCCATTGCTTTTCTATGGGCAAATTCTTCTGTAGATCCTCTCATATTATTTAAAATATCCCTTTTCCTTCATAAAGTGGGGTCTTATCGCAAAATTGTGATTTAAGAAATACAAATCATAAGAGTCTTTCACAGGTGGACAGTTTTCTTGAGAAACCCAGCATTAGCTTTCTAAATTAAATCTCAAAGTTTTCTGAAAGTGATGTCTGAAAAAGTGTCAGTTAATGTTTTAAGATACAGCAATATTTAAAAAAAAAAAAAAAGGAGGGGGAGGAAAGAGAGAGGAGAAAAAAGGGGGGACGGAAAGAGGAGGAAAAAGGGGGGAGGAAGAGAGGGGAGAAAAAAAAAAAAAAAGGGGTGGGAAGGGGAGGTGGGGGAAGGGTCCCTTATTGTCTGTACTCTTCCCGAGGAGCTAAGGATTTGGAGAGATACTAGATTCAATTCAAATTTCTGAACATGCAGATAGGGATACCTGATGTTTTCTGAAATTCTGAATTCACAGCTTGTCCAAGCTACAAGGACAAGTCTCAGTTGCATTGGATTTTTACATGCAGGTGGGGAATGAGGCTCCGCTTCTGCCACCGATGCCACTCTGGCTTTTTTTCAGGGAATTTTTGTAGTCTACTCATCCTTTACTACCAGTCAGATGACAGTTGGGTTTCATTAAGGCTGATTTCTACTGTTTCATCCTAAAACCACTATCCTTCAAACTCCGCAAAAAACTCAAATGCTTTTTCTTTTCATGTAGTAACAGTCTAAAAATTAAAAAGATGTTTTAAATCTTATAGAAGCTTTGCTACAAAGAAAGGCCTCAAGCCTGACACACGTGTTGTTTGGAGGGAGAGACCCATCCAGAGTTCTTTCTGAAAGCTGGTACTTCGTCCTAATTCACAGCAAAGACCTTTTCTGCTGCCAGTTGCCAGGGAGACTAGAAATACTATTCAGGCTTGGAGGGATCTTTTGTCTCAAGCTCTGGAAAAGCTCTCACTGAGCATTTAAGGCCTTCTTCATTTTCTGTCATTTTAAGGGAGAAAAGGAGATTGTTATGGAAGGAAAAACAAGCATCCACAGAGCCCAATCATTTGTACAACACCACCTTATCTCCAAGAAAAGAAAACTACTCCAATATAAAAGAAAACCTCCCTTCAACAAGTATGATAGGCTAGTCAGTATACTACTTCTTCTAAAAAGAGGCTATAGAGGGCACACAGAGTAAGAAAATATTACAAGTATTCAGGCTTGCTGCCACCAGCAGCAAAAAAAAAAAAGCCAAAGAAGAGGTGGACATACTCTGTCCTTTATTTTCCTTTGTGAAGAGCATTTAGGACAGAAACACAGGTCTTTTAAAACACAAAACTATACAAAAACCCCCAGTGTCCTAGATCTTTTGTAGAACTTAATAAGCAGCTGGTGAAACAGCCAAAACGATTAAAAGGTTTCAATAATCCTAGCCCTTCTGTATAATGGCAACATTTCTACGCTTATTTATATTAAGGATCTGATCTTCCATATCATCTGCTCACAGAAAAACAAACCCAAAAACTACCAAACAAACCAAACAAAACCTTAAGAAAAAATAGCTTGCACTGTATAAAAAACTACAGAAGTTGTAGGCCACATTTGAACTTGTCTGCTTACGTTCCCGATAGCTACTTTTAAAGTCAGCATTGTGCCTATGTAAACTTAACCAAAGTTTAGTAACCATGAGCCTAAGTACACGGGCACTCAACACATTTTTTACATTTCATATTTCCAGAAAAAACAATTTTAAAATATTTCAGATTATTGTCAAGTGTCCTTTGGTTGCATTCCCTGTACGTGGAGTACATGCACACCTAAAACATCACTTACGTAGCATTTGAAAACACATAGAAAAAACCTGGGAAAGTCTGCAGATAATGACCACAAATATTTTGTTGCTTATTCAACAAGCCTTTTGTAGAAATTGTGCAGTACAAGTCATCCTGTGGTTTACAACTCGAGCAAACCACTTAGACTACTCTAGCACAGCTCTCCAAGGCCAAAACAGTAACAAACAGCCATGTAAAGTATTTACAAAGTAGAGTTGCTTTCTTACATTGATAAACCTTTCTGTTGACACTAGCACCCACAAGAATCTTTACCAGAAAAACTTTAGCCTGTCACTCCACTGCCATTCTTAAAGACAGGCAGCACTGAAATATTGCCATTTTCTGAACAAGAACATCTTCAAAGTTCACCCAGACTGCAAGCATCTGCAATATACCAGTTCTTTAATTTTAATTAACCTCAATGCACCATATTTCAGCTAATAATTAAACTTGTAAGTTGTTTGTTTTTACAAGCCTTTCTAAATAATTTTTTAAGCCAAGTTATCATTAATGAATTATATTGTATAAGCAGAGTAACCAAGAGCAATTCTGAGTTAGAGGCCAGAGTTGTAAACTGATAAGTGTGAGATATTTTATTTAAATTCAAAATATATAACAAGAGCATTCTACTTACCATTTTCACTATGTCAGCGTAAGCTGATTCAACAATCACTCCACGATTTGTTGAAACATATTCAACCAGTTCATTCAATGTTGCTCTCTTAATTTCTTTGCTTTTCAGGTCTGAAACAGAGTCCATGAAGTCAAAGAGTACACAACACTGTTGCAACTTCTGGCAAAAAAGATCTTGCTGTTCATTGAAGGTGGCATCTATAAAAAAACACAACACAAAAAAACCCCACCACTTAAGCCTGCAGAATCAAACTCAGGATTTCTAAATCTCTTTTCTTGACTAAAATTTGCATAGCTATCAGTTTATTACAGGGAATAGTATGCTCTACAGTCAGCAAATTAAGAAGCAATATTGTCAAAACTGAAAATATCTTTAAGTATGTTAGAATGAAAGACCTGACATTCACAACTTGTGTTCCATACAAGAAATAATAGCTCAACATAGGGCAGTAAATTTACTTATGGAAAATGAGTTCCTGAATTAACTTTATTTGAAATACATAGACATTAATAAGTACCAACTCTCCCTCACCAAAAGTCATACACAGAAGCAATGCATCATACTAACCTTTCATTCATCCGATTTGTCTCATTCTGTTCCCTAATCCTTTATTATGTAACCTGCTTAAAAGCTGTAAAATCTGCTTTGAAGGAACCTTGTCTTTTTACCCCAATGCAAAATACTTCACATACTTTTAGCATCATGTGGTGAATGTTCCTCTTAGGAATCAACTCCAATATTTCAAAAGGATTAATCCTGAATTTTCATGCTTTGGTCTACATAATTTATTACAATCTTAGTCATGTAAAGTTTTCCAGCTTTTTTTTGCCTATTAAGACAACATGTTTGGCTATGACTCGGCATTTTCATTTTAGAGTGCAGTTTCTCTATAAGCTGATAAGCAAAATTCCTCCATTAGTATTTCACATTAGCTCTAAAAAGAGGTGGATTACCAAGTACAGTACACTTGAAAAATTTAATACATTCTTAAAATATTTTAACTGTTCAAAAGTTGTATGATCACAACAAAAGCAGCCATGGTTTTAACTGAAAAATTGGTTTAATGTGCCTTTTGTTCTAGTTTTTAATTGTTTGTTGGAGTCCTAAGCCACTCCAGCAACATAGCAACACCTCATCTAACAGTTAGTTGGGATCTCACTCATTCTGGTGAAAAAAGTTTTATTTCCAATTTTACCTGCAAGTAAGGGATGCTCTCCACCTGAAGAATTTTAGTTCTGTCTATAGTCAGACTACTAATCCCTTAGCTTCATTCATTCACTGCAGTATTGATATTAGCACTGCTGCTTCATCATAAGGAAATTATCAAGACAAGAAAAAAAGCAACTGCCTTGTAATACTGAGTACTGAAAAATCTTAAGCTGCACTTTAAAATCTAAACAAACCACAAAAAGATCTCATGCTTCTCTATTGTTTTAGGATTATTCAATTAAACAAACTTCATTTCAAGTTTCTAAGTTTAACAAGTCACTCTTTGATAATGCCAGTTACTCAAGTTTCTTAACAAAACACCTACCATTTAGTGGCTGGAAAAACAACAGTCAACAGTTGCTTTAATATTCAATAATTATCTGATAGAATTATTTCATTTCCATAAGCAAAAAGTAATTGCTAAAATGGACCTAAACGCCTCCACTGTAATCCCAACTGCTCGCTATGCCCTGAAAGTTCGCACACTAAAATATTGTATTGTATTCCCTTCCCCATCTGACAGTTATGATCCTATTAACTGAGCATAACAACCTCAGTGAGCTTTTGAAAAACCTAGCAGTAACTACACCCTCATAAAGAACAATTCATGCTTTTGAATGTTAATTCTGCAATTTTAACCATTTTCCTTTTGAATAAAAAAAATCTTGCAAGATGCTTATTTCACTCAGATAACTACAAAGACAGGAATTGTTAGACTGCAAAATAATGAACATCAGCTGTAAAAACATTTGTAAGTTACATAACATTTCAGCTCAGATCTTCTAATATTCTACAGTGGATTGCATGAGTAAGTATTGTATCATAGCAACAAAGCAATAACAGTGACATGCTGAGGATAAAATCCAAAAAGCTTAATTTAAGGAACAGACACAGGGAGGACAGCTTTTTTTCCTGACACTAGCCCCAAGCTGATAGCCAGACTCAAACAGGAGTCAAACCCACTCTTACTTTTCCTCACTACAAACTTCACTATACTCTGTTACAAAACCCCAGCATCGAGGCACAGCTAAGAGTATTTAGCTGATGTTCAATAAAATGAGGTATCGTTAACCGAAATTTACCTAGAAGTTTCAAAAGCCAGCAGACAGCATCTGAATACTCCTAACAGTGGTTAAAACAGACTAAAGACCTAAGGTTAAAAGCAAGTAACAGGAAATGAGACAAAATAATCAAATCACTGATTACCTTTCCTAGAATATCAAAGACATCCCTGCATTAGCCACTTTTAGTTAGGCATTAGAGTAACAGAGATCATATCTCTCCTGCCATGCATCACCAGTCCATTTCATTAGCAATCTGATCTATCTCAATAAGACACATTTTCTCAAATGAAAAACCTGCCCATTAATCTGTTTTGTTGCTCGCATCATTCAAAGCAAAACTAAAGGTAAGATTTTCTTCTATGCTTACATCCATTTTCCATAATTACAGGGGGAATCATAAAATAAAAACATCTGCAAGGGATTAAAATTATATTCAACCATGGTAATACATAAGGTAACAAGAAAGCCTCTTCTGTTGTATCAGCACTACTTGTCTTCATGTGCTCAGTCCCTGCTTGACATATATCACATTTGTCCTGGGCATGTTATAAATGTTATGACAGATAACATTCTTAACTTTTTAAATCCTTATCTTTAACTATCCCAGCACAAGAGAAGCTAGACAACTCTACACCACGATAAAAATAGTATTGCCATAGCTTATTCCAGTTCTATGAAGAAAATAAACTGTGCCACCATTAATTGCATCAACATCAGAGGCTTTAGCTTTAGAAGTTTAACAACCTGTGGCATGATTTTTAAACCAGTTTTAATTTAACATCGACCAAGATTTACACCATACATCTGAAGTTCAAGATAGCTGCTTTGCTTCAAATACGCTAAATACCATAAGGACCATAGAAGATAATGTAAGTTCAAAGCAGACAGCGGATGCTTCAATAAAATAACCTTGTTGACAGGCTGTATTTTGAAGCACTGGGGGGGGAGGATTACAGTGAAGCCAAATTCTGTTACCAGCCTGTCCCTGAATTGCTGCATGCTGTTGGAAAAGACACTTTGGGGTGGGGTGGGGAAGGGAGGGAATGAAACAAAACATGAGGAAGCCTAAAGCAGAAAAAGAAGGAGCAAAGGCAAATCCTCCTTGGAAGAGTGTCAAGATACATACTTTAAATCACCCCTCAAAAAATGGTCTACACACTATTTGATCTAGGTGATCAAAATGCAAATGCCTCAACTTTATTTTCTAGAGACTGCTCAACAGAAGTGTGACTTAGGAAATTCTTTAAATCCACTGTTACATTCTTTGAAAGGTTGGCTGTCTAAGTTGATCTGAGGTCCTTGGGAAGGTAGTAATGACATTTTAGGCAGCCGTAGAAAAATTACTCTTAATTTGGTATGATGGTAGGAAATCCTAAAGACAAAAATTTCCATCCAACATCAAAGAATTATTGTAAATTATGATCCACTTTAACCATGACTCTTTCTAAGGATGTTCATTGCCTCTGGTCATTTCCACAACAGATGGCAAAATGTTTGTAAATGATGAAAATAGTTCATTTCATCCTTGCATTTCATAATGCTGAAGGTCTCAAACTATTTCTACTATTTACAAAAACCTGATCATTACAGACAGTAGCCACAATATCAAAGGATAAAAAGTTACAAACAAGCTGACTTGGAAGTTCCTCCTGAACAGAAGTTATTAAACATTAAAACTGCATGATTGTACAGTTTTGCCTCTAAACCAAATACTTTCAAATTTATAAAGTCATAAATCCAAGTCTAAGCATGGAATATTGAGTTAAAAAATGTTTGTGTGTGTGTTTTTTTTCAGAGAGGGGCAACAAATATAGATAGGGAAAGACAGTTCATAATCAGAGAGCTACCTCTCACTAGTCTATAACTGGAGAGACAAACACCACTGTATCACTAGCCAGGGGACTACAATGACATCTTCCCACAGCCTCTCTCATATGTTTATAGGTATTTCTCCTGGAAGGAAAAGAGAGATACTTCTCCTTTTCCAACAGAATTGTTTACCCAAGACCTTCTGTACAAAGCCAGAGAACCTAACATAAACCTTGCTTCAGTAGCAGGAACCAGAATCTAAGTCCACAAAAACTCCTCTCTCAACTACACAAATCGGAAATTAAAAAAAGGTATTTTCACTGCCAATACAAAATAAACCCTCTCAATTAAATATCTCTAATTAAATATTTCTACTTGGTCCTGAAACAGCTACCCCAGGAAGATGCAGAAGCCAGAGAAACCACCATGAAGTTTTCCTCTGACAGCCCCTTAAAGCAGTTGACAAACAGCCCTTTCAAACACTTCAGAGGACAACAATGATTTTGTTTATGTCCTCAAAGTACCGCATCCCTCCTTACAGTAAATCGAACATGGTAGTCAATCCTACAGAATTCCCTGACAAACTGAAATACAGACAAGGACTGACACATGACACGGATCATGCCATAGTTTTGCCATATACCACAGTGTGAAGTTTAGCATTTAGCCTCTGTAGCCTGGATACATTTACCATGCTATATGCAGTTGTACTCAATGCTGGAGGGATCTGCTAGAGCAGAGTGAGGCCATAACACTGACATGGAGAGAGAAACACATGTACTATGGGACATCAAGTATTTGGGTTTGTTTGCTTTTTTATTTATTTCTTCACATCAGTAAATTATCAACACTGTTCTACAGCCTGCACTTCTCAGAGATGCCATTAGCCTGGAGAAGAGTTACTCTCATAAACTCCACCTAGCCTAGATAAATCAAGCACAGGGAGTCATGTTTAACCTACATATACATATTTATTTTTGTTCTGGGCAGTTCTTGTGTGCATTATTGTTGTGATCTCTTGTAGCACCTGGGTGTCAATGTTTATGTTATAGGCATGGTAAAGTATTTTTACGAAATGGAGTTTTGATGCAATTGATGTTACAACAGGGGACAGACAGAATGTTTGAGTTCTCAAAAGTCTACATTTGCAGCTTGACAGGCAGCAAAATAGTTGGCTGACAATGAAATGGAGAGAGGTCTCTCTCCCCGCTACTCCCTTGCCGTTTATTCCTCCCTTTCCCTTCTCTGCTCCTAGTCACATCCATCCCTCAACGCTGGCTCTGGAACTTGTCAGACTCTTCTGCAAGCTGCTTTAACTCAATAACATGGCCATATTAGTGAGGTTAAATGGCTTCTGGAGGGGCCTGATGTGCATCAGCTCTCGCACAAGGTTAGTGATGGGAGCAGAAACTCCTTTTGGATGCAGTGAACTGTTGCATTAGTTTGCTGCCTCCTTTGGAACCATATCTCAAGCTTCTACAGTGGGATGATAACTGAAAAATCCTACCTACACATTAAGTTTGCTACTTTTTTGAATAACACAATTTGGTGTAGGGTGGGGTTTTTTGTTTTTGGTTTTGTTTCGGTGTTTTTGTGGGTTTGTTTTTGTTTGGTGTGCGGTTTTTTTTGTTTTGGCTGTTGTTGTGTTTTGTTGTTTGGTTGTTGTTTTTTTTAAATCACTTTAAGTTCATTTTTAAAGAAAATTATAGCCCCTGTGTGAAGTCTCACAGTGTACTTGGCTATACTGGTAGTCTATAACATTCTCCAGTAACTCTGTACACCTCTAAGAGGTTCCCACAATTCCAGCTTTTGGTAGCTCAACAGTCCAATTGAAAATGGTGGGGCTACTCAGACAAGCACTTGCGCAGCACCCTAGGTATCCAAGGAATCTTGTAATCAGTATTTTCAGGTTTTTCACACAGAAAACTCTGCCACCCTAAGGAATACGTACCATTTCTTAATAGGCTAGGACTGTGGGTTTCCCACCCACCCCTTCTGATCAGAGTTCAACAGCATACATTTTCAAATTACCTGTTACCCCAAAGCCTACAGGTGTTGCTGGAATTCTGGAAGGGGCTAAGTAAGTTCCTCTGTGTGTTTTCAGTAAACAGAGCTCTGACTTTCCAGGTCAGATAAGGGAGTCAGATATAAGACATATAATGTTCTTCTAAGTTCACCAGCAGTCTCTACAGTAGTAGGTTTGTCCACTAGAGAAGGAGGTTTGGAAAACAAAAAAGTCAAATGGTATTCTCAAACATCATGCTAAAAGGAAATTCATACTACATATAGGAAATAACCAGAACAAAGACTTGGCATCCAATGAAAGGTACAGAAGGTACATTGGTCAATCCTGTCTAGGACCCATGCGCTCATACTAACACTTAACCTCTACATTTCAGAAATCATAAGGACTGCAAAAGAAGCAATCAAGATAACGAGCCGAGCTTCTGCTGTACTTCCACTTATAGGTAAACTATTCTGCAGATGGTCATCAGGCAGGACTTGCATTAAGAGATCCACATGAACAGTACTTCAAAAATACAACGTGACACCCTACTTGTTCAACTGTCCCTATAGCATGTTTTATCCAAATTAACATACGTCTTTCTCCAACCAGTCGTGCAAAGTCAAATTAAAACTGCCAAAACCAAACTGTTCAAAATCATACTGCCAGCCAGTAAACCAATTTTCTTTTCAAATAGCTAAAGAAAAAAAATCACAAGTTTTGCTCATTAGAATATTCTGGATTTAAGATCAATTCTGTGATACATGCCGGGGAAGAAAGGGAAGAAAAATAAGGAAAAAAGATAAGTCACACATCAGAATTAAAACTAAATGAGGATAACAATCAACAATGACTTTTATTCACACACGTCATTGTGGTTTATGAAGTTAGTTACAAAGTCTAGGCTATAGATCATTTTTAAAGTTGTTTACTAAAAGTACTCCTGAAAAGCTATCTTCCATCCAATAACAGATATTGTTTTTTCAGACAGTCTCATCTGCCACTCAACGTGGCCAGCAGCTGACCTTAACAAATCAGGCCATAAAATCTGAAAACCCTATGCTGATCTATCAACATTTGTCACAAATTCTGTGACATGACTACTTGTAGTGATGATAAACTGCAAGCGTCTTATCTAGATTGTTTCTACCATCTTCCAAGGTTCTTCTAATCTCATATAGTTAAGAGTCTCCAGCTACTGCCACATTAAATCCCTTAATTTTAACAAAGATTTGAGTCAACCAAGACACTTCAGGCAGTAAGAAAGCATCCTGCTGAAGTGCTTTCATATTAATAGCCCTATTTCCTACTAATTACGGAAGACAACATGCAGTTAGATGCAAAATATAATAGAAATCATTCTCTTGGTACTCAAAAAGTTAAACAACAAAACTCTGGTAAGCAGGTCTGCCACAATTCACCTCATTTCTACCATACTTTCTCAAAAAGGAGAATTAAAGCAACATTGATTCCTGAAACAAACAAAAAACTCAAACATACCAACCACTGGAATGGGAACATAAACCACCCTGAAGTCATCCTTAACGAAGTGTACAACTTGAGCAATACAAAGGCTTCCTCAAGAGCACACCACCAGTTCAGAATCTAATTGAAATTCAGCCACATGCAACAACAACAAAAAATCCAGAAAAAATATTGTCCGATGACCTGACACAGTTGAATTAATGCTGCTTTTGAACGTACTGAGAAGTTACACAATTTGCATATGGTTAACCGTACACAAGTTTTGTTCAGAGTGATGCAAGCTGTATTTATTATAAAAGGCAAAGCAGTTTCACTTCTACCACAGCTGAAGTGTATGTTTTCAAAAAAACACACACGATTATGATACTCCTCGTGTATTTGAAACAAGCTTTCTTCCACCAGTAAGCCTACTATTATGTTCCACAGTGCGTTCCTTTATGGTTTTGGCATACACTGCTACTGTATTTGCTGTCTGCATTTAAAAACCATCAAGCAGCTTTAGTGACAGATCATATGCCAACACAGGCCTATCTTGAATATAACCAGAGGCTCTAAGAGTTTAGCATTCTCTCCTGCATGAAAGCCATTAGCCCAAATAATGTTTTCACTGGCTTGACAAAGGTGTAATAGCTCTTTATTATTAAGCAACAGTGATCTTAAAATAATTTAAAATAGGAACTCTGCCTCTTTAAGGACGAGTGCTAAATTTAAGGGTGATAAACCCTGTACAGAATTAACATGCACAGCCAGGTCATTAAACTGGGAAAGAAGGGAGAGTAATTGATTTCTGGAATGCGAAAGTGTTTCTCAGAAGATGTGAATATGGAATAGATGGCAACCTTTAACTTCAAATCACAAAAGTTGATACAAAGGCCCAAGCATTAAAACTGCTTTCCCAAAACAGAACACACAACTCCTAAATAGCGTTTGTTATACTGAAACACAAAGGTTTTTGTTACAGTCAAACATACATGCTTTCAAGAAGTCCTCCTAACAAGAGGGCAAATAAAGGTCAAGATAAAATCCTGGGAATAGGAACAGGTCCTCTCTTTAAAGCTCTCACTCAGGTTACATTGTATCAGCCACAAGCTGAAAGCACCCACAGAGAGGCTGGCACACAGCCACTCGTTACTCGTGGTAACTCACTCGTGTGCCAGGAAAACTAACCACGAGCAAGACCAGAGAGACTCTACCAACAGGAGACAACAGACCAAGTTTCTGAGATTGTCAAATCAAAGAGATCAGAAGATCATACAATCGGTATGATGCTGCTTATTGTTAATTATATTAACATAATCTTAATATTGTTAATTATACTACTCCCCAAACAAAAGCAGCATTTGCTCTTAAAGAAATACTATTTATTGAAGTGTAAAAGAAGAATAACCTGAACAGCTCTGCTCCCTGTTTCACACACACACACCCCCAACAGCTGTAGTGCTCTGTATGTACAAGATCAGGGCATAAAGACAGCTGAAAAGCAGGTGCCAAAGTTGTGCACCACAGACTCAGTAAAAACTTAAGCTCAATAACCATTATACAGTCCTGTAGTAAAAACATTCTCTATTCATAGGAACATAAACACTTTGCTCTACCAGAAGACCAAAACAAGTTGTTTTGCAACTTTTAAGCTTGAAAGGACAGAAACTGTATTTACAATTTGAGCAAGTTCCCTTTTTATGAAGTCAACTGCAAAACTCCTGTCTGACTGAAATTATGGGGTTTTATATTTAGTGAGCATTGATAACGAAGTATGCCATAAGTGGATCTGGTGTGGGTTTTAAATCTATGAACTTTTATTCCTACCCAATCATTTCCTCACCTTACCCAAGAAGAAAATAAATTTTGAGTAAGACTCTGAAGTTGCTCCAGTTTGACATCACAAAAGAGATGCAAGTCGACATTACAAATCAAGTTTGTTTGTATTTTCCCAGAAACTGAAGAAATACTCATGTCATTTTCACATGGCAAAATTAGCCCTGAGTGCAGTATAAAAATACCTTTTATCTGAAACCAAGGGCTAGCTGTTAAACATTACTTCACAGAAGTTCAGAAACTAATTTTGCAGTTAATTTAGCACGTATTTTAAATTTGTGAAGGGGGTGTATAGGGGAGTAATTTAATAGGAAATCTGTGCCAGAGGAAACATGCAATCTAGCCTTTCAAAAGCCAAGGAAAAACCTCCTCTTCCCTTGAATCCCTGTGTAACTCTGAGTGGAAGTTACAGATACTGGATCATTTCCTTGGATAAATACATACTTTAAGAATTGGCTAAACCAGTGTTTCTTAATTTTCAAAGTTCTCAGACAAATAAGATGAGATACTTTATAGTGATAACTGTTACAGTAGGAAGAACTAAGATTAGACTGGAAACACTGGTGAAATCCTGGTTCTGCTGCATTCAATGACCTAACTCCCACTGACCCCAATGGGAACAGATCATCCCGAGCAGATGAATATTTAAGCACCTGCAGGGTCTCTTTACCCACTTCACCTAAATTAAGCATTTTGCCTCATAAATAAGATATCGAGCTACTTTTTTCATTTATTTTAACCATATTCTACCAGTTATGTTCTTTCTATCAAAAACTGTAAACATCAAGTGTTCAGTAATGAGGGATCCTACACTGAAATATATTCCCATTTGGCAAAATCTCTTAGCTATTTTTAAACTCAATTTACACCATTTCCATGTACTGAATTTACTTTGCTCCTGCTTCCTACTCTTAAGGGAAAATACACAAATATACATTACCAAACCTTGTCCTTCCTGACAGTACTGTGGGACCCAACCTATGCCTCCCTAGGGAGTTCTGACATATACATCTTAATTTTTCACCTCAAAATAATTAACTACTGTTTTCCTACAGAAACCAACCAATGCTGAAATGCACAAATTTCACATACAGTTCAAAACCTAAGTGCAATTCTCATCACTTGTTTCCGTTACATACACATGGAACCAAAATTTATGCTGCTTAACAGGACTTCAGTCTTACACATATGCCGTATTTTAAGCAAGCATAGATTTTTTAATTAAAAACATCATCCACTTTTCAAAAGCTTTACCCAATTACACAGAATTGGAGCTTTTTTTAAAAACCTCATTTCCCCCCACACACTTTCCCATAAAATTTTACTTGGGAAGAGATTAAAATAAAAGCTGTGGTTTTATTTTTTAAAGGACCAACCATCTACAGAAACAAAGTAACCTATTAAATCACTTCTAAAAGTTCACTTGTTTACACAGTGATGCCCCGTGCTAATTCTCAAATACAGCAACAGCAGAAACAAAGTTGTTACCCCCTTCATATTCAGGCAAATCGCTGTGACATTTATTCTGCTCTTCAGATCAGCCTTCCTGGTCCATGCCACACTGTCCTTCTCTAACTAAACTTGCTTACCCCACCTCACCCCTTTCAGTTCTTCTGAGAACATCTACTGTGCTGCTTTTACCTCTTATCCAGAGCTTATGAACTCTCCAAGTGTGTGACAGTCTCACATGTAAACTTTTAATTAGTACTTTGAAAAAGTAAACTTGCATAACATATTGAAAGTTTTCCTGTAATGGTAAGGAATAGCTTTAATGCCTTTAATTCTCAGCAGTTTAAAAAAATCACTTATTAGAACATCATCTTTTTGGAGCACTATTCTTGAATACATTTGTTGTTAACTCCCTCCTTGACCTCCCAACTCCACAGCAAAATCATTTTTCTCTTCTACCATATTGATGAAGCTGACCAAAAACTACCAATTTCACCAAAGCTTTGCTCAGTAAGATAGTGAGAAAAAATGGCAGAGACAGGGAACCTGAGATGAGAACAAGGTAGAAACCTTTTCCCAAAGGTAGCTGAGCAACACAACAGCACAATCTTTAGGAAAAAACAAAATCTATAGCCTTCTCCTTTCACCATATTCACAGCAGCAGTACATGCTACTGCTTTAGCAGGCTACAAGTCACCAACAATCCTGATCAGAGTGCTATCTCTTCCCATAGCCTCCATACCCTTAAAATACCAAGGCCTAGCACCCTGCATCTACATTTCTCCAGCCTTTCTCAGCTTCACTCCCACACCCCCCCAAACAGAGTAGCCAGAAGCAGTACTACTAAATGCAATGATTGAAAGTGAATTTCATGCTCTAATCATGGTCACTGAAATTATGTTCTCCTTATTTTAAATTCTCAAGCAAAGACACTATTTGATGAGCCAACTCATCTGCAATCAGTTCCTGATGTAGAGAACAAAAACCCTAAGCCCATGAAGGAACATCATGGGAAGTTCAAAAACCATGGTTGCAATGAAAAACTATGAAAAAACTAGAAGAGAGTACGATACGAAACACTTCCAGTAAGTTCCAGAGCCAACAGGAGTGCTGAGACTCTAGATACTGAACTTGATGCAGCTACTGGAGAGGAGCTAGCTTCTTTTCTCTCTTCTCACTGAAGCTTCTCTAAATCAGCCCACCATTTCCATACTGTCCCCTCACCTATAATACACTTCTGGGTTCTTGCTTGGAGAAGAATACAAGTTTTCCATGCACTTAGTTGCCATGCCTAGCACTACTACAGACGAGAAAACCCATGAAGAAAAGCCATGCATAGTAGCCTCACAGAGCATAGCAGATGACAGTAGCATGGTACATAATGTATCTATACAGAATAGCATAGCAGATACCAAATCAAGTCTCACTACTGAGCTACAACAGTTACTGAGCATGTCTTAGCATTTGGACCAAATTAGATCAATTTGCATTAAGAACTACATGCTGAGCTCCAAAGCACAGCAAACATTAAGCCTCCAGACAGTTAATTTTTTTATATATATTAACAATATACAACTTATTTTTACTTTAGTCTTAGAAGCAGTTTGAACTGTTTTCGCTGAAACTAAGAAAATTAGCCTGAGGAACAGTTCCAAATAAAACTGTCCATACTTGGCATGGAAAACTTCAGTCCAAACAGCTTAGCAACGCTGTACGCAGCTGAGAATAAGGTCTTGTGAAGGAATATTGTAGGCGACCTTAACTATGATGAGCTCTGCCTTTAAGTCAAAAGCATACTATGAAATAGGCATCTTGTAGACAACAGGGCCGTGAACTCAGCAAAACTTAACAGAAACTAGTTCAGTAACTCCCTGATAAAAATCAATGATTCAGACATTAAAAAAAAGCTGTCACTGCTGGTCCAGTTTCTAGCAGAGCATTTTGCCAAGGCAGTCTTATACAACAGACATTATTTACTACCTATTCATCTAGTTAGGCTGTGGTTCCATACTTCAAAATCCACATGCTGTTATGAAACTATAAATCCAAATTTATCCTGCTCGATTAAAACAGGAGTCAGGACTACAATGGTATGGGAGATGAATTTCATACCCTTCCCAAGGAAAATGTCTTTTTTCATAAGAATGCAACATATACCCCGTTTATGCTTAAACAGAATATTAATCTTTCCAGAACTGTTGGTATGGCACCTTTTCAAAAGTACTAAATACTTTTAAGATAGATAGATTTAAAAAAAAAAAATATTTGAAATAGTCTTATTTTGATCAGGTAGCCTTGAACAATACAGTAATTCCATTTGTATTTCCTACAGCAACTAACATTACATTCAGCACCTGCAAAACTAATATCTGACTAAACTAGAAAGCAACTAATATGGAAAAAGAAATCTGATCCTAAGCTGGCACACGGAAGATGTGAAAGATTTAAATAGAAAAGTTCATGTGAAGGCTGTCAATAGGCTCTATATTTAGGAGCTGCTCTTGATGGAAGTATATTCTAAGACCAAAAACTCAAGTCTAAGGATAAAAAAGGTCAATTTGTTAAGAATTAAAGACTAAATGTTCCACTCCATAAACTAGGAACAGTTCCTTAATATAGAAAAAATTAAACAGCCCATTTTTCATGGAACTACATTAGAATATTAAAAAAATTCTTAAAGCTTCTTTTGCTATTATGGGTTCTCTATCTCCCAAAATTGTAACTTCACTAAACAGAACTTTTTACTACTTTACAGTGCACCCTGCTGACATGAAACATAAGAGTAAACCTAAATTCATCACAGAACATCCTCATCCTTCATCTGAAATAAAGATTAGCTTTCTTAAGGCAGAACTCACTCAAGAAGATTGTAGTTGCAAGGGATGCTGAACACAAAAGGTATAGGATGGAGGACTACAGAAGAGGAAATAACAATGAATCATCAGGGATATAAAAAAGTGCAAATCTGAGAAAACTGTCATTTCACTTACAAGTATTTATTAAGGCTGCAGTAAAAGTAAACCATTTGAAATTTTTGAAGTACATTTTTCCCTTGGGGAGCAAAGGCAACTTTAATATTAAAAGATAATTCCTCTCAGCTGTTTTTAACTCCACTTATTTTGTCACTCTGAAGCACACACTATATTACACAAAACATTTGAAGCTTAAGGTTGGAACTGACCCCGACAGGTTTAATAATGTTAATTTTGCTTATGGGTAAAATTTCATTAAGCCTTCCTGTACCATTTCCACAAAAGCTTGGCTTGAACACACCACCTGGTTTTCAGTCAAACCCAAGTTCTCTCTCAAGGGTTTAAGTAAAGAAAACACTGTTGTTAACACCTATTTTAGACCCCATATTGAATGCTGAAACTACACATTGGAAGGTCTTCTTAAAAATGTGCTATCCCGGTATACTTCACCACTGTACATCTCAGCCCTGCAGAGATAGTTATAACCATCTCTAGCCTGTAATTGAAAGATTTTTTTGGACTATTTTCCAGTTCTGCTGTAAGGGCCAGAGTTTTCTCTGCGGGGAAACGGTTTAATTTGGAAGTGAATACTAAGAATTTATTTTCATATATTTGTTATCTGAGCATGATATAGGAAATAAACCTGCAGTGACATGTATTTTCCCAAATGGATATTCACTGTTGAGAAGATCACAGAAAGGCACCAGGAAACATTTATTCATTCCAGCTGCACTTGACATGCTTGGTACATGGAGGGGGGAAGGTATATTTGCTTTACAACCTTACAGACCATATTAATTGTGCTAAATAAAAGCAACAAGTTGTATGTTTTCTATTCACTATTTTCCACCTGTATTTTCACGTGCTTCTTCAACCAAAAGTGACAGAAACAAGTATGCATACTTCTACTGTGATGAGTCAGATCAGGTTCCACAGACGAGTTGCAGCTACCTTCATTTTTGAAAGAAGAGATACATGCTATTGCAATCTTTCAAAACGACTTGCTATTGAAACAAAATTACCCTTCTTAAGACATTAAAAATAACACTTCCTTTGCCAGATTTCTAAACTCAACACACTCAGAACTGTCCACTGAGCAATAAATTACTGCTGTTAACCAGCACATTATTTTGGCTGCAGATTTTTTTCAAACGATTTGTATTATGTAAACTATAAAGTAACAAAATGAAAAGGAGATGGGGGGGCAACGTAAATGTCTAACAGGTTTAACAAGGTTTTTTCCCCCCTTTTAATTTTAAATACAGTCACTGGATCTTTGGTATTTCTTAATCAGCTTTTAAGTAATACAGTAAAATGGACACTCTCCTGAATAACAAACACACAGGAACATGCTAACTTAACTGAAGAACACATTACTAATTTATGTATCCTGATACCGGTCAGGTTTGCTGAGCTTGTATCTAAAAATGATAGGTATCGTCACACGCAAAAATAAGCTGAATGTTAATGACAACACAATCTTGCTGCCCCTCCACTCAATCTCACTCCCCCAACAAAATGTCCAAAGTGAGGAGTACCTACTATTTTGGACTGTTACCTACTAATTACTGATGTATTTCTTCTCCTAGCAGTGATACAATAAGCCGCCAAATTAAGGAGTTTTGGTAATATACAGCAGTAGTACAATTAACTCCAGAAATATGTACTTTTAATATTATCTGTCTACAGGCTTTCAAACAACACAACTACAAAAGTGTGTTACACAACCTGATCTGGCCATCTCGGTGGCAAACAAACAACAGTCCGTAGATAAAAGGAAAAAACCCACAACACTACCTACCCAAGAAGGTACTTTTTAAAGTGGACAGGTAATTTTTAATTTTCTTCTGGAACATCTCCCAGTAAAATAGATGCAAGTATTTTAGGCCAGTCTGACAAATCTATTGGAGTTTTAGAATACTGTTTATACTTATTTTTTTTTCTTAAAAGTGATGAAATGAGAGTAACTACAAACAAGATGAAACGTTTTAGAGCAGCATAATACCAAGCTGCTTTTTCACCTACAAAATGCTACTTTTTTCCCAATACAGGCTTCAGACACCTCAGATTTAACCATTCATTTGAAGATATCTGAAAAAGCAATAACCTTAATCTGATTTCATAAGTGTATGCTGAGCACCCTTAGGCATCAGTATGACAACTGTACTTTCCTTTTCAGCCCCTCCCTGGCAACGCTGGCTAGTACTCTCTGGGTCATACTACATTGGCAGCATCACAACTACTACTGAATTCCATATTGGCTTTAAAGAATAAAGCAAAGCTTCATCTTCCCAAGAGGTATGTGATTTGAACAAGGGGTTTTGCAAAATGACACATTTAGAGAGAGCAAAACTCTTTCTAGACACTTTTTTGGTCTGGGGGGCAGGAAAGGTTCAAGGGAAGACAGGAGAGAGGGCACCTCAAGCAGATGGAGAGAAACCATCCTATGTCCATAGCTATGTTCAGGACAAATTTAACGTCACAAACCCAAGGGAGAAAACACACAGAAGAGTGCTGCCCGGCTTTCTGCTAACTGACTAGTTGGGATACTGTAACTCATAAAAGTATATTTTGCCCACAATTTATGTTCTGAAGCAGGTTTAAAGGGCAAGGCTTTTAAATTTAAATCATAAGCATAAAGACAGATGTGATTTTCCTTCAAGAATTTAATGCAATTCAAACTACTATAAAACTCTGCCTAACTGAAGAAATTCCTCTGGAAGTTTATGGCCCCAAATTTCCGAACATCTGAGCTGCTGATACCATGCAAAATTTCTGTGTTCTAAGTAAAAAGCTGTAAAACTGCACTCACAAACTATAGGACTTAATCATAGAGAGTTAAAAACTTAATATTAAAAGTCCCAGCTCAGCAAAGAATGTAAACTTAGCCATTTTGCTGATTTAAGCTGGAATTACTCCCTGCATGAAGTATGTATGTTTAACTGTTTGCTGGATCAGGACTCAAACTTTCTGAAGTCTGCCACCTATGTGCAATGTTTACCAAGTGCTTTTACAACGTCAAGTGTGGTTTTACAAAAATGATCTCTGAGGAAAATATACTGTCTAAACAGCATGTGAAGAGGAGAAACTAAATACTGATTTCAAACAAATTATTCTGGTTATAAATCCCTGAAATCAAACTAGTGTACCAAGACAGGACATAACTTCACAGAGAAAAGAAAGCCCAAAACAAGGAGCAAGAACACCCCTGCTGCTGCTAAAAGTAATGCCCACAGCCACTGCAATAAGCATGCTAAAAAAATCCTCCCCTTGTTACTCTCCTGCCCAGGCTTATCCACGTTCAATAACATTTATGCTAATAGCTAGTTTTACAGTTCATGTACATCTGCCCCTCAAGAGTAGGGAAAAGAAATTGACTTGAACTACTACAGACATGATTGTAAACGCCATAAAATCAAAAAGAAAAAACTTACTACCTAGGAATATTTTTAAGTTTACTGTATTTCATTCAGATTTTGGATATTTGCTGCAAATCAGAGATTTTTTTCCACTGTCATAAGATGCACCTTCAAAAACCTCAAGACTTTTAACACTAGTGGAAGTAAAATTTGTATGCTGGGTCATGTTAAGGTAATCTTGCTCCCTTATTTTTCAGGTCCCTGTCAAGTACTCCAATACCAAGTTTATATTCTCTACCTAATAACTATTTTTGTCATTTTTAAAAGAAGAAATATACAGAAATTTGTTTTGATGTTCAAAGGTGTGGAAAGTTACAATTAACTTCTGTTTTATTTTTGTAATCTAACAAACTGAATCGTTTCAAATTTTAGCTCCAGTACAGAGGATAAAACCTTCACTACCTATTTTAACATCAGCGATGCCAGCATCTACAATTTTCATTCACTTGTGAGTGCCTGTATACAGCACTATGCAGGAGAAGATCTCTGAGGCAACTCCTGACCATTAAAACAAGACAAGCAAAACCGTCCAGAAGTGATGGGAAGGAACAAATAAGCCAAACGCAAACTCTCTGCGGTAACTCAGGATATTATGCCACAGGCACAGAGTTCCTCTTTGCAAAATCCCCCCCGTGGGAGGAGCCACCACTCGCTCCTAGGTTTTAGCGCTCAATTCCCCGCACTCCTGAACTCAACTCACCGTCTAAGTTTCCCACAGTAAGCCCTCAAAAAGCACACCTGCCCGCCCAACACTTACTCCTAAATCACCCAGAAAAGGGGTGGCGAGTTAGAGTAGCCAGTTCCCGGGGCAGTAAACGAGAACCGACCTGTACGACACTTGTTTACCCGAGCGGAGGATGCGAGCCCATCCGCGGATGGAATCACTCCTGCGGGGTCCCCTACCTGGAAAGCACACGGGTAAAGGGCAGAGGATGCGGGGGAAGGGGACAAGCCGGGACAGGCGGCGACAGGGCAGCGCGGGGCACGCAAAGTGGTGTCAGAAGAGGCAGCCCGGGGCGGCCGAGGGCACCGGCACCTGTAGCCGGAGGGCTGGGGTGTGCGGGGGGCCGGGGGGAAAGGAGGCCAGACAGGTACCTTTGAGCTGGGGCAGCGGCGAGAGCTCCACCTGGCTGCTCTGGCTGCGGAACTGCGAGGAGCCCTGCGAGCGCTTCTGCCTCTGAGCCTTGCGCACCGATTTCCGTGTGAAGCCATCCACTTTCTCCGCGGCAGAGATGGCCGCCGACATGGCTGGGCGGTGAGGCGGCGCGGGGGGACGTCGCTCTCCAGAAGCATATATTAAAGCGGAGGGAGAAGCGGGCGGGCAAAAAAGGGGCTTTAAAAAAAAAAAAAAAAAACCAACAGAACGGAGTCTTCCCTGCCCGCACACACCACACCGACGGGAAGAGGGGAGGAGAGGGCTGGCGTCCCAGCGGCGAGCGGGGCGGCGGCGATGCCGGCTGCCGGGCGCGAGGGAGGCTCCCGGGTCCGGGATGTCGCCTCGCTCCTCAGTTCCTGCTTCCCTCGCCGTTTCCTCCCCGCACTGAGCCTGCGGCCGGGGAGGCGGGGGGGGAGCGGCGGCCGGCGGGGGAGCGGAAGGGGGAGTGGGGGAGGAGGAGGAAAGGGAAAAACAAACAAACAAACCCAACAACTTTGCCCGGCGGCGCGGGCGGGCGCCAAACTTTCCCGCGGCGAGGACCGGGTTGCCGCTCTCCCCAGGGCGGGCGCGACGCGAGCAGCCGCGGGTCGGGCTCGGCAGCGGGGCTGCCCCGCTCCCGCCTCGTTCGCTCCGTGTCCCCCCTCAGCCGGGCTCGCCTCCACCAGCCCGCGCCGACCCCGCTGTCATCGGCCGGACTCGCCCCTGGGCCGAGCTAGCCGGGGTGGGCAAGCTTCCACTCCCCGCTCCTCAGTCGCTCGCTTCCACACGCCCCTTCTCCGCCTTCAGCCGCCGCCGGGTGCTCCCCGCGCCTCCGCCGTCATCCTGCCCCCTCCCGCCCCGCCAGGGGCCGCCGCTGGTGCCTCCGCCCGCCGCAGCCGCCCCGCCAGAGCCCCGCAGCCAGCGGGCGAGCGGCCGCGCAAGTTGGGTCGAGCGGAGTTGAGAGGAGGAAGGAGGGGATAGGGGCGGGGCGGGGGCGACCGCCACAGGGGCAAGAAGGGGCGAGAGGAGCGGCCGTTGCTGGCAGCGCTGGATGATTGACGGCGCCGGGCAGCTAATGAAAAGAAAGGATCGTGAACAACTCTCCCTCCCCCTCCTCCTCGCGCAGAGGCTTGGGGAAGGCGCGGGAGCTGGGACGCGCTGTGTGATTGACAACTGGCTTCTCCAACCGAGAGGAGGGGAGGGGAGGTGGGTGGGGTTTTCCTGGCCGACGTCCCACGCAAGGGAAAGGGAAGGGGAAGGGGAAGGGGCGGGGCCAGCATCGGCCAATCGGCGTTGGGGAGTGGTGGCGGCGGGGCCGTGAGAGTGAGGTTCTTGGGCGCGCGAGGCAGCCGTTACGGCGGTGCCTTGTTACTGTCCTGCTCTACTCCGCGCTGCAACACAATGCCCGGCGGCAGCGGTGGCCTTTTTCTCCTCACGGAGCCCAAGACCGCCTGCTGTCGCTTCTGTGGAGACTGGGGTGTGGTGTTGAGGGTGTGCAGCGGGGATTGGATCCCGGGCCGGGGCCCGGGTGCCGGCTGTGAGAGGGGCGCGAGTCTGTGGCCCTGTAGCGCAGCCAGGGCTGCGGTCACCGCTGCTCATATAAGGTGCACGAACGGGGGGAGGAGGAGAGAGAGTGGCAGTCCCGGCTGGGGGCCTCCCCGCCTCGTTCCGGGGCCCGAGGGGTGCTTCCGCCCTTGGGACCAGGCCGGGGGTCCCGTCCCCGGCGGGGTGAGGGCTGCGAGGCGGGGCAGGGGCTCCCCGGCACCGCTGGAACCGCTGGTGAAACGAGAGTCGCGCCTTCAGCGCGCCGTTAGCAGCCGCGGGCGGTAGCTGGGGTTGCTCCTCACGGCGGAGGCTGCTACAGGGTGTTTAACCGTGAGCGGCGCGCAGCGGGAGTCACGGCAGCACGCGAACGCTTCTTTTGCCATCTTCGAAGAGCTTCTGACTTCTTTTTTTCCCCCACCCTCCTGGCACTTCAACATTTTTGGTCTTCCTTACACCTCCGGATGAATTCGGCTCTTGGGAGCCTGTGTTACCATGGCGCTTGCTTTCTCACACTGAGTCACAGTCTCGTTTTGCAGGCTGAAAGTACAAAATTGCCTGAAACAAGCACGTGCTTAACTTTGAAGGAGTGAATATTTATGGAGTTAGCAATTCTCCTGTTTTGTACAATTTATATGGTACAGGCTGAAGTTAGGCTATGAGAAATTATAGTTGTGGCTGCTGCAGCCTAAGAAAATGAGGATTGTGCGTGCAGTAGGTGGCTGCATTAAAGTCTGACTTTCGGCTGGTGCCATTTCTCTATATGAACAACCGCATTTTGAACTGCAAACGTGTGGGATGCCTTAGCTTGTAGTCATTCACGTAGAGATAAGTTTTATGCACATCAGCACATTTCTTCTTACTACATAGTTTTATGTACGAATTCAGCAAATAAGTATTTGTAGTATTTTAAATACACGCTCAAGTTTCAGTAGCTGGGGTAGGACATAAATACTGTAAGGTGATCATATGTGTTTGTTAAATACTTTCATGAGTTTATATGTATAAACCATAAATCAAAAACCAAGTGTAGATTATAGCTTTATGCGAGCATGAAAGAAGACTAAGACTGTGGAAGCCTGTTCAATAGAAACTGTTGTCTGTGTTTCCTTCTGTCATTCCTTCCTTTTTCCTTTCCTCTGTCAGCACAATCTCTACTAACTTTTTAATGTATGATTACTTGTGTATCTCCCACCTTCTTTTGCTTTTGGTGAATTAATTTTCAGTGTTTAGAAATAGATGGAGAGTAAAAGAATTCTTTTCTGTTTTCTTTAGATTCAATTCTGGACACAGCATAGTTAGAAATGATAGGGGACAATTGTAAATATATTTTTAATTTTTTATTTCACTTTTTCATATATTACAAAATCCATTTTACAGACAGAAAGGGCAATCTTTAGGCACTTGTCCTTTAAACTGCCAACTCAGTAGTCATTGCAGTAAAGGAAATCCTTGCATTCCTTACCTGGTTAATGCGCATTTCCCTTCACCTCCCACAGCCCCTGCTGAGAGAGCACTAAGGCCCAGACCCTGCCTGCCCTCCGACAGCTGTCATTTTCTTCTGCACCCTTTTTTAGAAAGTGACACTGCCCAGTGTGTCCTGCATACTGTTTATTGGCAACTAAAGCCTTGCTGCCTGTCCCCAGTGTAAAAGAGTCTACCTTAAAGTTTCATCAATTAAATAGTTTGGAATTTGTTAGTGAAAAGCATTATGTAAGTTCTAAGTAACATGAAAATATTTTTCTGAGATTTAAAATATTTTCTTCAGGGTTACTAGGCTTTGGAATGGCTGCCATGGTGTTTAAAACTATGTTGTAAAAATCCGTTGGCAGTTGGAATTCATGACGCAAAGGCCTCAGTAAATAATAGGCGTAGTCTTGCAATGATGGGATTTTCATATCAATTGCACTGGAAGATATTTTCAGACCGTATCTTCACGTATCGCTCATAAAAGAAACATTGCTGAAATCTGAGTCAGCCAAACAAAAAGAAACTGCTTCATTCTCCCAAATAAATGAACAGGATTTTCAGCTGTTGAGTTTTCTTCTGTGTTTTTAATATAACTCTTCTGTTTTGGAAAAGAATCAGCAGCAGCTTTCTAAAGCAGCTACAGTTTCTCAAACTGAAATGGTAATGTTTTAATCAACGTACACTGGAAGTCAGTGGAATTACATGGATGTATGAAATCATCGGAACATACAGGCCTGCGGGGCTGGGGTATTCGGAGAAAAAAAATGTAAGCGAGAGCTCTGACTGGCAATCTGGAATAGCTGCGTTTGAGAAGGCTGGAGATTGCCCTTCCCCACTTTCTGCACATGCTGCTTCCTACACAGCTGTCAGAGCTGCTCTGAGTCAGCTTCTGAACCCCCTGGTTTTTAGAGTGCATTTAAAGGCGCACGGTGATGATGCCAGGTTATAAGCTGCTGGCTCCAAATCCAATTCATAAAGTCTGAGGTGTCCACAGAGAATGTTGTGAATAGTAATTTTATGCCAACGATTCCCACTCTTAAATAAGAGCCCTCAATATGCACTGAAGCATCGATTCTGCAAAACCTCACGCATGGATCTCACTTGACTTGGAATAAAGCTCGTTATCATTTGCAATCATTATTCAAAAGGAGAAGCAACATTCTGGAACAGATTTAACTGAAAGACACATTTGCAGTTCTTTCCATTCAATCATGGAAGTTTATTTCCTGCATCGTCTTAGCATCTTTTTACCCAGGAGTGAGACCTTTGTAAAGGTGAATGAGAACAACCCGTATCATCAACTTTCAGAATCCTGACTGACTTGGCTTGGAAGTGAGGCGCTTCGAGTACCAGGTTGCTGCTGAGTTTTTGCTACAGGGCATTGTCTGGTTGCCAGCAGACAAGGAGTTAACTATAGCTTTGCTTTCCCACTATTCTGTACAGGTGCTTAGAAGCCAACCTACAAGAAATCTAGCTCTTCTCAGAGACAGTGGGAGGAATATTTTAGTAAAGAGGATGCCCTAAGCAGGTGAACCCTCAACCAGGAAGGTTTGTGAAGAAAGGTTATGAAAATATCTTTCTATCTCCTTCTCAAAATGAAAATTTTTAAGGAAAAGCCCCATTGGCTGCAGCCATGATTATATTTACTACTGCACCACTCCATCAGTTTTTCAGTGTATTTCAACTAACTTAAAATACTTTCTGGGCTAAGCCGGTGCTCTTTCAAGCATATGTGGAATTAAGTTTAAGCACTTGGGCTGTCCCAGTAAAACCAAGTGAGCTATTCACATATTTCACGTTAAACCATACGTTTACAAGTTCTGGGGTCTACACTGGCCAGTCGCTATCTAGCAGAAGTGTTCCCAAGTCTTCTGCTTCATAAATACTTGATTAATCCAGAATCGGTTGTCTCGGGGACCATCTGTCACCTTCCTCCCAGAGGAGGATTTGAAATTCTGGGATTGGAACTCAGAGATTAGTTGGTGAGACCTTCTTGGTAAGGGCCCTGAGTTGAATTTCCTTCGGCATACCTATGAATACATCATCACAGTCTTTCCAGGCAAAACTATGTGTATGGGTATGTGCAGGCAATGGGTTGTTAAAACTAGCTGTGATTCATGTTGTTATTTTAAAAACCTTTTAATTAAATCTTCTGTCAGACAATTCAGTGTGTTTGTGTTGCAAATAAAAAATGTATTTTAAGAAGTTCATACACACAGGCGCGCACACATGCACACGTACACTGATTAACATAACTGATAGACCAATGCAAATGTATCCCAATTTAAGTCCTTAATTCTGCCTGTGCCTTGAACTGTCTTTTTGGGTGGAAACAGCGCTGTCCAAGAACTCCACAGCAGTCTTTCTGGCTCAATAAGATGCAAAGCATCCCTCAGGGATATAGGTTTACAAAGTCAGTTAGCATCTTTGCCGTAATGACATTTCCTTAGCAAAAATCTACAGAACATAAGAGTATATGTATTTATTAATCCATTCTCTGTGCTGAAGATATGTTTGCATTTTGTATATAAAATGAGGAAAGATCTTCAGCAAGAGGGGTGGAGATATAGTATTTTTAAGTGTAACAACTGGCACCGGTATTTACTGAAATGCAAAAATAAACCTCCAACAACCAGCCACCAGCAACAACAACAAAAAAACCACTGTAGCCTTCCCACTACCCCTTTCTAAATGCTTTTGTCTGTGGCAAACCAGACCTCTGTAAATGCCAACGATCTCGATCCTCAGCTTTACACTCTTCTGTAAAGATTGTTCTACACAGCATTTAGAAAATAAAAGGGAACTATTTCTTATGAAATGTTTGCACATAAAAGTGAACACCTTGAAGCTTGAGTTCTTTCAGAAATAATTCCTAATGCTCAGTGAGGGGAATTAAACAAACAGCAAGGTTTATTCTGTCAGCTTCTCAGCAGGCTAACAAGAATCACTGCATGCTAAGAATCAGCTGCTCTTGGAAACTTAATGACTGTGGCAGCCAGAAAAGTACAAAATGTGGCCAAGAGATGTAAACCAGATATATAGGCTCTAGTGAAGAGAAGTGAAGAGGATGGGGAAATCTCTCCCTAAATCCAGGGTGGGAAGTGTTCGCTGTACCACAGTTTCCGAGCACTTTGACAGTGTAGAATACTTTCTATAAAGAATTGGTTTTGCATCTCAAATTGTAATTCTATTCCTTTGTAATCCTATTCTCCTTGGAGAATAATAGCAGAAAAGTATTTTTATATTTTCATCTGCCTCTGCTGTGATTTAGCAACTGGAAACAAAGAGCCAAGTCTGCCAAATAGCCAGTTCTCCATGGCCCGCCAGTAAGTGGGCTGGCACCCATTGTCAGCAAATCTGCCCTCTCAAACCACACTCAATTTCAAACTACACCTTTTCAGGGGCATTTTTTAAACTTAATTTCTGCAAAAGCAGAATGAGTCCTGCTAGTAAGGTAGAGTCTTAAATATTGGTTAATTATAATCAATCCTTCCACTCCCCTGTTAATGAACAAAATCAAGTCACGTGCACTTGTGAATGCTATTAATTTGTTATATAGATTATGCAAGTTTTTCGTGCAGTTGTTTCATGTTTCCAAGTTTTTCTCAACTGTTTTGAGAGCTGCAAAAGAGACTTAAAAGAGAGAGCTGTGGTTCTTATGTAATAACATGATTCCCAGAGCTGTATTTTGCAGGGGAAAATAAAGAAGGAAGACTTGAGATAAAGTGATAAGTGTGGGTAAGCACACGGAAGAGATTGATGTGAGCTTTAGAGAGATGTAAATAATGTTTATAGTAATTTAGACCTTTGTCTTTTTATCTGTAACATCCAAAAAGATTTTTTTTTTTTTGCCAGCAGATGAAATAAATGGTCTGACTGAGATTTCAGAAGTATGTATCTCCATGTTATGACTTGTCTACCTTGGGGAACTGTGCTGCTTTTCCTGTAGCGATAGAGCCATAGTAGTTGAATTAAAGTAGCATAGAAATTCCCATGATTTTTCCTTATGTAGGTATACTCTTAGTCATGACGGTAAAGGCAGCAGTGCTTGTTTCTACTGCAGTGAAATATGACATTATAGCAAAAGCTGTCTCTCACAGGTCACTGTCTAGAGCAGGATCCCAGCATTTCCTTGCTTTTGCTGAAGGATGGAGCACCTTCAGTGACCTGACTTGCTCTCCTTCCAGCAGATCTGACACCACAGGCACTGAGCACAGACCGTGCTGCAAGCTCACTTAATCCTACCCAGCGAACACATGAGCCACAGTTTGCGTTTCAGTCTGTAAATTGTTCTTTTGTTTTGCAGGCTTTACTGAACACAGTTTTATTTCATGTGACTGTGCTATTTATGGAGGAGTAAATATTGCCGGGGGTCTATTTAAAAAGGCCAATGACCTGGATTTTTTTCCATTTGAATTATCTCCAAGAGTCAGACATGTTTAACAACGGATTTTTTTCCCTTGTTGCTGTAGATTGCAATCATTTCTAACATCTTAGATCAACACAACTAAAATGACAAAGATTTTGAGAGAAATAAAACTTCATTTAGTATGAATATGATTAGACAGTATGCGACCTTGCCATTTTTGGAAGAGATTAATTCCATCCTGAATTAGCAGTTATCAACACAGCATGTTTTTAACCCCTGAATATTTGTCTTTTCATACTGTTATGGTAATTTCAGTTCATAACTCTGGTTTGTTACCTTTTCTTTTTTTTTTTACTTTTCTTTCAAGTGTGTTTCTACATATTATAAATAAATAAATAAAGCATGTTTTTAGAAAGGGGAAATTTAAACAGAGCAAGTGTTCTTGCTGTTCTTGCAATCTAAATAGCAGTATTGCTTTACTATTTAAGAAGCAGAAAGTTAAACATTACTGAGAAAATAGTGCTATATTTTCACTTTCAAGAAAGAGCTTTGTGAACGCAAACAGGTAGCCAAATGTCAGGAATATTAAATATGTTTGAGTAGTCTTAAAAGATGAGCCAACCATATTTTTTAATATATATCATTTTTAACCGTATAAAATGAGTTGATCACAGTAAGTAAGTATTATGGGCTCCAACCTGAAATTTTGCGGTAGATGTACTTATCTTTACCCAGTCATGTAAAAAGCATAAAAAGATACAATTTTTATACTCAATGCTATTCAATACACGTTCTAAAATTTGTGGGGTTTACCATGCCATTACAAGGTACCCTGGCTTCAGTGCAAAGCTGGCTTCGGAAGTCACAACCCATTTCTCCCCTGGAGAGGAGACGGAGATGGACAGGGATGGGATCGTCTCAGGCTGGTTTTACTACCATCATCTCACCTAATTGCATTTCTTCAAAATTTCATCTTTACTTGGGCAGGAGCATACTGGACAACACTTAGAAAATTCAATATTCTGATGATGTAAGTGATGAGCACATCTTTAGTATTACTCTGGCTCAAACCACTCTAAGCCATGGAGTAACCATGCTATATAAGCTGCCTGTGCACAAGTCATACAGGTCCTGCTTGGCCCTTCAGGAAAACGCCAAAAAGCAAAGGCAGAACTTCTTGTCCAGTTGATGTCTTAGGAGAGACAGTTCAAGGTGTTGGGGAAAATATTCCATACAGCTAGTCAAACTAACAGAAATTTGCATTGATGTTTCTTCAAATGAAACAAAACTGAATCCTTGGAAAATATGTTTTACAGGGAATAACACCTGTTTTTCAAGGTTTTCCACTCAAACCCACCACTTATTACTTCAACAGTCTCATTTTTAGTGTCCCTCTTCAAACACTGGAGTTTACCAGTAGGTTATTTCACACTTCAAAAAGGCATTGTCTTCCTTGAGTCAAAATTGTCACTGTGAAGTGAACTGCTGTCAGTGACACCTACAGCCTCCATTAAGATGAGCCATACAAGTGCTGTTTCACTCTCAGTTGTGACATATGTTTTCAGATCTCATTTGTATTACTAAACAAGAGTTTTCAGATTCTAACTCAAGCCATCTTTCAAAATTAAATTAGCTAAAGCCTTAATTAGCCAGCACTGATCAGAACAGATTGCAATGACTACATATGCTACTCCGGTCTATCTCTTCGTTAAAAAGCTGCCAGCTTTTAAGGAAAGAAAAAATCCAGACTGTTTTCTGTCTTAACAGACCTCAGAACTGTCTGAGGTGAAGCAGAACAATTATAGTATAATTGACCACCTCCTGTAATTCCTTTCTATATTATTTCTTACTGATTACCTAGTTAAAACATAAAACAGACCTTAAAAGAAAATTATGCTAAAATATTTGGTCATGTATGCCCTTATACAGGGGTATCTCAGATTCCTCTTCCATTTGTCCCCTCCTGTAAAAGCTGGTGGTCCATTTCTTCTCTATTCTAGTTTTTGGAGACCACAGAACCACCGAAGTCATCAAAGTGACATTGACATAAAACCTACTAACTTATGTCATTAAGGACCAACTCCTCAAATAAGCCTGAAGCCCAGATTTTATAATTAAAAATGTAAATGTCAGTTTTCTGAAATTAAAATTTCTTTTAAATATTACATTTTCCTTAAAAAAATAATACTAAAGTGGGTGTCTGGAAAGTAAAGCCATCCACTTTCTTACAGAACAGGTAGGCAGCAGAAGTACGAGCTGATCTGAAAGCAAAGCTCAATGCTGTTCTAAGAGGACTGCTTTTAAAGACAACTCATGATCCTGATCTCCCTGCCACAGCTGAAAACATTAAATATATACTAGGATAGGACAGGACTAAGACTATACATATATATAATCTTAAGTATAAATATTGGTATATATATATTTATATATTCTGGAATACATGCGCTTTGGACCAGGACACCTCTATCTCTGAGTACTCTACTGGCCTGTGTTAGGCATCTTGCTGACTAGCATCCAGCTCCATTGATATTGCCTGTCTGATTGCTTCTATTGACCTACCACTGGATTATGTTAAATGACAAATTTGTATTTAACTTTATACTGTATGTACTATTCTAACTATTCTGTTAAGATTAAATTGAGTTCAAGACAGTCCCTCGATTTGACAGAATAAAAAGTCCTGCAACGTTCCATTGCACTGTGCCACTTCAGCAGCTCTTTGCTGGGTTATCTGCCTAATGATTGCAGAGTTTGGTGTCAGGTCTCCCAGATCCATGCAATCCTTAACACCAAAAATATCTGACAAAGACAGATGCATTTGCTGCATCCTTCTGTAGGTTAATGAGATGATCCGTAAGGATTCCGTCCTGCCGCAAGCGGGGTATCACACAAAGCATCTGTTCCCAGCCTTTCTGTAGCTGGCGCCTGTTGATGCTTGCTTCTTGCACTGTGCCCTGCTGGACCCCACATGCTGCCTCATTGCTACCCTAGTTGCCTTCAGCATCTTTGTGCTTCTTGTCTGTGGTGCTGCCGCTGCTGCCTCCCCTCCCTTTTCCACCCGGGTGGTGTCCTGCTCTCCCACCAATTCCACCAGCTGCAGCCAGGATGATTTTTGGCCCCATCTGGAAAATTCATATGAGTCTGTCCTGAACTCTCTCTGCCCAGAGCTGGTACAAGTCCTGCAGAATTTATCAGCCCGCTCCACACCTCACCTGAGTAACAGGCATTCATTAGTTGGGAAACAGTGCAACAAAGTGTGGCATTGTGCCTGGATCTACTCTACTTGTCACAAAATAATGACTTACAGGGCTTTCTTACGAAAAATAAATGCAATTACATTTTCCATAGGATACATCATGCTGTTACTGCATGCACTGCCCATTCGCTACCCCACTGTGTATGGAGGCTTCTCGTCTTCTGGGGAGCAACCACTGGGGATGCGTCTTTGAAGCAGCTTAGAAATTTATTAAATAGGAGAGCATTTCATGGCTGATAAATTAATGTGATCAAGAAAAAACATAACTGGGTTTGGACATGAATTACTTTGCAGACTAAAGACATTCCCATGTGTTTCTCACAAATAGTATCGATGCACATGAACTGATACTTGATTAACAGTGTGTGAAAAATAAGGCAGAAAAATACTAGGTGTTCTTTCAACATAAGCCTTGGTAAAACAGGATCCTCACTGATCCCAAAATACTCAGTCCTGTTATGATTTCAACAGTATGACTTCAAAAAATAGATGCTGTTGCATAGATCTTGTTGCCCGTCTCTAGGCTAAGAATGATTGATCTGACTTTTGGATTTTTACGGCTGTTGAGAAGCATCACTAGTAAGTTTGCTAAGTGAGAGGAGCATTTCTGTAAGTACTGTTGCCACGTCCTGAATTTCTTGTATAGTATGTTTTTATTCTGTCTGTGTCAACAGCCGTACTGGGCCATGTGTCAGGTGTCATACTGTGAAACATACCCCTGCTTTTCCACTGTGCAAATTGTGGTGTTCAGAAAAAGAGGAGGGTATAGTTAAAAGATGTCTTCCAGTTTTACTCAACACAGGCATAGCTGACTATTTTTCTAGATCACTGTAATGGATGGAAGATGGGATCTCTTCTTATGACAACTTCTGTTAATATTCATGCATTTCCAAAATAAAGTAGACAAATTGCTATAATAACCATATATATTTTATTTTTATGGTTGGAAATGACCCATTCATACCTCCGAATATATGTCTGAGATCAAAAATGGTTTTCTGTCTTCAGCAACTTTTACCACAGCACTTTCAGAGGATGTGTGAGTTCTCAGCTTTTTATTTAAAAAGTGTCTTCACTGTAGTCTGGTGTTGAACGTACATATAGTTACTGAACACTACAAAACTATTGTCGCTTAAATGTCTTTAGTATTTGTTTGCCCTGTCCAACAGGGCAGTGGGTATTTCAAACACGTTTGTTTCTGCAGTTTTCTTATTACCCTTGACTACCTTTTTGTAGGAAAAAAAAGGGTGAAATTTCAAAATCATTGTTATCAAAGTCTTACTTAAATATCTGTGTTAATCGACTTAGCTGGTCAGCTGCTGTTTATGAGATTAAGTAGGCTGTCCTGCACTCTGTCTTAGAAAAAAACCTTAAAGCACCCCTTTTAAACAACATTTAAACTCTATTTGATCCCAGGCATATGGGGTGGCCAGCATGTTCTACACATCTTACGAATTTTGGACAATGTTGTTATGAATGTCATATTTTTAATGTGGACAGGCCATTTGCTCACTGGGTCTGTACCACATACTTGTCAGAGTGATAAAAGGCTTTAATAGCTGTACCAGGTAAGGTGGAAAGTTCTCAAACAGGAAGAAAGAACAGAAATCAAGAGAATGGCGGTTCCAGAGGGACTCGAGAGGGAATGAAGTGCAATATTTATTAACTGTTTCAAAGGTTTTGAATGTGAAAGAAAGGTGATTTTTTGAAGCAGGAGAAAAGGGGATTTAACTATGAGACCCTACAACATCAAAGAAAGGCACCTCAATTTTGAGGAGACATGGTGAGATGCAAGAAGCTTGTAGATACACTAGAGGATGTCTGACCTATTGCCAAACAATGCTGTGGAAACTGAGGCTTGGAAAACATGGTTGAAGTTTATTATTTTGTGCATGATTGCATATTTCTTTTGTGAGCTTAGTGCACAGTCACTTACTTTAGGGTTCAGTATGAAGTCTGCATGGCTGTGAACCCTGGTTTGCACAGACACACAGAGACTTACACGCAGCCTGATCCTACCCAGCCTTAGGCACCTACCTGAAGCACCTAAATGTTAAGCCTGGTAGCCAAGGTGCTCTCTAGCCAGTGGAGCGAGATAGGCACTCTGTAGTGGAAAGTCACATCTCGGGTGGGCTGAATGGCTCTCTGGAGACCACCTGCCTCTCTACACTGACTACAGAAGTAGCTTACTATGACCATCATTATATGTAGATGGCGGGTATGACTTGCCAAGGCCCTTGGCTTCTAAAGGCCAAAACATCTACAAAGCTGGAGCTATAGCAAAGGATTATTGAAGATCACTGGGAACCTACGACTACGACTATACAAGTAAATTAAACAGTGTAGGGCCAGTTCCCAGGTACTGAGATTCTCCCATCTCCGTCACAATGCTACTGGAATGGTGCCTGGCCCAGGCTGACCTTCCCAAGCCCCCAGTATGCACTGCACAAGCGGTGCCCTGATTTTGAGGGTAAGAGTGCTTTGTTAATGCCAAGAACTGGTTTGCAAAAGCTTTAATTTGTTAGCCCTGGGGAAGAGTGGGTGGAAAGCTGCCCAGCAGAAAAGGACCTGGGGGTGCTGGTTGACAGCCAGATGAACATGAGCCAGCAGTGTGCCCATACGGCCAAGAAGGCCAACAGCATCCTGGCTTGTATCAGGAACAGTGTGGCCAGCAGGAGCAGGGAAGTGATAGTGCCCCTGTACTCGGTACTGGTGAGGCCACACCTTGAATATTGTGTTCAGTTTTGGGCCCCTCAGTACAAGAGGGACATCAAGTTGCTGGAGCGTGTCCAGAGAAGGGCAATGAAGCTGGTGAAGGGTCTGGAGAGCAAGTCTTATGAGAAGTGGCTGAAGGAACTGGGGTTGCTTAGTCTGGAGAAGAGGAGGCTGAGGGGAGACCTTATCGCTCTCTCCAACTACCTGAAAGGAGGTTGTAGTGAGGTGGATGTTGGTCTCTTCTCCCAAGTTACTAGTGACAGGATGAGAGGAAATGGCCTCAAGTTCCATCAGGGCAGGTTTAGAATGGATAGTAGGAAAAAATTCTTTACTGAAAGAGTGGTCAGGCTGCCCAGAGAGGTGGTGGAGTCACCATCCCTGGAGGTATTCAGAAAACGTGTGGACATGGCACTTGAGGGCATGGTTTAGGAGGCATGGTGGTATTGGGTTGATGGTTGGACTTGGTGATCTTAGAGGTCTTTTCCAACCTTAATGATTCTATGATTCTGATTCATCAGAATGGAAGTATACTTAATCTATTAAACACTTCAAAATCAGCTCATGCTCATTTGCATTGTATGTTTGCACAGCCTACAGTTACTCATTGGCCAAGTCACTGTGTTATCCCAAACGGCAAAACCCATATCTGCTTTGCTTCTCTTTGTCTGACTGCTCTCCCTTTACAAAAGGATGCTTCCCAGGCACTGGCTCTTTGTTTCTCATGCCTTAGAAAGTGGGTGCCACAGCCCAGCCACTTTATGCTTTCAAGGAGTAGTACTGTGGGTCTGAAGAAACTTGGAAGTCTGTGCAGATGATGAGAAGAGACTGTGAGCAGCACTTGGAGGAGTGCGGTTATTTGATTTATAACTAGAATATAGAATGTGCTGCTCATCTAAGTAATAATAAGCACATTATTTGAAGTTTTTTTCTTTTGCTAGATAATGCAAAGTGAAACTGGTTTTTATTAATTTATTTCCCCCATTGTTCTTTTATGATCATCCTAATTTCTAATAATTATTTTGAGCCATTTTCTTAGCTCCATTACATTAAATAAGTTCATCACCTTCACTGAAGATATATTGATTGACATTAGTTGGCAATTTCTTCAGTCTTTTCTTAATAAGTTTTTTTTCTGTCCCCCAACATGTATTTATTGTATTACATTTGCTGTTTTCACTAACCACTGATTTCTTTTAACTGCAAACGATCTGTCACTGTAGGAATTGTGGCACTATGTGATTTAGTGTAACTTTTAGCTCTGCAGACCAGAGTTTGAATTCTTTGTATGACTTTCATAAGCCATGTCATGCTGGGTGTCTTTAATCAGATTGCATGCTTCTATCATTTCGCTGCGTCTGAACATTAATTAGGCCTTTAGATGAGTAAATAGTTTTAATAAGTTTAGGTAAATTTTAGTAACCTGGTAAGGAAAGGGATCTTCTATAGACCAGATAACTGAAACAGTAGGAGCTATTTTCCAATGCACAAGCATATGCTGGTAAAGAGGTTTTCCTGAGTGCTGTTTGGTAAAGGTTTGTGGTTCTGTGAGGAAGTGCAGAAAAAAACAGAAACTGAGATAGGTCAGTAAGAAAGTGATCGCCACAGCCACAGAAGTACCAATAGTCTGCCAATATTAGAAATGGTTAAAAAAAGAGGACCTTTGGGCAGAATGCTAACTACAAAGGGGATTGGATTTGTGGGCAAAGCCTCTCTTTCCTGCTGCTTGATTGCTTTTGCATTCAAAGACAGCAGATTTTTTTCCTTCTTTATAAATAAACAGAACTGGACAAAGTAATATCGGTTCCAATTTATTCTCCTACAGAAAGTAAATTGTACAATCCCAATTATAGTTAGGAAATGGTTAAAAGAAGCAGTGTGCTATTCTCATTGTTGCTACCCAAAATCAGAAACTTTCCATTTCCCTTCCTCCTCAATCAGACTGACAAGATTTGGTGATTCTGGGCTTTCCCGAGGGCACAGACCACATCCTCCTGTGGTTTGTACTGTAAGGTGTGCTGCTTTCCTGGTGTTTAGGGTATCATTCTGCAGAAGATGCTGGTGGGGATGGGGTAGGCAAGGAAATACACATTTTTATGATGCTTTCAAAATTAGAAGATGACATTGTCAACTGACTGCAAACTGGTGCTAGTATGCTCACCAGATTCTCTCACTGTTCCCTTCAGTGCAAAGGATTAATGACTTCCTAAGATGCTTGTTCATCTTCACAAAAGAAAACACTGGAAAACTACTTATGCTTGTCAGTTTTCATTCATTGCTGCACGTGAATTAGAGGCCTATAAAGGTCTAGTTCAACAAAAAATTCCAAATAATAGTAAGGCAGTAGGATTTTTTTCTTTTTAATGAGAGTTTCAGAATGGTAATATACAGATTATGTGAGCATCAGAAGTTGTATTATAATAATATAATGTTATTATGCTATAATATCAGTGTGATGCACTTGAAACTATCAAACATTAATATATTGGCTTCTTGACAACACTTCATTGCAAACTTCATCTCTGTTGCTGTGACCTTTAACAAGCATCTTCCTTCTGTAGATTAATTTAAAGAAAGGAACAACAAGCTGTGCAGCAGAACTAATGGGGCCTGGTTTCCTATGATAGGTGTCCAATGTCCTACAGCACCTCAGTAACCATAGATGTCCCCCATGAGTGTTTATGACCTCCCTGGTGCCCCAGTGCTCCTGTGGGCAGGATGCAGACGGTGCCATTGCTGGCTCTGAGGTCTGTTGCACGTTGGCCAGCCAAAAACCCCATGGCTGTTGAGGTCTTGTAGCAATCTGTTCTCATGCTGGAGTAACTGCTGTGGTCTCCCCACCACAACCCACGTGCAGATTTGCATTTGGAAGAGCTTTTATCTCTAAGAACCCTGTCCTGTCAGATGTGGTTAAAACTGGCCAACAGACTCAGGATTTGTTGTAGGGGTACATCTAACGGACATAATAACAGACGGTGTGATTGCATAAGTCCCATTTCCTTGAGAAAGCAAGCAGAGATGTAGCTGCCATCAGGTTTTTGTGGCAGTAGTAGTACAACCTCCATTTTACATACTAGCACATCAGTCAATGTGAGGCTGGAGATGGCAGCCAGGGAGACTTTGAGAAATGCAGTAGTGCAGCACAGCTGGCCATCACTGTCCCGATTAGCCCCACAGGGCCATAAACCTTCAGCTTGACCCCACTGTATGCTCAACAACCCTGGCCTGAGCTACACCTCACCTATGACCAGCCCTAGCCACCATGACTGCCCTTGAGCCAAGCAGCTCCACGGGGCCTGGCCCTCAGCTTGCACAGAGTCTGCCCCCATGGTTCCCTTGCAACTTCAGCATCACATATGAGGAAGGTCCCAGCTCTCCTGGCTTCTGTAACACACCGTGTCTACCCCCCAGACTCTTCCGTGGTGGCCAGGAGAAGTTATTAGTCAGACGCGGATAATCTTTACTGTGTTCCCATGAAACATTGCCTTCTCAGCAGTAATAATATCCTGACTCTCAGGGGTAGTCCCAGACTGGGTCACCTCCTCTATGGAGCACAATGACTCTCTGCTCCAGGATGGGAGCAGGGTCATGGTTTTCAAAATGAAAAGGAATTACCAATGGTGGTCGCAATTTGGCTGCTTTGCTGTAGAGCTGCTTCTGGTCTGAAAACAGAAGAAAATGAATATGAGATACAAACATTGCATATTGTATGGGGAAAAAATGTAGTATTGTTTGCAAAATAAGCTTACAAAACTTGCTGCTTGATTTACACAGTTAATCTAATCTTTCTGTTAACAAATAGGTTTTTCAAATTTGCCATTACAGCTCTTTCACTCATTACAAATTCCTGGGACTTATCAGGTAAAATGTTCGATTTCTAATGTAGTTAGTTTTATTAACACGATGATTTTTGCAGAAGTCTTTTCTAGCATAATTTGTTTTTAATGAGCTAGTAGGGCTTTTTTGTTCTCATAGTTGAAGAATTGTAAAAATATAATTGTACATACTTCTTGTCAAGGTGAAATTTCCAGCTAAATGGGATTCTACCTTTCACACAAGTAAAGAGGCATCACTCCTCTGAAAAGACTTGCTTTACTTTCAAGGAATGTGTTCTCGTAAGTCAGACCTGCTAGTTATTTTAAACAGATGCAGTTGATTTAGGAAGGTACCTATGCTGGATACCCAAGATAACCCTGGTTTACGGAGTTGCTTTACTTCCACTATAAGAGATTGCCAAATGTGTTGTGAAACAAGCAGTATTTGGTGACGTTTCTAAACTAAGTAGCTACATGACTATGTAAGAATCGTTATAATTTTCCAAACTTGACGTATGGAACATGGATGCTTGAATTTGGCTTTATGCCTGACAGAAAACCTCAATTCCATATTCTAATGGGTTGGTCTACATGTCCCACAGAAATATCTTCAAATCTAATCAGCCTCATCTGCATAGTATTATAAAGCTACCTATGCAAAACTAGATGCAGCCACTTATTCATAATTATCAGTATATCTTTGAATCATATTTTCATTAAGTCAGAGTGGACTTCCAGTGTGGAACTTTATATATTTTAAAGACGCCATAATACATGTGGTAATTTTGATGTTAAAATCTACCCTTTTATTCTTTCTCCTGCTTTATCTCTATGGGCAATTAAGAAGATACATTTTTCACTGCTTGCTACTTCCAGTGCCATTCAGGACCAAACACAGGCAGTAGTAGTGTTCCCATGGTCTTGTAGCAGGAGCCAGAAGTCAGTCTTACAAAATATATTTAAGGAAGGAAAATTGCAAGGTAATCAACTTTCAGATTCCTGTCATCATGTCTGGGCAACACAGAAGTTAAGAACTGATAGCTCAGAGAAACGGTCTGCTTGAATACCTATCCATGCCAATCAGTAAAAGCTTGCATCATGTCTTTCTTGAAAAGAGAAGGCACTGGTACCTTCACAGGAAACACATCTGCTAGGATGGGCAGAAATGGGATTTTAGAACTAGGAATTGGATTGTATTTTTAGCTGTTAGGTCAGGTTTTTCAAAGTCCAGAAAATTTAAATGCAGATAGAAACTAGTTATGATTCATAGTGTGTGGCCAGCATTAGTTCCTCATGTGCTAACAGGAGCTGCAGTGTTTAATATTAGATCCATTTTTATAAGAGAAGAATAAAGGAGCTGGGTGATGGTGCTGTTGTGTAGTTTCCACTGAATACTGCTGCCCTTATCTGAGTATTTTTGTGGATTGAAAGAGTGGTGTGAGCTCTTGTGCAATTTTTTAACTTGAGTTTTGATTGCTTATGTTACCACCTTGCACTATTTTCCTTTTGCTTTTGCAGTGGCCCATTTTTCTTTGTCATTTATTTTAGTTTATGATACATCTCCTTCTGAAAAGCAGTCAGCCTCGCTTTTGTGATATGTCATTCCAGAGGGTTACTTCAGCAGTTGAAAAGAAGTATGAATTTCAAAACCTCACGGCTGCAAGCAGGTTTTAAACAAACAAAACAAAATCCTTGGGCTGTGCTGGCTGACTTTAGTGGACAGTAACTGCACAGGAAAAAAACAGATGTCATTCCAGGGCCCAGAAGAAATACAGATGAAGGTAGTGCTCCTAACCGTAGTGGTGAAAACACTCTATAATGTTGAATATTGACATCGTCTCACTATTGATAATGGTATGTAGAGAGCACTCCTTGTCAAGTATTCACTTGTATGTTGCCTCAGGTAGGAGAATTTAGGATCCAGACTGGCCCCTTTTAAAGACCTGGCATATTTGTTTTTCATGAAGCCTGCACCTGGTGGTGGGGTTCTGAGGTGCAGAACTCACCTGAGGCTGCCAAGGACCCCTTGCCCAGGGAAGTTTTTCTTCAAGGGCTTGAAAGTCTGCACTTCTACTCTAGCCAAGCAACTTCTGCACGTGGTTATTTTTATCCGTATTCCAGAATAGCTTCCATTCCCCTGGGTGCTGGATAAGCCCACAGAAATACAGTAACTATTCCAAATAAGATTTATATATATCTCAGACCTCAATATTCATATCAATTAACACATATGACTGCATAGATTCATACAAACTAATCTTGTTCACATAAATAAGGTGCCTGAATTAGGAATCTATGCTCCCTCTACAGTCAGTGGAGAGAGGCAGTTGATAGAAGTGCTGAAGTTGCATCCTTGCAACCTCTCAGAGAGCAGAGGATGATTAGGCATCGATGCTTAAGTGGATCAATTAAATGTTTGTAATCTAATGGAGTTACAAGTTTCCACTTCTGAAAGATGCAGTAAAAAGGGAGGGAGAAAGGTAACTGTGTCACCTTGGATGAAAGGCTATTTCACTTGCATTGAGCAGGCTGTGTATGCGCAGTCATGCTAATGGCAACCAGGAATTTAACTGGAAAACTAGGTGAGAAGGAATATAGGTAGGACAAACGGGCACATGATTGTATAAGGGGCCTCTTAGAATCATGGTCTGATGAAGACAAAGGAAAAGATGATATGCCAGACAAAGATGTGGGCTGGGTTGTTCAGCTGACATCATGATTGAGCTAAAAATTTTCTTTTTGTTGCTGCTATCTTCTGGGTTTAACTGGTAGTAATGGGAAAATGGGCGGAGAGCAACTGAGTAATAGGGACGGGAAGGCAGCTTGTGGAAAGACCAATGGGGGTGTCCTGGTCTCAGCTGGGATAGAGTTAAATTTCTTCGTAGTAACTAGTATGAGACTGTTTTGGATTTTTGCTGGAAACAATGGTGATAATGTGGAGATGTTTTAGTTGTTGCTGAGTAGCGCTTACACTGGTCAAGGACTTTTTCAGCTTCCTGCGCTCTGCCGGGTGCACAAGAAACTGGGAGGGAACACAGCCAGGACAGCTGACCCAAACTGACCAAAGGGATATTCCATACCATATGACATCATGCTCAGTATATAAAGGTGGGGGAAGAAGAAGGAAGTGGGGGATGTTTGGAGTGATGGCATTTGTCTTCCCAAGTAACCGTTACGCGTGATGGAGCCCTGCTTTCCTGGAGACGGCTGAACACCTGCCTGCCCATGGGAAATGGTGAATGAATTCCTTGTTTTGCTTTGCTTCTGCGCACAACTTTTGCTTTATCTATTAAACTGTCTTTGTCTCAAACCATGAGTTGCCTCACTTTTACTCTTCCGATTCTCTCCCCTGTCCTACCAGGGGGGAGTGATTGAGTGGCTGCGTGGTGCTTGGTTGCTGACTGGGGCTAAACCACGACAGCGGGATGGCCTGTTTGGGACAGTATAGGAAGATAAAGAGCAGGTCTCAGTTCTGAAGCCAGCTCCCATTGCTGCTTGTGCTGGGACTGCTGGGACAGCTGCAGAGGCTAAAGCTTGTTGTACAGGCACTGCACCTCAGCCCACTTGTGAGGTTGCTGGGACAGGTGAACAGCTCTACAGCACTATCAGGGAGGCCAACAGGACCTCAACATGTCTTTGTTTCTGCTGCAAATATGGGCAAATACACATGACTGTTTTGAATTACCAGAGCATCCAAAATGTTAACAAAACCCTTGCTAATAATTGTATTAACTCAAAGCAGCATACTTGATAACTGCCAAAATTGTAGGTAGACCATATGTTTTGGTTATGGTTTTGGTACAGTTTGTTCTACTCAGATTTGAAAGGATGAGATTTTTAATAAACTCTTAAGAACAAATGACTATTATGGAAACATAAGAATGAAGCAACTGATTCATAGCTTTAGAAGTTATCTTCTGCTGCTCAGGACTGTTAATGATTTTTTGTGTTCTTAAATATTTCCTCTTTTTATTTGGGCTTTTCTGCTGTGGGTGTTGATGTCCACTGTGGCTGAGTGATTTATGGGTTCCAACGGCTTTAGACAGGAGATCATCACTGGCTGAACTTCCTGAAAGCTCAGGCTCTTTGGACCTTTCACTGGTCCAGTCTTTATGAATAATGTAGGCTATCTCCATTTTTTATATTCCTTAATTTGAAACTCTGAATAATGTTCCCTGAGCCTCATTTCTGAGCAGTCATTTATTTGGGTGACTTGGGACTACAATGACATTCTGTTGGACATTCAGATGAAGTAGTTTCCATATCTGCCTTAACATTTTACCTCTTAACCTTCTAAATCCAGACTGCGAGTTGTCAAGGTGAGATGAATAATTTCTATGATGTCATCTATTTACTCTCGTAATGAATTTCTGTGGGTACATCCAAGGTAAGGCTTCTTTCCAGAATGGCAGGTTATGTTAAATATTCTAATAAAATTCCCCCTACTCAGGGATGAGCACAAACCTTTATAGCACTTATGTGCTACTTAGACCCTCAAAATTAGGCTTCTTTGCAGCTTAAAGGGTAGGTAGGATTTGCAAAGAGTGGTAGATTTAGTTCCTAAGTCCTTGAGGTCCATTTGTGAATCAACATACATGCAAAGAAAAGCAGGCTGGTGTCAGCAGCAGCTGGTAGAAACAAGTCACCTTCAGACAGTAAGTTCACTCATGAACTTAAGCAGGGTTCTCTTAGTTTGTGGTTTCTTCTAATTTACACTCTAGTTACTCTTTAAAGCTCAGCCTTCCTTGAAGCAAGGCAAATTTTTATAAAATCAATCCTGAGCTGTCTGACCATTATCTTAAATACCAACCCAAATGACTGGCTGCCTGCAGCTGGGAGAGTAGGAAGGGCCCAGAAATAAGAGCACCATAGTGCCAAATGCTCAGGAAGGTGCATTGTAGACTCCCTGGCCATGCACTGTGCTTTAAGGCATGATATGTGTGTAAATACCACAAAGTGCAGGTTCCTCTGTAAATGGCCTTAGTAAGAAACTGTCACAAGGTCCATGCACTGCAGGCTTTTCGCTCCTCATGTACAATAAAAAGAAGAGGTGAAATTGCTGCACAGAGCCTTTTGCTCTGTGACTTGCTAATTTCAGTTTCCAGACATCTCTGAGTTAGGAAATGAGTCAGATGGTTATTATTTACTCATCTGCTCTGCAGTTTCTGCTGTCTTAATCATTTTGGTTGTAGCTTGGAGTGTTACCTTCTTCAAAATAAAGGCTTGAAAGATGAGCTACTAATTGCAGTCTTCACTCCTTTGATTACAAAACAGCAATAGGTACAAGGCTGGCAGCCATATTAATGCCTGGGCTGATGTACTCTCCTGAAGTGTTTAGAGGGATCCCCCAAGTGTTTAGTCTATAAAGGGAGTTAGAAGAGATGCAGTTAGTAATACAGGGATATCCAACAGCAAGGCCATAGCCCAAGGCCTCCTACCACCCCTGTGCATGGACAGACCACAAGCCCTGCCAGCTTCTGTGCTCACAGGCCTCAGGAGTCGGAGCTGGTCCACAGAAGTGCTCCAGAAATGCCATCCTGTCTCTCAAGCCTTAGACAGCCCTGCTGTAATATGTCATATTCCATGGTTTGTCTCTTCCTAAACAAGAGCGAAAAAAACCCGCTATCCTCTTTACTAGTACTTTAATGGTCTCTAATTTTGACAAGCAGTCTCTCTCACTGCATGATGTCCCTTGCAGTCTCGTCCCACTCACATGAAAATGGAAAGAGAGTTTCACAGTGGCAACCATCTGTGAAATATTTTCTAAGCATGTGTATGTCTGTGGCAGCCATCACTGTGGTATCTGAATACCTCAACAAACCATTGCCACAGTCTCTAACTGCTCACACTTGCCTAGACGTAGGTTTAGAAAGTGTGGTATATTTTGGGGCTATCTAAAGTTTGAAGTGACTTGCAACAATGCCTGACTTGCCAGTATCATCTTCCTTCTTTATGCAGCAGTTTAGTAGCTCAGTGTCTTGTTTTCTTTTGTTATCAGAGCAGCATGGTAGAGATAACAGGCTTTTCTACAGAGTTTACATTCACCCACAACTGCTAGTGCAGTATTGTTCCTTTGATAACAAGTGCTGTTAGTGCTGTGTTTGCTATCTCTATCACTGTCACATAACTGTACTAGATGTCACTTATCATTGGACTATTGTCCTTTTTATATGTGAGTTTTTTCAGTAACTATTAGACTTTCTCACTGCACGTCCCTGTATGATTTTTTTTTCTATAGCAGCAGCTAATGGTCCCAGTGAAATATAGGAGCTGTGGTTTGAATCCAGCCTGCAAATCCATAAAAATAAGTTGTCCCTGCCCTAGTTAAACAGCTTACAGTGTAAATAATAAAAATGGGCAGCTGGTGGGAGGAAGTTAAGCCATTTCTGTACTACTACATTTCTGATGCTACTAGCATTTAGTGTCCCTCTCAGAATTGTTGGCAAGATCAAGATGCTACGAGAGTGTAAGTGCTGGTTCCAGACATGCTGAGAAAAAGAGGGGAAAATAAATTAATCAGTTAGCCAAAGAGCTTATTTTTATTGCAATATGTACACAAACTGTAACACAAGTATCACACCATCATTAAGTCCTAGCCACTTACCTACTTCATTAGTTCAAGGATTGTGGTGCTTTTAATCTTTGTGATCTGGGTCATCACAGGATTCAGGCTAATGTTTGAGTCAATACAGGGCTTCAGGTTCCTACTCCTATCACTGTGTGTTTTGCAGTCTGTCTGTTCCCACTTGAATTGAGTAAATATGAAGGAAGGCAGATTTTGAAACTTGCCTTTTTTTCTTTAATAGTCACAACAGTTAGGTTCTTTCCTTGGTTTGTTTCTAGGTTTTTAAAATGACTGACACAAAGTAATCAGGGATCAAACCCCCACCATACTCAGCGCTGTGCAGCCTTTTTCTTCCCCAGCTCCCAGAGATGCAGGCATGAAAGTGTTTCAGGTGAGAGCAAGTTTTCTTGGCTGGGATTGTGGATTAATTCCCTGAGCGATGTTTTATAGCAGCCTGGTACCTACCCCATATGAAAGGAGGACATCAGTGATGTGCAGGCAGTTCTCCAATGCCCTTCTCACGCTTCTCCTCTCAAAAATCAACTGCTTCTGCAGCTGACACAACCAGCAGAGAAATAATCCTCAAGTGTACCAGTCCAAAGAGTTGCAGGAGATCTCCCTGGACAGTCAGACTGGTAGTAACATAAATAGACAGTTCTTCATACTAATTTTTAATAGGGGAACCTGGGCTCTCAGACCCCCTCTTCAAACTACCGGTGCCAAGTGTGGCATGACGACGTACACTCAGCGGTGGTGGCCGTCTTTGCTTTGGATGGAAAATTCCTTCCCTTTTTTGTCTCCAGCTTGTGATTGCCTCAGAGAAGGATGTGTTAATGTGTGCACAGGGGCTGAGGGGATGCTCACGCCCTTCAGGAAGCGTGGAGGAGTTATTCCAATAGTGATCTCCTGTGGTTGGGAGTAATTACGTTGCTGCTACTAGAAAAGCAGTAGGGAAGATAGATGTACACACGTAGGTACCTTATCCAGTTTTGTGGGGTGGCTGCTAATTTCTAATTCAAATATCTGATATATCTAAGTGTGCAAGATCCTCAGAGAGAACTTGCGTGGGGAAAAATAAGGTCTGTACTTAGGGAAACCTCTTTGCAATGGAAAATAGGCTGGTGAGGCAGTCTGATGGTAAGAAAAACTATACCTCTCTCAAATTGTATTCATTCCCTGTCTTCCTATATGAAAATGCAGGAATAAGCAGGTAACAGTATTGCCTAACACCCACCTGTCCTGCTGGAATAACTGGGCTCGTGTTGGTCTTCTTCTGCAGCAGGTTTGTTAACCCATCTGATAGGATAGAAGAGGAAGTGACTGTTAGAAGGAAAACTGGAATTTTCATGATCATACCATCAGTTTGATCTGAAAGTGTTGCAAGTGGACTGGGAGGAGTCCAGACTGGAATTGAACCTGGGAAGAGGTTTGGAAGCTGTGGAAGCACACACAGAAGCACAGCAGGGAAGGCAAAGGGGGATAGTGATAAAAAGACGCCCAAAGAAAAACCCTGGGAGAAGTGAGTGAAATAAGCAAGTTCAAGTAAAGGTGACTTTACTTGAGACTTATACCTAGTTGACAATTAGGTTTTATTAACAAGAATATGATTTTTCTGTTGATATATATATTGCTAGTAAAAACTGCACTCTGCATACAGAGCTATAAAAAGTGTACGCCAGTATACTCTGTTTTCCTGTGTGTAACTGGACTAAACCATACCAGTATAATTGCTGCTATGCCAGAAAGGCATTATGCTTCTCTGTGTTAGCATAATTAAAGTAGCAGAACTTGTAAGCATAGACGAGTCCTTGAAGACCTTGGAATCCTGTTTGGAGTCAGGCAGAGCTGCTGGTCTCATTTGTGTCGCATCGCTTTTTGAAAATATTTTTCTGTTTTGGTTTTTGCAGAGAAGTATTTCCTCATTACAACTCTCTCTCAGAGTACTGTATGCACTTAACAGTGTATGCTCGTTTGTTTCTGAAAGGTTTCTTCTTAATGTGTGGGGCTGCTGAAGCTTTGAAGAGAAATCCTGGATCACTTTTATAATGAGGTATGGAAAGTGAACTGTGGAAATATGTGGACTTGACTATAACTTCCCTAGGTCATCTGGGAGTTTTGATTGTCCAAGGGATGAAAGAGTTCAATGTTAAGACTATCCCAGAAACATGAAGTTCTTGAAGGAAATACTAATCATCATCACATGGATCTTAAACCCTAGCACGTCCTGAGATTTCAAGCATTTACACTGTACTCCTTACTTCAAAGGAAATATGCCTGAAGGGAGCAGTAAGATGATTCACAATAAAGTCCATAAATATTATAAGGCAGTAAAAATATGTTCCTGAACAATTAATAACATTAACATTAATACCCTGTCTGAAATACTGTGATTTCAGCAAAATGTATGGGAGAAGATTCTGACCTCCCTCATCCTTTGAGAAAGGCAGCAGCACCATCCAAGTACTAGGGAAAAGAATAGCAAAGGATTGTCATGCCTCAGCCCTTGGAAAAGATAAGCTAGATCCAGAAAGTACGAGAGGCATTTCTACACACGTCAGTGCAGAGAGGGGACATACTTTTCTCTGAAGCACTTGAAATTCTTTATCTGTTTATGAGGAGTTAGAGCAACAGTAATCAATGAGATATTGGCTAAGAAACTTGTGAAGTAATTGGGAGGATTTTAAATGGAGCAAAGAAACCTTGGGGGTTGTACATATATGTACAACCATCTTTCTCTGAAGAGAGTGAGAAATGGCTTTGTTCTGTGGTCCGAATACTGCTAAAAGGAAAGGGACACTCTCTTTGCTCAAACAAGAAGGATCCTGCTTCTCTAAGCAAGAACATTTGGATTCTGCCTGGGAGGCGCGGTATGGCTTTGCATGCTCAGTGTCTGCTGAGTGCGCAGCTGGGTACCTGCAAAATGCTGGGTGACCACAGACTCATTTCCATGTATACTACAGCATTCCTTTGGGAGGAGAGGCTCTTAATAGGTCTGTTCATAATGGACATGTAAGCATGCAGGCTTTATTACCTGCCTCTGCCAACTCACAAGGAAAGTATGCCATTCCTGCACTGACGGATATGTAACCAGGGCTGTTTAATTATCATATGGCTGCGCTGCCAGAAACACTGGCTCACTCTGTCCTTGGGCTTTTCACTGATATACACAAAGCAGGAACCTCCTGCTCCTCTGAATTACTACTGGCATTATTGCAGCCGCTGGAGAAAAGGAAGGGCAGGCCAGGAAAGAGTTAGGCTCTCAGCTTATTAAGAAAGTTGAGGAGGCGCTGATTTTAGTGCAAATCTGACTTACAAAGTCTGTGCCTGCAGCATGTATGACATTTGAGATATCATAATTCTAAAAAAAACCCCAACTACTTAAAGCATTTCCTGCAAACACTGTCCATTATAATAGTTTAAATGGTAGGATTTAGACATGGAGTGTTTTTCTCTGCCTCTTCCCATGCTTGCAAACTAAAGCTCTGAGACAGACCGGCAGTGTTGCCATTTCAGTGCTGTGCAGAAGTCGTCTGATTACAGAAATGCTATTATGAGCAAAAAAAAATACAGCAAAAGAAAGTTGAGGGATTAAGAAGGAAAAAAGAGTGCAAACCCCAGCCAAACCAAAGCCACAGGAAATGGAGTCTGAATGTAAGAACAGGACCTAGACAGAAAGGGATTTGGCAGGAGAGAAATCTTGCAAGGACTTCAAGGAGAAATATAAGGCCCAGTCCTATAAAACTTGTGCTCCTTATAAGCCCTTTTCCCTGCAAATGAACCCATTTGCATGGTGCTACTATAGTTTGTAGGTCCAGGATGTTAGAAAAATACTGTCTGTTAAAAAACAGGATAGCAGCACTGAAAAGGGAACAAAAGGTAGGAGCAGTGTAATGCATAGGGAGGAGGGTTTGCTTGCTTTAAGCTCTCTTTGGCTGGGCAGCAAGGCTGTTGTCCACAGAAACAGGTAACAACTGTTCCTTTGCAAATGGGTAGGGTGTTTGTTGGGAAAACAGTGCTTCTGGTTGTGACAAAAAGGGGTACGTTTCACATATGCTTATTTGCCAGTTCTTCTGTTTCGTCAGGATACTCCTTGTGATGCTGGATTCCTTCCCAGCCTCCTGTAGATTTTGGAAAGCCTCCCATTCAGCTGCCATGTAGAAGGCTTTGAACTTAAAATGGGAACAGCTGAAATGCACCCAGCACTAGGGGACCCTCACAACCCTCTCCCCATTTCTTCGTTCCCCATCAGGACCACCAAGCTGGCAGGCACCGTCCTGGGACTGCAGTGCTGACAGCAAGGAAAAGTGGGGTTTGCAGTACAAGGTGAAAACTTTTGAAGACGGTGGCATGGATGTTTGCTTGCAAGCCAGTGCCTGATTGTTTTTTAGGATGGAATTGAATCTCTTTGTGGAAAGTGAGGCACTTGGCCGCAGAAAGGGTTTAGCTGTGCAGGGTCTGATGGAGAGACACCTGTCCCAGAGCCATGAAAGTATGTGGAAAGGCTGCAGAGAGATGTACTCCATTACTGTGGAAAATCAGGTAACGTTAGGATTTTTTTGTACAAAATCAACACACTCCTTTCAAGGAACAGAAACACTGATGAAGAAAATGCCATCCATGCATCAGCTCCCTCTGACTAAAAGTGTGTCCTAATTCAGGAGAAAAGGAACTGCAAACTACTTAGCTGATAAGCATGAGCAATTTTTAATAAATAATTAATTTAGCTGTGGCATACAGTAGGTAAGTCTTATACCAATGTGAGTTGTGTGTGGCTAAATCTGGTTCATAAAACAAACATAACTTTGGGCAGCTACTTGGCAAGGTCCTATCTTGTTTCATCCCATTTGGAAGCATAGTCACGGCACTGGTATGTAACATATTTATTTGTTGATATGTCTGATGTTTGCATATAGGGTCTGAACTAGAAAGACAAAGAGATATCCTGGGATATGGTTAATATTGCCTGCGATATCGCTGATACACCCAGTGCTATGTTTACCTATCATAGCACATTTCAGAAGATCCCTTTCTCATTAGCCTGAGGAGCTGCAGAAAGCTGTTGGTGTGAGAGAGTGTGATGACCCACTTCCTTTACTTCCTTCCTTACACTTTTGAGTAAAGCTTTGGCCACCAGCATGGCAGAAAAAATAATGCATACTTTTTTTAATCCTTTGTAAAGCCCTTATTAAGCTTCTTCCTTGACACAACAGAGTTAGGCTTCAATTCTGCTGGAGAGACCCTCACAGTTGCATTGGCACCGCAGAGCTGCAGCAGCCTGTGCAAAGCGCTGCACCTCAGGAGGGGAGGTATAGCCGGTCCCATAGGTACCTCTCACAGTTTGCCTGGGGATGGAGGTTAGAACAGTAGATTTTGGTAGCTATGTAAAAAAGTATCCCATCAGCTTATGGGGATTTCTTGAAACTTCAAAAGTGGCTGCTCTGTAATAAATGGTATCTCATTAAGGAGGGGTTTGGGCCACGCAGGAAATTTAGACATCACAGGGCTGACCACTGCGTTGTTGGTGGGTTTGTGGGATTTAAAACATCCAAGATAAGAGCTTTTTTGCTCTACAGAATATGTGAGGGAGAGAGAAACTTTTGAGTGAACAAATGGGGCAATTTAAGAATAGTTACTTTTCCAAATTTTACACAAATATAGCTACCCACCTTTTTTTTCCCCCAGTCTATATGAGAAATAAATTCTTTCAGTTTTGTTTAAAAATCAGCTTTGTTCTCCTAGTCAGAAAAATGCTTTGTTAGTAAAAATCTAGACCTTGCACAGATATAATGGGCTTATTTACAGATGGGAGGTACTGATCTTCAGAAACTCATCCTTAAGAATATACCAGATTTACTGGGCCAAGCCTAGCTTAGGGAAATATGCTCTAATCTGTCTTTTCCTTCAGTAATGTGGACAAAAAGAGTAGATTTTAAACTTTTGAAGTGTTTGATTGTGTTCCTTGATAACACCCAATGGACCCTGTCCAAATATCTGAGTATGTATACAGCATCCAGGAGGAGAAGAAACTCTCCGCTGAGGAGATTTCTGAAAAAGAACAGTAAGCAAGATAATTCACTAGGAGCAGAGGCTGACAGGAGTTGCAACGTAGTACTCTAGCTTACTTGTATGTAACTTTCAATAACATGCATGGGTCAGGTCCTGATAACTGTAGGGATATCTTGCTGCTACACCAAACTGGGAAGTGTTTGAGTCAGCAGCATTGATTAGGATTTATATAAACACAGTAATATCACCCAATATGTCATGAGAGAGAGGATGATTTATTGAAGTAAATGGTGCAACAGGAATATTTTTATGCTCTCACCCAAAGAGGATAGCCAAGCCATTGCTGCCTGTGGATGGATGTGTCAGAAATGCCCTTTGCTCTTCCAGCACATCTGCCCAGGAGACAGCTGTCACACCATAGGCTGGTTAACCTTACCCCCTCTCAAGGCTTTGTCTTAAAAACAAGTATTAGTCATGCAAGAGGTTTGAATACTTGTATTGGAGAAAGTGCATAATTAAGGACTTTCAAAGCGTGCAGTATATCTGTTTCAAACTACAAAACATTTGAAATATCAGTGGTCAGGGATTTATGAAATGATTTATTATGTCAGTGACCACTTAGATACTTCTTATCAATGGATTGTTTTTCTTTGTCACAGGAAGAACATTTGTTTATCCAGAGCCAAAACCTGAAGTCATTAATCATTTTAGTACTTATTAAAGACTTAAGCATTTGGCTCAAGGCTCAGTATTTCAAAGGAGATTGTATTTAGAACAGAAAACAGCAGAAAGATCTTTGTAAACATCCAAACATCTCTTTAAACTCATTCTACAAACACATTAAGTCCATAGCGATGCAAACAAGAGAAAGTTAATTCAGCCATAATTCCCACCCTTCTTCCATGCCAAGAGATGGATCTGTTTACTCCTTGTGAAGATAACTTTGTTTATGGTCTCCCAAGCTAGCCTTAGCACCTCCCCTCTTACCACCTTCATCAGAGGTGAGCCCTGCTAGCCTGCTTTGCTAGCCTGCTTTGCAAGCCTGCTGTGATGCTTATCACCTTGACTCCTGGAAAGGTCTTGGATAGCCTATAAGTGAAAACAAACTAGAGCAACAGGGCCTTTCAAGTGTGGTGTCAGTGAACAAATGATGTGGTCACTGAGGGAGCCTAAAATGAAAATAAGCAGTGTACAGGTTTCAAATTGGCCTGAGGGCCCCCAGAGACATTGAAGGAATATAGTACAAACCTATCAGCAAGTAACGCTGATGAGCACTGGGCATACTTATTCTCACCTAACTCAATTACAGAAGTCGTACCTGTATAAATACAAAATACCAGATGATTCTGCAGGTATGTTTTCAAGTTTAATTGGATACTTTCAAAATATGGAAGTGGCCTAACTGTAACATATTATACTTTCATCAGTCTTTAACTAGATTTGACAATTCCTTGGGGCAGTAATTATCTTTGGTTGTGGTACACGTATGGATGACAATTAAAAATTTATGTGAGGAAAACTGGAAAGGACTGTAATTTGCTTTGTTTTTCTGGAGTCTTAAAACTTGCTTCTGCACACTGAGACTATGGTAGCTGTACATTCATACAGTGGCAAACTAGCAGATTTCAGAGGTCAGTTTTCATTGTTAGAGTTTCCTCATCTAAATTATACCACCTTCCATCCTGAAAACACATTTTCCCTCTTCATCCATAAATCAAAGCGTAAGAACGACACTATTTTCTGTATTCTCAAAATTAAAGCGAACAGGAACAGTTTAGGAAGGAGTGACCTAAGTTTCACTTAGTCCGGCCTCTCAATAAAAAAGGCAGAGAATGGTTTTCTTGAGTATCCAAACCAACATGAGGATGAAGTAGCAATTCACCTTCACTCAATACAGCTTTAAGATTTTGAATTTGCATTGTCCAATATGATCGATTGCCCCATAGTGCAGAAAGCTGTTTTATTATTCCACAGTGTATCCCCCCTAGTCAAAACATTGTTACCTGAAATGACACTCTTGGCTGTTCAACCAGAGATAAATGCGTATAAACACTGATTTAACTTCAAATGCAGGGTGAATCCAAGCAGATCTCAAACACCGGTGCACAGATGTGAGACAGATTCATCATTCAAATAAAATGTGCATTTGTTAGGTAACCTCCTACTCAGAACTGTGTAAAGGCCATGAGCTATGGTCAGAAGAGGTTTTTTCCTCTCCCATGTTCACCAGTTGTTATGCATATGGACAGTTGATTTGCCCATAATTTATTAACATGGACAACACTTGCATATTTCAGGTATTCCAAAAGAGGTCCTTTCTGTGTGATCTCAGAAAAAGCAGAGAGAGATTAATGGCCTTCCATATGCGATTGCCATATTTCACATACACCACACATAGAAATGTAATGACCTTTTACTCCCTTTTTTAAGTCACAGAGGCAAGTGCTCACGGCTGTTGAAATGCCAGATTTTAAAAAAACTTGCCTGTAATGCATAATTCTGTCTCTTTGTGTATCTGTTAGCACAGTCTCCAGTTGCTAGTTTTTGGCAAGTGATTGGATCTATTTGCAACTTCCAGATGCATGGAAAGAGATTTTTCCAATCAAGTCAAGATGAGCCTTAGGGGAATGGGACGCGTGCTACACAACTACCATTTGGCAGTGCAAGGCTCTTAGCTTTGCTTCACCTGAAAGAGCAGTGCTGGTGGCAAGTGGTAGACCAAGGCTTGGTAATGTCCATACCACTGTGTCCAGGCAGCCCTCTTATAGCTCCTAAATGTGCTGAGCCTGGCCTTACACTTTCTGCCTTCATTCCTGCCTGAACGTGTGTGGCCTGTGCAAGTACCACCAGCCCATCCAGAAGCAAACGTGGCCAGCATGCTTGGGCACTGGCTGTACTCAAAGTGCTTCTGTAAGCTTGCAGGAGAGATAGTAAGTGAATTTATTTTCCAGGGCAGCCTCTAGGTCACCCGTAATAGGTCACTCTTAACAAATGGCGTTGACGCGGAGCTGGAACGGTGGCGAGTGAATGAAACTTAGCTCTCTCCTATTTGAGCAATGGAATTTATTCCCAGCTCTGACCTTGTGCAAACTCTGTTACCATATTTATCACATGGAAAGAATGACCGTGGTCGCTGCCGGCAGTGTGGGCAGGAGGCCTCCTCAGCAGGAGCAGCTCCCAGCCCGGTCTGCGTACCGAGGACCTCAGATGCTCCTGATGGTGCCGGAGGGAAAAGGGATAACCTCTGCTCTCCCACCTGAAAATGGGGATGTTGCAAAAGGCTGCTGAACCTGAATGGCACATGTGGTGCAGAGCTGTGCAGGACACTGGGCTCTGCTGCTCCCCAGTATCTCTCTTCGCCTGTCCCCTGGGTGCCTCTGGGTGCAGCAGGGCACTGCCCAGAGCTTCGCCTCCAGAAAGGGGAGAAGAGAGCTGACCCAAAGCGCTGCTCTCTCCAGTGGTGCCGTTGCAGCTGAAGGTTGCAGGCCGGGGAGGCCACAACCCTCCATTCAGCCTCACACTTGAAATCAACAGCTACATCTCTGAGACATGGGTTTGCAGTGAGAGCTGCTGTGCTCGCTCTGCCAGCTTCTCAGAGGGCCAGAAGGAAGGGGGTTTTCTGCATGAAAAGAATCTTCCCTTCAAATCCATATCACCTCTTGTGCTGGCAGGGGCTACTTAGCTACTTGTACAGAAACTGCCTGTTCCTGCGCTCCCTTCTCTTCTGTGTGCCCCTCTCTGCTGAGAATGTACTTTGCCAGAAAGAGCAACTGACCTCCCCGAGCATACAGGAAGCATCATGCTAAAAAAAGAAAGCAGACCGTGTGAACAGAGCTAAACTTCCCACAAGGTGTAATTTTTCTCCCTTTGTTACTTTTAAATGCAAATACATCATGACAAAAAAGGTACAGAGGAGGTACAGAGCCCTCAGAACCTGTCTGCTTTGCATTCGGATATCCTGAGTCTGGAGAGACATTTGTGCTACAGGTTATTTCAAAGTAGCTCAAAGGGAAAGCTTATTTTTACTCAAGGGTTTTTGTTGATCAGCTATGATGCACCTCAAATCATTCACCTTCCTGGGTTTTTCAGAAATAAGTCCATGCTTTTCCAAACTGCAATGCTGGTTGAAGGAAACATCCTATTTTGGTCAGAGTGTATGTTCTTGTAATAGCAGTGAGAATAAAAGCAAAGCCCAACGTGCAGGCACGGCAGTGCTCACGCTGCTGCTTGGCAACCCGCAGGGACCCTGCCAGAGCCAGACTGCCTCCTGGGAATGCCAGGAGAGGATTTGCCATGGGTAAGGGCTGTGGAGAGGGATTCCCTGGCCCAAGCCTGCTTTTTCAAGTGGTTTCTGGCAGCCCAGAAAGAATATGCAAAGAGCAAGAGGTTTTTTTAACGATTAACCACCTGTTCATCTGGGCCATAGGACTTTTTCTGGGTAGCTTCAGCAAACCTGAATCAGTATAGTAAAATGTCCACCATAAAGAATTCATACTGCAAAGCAGACTCCTTTGTATTGCCTTAAGGTGGTGATTGGATGAAATATTTAAACGTGCTACTGCAGTGATGCTTCCCTGGGTTGCCCCTCCCCTCACCCACAGTGAGACTCCAGAAAGGAGAGTTCGCTGTGCAGCATTTTTTTTTTTCAGCATTCCCACCTGTGAGATAGTAAGCCTATGGTTACATTAACTCTTTGGTTTTGGGGAGGCAATATACTTTCTCCTCATTCCACCTGTTACCCTGGAGCTGTGAATTGTATCTCCATAGATGTCCATCTACAGAATGATTTTAAAATGTTTTGCAACTGGGAGATACCACCAGCATTAGATGAAATAGAGACAAATAGCCTTATTACAAAGGAGGACAAGCAAGAACAAAAATGTCAAATAACCTGCAGAGAACTTGCTGCTGGCAAGAACAATGTTCAACTCAAGCCGCTTGTCCTGCAGGCATCCGCAGGTATATTGCCACCCTGCTGCCTTGGCTTCTCAGAGTGTGCCTGGCATGAGGCATTACATGGTGCTTTAGCTGGTGGATCCAATGACTCCTCTGCAGGCTTGCGAAGCATAAATCATTATCTGTGATAAATCTGAATGCAGACCGTAGCTTCCTGCTATACACTATAGATACAGAAATGTAAGAGGCTACGAACAAATTGCAACCATTTTGTTGTATAGTATGGCCTGGTGAACGAACCTTTTCAAAAGGGTGGGGTATTTTCTGTGGGTGTTTCAGTATTTCTGTTTCAAGGTGGGGCTGGGTGCTACTGCAAACTGCACTTCCTAGCCGGCCGCTTGCATCGTGACTGTGTCAAAGCTGCCTAGAGAAAGTAGAGTTGCAGCTGAGATACAGCTAAGCAAGATTAAACTGCTCTTTTTATTTGCACTGTTTATCTTTTCCTTTGCCAGTGCACTTCCCCACATTCCTCTGGTGCACTTTAGAACAAGTAAGCCTTTTGAAATGATTCTCCTAGCACACAGAGAAACCACCTCAGGCAGTAATCAAAAAGCAAGGCTCAATTTAAGTGAGGCATACTGGCAAGAAAGAACAAAGATTAAGCTTTTTGCCTTGGAAAGGTGTGAAGCCAACTGTTGCAGTCTGCTGCAAAGGAGATTTTATTTAGAAACACGCACACAAATACAGTCATGTAAAATACCATAGAAGACGTTCAAACGGTACTGGCAGCAGATCTCCTTCTTGCTAATGATGTGGTACAAGTGGTTTGAGGCTTAAATCAGACAAGAATAATATAAGAAAATTTATCTACTGCTTTTCCACTGTGTTCACACAACACTGTCTTCATCACTTCTCTTGGCATCAGTTCCCCTCTATAACATGAGCCTTCTACTCCCCCCATGCTCTGGCCTTCTGAAATGCTTTCATGAGAAGTGCTGTAGGTCTCTCGATGAATATTGATCATGGTGGTATAAAAAATACATTGGTACTTACAGCTGAGCTGAGAAAAAAATTCTTCTAAGGTATTATTTTGCCATGATAGGATGATGCAGACGCTTACCTATTAATGTTTGATTTACCACAGCATAACTTCAGTGGTGGAAAATGAGCAACATGCAAGTGCATCAACACAAGGCACCAAGAGCAGCAAACGTTTTCATGCATTGATTAGTCTGATGATTTGATAAATCAGTAAGTTCTGCCTTTAAAATAATATGGAGGAGTATTAGAGGCTTCAATCAACTTTCCTGAGTTGATATTTCTGTTTTCATTAACTCAACTTTCATAGTTTCCTCCAGTGAACAGTTTCCAGTTTGATGATGGCAGTGCCCAGACTGGATGCCCAGCCAGGAAGGCAGGTGGCAGCAGTGGAAACCCAGCTACAGTTACAGTAGGTGCCATCAGTGGTACATGGGCTTACAAAGACCCTATGAGGAAATGATGGCTCCATGTGCCAAACCTGTTTGAAAATAAGTGTTAGGAAAATAAACAGCTTTGGTCATGCCAAGTTTGGTTGGGAGTGCTTCCCTTTTCAACAGCTATTCAAATGACAATCTATTCCTAGCATTCCAAATATTTTTACAGCACAGTTTCGCCATGTATTTTCGTACCATAATTTGGAAGGACTAAGATAAAGTTTTGCTTTTACTTTTGAAAATGAAACCAGAAGCATAATGCAATGCCATCTTCAGCCAAGAGCCTGGCGACGAGTGTGATTTGCCTTGTAGTGGGATAGTGATTAAACACAAATCAGAATCTAACACCTGAAATACAGTGGGCAACACCTTCCGTTAGTGTAAACGAGCAGAGCTTCAGTATCAGTGGAACCTGGCTGGTTTATATCTGCAGGAATCTGGCCCTTTGTGGAACTCACATCAGCCATGGCTTGTAGGTCCCAAACCAGTCTCATTTTCTACTCCCGGATAGTGACTTTCCCCTGGCTTCCCTGTAAGACTCAGCGGATATGTCTCCTAAACCCAGAGCTAGCCCACTGGGGGTGTGCTTTCCCCTTCTGCATGACTCTGTTCCTAGCAGGTCACCTCAGCATGAAAAAATCACTTGTCTCTGCAGGTCCGTGCAGGGCCAGATCCTGATTTTGGCTCCCTACAACTACCCCTGCTCTGTTTAGTGATATGGGCCTTAATGTTGAAATTTCCACTGGTGCCAAAGGTCCCTGGAAGAAAAACTTCTGCTTTCAAACATCACTGCAGAGCCTGCCTGGAAACTCAGGGGATGAAGGTTCCTCAAGGATTCAGGCACTCCTGAAGATGAGTGGGAAGGTGGGAACTAAAAACGCTGATTTCTGATCCTGTCATGTCCTACTCTGTTCAATGGGAGTTTCTTTGGTCTTCTTTTTAATTCACCAGGATACAATGTGAAACAGATGCAGTTTGTGTTGTGAGCTGTCAGTGGGCTGCCCATCAGTCGTGATGGATGTGTTATGCCTTGGTCACTGTCAGTTGATATTGCAGAAGCAATTGTGATGGTTTATTTGTGCTATATCGCACCGCCTCAACCCAAAATGGGAGAATCTGTTCCAGTGCTGACAAGTTAGGTGAGCCACAGTGATTTGTTAGTAACTCTTATGCTTGGGCAATGTGAAATTGAATTAATTTTGCTATGGTAGTGGGGTTCAGAGCACCCAAGTGTTGCTGAGCGAAGGAAAAACTGGCAGATGTCAGAGCAGAAAGGGGCTTTTCTACAAAGGATAAATCATTAGCAGTGTTATAGTATATTTGGTAAATAGTTGAAGCAAGGCTAAGATACCGCTATGTAACCAGAGGTGTTCAGGAAACCACTGTGTGCTCTAGCTTCGTATAATTAAATAGCTGCTCTGTTTCAACCCAGAGGTGGTTAATCTTCAGCAGCAGAGGAGACACTTTGTTTATAATAAGCAAAGGCAGCCACAAAAGTGCTTCAGTTAGATGCAGAAATCACATTGTCAACAAGAATAATACTTGATTACTATGAGCTGGAGTCCTGGCCAGGGACAACACATCTTCAAGTTTACGCCCTTATGATCACAAGGATAATCTATTGATAATCCAGTTTGTAGGAAGAGTAACTGGAAAAGCAGTCTGTGAGCAGCTGAGACTGCATTCTGCTGGGCGCTGTTGGTGAAAGGATGTATTATCACAGTCCTCGGCACTTAATCATTAAGTGGAATATACAAAAATAGTCAGGAAAGTTGCAGGCTGTGCTGAATGGGTTGAAAGGTTGTGGGAACATGTTCTGGCACACCCTCATGCTGTGGTGAGACACACGATGAGGGGGAAGAGGAGGGAGCATTTCGGCGGGACGAGGCAAAGGGGAATATAAATCAATTTCTTTCTTTCTGTCTTTCACTCAGCATCATTTTGCTTCCTGGAGCAGAAATAATCTCCATTACTCATTTAGGGTAACACTTTTCTAATGCATATAATGTGGAAATGTCTCGGCTGCAAATCTATGGCCCCACTCAAACACTGGGAAAAAGCTGTAGTATATTACACAATAAAGTATTTGTAAACACAGATGACTTGAGTTTAAGAGGAGCATTGCTCAGCTGAAAAATAAACCAATACAGCATTACAACATAACAGCAAATGAGCCAGGCAGGGAACCTGCCTGTGGCTCTTAATAAAACCACCACAAACTCAAGAAAAAACAAAGCCCGGTTCCTGGAGCAGGTAGGAGAGCAGGTACCCCAAGGAAATTAGGATAAAGAGCCACTTGATTGGCAAACTGTGATGTAAGTTAAGAAAAGGCCCATAAAAACCAGTCATTTTGCCACAGTTAATATCAAGTTAGCCGCCTTGCTGCCAAACCAGCCAAGGCATGAATACTGATGATGCTCTCAGCTGCCATAGAAATTGTCTCTTTACATAAAAGCAAAAAAGACCTTTTGACCTTAGCTCACTTGTGCCAGGACTAAGCCAGGAACTCCAGCTGCATCTGCAATCAGACAGGCTCTGCTTAGCAGCATTGGACTCACAGCATTATATTTAAAAATCACTCTCCTCTGCCTCCCGGGGAGAAAATGAAAAAGGAAGCTGCGCACACGTTCTTTGGTAGGAGTGGCCCCAAGGTGGTGTCCCAGATGGGTGCACAGCAAGTAAATAAAAGCACAGCCAGAACATGCTTTTCAGAGCACTTTGGACGTGTGAGCACAGCAGGGGACCCATAGCCCCTCCCTGAAGGGTTGCGGGGCAGCGATGGGGACAGAAGGTGGTGGGAGATGTCACAGGTAATGCAAGGCTGCACTCAGACTGGCACCAGCAACATGGGGTTGTGCTAACACTGGTGGAGGCACAGGGACACAGGCACAGACTGAGAGAGCCCACTGGGGCTGCGGTTGTGGTGACTGCAGGCAATACCCCTCATTACCGTGGGCCTGCATGCAGTGGGAAAGCGGAGCAGCACAATTTTGTACAAATCCGGAAACATGAGGAAGTCTTTCTCACTTGACAGGAAAGTGAGGGCTCTGCCACCAGGCAGCAGCAGCAGCAGTTCCTTCAGCATTGGACGGGCAGCAGCATGTCAACAACCAAACCACAGGTTGTGTTACGTACCACTGGAGCCGTTCTCAGTGTCGCTGTTTTCTACCTGGTATGGCTGGGGGTGCCGAGACAAGAAAATTAAGAAATTAGTTTTCATGTAGAAAAGTTTTTCTGCTGCCTTCGTGCCTGAGAGTATCCTTGGTTTTATGTAAACCCACTCATCCAGCAGTCTCGCATGACTTTCTCGAAAGATCGCCTACGTGGTGGAGTTACTGCAGAGCTGTTACTTCAGAATAGCCGTTTCTGAGGAGGCCTGTGCAAAACCAGGCTTATTCTGAAACAAGAAAACCTTATTCTGGTTGATGTGAACACTCTGTCAAAACTCACTCATTTCTAAGAGTGGACTAGGTTAAATCAGACCAGGTGGAAGAATAGTCCTCCCCCCGAGAAGGATGAAGAACAGCCTTCAAATCCACACCCTCTTTTAACTGGGGTGAATTGTCAAGCATGGACAACTGTCCCCTTGCACAGAGATAAAAAACCAGAGTGTATAGATAAGAGTCTGGTACAAAGGCGCATCATAGGCCTCCCAAGCGCTCCTCTTTCTTCTAAGTATGTAACAAGTCTGTGAAGTTTAGTTTCTCCTGTTGGTTGCATCTCTTATGCAATGTACTTTGTTATCTTAGTTTTATTCTTACATTATTTTCCCCCTACAATTGTCAGCTTTCTCTTTATCTCTCCAGTCTTGCTTCTTAAAACAATTGCATGTGTACAAACACCTGATTCCTTATAATGCAGCACTTCCAATTTTCACATAACCACCTTGCTGTCAACTACCTGCAGCAAATCAGTCTATTCAAGCAAATTAGGGCTTGCTGCATTTATGTCAGTTACATTTTGTTTTCAAGAATCTAATGGATATCTTGATCTTGGAGTATAGACACCGTAACTTCCTCCATCAGTAAAATTAAAATGAAAATTAGCAGAACAAAAATAATGGTGACACTGAATAATTCAGTAATACACTCCGACAAGATCTGCTAAACTCCTGTCAACACAGCCTACTTTGCTGTTGCTCCAGCATACAGTGTAACTGGCTTTACAGTCCTAAAGACTATTATTAGCTTGGTTTTACACCTTTTGCAAGAACAGGAATAGAATGATAAACTGAGATTTTATCATAATGATGTCAAAACTAGAAAGATGAAACCCCAGCCAAACAAGACTACACAGATATAGTGTCACACTTATAGGCAAGTCAGTGTAAGAGTGATTGGCTCTACTCAATCAGCTTAGTCTTTGCTGCTTGGATTTCTGTGTCCATCCCCTCTTCTGCCACTCACAAAAATACGATGTGAGAGCACGCTTACAAGCCAACCAGAGAGTTAGGTAATTCATGAGCCAAATAAAAAATCCAGGCATGGTACAGAAGTGAATGTTGAAGATACTGTACCTAACGATTCAGCTGTTCATCTATAAATAAGAGGAGAGAAGTAAATCATAAAGCTGAGTCCTTGAGGTGAAGGGAAGACAGAAAACGGCTTTGTGTTAATAGAAGTAGAGCTACTACTGTGGCACCTTAATGTGAAGGAATGAAGTGCTTCTTTAGCTGAGTCAGGGAACCAAGGCAATTTTTTTTTCTTTGTAGTTAGCTTCCCCAAGGGATTTTTAAGTCAGTGCTGTTACCAGAAGAAACGCTTGCCAAGGCTTGCTGACCATGCATCTGTACAGAACCTGGGAATGCCTCTTCAGTTTTGCCAAGCCAGGTCAGCTTGAATCACTGTCAAACTGCTATTAAACTAAACCGGTTGACTGCTCATAGCTGAGCCGTGAGAGGCATGACTTCCAACAAAGGAGTAGTAACGAATATTTGAAATAATACTATCATAAACTGCTGTGGTCATTCCCAAATCCCATTTGTCAATTAGAGGGTAAACACTGAGGACAGAGACAAGACATCAGTAAGCAGTATCATCTGCATGGAAAAATCTGCAAGATGCATAAGGTGGGATTTGCATACATACATAGGATTTGGGAATAATATCTCAAAAGGCTTAGTTTGATTATAAAACATGGAGTACAGGGTTCTTATAAATCTTTTAGAAGGAAAGGTAATTCAGAGGTATACCTTACTGGCTCAAAACAAGAGCTCAGTTCTTTGAATACTTAGTTCAGCAAGAGTCTGAGGTGAAGATAGCACTGGTTATCTCAAACCACTTGACTAAGATTGTATCAGGAATTAGTCTATGCTTTTGCAATCATGATTTTATCATAAGGTCAAGGCAGCTGGACATAGAGGAATATAAGTTTCAGTTAATTCTCCTAGGCTCTGAACCAGGTTGACGTCAGCTTAAGTTGAACAAAATTATGCCTGGTGGTCCATAAAACAAAGTGTTCCACTAAACAAGTACTATTTGAAAGGAAAAAAATCCCACATCCCTGCACAATATTATTCATCCAAGTGGTAACCCATTACTGTAAATAATCTGAAGGTAACCATTTACAAGATACAGGAGATAATGGTTTGGCTGCAGATCATTTCTGAAGGAGGAAAACGTTGTGAAAGAAGCAGAGGAACATGAAATCCTATTGTTGAAATATCTGATGACTCTCATGTACTTCAGTAGGGACCACATCTTATTCTACAACCTGTTATTTACAAGCTGCATGGAAGAATCCTGCATGAAAAACTGGCTGTAGCCGAGGCAGGTTGTATGCTACACAGTTGCTCTAACAACTAAAATTAAGACAGAGTTCAATCCCAAACCTACTTATTTTAGGTTATTTTTCTACTACTTCCATCTACCTCAAAATTCAGAAGTAGGTTAAATTTAAACTAACCAATTTTTTATATTCCTGTTTTGCCCAAGATGTTAGATCTATTCATATAATCACTTTTTAAAAATCAATTTTTTTAAACAAGAACTATTAAAACATGCCTGAAGCACTACATTACCTTTCCCACTTTCCTAATGGCATATCCTCAAAGCTCATGGGATGATGGCCTATAATTCAGTAAACAGGAGAAAGTTGTTCTGGCCCCTATACGTATTCAAGTGCTCCTGCTGGAAGGTGCAACTTGATGATGATTATTTTTCATTTATTTAAAAAAGCACACTACACATTTACTTCTGCTTTGTAGCTGTAAAAGACCTTTCACAAAAGCCATTTTCTTCCAAGTAATTTATTTCCTTGCAAAGTACAATCCACAACACAAAATATAAACCAGCATTTTTTCCTCTAATCCCTTTGAGCTACCGTACTATTCAATGCTACTGTAAAGTAGGTGTGAAAATTTCAGATGGAAAACATAAGTTAGCTGGATCACACCTTCTTCAAATACCTCAATTCTTCTGCAGTAAAAAAAAATAGGGATTCAGAAGTTTGGTTTGGTGTTTGGTTTTTTTTTTTTCTTTTTTTTTTAAGTTCATAGGACTATTATACCAGAGGACAGAATAAATGCTCCAACCTAAGATACACATCCTCTACTAGCTCCCCCCTGGGGAAAGCATGACTGAGGAGTTAGTATTATTAGCCAGCAGGACAGGGATCTCGTTTCAGTGACCTTGTAGTTTCAGCATCAGTGATGACTTACAATGGCAAAGCATTCAATATTAATATGTAAACTCTGTCAAGTGCTTTCTAAAATATTAAATGGCCCTCCCCCAATTTACAAGCTATTACTTTACAGATACTGTATTGTAAAAGTGTTATGAGCATGTTATAAGCAGTTATTAATGCCTTTGCTACATGCTAAATCTGTAAGACATGACCGGCTGTTATGGGATGCCTATTTGAGACAGATCAAACTTAATTTCCTTACGCACCTTGACAGTATTTTGTTTCAGAGAAGTGACAAGCTGTTAGCCTCAACAGCTGTAGTTCTGATGGTTCAAAAGCCAGATAAGTCAGTAAATACAGAAGTTTTCAAACTGGGAGAAGTGAGGGGATGGCAAGAGGAGTACAGACATTACATACTTGATTATGCTTTGTCTCCTCTTCTATTATAATCACCATCAGCTGGACACAGGGTGTTTAAAAGTCTTTTATATTCACTTAACACATGCATAACTTCCCATCTGGAAGCGGTTAGTCATTGTGGTACTAGAGGAATAACTGTAAAAATGCCATTCAGCACAAAGTAGTTTAGCCCCACCTCCAGTAAGTTTCGCTGCACACATTCCAACACTTGTTTTACAGGAGGGTGTAATAATTTACACATTATTCTTAAGTAGAGGAAGTTTCAATGGTAGATTAGTAACGTAAACTGACAAGCTATATGTGCCTGTCAACAATGCACAACAGAGCTGTTGCTGTCTTAATTGTGGCCATGTAAAAACTACTCAGTTTTTCTTTATTAAAAAAATCCATCATCTGAAGTCAGTAAGAGATCATGAGTATCTATAAGTATTGTGTCCATTTTCCAGATTCGGTTGTCTTTAAGTGTTAATGGCTTTAAAAACAGAATAAAACCCCAAGTTTATGAATGTCTGAAAATAAACTGTGTAATCCTGGGGCATCGTTGCTGGCATTACTAAATCTGGTCTTGATACCACAGTGTCTACATCCATCCAATGTAACTGCTGCATGCCACTTCAGTCATTTTGTGGCTTTCTGTGGAAATATGTGCAGATCTTCCTCATGGAAACTGAAGTGGTTGCAGCCTAGGAAAAAAAAAAAAGAAAACCAACAAGAAACGTTTCTAGGTTAACAGTTCATATGCTGCATGAGTCTTAAAGTCACCCTCCACTGTCGCTCTGGTTTGATAGCTTCCCAAATAAGACAGTAAATGAAAGGTTCTTTACTATAATCTGTTTCTCTCACAGATAAGAGGCTTACTACCTACAGGAAACACTGTCTAAAACCTAGGGTTGTCTTACTGCCATAGGAACACCACTCTGGCTGCAGTTCCAGCTTTCCTACATCAGATAAGAGGGCTGCAGATTTCCACGATGTAGCAGATCAGGAAATGCTGCTGGTATTCCAGGCACCTCCTCAGGCTTCGAGTCCAACACAGGAACATTCCAAAATCTGAACTAGAGCATACTGGGCAGAGAAGGTAATGGTTCTATAGTAATCTTTCTTCAGGGTGAATCTTTCTGTCTTGTGTTTAAACACGCCCAGCATAAATCACAAGTGGCTGTAGGTTTACTCTAACCAAGATTTCTTGGTACAACCACAATATGAAGGGTTCAGCTGCTATGTGTATCTTGAGGAGTGGTGGCCTGTCCACCTCACATCTGATAGAAGTACTGGAAGAGGTGAAACCAGGTAAGACATGAGATATTTTATCAAAATAAACCTTGATGATGGCAAAAACTTCTAGCAACAGATATTAAATTGAGAGTACAACTAAAATTTGATGAGTGAAAAATTTAACTAACATTTACTGAAATAAGACTCAGCCAAAGACACTGTAGGACTCAGAGTCCAGTTTCAGACATGAGTTGAGGTTGGTTTGTTTTAAAAAAATGTAATTATTGTTCCTCAGGTTGCATGTTAAACCCTCATGCCAACTTTTTTAGCTGCTTTATAAGCTTAACTTTCAGATCCTAGGATGAGCTCTGTGCCAGGCTTCTTGTACATCCAAAGTAGGATTATGTAGGCCAAGCCCTGTCCTCTGACTCTTTTGCAATTCCTTTATCTGCTGCTAGTTTTCAACTGAAGGAACTGAAGGTAATATTTAGCCCCACAGTTTTAACATGGGTAATAAATTTGTTTGCTACGTGGGCTAGAATAAAATTAACTCTTTCTTCAATGTTAAAGTGGCTTTCCCATAATATAAACAGTCAGATGTGACAGTGAACACATAAACAGAAGATCTGCCAGGAAAGGTGCTGTCATTATTGTGCTTCTCAGAGTAGAGCTCTATTTCAGATGATGGCTACATCCTCCAAACATCCAACCGGGGACTGGGAGGACCTCTGACCTCATGTGTGCCCTACGTCCCTTTAAAGTGAGGGACTCCAACGTCCTAAAAATTCTCTTCCTGCATGTTAGTGAGATGGATTAATAGATAACAGCATTAATGTATCTGGCTTATTAGGCCAGAAATCATCGCTTTTGTCCATTATCAAAGGGAACAGATAATTCTTTGAATGCCTGAGCAGGAGAGAACAAGCAAGGGGAGAGTGGCAGCTAGGGATAACCTCCTTCATGACCATTGTCACTGACCATTGACTTACAGTTTTCTGCGAAGTGCCAGCTGCCACAGCCTCTTGTCGTTTAGCACCAGGACTGCAAGATGATGGGGGGCTGTTTGACATGCTCTGGCTGTCAGCTCTGCCAGTCCGGAGTTTCTCTCCCAGAGCAGACAACCAATTTTTTCTTTCAGGTGAACTATTCTCTTTGTCTACTACCTCAGTGCCTTTCCCACATGGAGGTCTGAAAAGATGGGGGGGAGTTTGAACACCCGGTGGTTTAGCATGGCTTCCAGAAGAGTAAGGCTCTTTTGGGCTGTGGCTGGAGCCTACACAGTCATTATCCAAGTCAGACAGGCTGAGAGAGCCTTCATCACAAGCTTTTTGGTCTGCAGCCAAATGACATAAATTCAGCTTGGATTTCTTAGCCACATGGTCCAGTTCAGTCACACAGCTACAGGCCTGCAGACACTTGTGCCTTGCATCATCCTCCTTGCTGCAGTCAAGCCTTCTCTTGGCACGCTTTTCAAACTGCGTGTGTGGGGCCTTAGGAGGGCAAGCAGCTTCCAGAATACCTTGAGTGACTTCTGCCAGGGCTTTTCTAGGAGAAGGAGTCTTTTTCCCCACTTCTGGAGGAGAAGAGCATGGAGTCCTTGTAACCCAATGTTTAATGGACATTTTGGCGGAAGGGATCAGTTTGGGAGAAGCACATAGGCTGGCTCCACTCTGCTTGGCTGGGGCGCAGGCTGCGGCTGTCTGGGTTTTGAGAGTGCCTGTTGGAGTGTTTGTAGACAGGGGAAGGTCTCCAGAATAAATGGGAGCACAGGCAGCCGGCCGTGGCGAGGAAATGCATGGGCTGCCCACTGTGAAGGCCTTGGCAGGAGTACTCTGTGGGCTGGCTGGCGGTCCTGATAGGGGAGAAATAAGTAGTCTGATGAGGAACACAGAACAGCAGATTAAAGACAGCCCTTTTACAAACACCCCTTCCAACTAGGAAGTGAATTCAGCACTGACCCCACTTCTCAGGCATACCCTTTTGAATTAAGAGGTTGCATAAATCCCTCTAACTTCAGTTAAACTGGTACAAGTCCTACGTAAAATCCTGTACCATGTTGATATAATACAGTATGTTTGGGTAATGTCTGACATCTCTCCCTCTGTAACAAGCACTCTTATGTGAGCTACAGCCAAGGGACTGACAGACAAGACAAAATAGATCTTCAATCTTCCAAGTTTACCTAGCCTTGCTGGAAGCCTTGCAGTAGCTCGGTCCAGACTGCTCTGTACTGAGATGCTGCAAGGCTGGTCCCCACCTGCACTGCCATCTTTAACAGCTGCACGAATGAGTTGAGGGTCAAAGGTACTGTAAGCAGGCCCCACAGCTAATTACAATACCAAGGAAGCTGTACACTATAATGCCCTACCATATGAATAATGCTCCTAGTCGTGTGTTAATACTTGCATATTTTAAAGATTGGGAAAAAAAAGAGTGGGAACAGGAAAAGACATATTTTCATTCTCTTGTCTTTTTGCTGGAGGATTTTCTGCAATGCTATATTAGTATGAAGACAGCAGTTATTTACCACACCCAGGGAAACGTGAGAAATTCTTCACCTCCTGAACAAGGACTTAAATTCCAAACAAAATAGAATCTGTCACTGTAGTTATTCCTTTAAAACAAATTATTCCCAAACAGATATTTCACAGTGGCTTTTGAGTTCATTACCCAAGATGTAAACCCCCATGCTTTTAAAAAGGAGGTTCTGAATACCCAGCTTCTTAAAGCAGTAGTCACAGGTAGTGGCATAAGGACCTTACTAGTAACAGTGGGTATGATACATAGCAAAGATCTTGGTCTGCAGCAATATTAGAGGTTGGAGGGGTTTTTTTGTTTTGATTGGGGGTTTTGGGTTGGTTTTTTGTTTTTATTTATTTTTTATTTCTGGCACCCTCCAACAGAGAACACATTGGCGGGTTTGTTAGATACCTGCTTTCTTATTCATCTAACTTGTGGTGATACAATTAAATAGGTTAGCACCTCAGTTACTCTGTGTATTCCCACTGCTGAGCACAAGAGCTCTAAGCATTTTCTGCATACCGGGGGTTTAATCTGGATTCCTAATTCTCAGCATTAGCACTGTACTATTAGCACTGTTCTAATGAAGTGCTTTATGTAGAAGTCTAGCGTGAATAACCTGCCATTTTCTTTAGGACACTGGGCTGCCTCACAAATAACATGTTGAGTGAGCACCTAGATGACTCTTTGATTATATACCATACTAAGCCTCTTTCGATCCTTCCTTTTACTGTGTTGTCTAGTATCCAAAATACAAGTACTGGTGCATCAGAGCAAAATTAAATAGGATCCCATATAAATGGATCCCACTACAAATCACTCCAACACACAAAACAAAGTCAAAGGCTCCTTTCCTGGTAAAACATGCTACTTCGTAACAACTTGCTTCAATCTGGACTAAGAGAAAGTAACTGTCGAGACTGGTTTTCCTAACCTTTACTTTAATGAGCACTTACAGGACAATAGTATCTCAGCTGGGAAATTAGTCACACTTAAAAATCTAAGGTCCTAGAGGTAGAAGTAGCAAGCTCAGCAGCTCTTTCTCTCTAATGACCATCTACAAGTTCATACATCAGAAATATTGCATGACTAGCCCTGTATGAGCACCCTCAATCCCAAACCAATCTGAAAGTTATACTGTGGAGACACTGGATAAGGGAAAAAAGCTGTCCTGATAGTTGGATAGGTGTCATGTCAAGAAGCAATCCCAAACTTGAGAAATATCCCCAAACTTGAGATAAAGAATATTAAGATCAGGCTTTTTTTGTAAGACTGCATGCATTGTTCAGCTTCTACTCAGCCAGTTCCAAGCTGTTTCCATTTATGCTGCAACTACATGTAGTACAATACTGAAAATACCTGCAGTCAACCTGCATAACACCAAAGTAGGTTATTTCAGGTGTTTCCTACTTTCTCTGCTAGAAAACTTCTAGAGTGATATCATCAATCTCCAGATTTAAGAGTCACAAATTGTCCATGCACAGGCCTGCTCCAGAAACTTGGTTACACAAAAATGTAGAGAAAGTGCTGCAACTTAGGGAAACCACAAAAATAATTTCCATAGAAAAGGAAACTGTGCTTGCTACACTTGACGATGTAGGTCAACAGTCAATACACAACCTCAGTCTCAGAATTTGTTCCACACAAATGGGTGGGGAACTACCTAGATCTCATCCCAGCAGGTCTGAAATAGTACTTGTCTTGCCAGCTCTGAATCAGTCTCTGCAGATAACTCCTATAGTCTACCAGTGCGTGCTTTGTGTTTAAGAGCCAAGGTCAGCAGGAAGCCTGCTGTTGTGTTTGCAGTGTCTGTACTTCCTCTTCCATCCTGTGTTACTTTAATGCAGCAAGAGCAAGGAGAAATAAGTTATTTTTCTGGTATAATTGCCAAAGCTGACTTGTAAAGTTTTAGCATACAAGCTACTTTAGGTTTCAGGCTTCTGGACTAGAACTATTCTTACTTCTCTTTTGCTGAAACTAGTACACAGAATTATTTTTGAACCCTCTCTGAAGCAGAGTGTGTACACACACAAACCATTTATCAGCTACAGAGCAGACCTGGCACTCTCCCTGCTATTGTCCTGCAAACTTCCTGCAAGACTGTTACTCACTGGCAAAAGGTTAGAGGTAATGTTATCCCATTAGTGGGATTTGGAGACTTCAGCCTTTATTTGTGTTAGCCAAGGTGAAATTAATTTGGAGGGTGACTAGAAAAGATAGGTGGAACACAGGAAGTCACATCACCAGCTGCTGGGAAGCTATTGTATTCTTAGTTTCAGAGCTACTCTACAGAGAGGCTCATCTTATTTCACTGTTTTTGGGGGTGGGGGGTTATTCTCCTTTCACCTACTCTACTCTAGAAAAATGCAATTTTCAGACCATGTCAAATTAGTGTTATGATCCAGGGCTCCTTTCTTCTTGTCTAGGGTACTGTCCAGTGAGTAGCTTCTCCACAAAGCCCAGATCTGCTTGCTAGCTGTGAGAGTATGCTGCATAGCTTGTCTGATCACCTAGGCTTTGTAGAAAGCATTGCATTTATTAATTAGCCTTAAAATGTGAATAGATGAACACTACCAATTAATTCTTGGACTTTATAACCACATCATGATTGTTCACATGCATTTTTTAAGTACTTTCACTATGTGGCATTTGTCAGTATAGATGGTCACTACTATTGTATGAAGCTGAAGAAAGCGGTGTAATGTTGATAGCAGCAGCAAAGAGATATGTGCAGAATTCAACTTCTGGGCAGGAGGAAACAGTTCAGAGTTCCAAAGCTGTATATGTGCCATCAGCCCTTTACCAGGTAAACTAGCAAACTGGACAAAGCATCCGATCTTACGGCTCTCAGTTATTTTTCAATATAAAAAAAAAGTATGACTTGTTGCTACAGTGCATGCACTTATGACATCTCTTTTGGCTGTTCAATTATTGAACCCTGCTGATAGACACTGAAGATCTGGCTGCCCAACAAGCTGCTTTAATGAATATTTGCTTTGCAGTCTGGTGATAAATGCTTTGGTGTACTTGTAAGCTATTTCAGCCACCTTGTCTTGTTGGTGGCAGAAGTATTTACAAGTAGAAGTGTTTGTCTGGCTCTAAGAATTATTGACTAATATGAAAAAAATATAAGAACAATAAGACAAGCCAAAGGCTTTTGTTGGTACAGAGAAGAGCCAAAATTCAGAAGCCATGTTGCAGAGCAAGATATCTCAGCTCAGGGGCATTACCTGCTCCACGTTGTTCTTCTGGTTTCTTCTGAGTGACCCAGCCCACCAAGCTGATTTTGCTGAATGCTGATTTCTCTTCCTCAGGATGATGTCGTAAGCGCCAAATCCTCACAGTGTTGTCATCAGAGCACGTGGCAATCTACAGGATAAATTAGTTTTTTGGAGTAACCAGGGCACATCCTATGGATCACTGGCCATGTGAACTAGAACAGCTACATCTGACACATCATGCCAGTAAGTATGAGGGTGAAGCCTGGTTGACGCAAATCACAAGATTTGCCCATAAAACAAACAAAATAACCCAGCTCTGTTTCATTACTGTACCAGACAGCAGCATTCGCTTTAAAGAGGGAAAGGCTGCCTCCTTCATGTCTTTCTGCTAGAGAAATCTCAGTCACCAGTAACTGCTTGCCTTGCATAGCTCTGTAACAGAGGGCAGTCTGCTCAGGAAGGGCCAGGGCATATTTTGAGATTTCAATTACTTGGTAAACAAAAGCAGCCATACTGATTTTTGCTCCTGCATCTAAGTCTGCTGCTCAGGACCCTTTCTGCTGGGGACGAACACTTGCCACACACTGAGAAGGTGACATTGGAAAGCTGTTACACTAGCCTTAAGTGCTGTCTCAACAGAGTCAGATGTCAGCCGTATCTGGCAGAGAAACCAGCTCTGCTAGAAACATTGGTCTAGATTCCAGCCACAGCATCGTGCACTTCAAATGGATCTGTGGAATCTCATCCAAAGAAGCAGTAGAACCCACCTAACCCACATTTTATGGCTCTCTTCAGACAGATTAGATGGTCACTCACATGGGAATCAGCAGCAAGAAAAAGGAAATGTTGTGCCCAAAGTTCATGGTAATCCAGATGGGAAAGTGCCTCTACTCTGATGTCTGTGGCACCAATATTGTCCCTACGGAAAGCAACTTTGCCTCTCAGATCACTCCAAGCAGCTTCCTGACCTGTCTTAGCACCACATTTTCTACTTTTCTTCATGCTTTGACATCTGTACAATGGCTGACTATTTCTTGACTGTGTCAGTAACAATTTTAAAGGCTTTATCGGTCTGCATTTCCAACACATCATGATCAGGGTGCTGGGCTACCTCTAAATCATAGATTGAATCTAAAATACTAATTCTCATATTTTTGTGCATCTTACACAACTAGAACAATTCCTCCTGTTTGCCTGCAACACTTTCCTGAAGACCTGTTGTTATAGTGCAAGCTAGGGAAAGTGGCTGACTCGCTTAATACTGTGGGGTAAAAGAAACTCTGGCTATTATTAGGACACTGTCTAGGTTTCAGGGTTATTTCTCATTTTCAGCTAGGCCAATCATTTGAACCAACCTATGACTGCAGTGCTCTTCCTTTTAGTGACACCTGGTGCATAATTACTGACCCAATTTCACTGTAGGTTTTTGGGTGCACACACGTCATAAAAACAGCTCAGATTTTGAAAAAGGTCACAATGAAAAGAGACCATGTTTTTTCAAGAGCCTTCAACACTCGCTGCTGCTCTGTACAAGGCTAGCAGATGTATCAATGGTCAGACAGGTAAGGAAGCTGTAAGTATGGACCCACAAAACAAGCTTTTGGCTTATGAAAACCTTGATTAAATGGTTTCACTGTTTTGTCTCTTATGGTTAGTGCCACAAGCTCTCATCAGGAGAGGTCTTGGTTCATCTACAATTTCCTAGGTCTTATCAAATAGCCTAAATTATTTAAAAATAGTGAAAAAGGTCTGATACGTTATACTCATGTGGCAATCTTCCCCCCAAATGAACATTTTTAGAAATTATTGACTAAAAATTTCACCCCAAATAAACAAATACTGCTGCAATTTTGAAAAGCAGATATTACCACATCACATCTATTGTTTCACAGGAAAGACAATTTTCCATAAAACAAACCTTAGTGAAGTCTGAAGGACACCAAGCAATGGAGGTAACTTCTTGAGAGTGACCAAGGAGTATCCGTGGAGGAAGGCTGGGCTCAGAAACCTTAAAAATTCCATAGAAAAACAGTATACAGTCAGAAGCCCTGCAGCCTAATATACATCACTAAGAAAAGACCTCGCAGCCCACCTGTGAAGCATGTGAATACTTTCCATCTTTCCTATATTAGATGGATAAATCAAATGCTCTCAGCCTGTCATCATGAGGCAACAACTGATGGGGCCCTAAGAGTCAGTTCATGTTTCATTTCTAGAGGTGAAGCAGCTGGTCACTGCTGAGATGTATTGACTTTCCTGAAAAGACTTGTTCAATTCCTGGTAAACAAAGGATTTCTGCCTCCAGAGTTGTCAGCCCAAAACATGACACAAGCATTTTACTATATTAAGTACTTCTACCTATTCTAGGTAAGATGCTTAAAAGTTTGGGAAGCTCAAACTTTGAATTAGGATAGACATATATATTCTGCTGGCATTTTACAAATGTCCCAATCACAGGCCAATGGTTTATTAAAAAATTAAAATTGCCACCAACAAAATCCTGTAGATGAACCTTCAGTGGCTTCAGAACTTCTGTTTGTGCGACAGCCAAGTGCCTGTACCTCCTCCAAGCAACCAGCTGGATGACAGACTCTCTTAAGAGAGTTCATAAAAAACCTCCCTACATCACTCATGCTCATTAAACTGATCTCTATTTCTCTTACACCCTTCATAAAAATCTTTCTCCTGTTCTACGGTATTACTGTTAATCTTCGACTATAGCTCATGTAAGTGACAGATACAGCTGAAGCTAGCATTAACTGGCCCAAGGAAGAAAACACATACACAGAGATTATATCCAAGTTTTGCATGCTTTTAGTAGGCAATCCTTTCTGGAGCTATGAGTCACCATTATTGATGTGACATTATAAGGGGGATTTATCAAGGGGATTTGCATAAATGACTAAGTGAATGAACAGATCCTTTAGTGTGTGGGCAAAGGAGTAGACATTACATACAGATTTCAAAGGAAGATGCAAGATATTGGGGAAGGCTTCTGATGTACACACAAGTTTTTCTCTTGTGGATCACCTCCTACAACAACTGCAAAACCACAGGTGAATATCCAGCTTCAGATCTTAAAGTTGTTCTGATACAAACAGGTTAATCTCAACAAGCTGCTTTTTTTTCCTGGCATAGCAAAGGCAATCACTTGACTAAATATCCACTGAATGCCTTGGTCAGAGTATTCCCTTATCTGCCAAAACATGCAATACCATGGAAACTAAATCCTTATTTAGGGAATAAACAACACATCTTGGCGCAGAGAACACCTTTGTTTACATTTAATAGTGGTCTTGCTATACACACGTAACAGACACAATGGCAGTGTAGTAGCCCCTGACTGCTGAAAGGAAAGCAGAAGATAATTATTCTTGCTGCAACACACTGGTTTTAGACCATACTAGCATAAATTAAACCAACTTATATCATTGTGAGCTAAAGGAAGATGCACAGGTGTAGCTGTGTCCGCTGTGTTCGGCAGAAGACAAGTCAGCCAGTCTGCACATGTTAAGTCAGGATTAGCCACAGCACATGCTGCTTTTTGCCTGATTTGACAGGATATTGGTGGGGAAGTTAGAGCTGTTGTGGAGAGGTTAAAAAGAGAAGCCTAGGAAATGAGACTTTATTAGTTACTCTACTCACTGAAACAGCTGTTGTATCCATTTTCCAAGATTCAGCATGAAATGTTGTGTATAGTTTTTTGCACCATACGATACAGAAGCACTTAAATTCCAATGCTGGGACAACCAAAGGGTCACTTAATATGGTCACCTTAGAGTGGTCTGTACCAGAGCATTCAAAGGACAATGGAGCTATGGAGTATATTTCTATAAAAGTTATTATTTTATTACCAGGAAGGTAGCTTAGCTAGGTACCATCTTTGTAGAGAGAACCGTTTCTGTTCTCTGGCTTTTATAATCTTAGGGCTGTTCAAGAGTCAGTTCATTAACTAATGAACGAGTAATTTAAAAAACAGCAACACAATAAAGTGAGCGTTCATTGAATAGAATTGATTTATGTATGGAAGCAGACTGAAACAGCGTCCTCATCAGCGATAACTTCTAGCCACAGTATTCCTTGAGAACTGCTGAGCCAAACACCACTTAGCACTGCCGCAAAAGTTTCTCAGAAACATAATCTGGATGGACAAGGTCTTGCTCTGCCTTTCCTTCCCCTCTAGATACGGAAAGCTAGCGCTCTTCATTAAGTTCTTTCCAACATTACCTGTTAATTGCTCAGGCAATATCTGACCATGTTTTTTTCACAGCATAGTATGTCCTCATCCCAGGAAAAGATCCATATGTTTCAGAGTCAGTAAAATCTGCCAATACTTAAAACAAATTAAGAAGCCTCTGGATATGACAGATCTCAGAAGAGACAGTTTCACTGGAAGTCCCACTCTCTGACATGACTATGGGATTAAAATAAAAGTAATCATCTGATGATTTATTTAGTAAACATTCAATACAATCTGTCACCTACATGTGATAGCAACAGAAGCCATCTCTACACAAATACATTTTAAATGTGCTTAAATGCTTAAACTTTGAGATGTAATGACATCCTTAAATGCTCTCGACCCAGTCCCAGCCTGCATTCCAAGAAAGCACCAAAACACCTGAACACAGGATGCGCAACCCAAGTTTGCACAGGTGTTTTTGCTGAACTCGCACAGAACATGAGGAAGGTTAAAATTACACCACTTGGCCATGCTACCGCAGTCCTGCTACTTCTGAGTAAGCAATCCAGCTGCTTACACGTATTCTCCAAATCAAAGAGAATACATGCTCAAACCACAATCACAGCAGGCTGGCCCTCTGCTCTCAAAGGTTTGTATTTTACTTTTAAACTCATTGTGAAAGGGGTAAACAAGTCAGCGTTCCTTAAAAATTACCCCGAACTTGAAATAAGCAGTCACCTGTGGTTTCTAGTTACTTCAGATAAGAAGTCCACTCTGTTTCCATATGGCTGTCAGGTATGGAGAGCAGAACTTGGAGCATGCCTTATTCTGAGGTCCCTGCAATTAACTTGGTGACATTTGCATTTCCTACACGTCAGCACAAGATGCCAAGTGACGGAGCCTCTCGGCTGTCAGACAGTGCTTTGGAATTTTGCTGAGGGCTCTGGCTGAGCCCTTGCTGTAATACAAAGGCTTTAAAGACAGTAAATTGAGCATGAGAAAAAGCTATGTCTGAAGCAAGAGCTGTAAGAAGGAGAAGTAGGGGAAAAGACTGCCCTTTAAAACAATCAAGTTGTTAGGTTTCTGTTAATGTGCTCCATTGCTAAATATGAACTGAGAACTGTCTGTCTACTTGTCATAGCTGGCTTAATCACCAGAATTGAAAGAGGACTTTAATGCCCATTAAAATCAGATTAAGATCAGCAACTTGCAGTAAGCAGCAGTGATGACAGCTGTATTGATGGCTGGAGGTTAACTTTGTTTTACGTTAAACAGTTACATCTAGCTTTGACAGCAACACACTCTGGGCACAACATGCCAGGATCTAACCCCACGCTGCTCTAAGTAGAAGTGGGAGGCAGGGAGTGTCCTACATGAACAAGAAACGCAAATGAAATAAAAGAGCAGAGCACCTCAGGGTTGCATGCTTGGGTCTCTCCCAGTTGCCTCACCTTCCAGATGTATGCGTTGCAGTCACTCGAACCACTGACCAGGAACTGGTCGTCTGGGCTGGTGCTGGATTTGATGTAAAAGGTTGAATTCTGGTGCCCACTGAAAACTGCCACTGTGAGGGGAAAAGAAAAAAAGAAAAAAAAAAACCCTCTCAGTGCACAGCCATGAAGTCAGTTGCGCAACCAGGGCTGATCTTACAGGCTTTTCCTGCCTAGCCACATATCCTCTGGAGAAAGTGGTTGCACTGCTCCCTTGCTCTGGGGATCTGGGGCAGGAAGTTCTTATTACTCAACTGGAGCCCTTCAGGCTTCCAAAACAAAGCAGATTTACCTGAACAGCTTTCTCCACAGCATTAGGAAGCAGTGGCAGTTTCATTAAACCTTTAGCTTCACCCGTGCCACAGGCAGGCCAAGACACGACCTGGGCTGCCCCACTACTCTGGTTAAGGCACCTTGCCTCTTCCTCTCTCAGCTGCTACCACTAGCCCCACTTCACTAACAGAGGCAGTCGCACAGAAAGCAAAGCAAGGGCCTTCTTCCACCCAGGTGGCAATGCAGATGCTTGCTGCTCCTTCCTCCTGCTGCCATCATCTTTATTTCATCACAAAATTTGCATTGTGTCAGCCACACTCACTAGTTGCCTATACTTAAAGCCTCAGTAGTGTTTGCCAAAGCCTTGAAACCATCACCCCAAATGGCTGCTGTTTCCCCTATTGCAAGGACCGGAGGAGCCAGCAGTTGGAACAGGAGCTGAGTGTATTCGGCCGCACTACATCCCATCCTCTCATTGGGGCAGAAATGGCAAATTTCCTGATGTAGTGCCAGGCAAGGCTGGCACCCCCTTGACTAGCCCTGTTTTAATAGCGTTTCTGGCGAAGGAAGCGACCCCACAGACCAGAGGACAGGTGACTGCCTTTGGTGGACTTTGAAAAGTTGCAAGACTCCAGGAGATCCCTTGGTTTGCACCCACAGCTTTCTCAGCGCAGCAGTTACAGGACCAGGGAGTCCTTTCCTAGGCCAGACCTACTGGCAAGTCCTGTTACAGTGAGGATTTCCTCGTCTCCCTGCAACCTAAAGCTGCCTGCATACCAGATAAGCGCAGCCACAATTGGGGTGCAAGCAGCAAGCCGGCGAGTGAGGAGAGAGGCACCAACCCACAGGCAGGTGCTGCCCTCTGCGGGAACATTAGCACACTGAGAAGCCGCACATGTTTCATCCAGCTGGAAGAATTGAGATTGCTTGCTCGGGTTTTATCGGCTGCACACAGAAGGCAAGAGCTCCATGTGGAGGCTGAGGGCAGCATGCCCTGTGCTTTGGAGAGAGCCCACTCCTGGATGGGGGACAGATCAGTGAGTGTATTACCATAGCTCAGTGGTGGCACCCAGGGTTAGCCTCAACAACTGACCTATTAATATTTTCTACTTGCACCACTTCTCAACTCTGGAAGCGTTCCCACCCACCAGACTGCCTTCCTGAAGAGCAGACAGAAGGACACATTGTTCATTTAATTTCAGTTAACTGAGAGACTGAGAAAAGGAAATGGTAACTAAATCATGTCCCTGGCTGGAATGTATCTAACAAGTTTTGCCACTTTCTGAGAAGTGGCCATAGGCCTATGACATAGTAGCTTAGTGCACTGAAGTCTGTGGGCTGTCTTGTCCACATAAAGGTCACAGATGAAGAGCTGAAGGAATCTAAAAAGCTGAAGCATCTCCACAATATGCTGGGGTTGCTTTCTCCCAGAAACTGTGGTAGAAGCTAAATTTAAAAGACAGCTTAAAATATCTGAATATGACCATTTTTAATGGATTCGTATCAAAGAGCTTGAAAAGTCAGTGATTGCCAGTAAGCAGAATATTCAAACTTGCTTCAGGTGGATAGCAGCTGGACACTAGCCACTCCTCACCAGATAACCATGCAAACTACCCTTACTCTCAGTCTGGGTGAACCAGTATCTGCACTTATGTAAAGTTTTTGTGCTATTACTTTTATGTGGATGGCTTAACACAAAAGATAAACAGCCTTTGTAACAGATGCCTTCCCTCCTAGACAACTTTAAGCATAAGAACATGGAATAGGTTTTCTAAGCATTCAGGCTGCTCTCTCTAAGTGACAGGGAGATACTCCTCTTTCTGTACTCTGTAACACCTATTTTTTTGCAGCTATTTCCATAGATATAATGCTTACCTGGAATGGTCCTTAAACTTGTCATATTGAACATGTAGATACTGTCATCAGTGCAGTTAGCAAACAGATTAGTGCCAGTGGAGTCCAAAATGAGGCTAGAATATCCTATAGACAGAGATAAGTTCTTCATAAGACATAACTCCACAAAACACATTTTGGAAAACAGGCATTCTCAAAGAAATGCCTAGAGAAGGAAATTTGGAAAGGACCTGTATCACATATGAGATTGTAATTGGAAAGTTTATTTGTTTGACAGAGCATTTGCTGGAGAAGGAAAGTTTCTAGCATAACATCTACATTTTCTCATGAGGATTCAGGGTGATATTTAGAGAGGAATCTCACCTGCAGAGCAATTTACTTCATAGTTTCAAATGGATAACAGGAACAACCACTTGTAAAAGCAGAGATTAAAAATAAATAGAAACACTCATGCTTTGGTAGAATAAGCCATCCTCTCATTTGCTAGTGATTTAGGTTCAAGAAATATCTTTCCCTGCAGGCAAATTATTTCACAGCCAGCTTCTCAAGGATTTCCCTCATGTTCTCGGGACTGACACTGACCATTACCGAGTCAAGACAGTTGATTAGACAAGTCATCAGGAATTACTGTGTTGCATCAGACCATTGTAAGGAGTTAAGATACAAAGAAGCACAGAGCAACACGAACAAGAGTGCTCTTGTTTTTGATAACACAGCTTAAGTATTGCTCGACTCTGGAAGGTTATAATGTAAAAACCCAGTCCGGACTGTTGTCTTTGCAAGATACAATGCAAAGAAAGAGTTCAAACTGATTTCTACTTGTGCATCAAAACGACTAATGAAATTCTACCTCAAGAGCTGTGTTATTCCCTTATCTACATTTCTGAAAATGCACTGCTGAAGTTTATGCAAGTCTTTATCATCAGTTCAATGATACAAAAGTGGGGCACTTTCACTCTTCAACTTGAAAATTTGATATTTGCAATCAAAATGCCCTGCTGACCTTGTCAGTCTGATCAATAATTGCCTAAAAATATAAGAGATGGCACTGTCAGTACTTCTTAAATTCATTTTGCACTTTAACAAATACATCCTCCAATAACTTACCAAGTTTGCGAGTACTGGTCCCAGGGTAGCAAAAAGACTTGGAAGGCACTGGGTCCTGACGGTAAGCTGCATAGTTCTTGCGCAAGTCCCATACTTTGATCACACTGAAATACAGAAGCGCAAGTGTCTCCAACTTCAAAATTTCTTTTGTAATGCTGATAGAGCCTTCTAAGAGCACAGGAAGACAGGTTGCTCATTACCAAGGAGTGTCCAGTGCTAAGGAGTACAACTGAGCAAGAGTAGAGCAGGGACATGCTGAAAGCAAAACAGTTGCTTTGCTGGTTATGGATGAGGAAGCATCATTGTATTCTGTAACTAACACAAGATACAACATGAGCCCACAAGTCCCCATTCTTCAACTAGTAACAGGAAATACAAGGATGCCTTTGTAGTTCTAAAAATTAAGTTCTTCAAGATTTTTCTTGCTCTCTAGGACCAAGGCTCTCTCATTAGCCATAGGCAGGAAAGTCAATCTTATCTGCCTCAGAAAGGCTCTGACCACATAGAGCCTGTTGAGGAATGAAGTTTTGAGAGGGTAGTCACCATGGTAATCAATGAGACTGTTTGCTTGAGCTCCAAGATGCTGCAACAGATCTGGCACCTAAAAGAATGCATTCTTTGTAACTCAAGGCAACATTTTCTCAAGCATGCCTACACATATCCAGGCACCAACCACCCACTCGCATCCCAAAACAGCTCACTGTCTAACAATGGTCTGTTTACTTGACGCCCAATACGTCCATGAGAATAGAGATTATAAGAACTGCTTTTGTTCTGCCCCATAGCTAAGACACTAAAATGAGCGTTTACCACATGCACAATCTGTCCCAGCACTGCCATCTCCAGTAAGGAAGAAAAGCAGCATTCAGCTTTGCGAAAGCAAGCTGGCAGCGTAGCTCTGCTGATTCTACCTAGTAGCAACTATGGCTTTGTGGGCCACTGTGTGATCTTAGGAAAAAATCACCCAAACTTTTTCCGCCACTAAGAACAAACAGAACAGACAGAAAAGCAGGCATCCTCCCTCTTACCCATCAACAGCTCCTGCAGAGATAAGAGTATGCTCGTCCTGAAGCAGCACCACAGTTACACTCTGCTGGAAATCCTTAAAGGGAAAAAAAAAAACCACCACAACTTTATTTTCTTTCATGGTCATCAACACCTTGCTGCTTAGTACAAGGCCAAGTGAATACCAAGGAAACCTCCTCCTAGCCAGGCAGGAGAACCTGGAAATACCACATGCCATCTAGGACACAACAATCCTTCAAACACTCCCACCAGAGAAATTGCCACTGAGCAGTAAGTACGTAGGCAGCAGTCTGAGGTTATACCTTTCAGATAAGAGAGCTGCCTTCACCACAAGGTTTAATAGATTAAATAAAACCCGGTCTTACTCCGGTAAACCAGTCATTTGTGTGGTCAAATTAGGGAGGGAAAAAAAAAGAAAGAAAAAGAATTACAACCCTCCCAACCTCCCCCCTCAAAAAAGGAATGCTGGATCACTCTTCTCCTCTCTGAAAAAAAAAAGATGTATTTTCACATGGCATTTGCATAAGGATGGCTTTGATGGCATATGGGTTGTTCGACAACTAGGCAATGCCTAAAATTAGCCATAGCAAGCAACCATGGCACAAAAACCTATCTTGGCAAAGATTAATTGAAGCAGTTACCACATTCAAGCTAAATATTTCTCATGATAATTACTTAGGAAGACTTTTATGAATAACATTGTCCTTGGAAGACAGGCCTACATTTCATCTGTTCCCCAGATACCTACCACCAAGGGAGCAAGTCCTTTTAGGTTCTGCCTCCTCTTCTTCAGTTTAGAAGGAGTCTGCTTGTCAACCACATTGTGTGCTCCACTGATTTGATTCACTTGCCTATAAAATCCATCTGAAAGAAATCAAAGACATCTCAATTAATAGTTTCTACGCAAATTTGCCACCACTTTAATAAAACAGGCAGCACCTTGGAAAAAATCCTAAAAAGTGGCTGAGGATAACCTTTAAGATCATTCATGTAAGCTGAAAACAAAAACTGTTAGTTATGTACAAAACCAATAAGAACACAGTAAAAACCAGGAGCACATATTGCAAAAAATTGTAGAGGTCAATGTAGCGTGGACACTGAAGCTAGAACTGGCCTAGGCAGGCTGCCTTTGGAAATCAAAACCCCTTGGTCTGGTCTTCAGCATGCATCCTTATCTGGAGTGTTCAACCCACTTCACCCCGAGCAGAACTGTACTCACAGGTAGGTTTCCAGTGCTTTTACACCCTACTTCATAATTTTCTATTAGCCTTTTGTCTGCTACTCCTCACTTTATGAAACTTACTACTTTTCTAGAGTAAAGTGACTTTTCCACTTTTTTCCCCTATACCTCCCACTTCAGTCATGTGGAGCCTCCCTTTTCAGCCACTTGCCAGTTTGGAAAGCCAGGGAACCTGGAACAGATGGAAGTGTGAGACATGTTCTGGCAACACAGGCCATGAAACTTCTGGGACAGAGCAGTGAACTGGGAAGAGGCATAAGGGTATGACACGCCTGGGGAAGGAAAAGCTTCCCCAGGAAGCAGAAAGACAGGAGCAGAATAGGCTCACTCTGCATTTAGTAGGTGTTCCCACAATACATTCAGTTGTTCCCAGCACTGACATGCTCCTTTGCTCCTGCACTTTCTGCCTTCCTTCCTACTCTGTCAGCTTTGTTTTAGTCTCATGCAATGCTACAGGCTTGGGGAGGAGTGGGTGGAAAGCTGCCCAGCAGAAAAGGACCTGGGGATGCTGGTTGACAGCCAGATGAACATGAGCCAGCAGTGTGCCCGTACAGCCAAGAAGGCCAACAGCATCCTGGCTTGTATCAGGAACAGTGTGGCCAGCAGGAGTAGGGAAATGATCGTGCCCCTGTACTCGGCACTGGTGAGGCCACACCTCGAATACTGTGTTCAGTTTTGGGCCCTTACTACAAGAGGGACATCAAGTTGCTGGAGCATGTCCAGAGAAGGGCAATGAAGCTGGTGAAGGGTCTAGAGAGCAAGTCTTATGAGGAGCAGCTGAGGGAACTGGGGTTGTTTAGTCTGGAGAAGAGGAGGCTGAGGGGAGACCTTATCGCTCTCTCCAACTACCTGAAAGGAGGTTGTAGTGAGGTGGATGTTGGTCTCTTCTCCCAGGTTATTAGTGATAGGATGAGAGGAAATGGCCTCAAGTTCCATCAGGGCAGGTTTAGAATGGATACTAGGAAAAAATTCTTCACTGAAAGAGTGGTCAGGCATTGGAACAGGCTGCCCAGAGAGGTGGTGGAGTCACTATCCCTGGAGGTATTCAGAAAACGTGTGGACATAGCACTTGAGGGCATGGATTAGGAGGCATGGTGGTATTGCGTTGATGGTTGGACTTGGTGGTCTTAGAGGTCTTTTCCAACCTTAATGATTCTACGAACCCTCTGAATGGCTCTGACCTAAGCACTCTCCCAGCCCATCTATCTCCATGCTGTCCCACACAAGGATGTATTCTGTACCCCCTTATCTCCTTACCAATACACAGAGTATTATGAGGACAGTACATATGTCATGCCACAAATCAGAGTGTTACAAAGTGGAAAAACACATTAGACACAGAAAAAATAGCTATTCTACCCTTTTACTACACTAAAGCAGTCCAGTGTTATCTGACCATCTTCTTACTGAAGTGTTGCCTATATTGTAATCAAAAGCATTAGTCCAACATTACATCTAAGTACTACTTTTACATGAGATACCAAGCTTTTTTGATACGTATCTGAAAGTTTGGTTACCTTTCTTGTTGCATCTGGTATCCCAAACCATGATGTTTCCGTCTCTACCCCCGGTACAGAACACAGCTGAAGGAGAAAAAAGAGTGCTATTAGCTTCCAAAAGTGTCAATTTAATTAACTCAATGCAGTACAATGCCATCTATGTGGCATCTCTTTTGCCCCAACGCTCGGGGCGCCAGTCCTGGAAATACAAAAATCAGGCCAGTGTTCTGCCATGCTTTTTGACTAGTTTCCTTATTCTTCCTAGTCTGTCTTTACTACTACTCTAGAGAAAGCAGCTTATGAAAAGAGTATTTACACACTGATGTATAGAAGTAAGGACTGAATGATTTCAATATTATGTCTTAAACTTGCCCAAGATGAGAAATGTGCAGATCATGTCACCATGAAGTTCCAACAAGTTAGTTTTGCTTCACTGGCTAGGTTGCTGCTCACTCTGCCTCTGCCCTTTTTTAGCCCGAAAAGTACTGATTTGCCAGGGGAGAAGAAGAAGGAAAAAACCAGACAACAGGGAACATCACCATTTACCTTTCTCAAATCTAGAAAAAGCAACTGATTTGAGGCTACACTGATGACCTTTGCATATGCCAAGAAGCTCCCCGGCTGTCACATCCCACACCTTGGCTGTCTGGTCTCCTGAAGCAGTGACCTTCAGAGGAAAAAATGAAAAGCTTTAGTCATTTTCTGCACAGAGTTGCCAAAGCATTAAAAATAAAGTTAGATAGCAAAAGACTGCTTACAATCCTGTGTTCCCCTGGTACCCAGGCAAGGTCAAATACAGCATTTGAGTGAGCCTGCCATTCTAACAAGAAAACAAAAGGCAAGATTAGTTCAATGCATTGCAGCATGATATTTTGCAGAAGACTAAAGAACATCGGACACTGAAATCAGAAAACTTATCAACAGCTTGCCTTAGGCATGAAAAACAACACAGAACAATTCACCTACTACTGCTGTTCTTAGAGCATTCATACTGCTGCTTTGTAAAGACGACTCAGCAGGAAAAGATTTAAGTACTGCCTGCACTTATGTTTAAATGACTTGCAGAAAGATTTCTTTGATTCCAGCAACCTGTCACATCAAATGAAGATCACATGCTATATAACATTTACCCTTAAAGATGAGTTTGCTGGTAGTTTGAGCTTCAGTATCATACAGCCTAACAAATCCTTCTTCATTTGCAACTGCCAGTATGTGCTCCAAATTCGGGGCTGAAAAGAAATTGAGACATATTTGTCATATTATGTAGCTGATTCATAATCATGCCTCCACTCTTTGTGAAGGGCCACAGACACTTTAACAGGGTACACAGCAAATAGATAGCTGTGAAATAAACAGTATTTACATAGCAATTTAAATGTTCAAAATGCAGAAATATTGGCAACATTTTTTTTAGATGCTCTAATCAGGAACTACTATACATGGGCAATCAAATGGCTCCAGGAGCAATCTGGAGATCTTTCATCAGCTATAACAGTTCTCTAATTATAGTTTTCTGTATCTATACCACCTATCATCTACAACCTCCAGTACTTTCTATGGATCTGTGTTGGAAAAGCAGGAAGCTGCTGTGGAGAAACGTATAAGCTCACCCCAAAACTAGAGAACTGCAAATGAAAGAGTTTTGCCCTAAAGATCCAGAAGCTTCCATGCTTACTTCACTCATCACTTATTTATCATGGGGAAACGCTACATGTAACAGTCTAGTGACATCCATCCACCTCTGATTTCTACATACTATTCTCCATCCTGTTATATCTTTTGCATATTTTGAACAAAGCTCAATTCTTCATCTATGTAGCCTTGCACTGTCACCGAGAGGACACACCTTGAAACAGACAAAGCTGAAACAAAGAGACATGAAAATAAATGCTTTGTAGTTGCTTCTGTAAGGGAATACTTTCCACCAGTATACCTAGGAGCACCATGATCAGATTTGTACCACGCCTAGGTGCAAGTATACTATTACCAGCTCACTTTAAAACAAGAAACTCTGAAACACATCTTGAGACATATTGAAAAAAAAAAAAAAAAAAAGCCGACGCGGTGCCCGCAGCCTGGCCCCTCAAAGGGCCTTTCGGAAGGTGACTTTACCTGCAGAAAAGGTGCAGCCGAAAGGAGGGACCGGCGTTCCCGTTTCCCCGTAAGACAGGTGGTCATCTTCTTGGCTGCATTGGTAGCTACCCAAGAGATGCTGCAGGGGAAGCGGCGAGGACCGACCTACAACGAGACAAACGGATCGTAACGGCTCAGACGCGAGGAGCCCCGAGGCCCCCACGGCGGCTGTGGAGGTGCCCGAACCGCCCACTCGGCTGTCGCGGGGGTCTAACCCGGGGGCTCCGAGACCACTGTCACGCCTGCGGGCGGCCGGGGCTCACGCCGCCGCCGTCCTGCCGCCCGGGGAAGAGGCAGCAGCAGCGGGGAGGACCGTGCGGGACGGGACGGGAGGGGAGGGCCGCGGTACTCACGGGGCGGCGCGGCCGAGGCACGGCGGAGCAGCGCGCGGCACAGCATAGCTAAGAACAACCGGCGCCCGCGCGAACCCGGCTCGTGGCGCCAACTCCCGCCACCGACCGACCCGCCAGAACGCGCCTCGGCCCCTCATTGGTCAGCAGGAGCCCGCTACGCCGCGCCCTCTTCCTCTGATTGGGTGGCGCAACCAAAAGGGGCAGAGCTTCAGGCCACACCCACCCCGCCGTGGTCTACGGGGACGCGGCCTCTGCGAGTGGCCGCGGCCGGGGTGGCGGCTGGCGTGCGCACGCGCGGCGGCCTCGCGCCTGCGCACAAATGGCGGGGCGGTAGTGCGGCTGCCCCTGGGCTGTGGTGGCGGGAGGGGGACTGCGCATGTGCACCACCGGGGCGGGGACCGGGACCGGGACCGGGTCCGGTATGGCTGCCAGCGCCAAGTCCTTCCTGGCCGATGCGGGCTACGGCGAGCAGGAGCTGGACGCCAACTCCGCCCTTATGGAACTGGACAAAGGTGAGGCCGGGCGGGCTTGGTGTTGACGCCGGTCTGGGGCTGCCCGCCCGCCCGTCCTGCGCGGCTGCCGTTAGGGCCGTTGGCTCCCGCTCTCTGCCCGCCGCCGTCCTGTCCTTCGCTTCCCAGCGGTTGGGAGCTTCGTTTTGTGCCCCTTTACGCGAGCGGGGGGCGGAGGGAGGACCCGGTTCTGAAGGTCCTCGGTAATTACTGTTCTCTTGTTTAGGCCTCAGGTCTGGCAAGCTCGGGGAGCAGTGTGAAGCCGTCGTTCGTTTCCCTAGGCTTTTCCAGAAATATCCTTTCCCTATTCTCATTAATTCAGCTTTCCTAAAGCTAGCTGACGTTTTCAGAGTCGGGTAAGTAGTATCAGACATTTTTTATCCATTCAAATCTCTGATCTGCAGTAACACGCTGTGTTATTGAGTGTTGCTGTGTTAGAGCTTGGGCAGTCGTGGGGTTTTTCTGCCTACTTGATAACGCCATACTGGCACCTGCCCAACTGAGGACAAGTTGTTCTTGACTGAAGCTTGCTTTCCCTCTCCGTAGCAGACTTAAGTGGCTGTGAGTGATCAGTGACACAGCTCCTTTCCATCTGTCCTGATCTGAGGATTCACTTACTAACTGAGCGATTTAAGTTTAGTGGTGTAAATTCTGCTATATAGGAATGCTCAAATGCGTAATTGATCAATAGATTGATGATAATATGTGCAAATTTCATGTTTAAGTAGTGGTAATAACAAATCCCAAAGTGTATCTTTTCCAAGTGCCTGATGTCTAAATGTTGCATGTGGTGAAATTGGAGCTACTCTGTAATAGCTTACAAAGTTATCTGTTGTTGTTGTGGAATCTTCACTGTTGGTTCCAGGAAGGAAAAGAAATTCACCTGCACCTGGCAAATAGCAATTAGACTTTTTTTGTCTTAGACCTGGACATGTTTTTTTAGCAGAATTAGATCCCGAAGCGTGTACAAAACAGGCATATGATTACGCTCCTCCTCGGTGGTGTCACCAGGTTCATTTCCCTGGAATTGGATCTAAATTTGACACTACCTCTACTAGAAAATACACCAGTAGTGTGTTAATAGTCTCTTTTTAACTAGATCAGTCTACTTAAATACACCATTTCTAAAGCAGAGACTTTCCCTTGTTTTGAGTAACTTTTAGAAGTTATCTTAATTTTGAATTTAAAGTGCTTGATTTTTTTATTGTAAAACAGCCTGATAAAGAAATGCATGTGTATTCTAATAGAAACAACTTCCTGAGGCTATGTGTGCTGAAAGTTACTCAGCAGAGTGAGAAGCACTTAGAGAAGATCCTAAATGTGGATGAATTTGTGAAAAGAGTTTTCTCGGTAATTCATAGCAATGATCCAGTTGCTCGAGCTATCACACTTCGGTATGTATTACATAAACGAACCTAATTTACTTGAAATCTCTAGCTAATTAGTGTGCTAGTCTGGAATAATGAAATCTGCAACTACCATGAATGAAGTATGGGAGGCATCTTCTACATTGATCATAGAGATAAAAGCAAAGACATCTGTCTTGGGGGGTGAACAATAAGGATCTGTGAGCAGAAGAACAAAGTTATTAACCATTTGTGACGGTAAGAATTGTGTGGATGGCGTCAGACAAATTGGAATTTGCAACAATGAAATTTTGTGTTTTCAAGAGAAGAAAAATGAAACTGTTGTATGTATAACTTAGATGGCTGTAGCTATATGCAACATATGATATACTGCATATGACATATTTAGACCAAGATCAAGAAGAAAGCGCTTTCCTATTTGGCAAAATAATTTTTGTGAACTTGTAAGTAAAACTTATGTGAACCTTGTTACACTTGCACCTGTTTTTCATTTTTTGTTGTGCTAGAAGTTTACTGCTTGTTCATCTCGGATAATAACTTCTAAGGTATTGCTCTTATATTACTGATTGCTTTGGCCTTCCTAGGAATCAAATGGAGGAAAAAAAAGTAAATTATCTTTAATGTCACTGGCCTGCTGTTTTGGTGTCTGTATCTCTAATGGAATTTTATTGCTTGATATTTGTGTGTAAATATTTGCATACAATTCTTGCTAAAATTACCGTCAGTGCAAATCCTGCATTCATTCTTTTAATTGGATTATGCTAAATATGTTTGAAAAGTATCTTTGAGATATTCTTAGTAAAAGTGTAGATGCTTTGATTTCCTCCCTTTTTAGCAGTTCAACAAAAGTTATTACACTGTTCCCAATAATAACCTTACCTCAGATCAGCAAATGATCTTAGAAACAAATGATGGAAGTCAGACATTTGCTTGCTTGATCATAGTAACACAGAGTTTCTAGAAACTCCGTGTTCTTAGCATGTAGTTAACGTTTATGACTGTTCAGACATTTGTCACTTATTTACTTCTGCAGTCTTAATTGGGAGGAGAGTGGAAACAGTTAAATGTTTTTTTTATCCCCCTAGACTACCACATTTCTGATTTTAAATTCCCTGATGTGTACTTCATATCTGTCTGAAAAGAGCCATCAGTACATTTTAGCATTAAATGTGTTGTAAAAATTGTTGTAAAATTGTTGAATGTAAAAGCATCTTAAGAATGCTCGATGTTCCTAGTGTCATAGTGCACTTGTAATTTTATAAGGATTATTGATAAGTTTCTCACTGTGCCCATTTCAAGCTAAAAGGTACCAAAATATAGTTAATTTTTATTAACCCATTAGCATAAGCCTCATGACAAAATTTTAACCTTTTAGTTATATGCCTACTTTTAGCATTTGTTTGTTTCTGTAATAGACATGAAAAAGCACATATTTATATAAGAAATTTAGTCTTTTTAGCAGTCCTTTTACATTTCTGTTTGGTTTCATCTTGCACTTCTTCATGATCATTTTGTCCTGAGTTTGCTGTGATCTGTTTCTGTAGGATGTTGGGCAGCATGGCATCTATTATTCCAGAAAGGAAGAATGCACATCACAGTATTCGCCAGAGTTTGGATTCCCATGATAATGTGGAAGTTGAAGCTGCTATATTTGCTGCTGCCAACTTTTCTGCACAATCAAAGTAAGATGTCATTTTTTTATTTTTCGTATTACAGAGGAAGGAAACTCCATTGAAACTGGCATTCACAAAACTTAATATTTTCTTCTGTCATGCTAGCCATGTCATTTATAGCAAAGCGTTTAATTATGTGCCATAACAGTATTGTAAAGAAATCTGAATACAAGTTTAACAGAAATCTTTTTTTTTTCTGAAATACAAATGGAAAGCTCATAAATATGGGAATGAAAAGTGGATAGCAGCTTTAATCAAGGATTACTTTACAGAAGTTGTATTAGGCAGCTGATTGTATTGCTGCTTGTCACTTTGACACGTTTGAAAGACTCCGTTTTATCATTTGATCATGTCTATGTACAGGGTTCTAACATGACTTAGGTATTGGCAAACAGTCTTGTAAAAGTTTTTATTGGTAAAATGCATTGTTGGGTAGTTCAGTTGATCTTTATTTTAAATTACTTTATTATTAATTATTAATATTTATTTATTAAATGAAGAAATTCACCTGGTGCTTTGTATTTTCTCTACAGGGATTTTGCTGCAGGAATATGTAATAAAATCAGTGAAATGATTCAAGGTACATACACATATTGAATGATAAAGGGAAAAGCTCATAATTTCTTTGACAATTCTTTATTATCCGTATGTAAATATCAGGTATCAGAATACTGTTGCCTTTATCCTCAAATTATTCCAGTTTTTAAATTAAATTAGCTAACCAATAATCTAATGTCTAGCTCTTGTGTCCTCTTAAATATCTAAGTTTTCAAAACACCTGTTTGGTAAAGATTAAAAGCTCATCTGTAGGTTGATGAATGAACTTCCGTAAGCTATTGCAGGTTGCTTCAGATGAGTTAATATGTGTAGTACCTGTAACAAAGCAAGGAGCAACCTTCTCCAAGAACCATGGAAGTGCTTGATACTGCTGCGGTTTTGCTACTAGCGAGTAGATGGGTTATTTGAAACTAATGCAAGTGTCTGCACAATCTGTGTTCAGCAGTGGTAGCAATGCAGACATATTTTGTGCCCCCGTACTACCAAAAGCTGGTACAAAGGACTAACTCTGCCTATGTCTGTCCTTGTTGCAGGTCTAGCCACACCTGTGGACTTGAAATTGAAGTTGATCCCTATTCTACAGCACATGCATCATGATGCTAGCCTGGCTTCCAGCTCCCGGCAGCTGCTTCAGCAGCTGGTAACATCATATCCCTCTACCAAGATGGTAATTGTTACTCTGCACACCTTTACTCTGCTTGCTGCTTCTTCTTTGGTTGACATTCCTAAACAGGTAATTCTTCCTAATTTATTCCTTCAATTTAAAGTACAAAGTACATTTAAAAAACCATCAGATTCTAGCTGATGCCAAAAATAAATCATGGTGGATATGCTAGGATGGCTGTTCCTATGTGCTATAGAGAAAGAATACCCTGAAAACTGCTGCTGCTTCCATATTTTTTGCCCTCTGGTCTCATTTCCAGATTACCCCATCAAACACAGGACCCCTTCTTTACAGATCATAAACTGCCTGTCTGTAAGTCAACTGGGATGGAAATCAGCTAGGATCCATCAGCATTTAGGATAACAAACACCCTGATTTTTCCTGAAAACATTTCATCTTACCTGTAGAACCCAGACTTCACTTTTCACTGCTGTATGTTCTCTTGCGTTCTGGGTGTGCCTCTTCCCTTCCTTGTAGGCAAGCAAACGAATATTTCAATAGCATAGAGTGCATTTAAAGATTTATTTCTTGAAGAACTCTGAGGAATTTGAATGTGTTGCTGTAATTTAGGACTATAAACCAAGTTGTGGGAAAGCAGTGATGGAGAAATACAATGCTTTTATGCTCTGATAGTATGTTTTGTGGACATGATTTATATAGCAAGTCTGAACACAGTGACATTTGAGATTCATCTAACTAATCCTAGCAAAGTAGTAATGAAAATTATTTGCTTTCTTTCAGTCCTGCACAGCTATGGAAGGCTGGTGTCTGTAACTGTTAGACTAATAGCATTGATCTGTCTGAAACCCCTTTTTGATATGGCTGATTTCTGTATTTCAGAGGATGCTTTTGTTAGTAATGAATCTAAGCCAACTGAAACAACAATAGAACACTCGAAGTGGCTTGGTTTTTTTTTTTTTTTTTTAAATGGTGGTAAGTGTGGTGCTTTAGGCTGTATTTCTGCAACGTAACAGCCAGCACTGCTTGAAAATTATGTAGCCAGGGTGGGAATGGAAAGCAAAACCATGGCCAGCATGTTCATGCTTTTTCACGTGCTGGCTATTCCGTCTCTAAATTTGCAGGTAATCAACACAACAAAGGATGTGCAGTTGAGTGCCACTTAATTTGAGATAAATGCTTTGGAGGGGGTGGGTAGGGGTTGGTTTTGTTTGGTTGGGTTTTTTGGGGTTGTTTTGGCAACTACTGAGACGTACAAGGTATGTGTGGCTATCTGTTAACTGCAGATCATGCAGACACCCAAATTAGCATCGAATCCCCAGAATATTTACCAGTAGCATAATCACAACAGTATGGCATGTTTACTGAGCTTATCAGGGTTGTTTTATGGTATTTCTGTGAGAACTGAAGCATGTCTCAAGGCTTCTCAGGTGTGCAAGGTGAAGTAGAGAAGGGTGCATGAACCATGAGAGCTGGGTGGTAAAAATTGGCTGTCAGACTGTTTAGCTTGCTGTGGCTTCGCAGCCTAGGTAGAGGCTTTTCCATGTGGCAAGCAGTCAGACAGATAAGGTTAGTTTTGGCTGAGTATGCTCAAAATTTCTTGGTGAGTACTCTTGAAAAGACTTCCTTCTAGTAGCATCTCTCTCTTAAACAATGGATTTACTTTCTTGCAGATCCAGCTTTTGTTGCAGTACTTGAAAAATGACCCCAGGAAGGCTGTGAAGAGGCTTGCAATCCAAGATTTAAAGTTGCTGGCCAACAAGACACCACATACATGGAGCAGAGAAAATATTCAGGTTTATACTTTTTTTTTTAGCTAAAGTTTATTATGAAACTTTATAATTAGTTGTGGAATTCTTTCCAGAAGAACAATCTGGGAGGTAAAGAAAGGAAGAACTTACATTTCCATATCCTTAAGTTAGGCTACTCTAGGCCATTTTACAGTAAGGAAATAAGTTTTCCATCTGAAAAACTTAGCTCTCATGTCTATTATCTTATCTGAATGTTTACATTAATCTTACTATACTGAACAGATATTGATGCTCTCATGTAACAGAGACTCTCTCTGGGATTTGTCAAAGCATGTCATCCAGCAAGGTATACTTAGAAGGACAAATGTAGCCTTGACTTAATTTCTTAGGATTAATGGCTCATTTTTAGTAGTATCCTTGTGACTCCTGTTGTATGAATGAGACCCTATAAGGTGTTTATAGTGCATCTGTGTTATTTGGGGAAATACTTGTTATATTGCAGATAGTATTGCTGCTTTCTTCCAACCACAGTTGCATATGAGCATTTTTTTCTCCTGTCTTTCCATTTTTTCTGGTAGAAATGTTTATAGCAAGAAACTTGATTAGATGAAAATTCTAATGGAAAAGTAAATACTTCAAGAACTTTATGGCACAGGCTTATAGCTCTGCTTTTTCTGGGTCTTTTTTCTTTGTTTTTACTACTCTTAGAAGCTAGGTTTGCTATATGCTGTGGGGCATAAGGCAGCTGGGAGGAAAAACTATGCGGATTTTTGTTAATAATCATGAGAAATAAAGCATGTTTTGCTTTGTCTCCAATTCTTAGCTAAAATGATTTGGTGTGTGCAGAGGTTTTTATTTTAGTGAACTGCTTTATTCTTCATAATGGATTAATACCAGAAATTTATTTCCTGTTAGGAATGTTAAGGAATTCCTTTAATGGTTTATGGATTCTTTGCAGTGCAAATGCTACTCTATACCATTATGCCTTGTTGGTAGTTATCTTTGTACAAGCAAGACACATCAGTAACATGGCTTTCATCATTACATAAGTGTCTTAAAGTAGGTGTCCCGATGGTTGAAATGCGTAGGTAAAAGTTCCACTGATGTCAGAACTAAAGTAGTGACTGGGTTAGAACAGAATTAATTGACTGAAGCTTGCTAATGTTTGCTGAATGACATGCAGTAGTAATGAGAGTTTTTTTTGACTTCTGAAATACATAGTCAACATTTTGAGTTGGGTAACTCTTTTCCATACGTTGAAATGACTTGATAATGCTTGTACAACACGGACTGGAAGAGACCCCTCTTTACTCGTGGCAAAACCTGCTTCTTGTACCTTTTCACCAACAAGAGTTTCAGCAGTGCGAACTTCTTCAGCGTTTTGGGACTGTCTGTGTAGGTCAGGCAGGAGGCTTGATCTCTGAGTAGTGGAGACTTCACTGACTTCCAGACATGAGCTTTAGAAGCTGTTGCTGTTGATGCTTAGAGCAGTCCTCCTGACTGTGAAGGTAACAACCAATCTGCAGTCCATCTTGTGAATTCTTCTGTGCTCCTGGCATCCTTCATAGTTACTGTTTCAAACATGCTCTGTGAGTGGTGATCTAATAGCAGTGGACTAAAACATCGGTGTCTTGGGAGACATCAAGACTCATTTTCAACCCTAATCACTTTATCTTCTTCTGTCTGTTGATGCCGTGCTGTTCAGTAGATTAGCAAAGTACTACATTGGTACAAATTACAAGTTTATTTGGAACTTCCCCATACACCATACAAGAACATTCGTATGCCTGATAAGACATCTATTTGGGGTTTTTATTTGTTCTGTGAAATTAATTCTGGGTTGTTGTTCTTACTCAGTTACCTTATGTTATAATGCAGCTTTGGCACTCTCTGAGGCAGAGTATACTTATATTTTCCATTTGTCTCTCATTGCTTTCACGTGTTGACCAAAAATAGCCTCTAAAGCCAGTGGATGACTAAGTTGTGGACTCTGTTGGCATAATAAATCTGAGAACAATGTGGATTTTAAGAGTTTTTCCAATTTGGATATGGTAAGGCCTGAGGAAATCTGGCAAAAAGTACAAAAGTATGACAGGAGCTCTACTATAAATGAGTTAAAAAATAAAGTATGCTCGAAGATGTTTATCAAGAAACTTCAACTGTGTTCTGTTGGACACCAGCACTGGTAAAGGAAATGACACTTGGAAGTTTGCTCTTTGGAGATGTATACTTACATAAAACTCCGCAGATTATCATAAGGCAAAACAATCCGTATACCTCTAAGACTGGAGAACTGTCTTAATCTTTTGCAATATTTGATCAAAGAGACCTGATAATACTCTTGCCACTGATTTTTAATTAATAAATGATTTATAATTGGTGCTTCCTAGCATATGAAGCCCACCATCACTTTTCTGCAAGCCATGTCCTCAAACATGCTTCAGGAGACGACTTCTGACTTTTGATTTCAGTGTAATATTTTCTGTGGAAAAATTTTGACTCTCAAGACTTTTCACAGAGTGCAACTAAATGTTTAATACAAATAGCTTGTGGAACTTCCTTCCCTTTGTATCTTTTCTCCTGCTAATCTTTAGGCACTCTGTGAATCTGCTCTTCACACTCCTTATGACAGCTTGAAACTGGGCATGCTATCTGTTCTTTCCACATTATCGGGGACAATCGCTATTAAACAGTACTTCAGCAGTGCTCCAGGTAAGAAAACTGGATTGGATTATTAGCCAACCCATTGGAAATGCCAAAGATGTCTACTGATAATCAATTTCATCTAAACACTTTGTAGAATATTCTTAAATTATTTTTGGACTTCAGAACGTTAGCTGAGAGTCAAACTGTGTTCATCATATGTAAACCTGAAATGGGATACTGTATACCCATGAATAGTCATAGTCCAAAATTTTTGTTCTGGATTTTGTGGGTAATACACTACGTGAAAGGGTTTTTTACCTTTGGCTCCTCCACTTTTCTTCACAAAATGAAGAAATGTAATGCCTCTCAAATGGATGACCTGCATTCTGCTTAAGGTGTTTTGGAACCATGGATCTGCATAGTTTTTGAGTGCCATGGAGACTTAATGGTGTGAGAGTAGGCTGGTGTGTTACCCTGGCACAGTGAAGCTATGCCACCCTTGTGGGAATGACCTGCTTCAGTACCAGGTGAATCCTTCTGCCTTGTGACTATATTTTGGAGAAACAGAGTAGACATTTTGAAGTGATTCAAGGTATCTTGGTCTTGAAATGGTGATGATACTGTTTTCTTTGTTCTTGAAAGCCAGACTGCCCTAATGAGTATTATGAGCCCAACTACAAGGGCTGTAGAAATGGAGAAAGATAGTACATCCTCTTCAGTCATTCTGGCATGTCTTCATAATTAATGTGCTCACCAGCTTTTTAAATCAAATGTAATATTTCTTAAGGCACTATTCTGAGTCCCTGAAACATCAGCCTTCAGATCCAAATATACTTTGTCATGTATGTCTAACTTGTATAGTGTTCAGGAATGGAGGGAGAACCTCTGAACGTGGGGAGAGAAAGAGAGAAAGTATGTTTCATCTTGTCCTTTAAACATACGGAAAAAAAATAATCCTAAGGCAATATAGATTTTTTTCCAGAAATATACTTGACAAGATCTGTGGTGTAATTATGGACTATGCTGTTTTATGTCCTGTTTGCCTTGTCTTTATGTAGGAACAGCAGCTGCAACTGCAAGATCGTTTGATTTAGTAAAACTAGCGCAGGAATGCTGTTACCATAATAACCGTGGCATTGCAGCTCATGGTGTGAGAATTCTGACTAATATATCAGCCTCTTGTCAGGAAAAAGGTAAATGAAAGCAAGGACAATGAAATGTGTCTGTTTACAGTCAGGCTGATGCACTTAACATGTATTAACTGGTCTTGTCTGTAAATCTGTCTGATCCTTTGTGCTGGTTAGGTAGAATGGGGACTATAGTAGAAAATATTCTCTATGATTTTATGATTGGGAAGATTCCATCATAATCTATTTTAAAGAAAATTAATGGGCACAGTAGAGCTTGTGCTAAATGCTTGTCTTGCCTTTGCTGTAAGACTAATGAATTGTCTGTCAACTTTTGACACAAAGTCTGTTGCAATTAATTACAAGGCATCTAGAAGTCTTAGTCCAGAGATTTATGCACACTCTACAAATGTCACAGTTGGTGTGACAGCTGAATAGTTACCTAAGGCATGGAATGGCAGGATTGTTTCTAATCAAAATAAGGTAAGGGAGAAGTATTAGAAAGATGCTTGCACTGGTGTTGCAGTCATGACAGATAAGTATCTCACCAGTTATGGTCTGAAAATGTAACAGGGAACTAACTACCTCTGTTCTTCTTTTCTTAGATCTTCTGCCTTTGGAGCAAGATGCAGTTTTTGGCTTAGAATCTCTTCTTGTTCTTTGTAGTCAAGATGACAGTCCAGGAGCTCAGGCAACCTTAAAGGTGACAGAATTGTTGGTTTGTTTTTTTTTTTTTTGTCTTGTCTTTCCCTATTCCCTAGCATAGCTGTAAGTTACAGTAATAGCTTGTATAACAGAAGGGCTAGTGTGCACCAGATCCTTTCTGGTGGAAGCATAACTTACTGGAAGGAGATGAAGATTGTTCTGTGTTTTGCCCATAATCAGAGTTCAGAGCAGTAAGAAACTGAGCACAACAATATGCAACTCCTCTCAGGTCTAGAGTAAGTTGATTGTTGGGGGCACGGCACAGAAAATGCATTCGTCTTGGAGAAACAGCTGTAATAAAACATGAACTTGTATGTAGGGTAGAGGTGTCTCTGGAGGACAAAGAGAATCTTGGCAAGAACCTGCTTTTTGGAGATGAGGATGCGATGTACATAATTACAACACTCTTATGAAGTGGGGAAAATAAAAATAATAGTTTACAAGCTGCTACCAGTAGTTTTATCTAGTCCTTTGCCTGTAAGGGCGGGTAGTGTGAGAGAAGAGATTATTGTTTCTTGAATTTGTGATACGCTTTTGTGCTGTGAGCACAGGGACAGAGGCTTGGGCTCTTAAAAAAAAATCTCATCTTTTGTAGAGTACATGGTTTTGAAAATACCAGATCTTCTGTATTTCTGCAGTCATACTTGCACATAAGTGTGCCTGGCTTTTATTTTTAAGTAGATGTCATGTTTATTGTAACTGTTGATTGTGTGGATTGCAGATCACGTTAACTTGTATGGTGAAGCTCGTCAAGTGCCGTCCTCACCTGAGCCAGTCAGTAGTTGAGTCCCTGCTGACCCAATTGCACAGTGCCCAGGATGCTGCTAGGATTCTCATGTGCCACTGTTTAGCAGCTATTGCCATGCAGCTGCCTGTCTTAGCAGATGGGATGCTAGGAGACCTGATGGACCTCTATAAATTAATTGGACGATCTACCACAGATAAAAAACAGGAACTCTTGGTAAGACCTCCTTCTGGTGAATAGCCCTTGATGGATAAAGTCTATATAAACTATTGTGGATGGATTTTATTTAAAAAGACAGCTAAGCCATTTGTTAGGTCAAAGCTGATGTGCCAGTTTATAGCTTTATTTTTAGTTTTACTTTAACTTTTGACTACATAAGTCAGTGTTTGGTGTCAAAATCACATCTCAGATGGAGCTGAACTATGCAGTGTATTTCATTAGATTTTCCAGCAGATGGCACTTCTTAGACAAGCCTAGCTATTGAAATTATTGGGGTACCTGTGAAATAATGCTTTAGAAAAACAAAATGGCAGTTAGCTCAATTTATATACAGTACTCTGAAGCATATGGCTCTTAATATACTGTAAGAGATAAAAATGCTTTCATCACATCTATTTGGAAATGAATTTGAATTGTAAGAAAGAAATTACAAGCTTCGCATTAATTTATTTGGAGCATTTGAAATATCTCAGTTAAAAACCACAGTAAAGATTTTTTAAAATGAAAGTTACTTTCATGAACAAGAAGTACTTGGGTTGCCATGACTACTTATAAGACTGAGAAAAGTTCCTCAGTTAAAATGTATGTGTAATCTTCTGTGTAGTTTTGAGTCCAGAAGCAATCAGATAATTTCTGGTAGTTTAGGAAATAGAATTGGGGTTTTGTTTGTTGTTTTTTTAACCTTGTTTTGTTTAGTTCCCGAAATAAAACCTTCCTCATCCCTCTACTCTTCATTAGGTTTCTCTTGCCACAGTGATATTTGTTTCCAGTCAGAAAGCTTTATCTTCAGAAATCAAAACTGTTATTAAACAGCAGCTTGAGAATGCCTCCAATGGATGGACAGCCTACAGGATAGCCAGGCAGGCTTCCAGAATGGTAAGTGAAAATACTTGGAGGAAAATTGTTTTGTGTGTTTGGAAGGTTGCTAATGATCTATTTGAACTGGAAAAAGAAAGTAAGAAAGTAAGGACTCAAGAGGAGGAAGTGAATGGGGGCCGGGGGACACCCAAACTAAAACAAACATTTTTACCTCCTAATTCCCTGGAATGCTGATTCAGACATATGCCATTTTAGGGCAGTCATCCCATCAGGATGGCTTTTCACTTGTCTCTTCGAAGGAAGAAAGTAATGACCTGATACTTTCTTGAGCATGTGCCTGATCTGCATTGTCTAACTGTTCTTTAGAAGGTGACATAGGACATCCTGATGTGTGATTCTCTTTCTTAAATGTGAAGAAAGGAAGAAAAAAGATAACAATTTCGCTTTTCGCTTCAGTAAAGTCACAGCTGGGGTTAGAATTATGTCGAAACTCTTGTATGAGATGCTGGGGTAATTTTAAACAGGTAAAGTACGTATTGCAGAAGAGAGGACAGAGCATAGCACTGTTTTGGTAAATCAGTCAGGTTTCTTGATCTTTTTTTTGTTTTTTAGTCTGGGCTCATTTGACAGTTTTAAACCCAGTGTTTCTGTGGGGATGGAAGATATGCCTTCAGTAAAAATAAAAGTATATTTTGGCCTTTGTTTCTCAACTTGTCAAATTATCTTGTGTAAGAAAATTCTATACCTTACACAGGCTGATATTTCCATAAAATAAACATTTGTGCTTTTATTTGTTGTTAGGATTGTCATGATCAAATGATTGGAAGAAGTTTCGCTATTTTTATTTTAAAAATAAGAATAGTTTTGGAGATATTACTGTTCTCTTATTTGTGTTTGTTTTGTAGAAACCCACAGCTGCCTTTCATGTTCCCTCTTTAGAAACTTTCTTGTCATTGCAGGGCAACCATGACATGGCCCGAGAACTGTACCAAAGCCTGCTGACTCAGGTGGCTTCAGAACACTTCTACTTCTGGCTGAACAGCTTGAAGGAGTTCTCCCATGCAGAACAGTGTCTGACAGGTTTGCAGGAGGACAACTATAGCTCAGCGCTTTCTTGCATTGCTGAAGCTTTAAAATCCTATCACAAAGGAATAGCATCACTGACGGTTAGCACAGATCTTCTACTTTAGAGATGATGTTCCTGTTCTTAAACCCCTGAAAAGGTTTTAAAGATGTCTGACATCTGCCAGACACTGTTTTTGAGAGGGCTGCAGAGAAGAGCCAGTTGTAACACACAGCGTCTTCCGAGAGAAAAGCCTGTAGCTCAGCTAAGTGCGATTAGCTGGATTCTTCTTTTCTTATCTTCTCACCCCCACTTCCTGCCTTGATCAAACCATATGATATGTGACAGATTTTTTAAGTTACAGTACTTCAAATTTCCCAATACTTGTATTGGCTGAATAAACACTATTGTAATAGTCAAGCCTGGGAATTTGTCTAAATTGACTGCTATTTTCTCAAGATACAGAGAAGGATTTAATTGTCTTCCTCCTTCTGAGTTCATGTTGCCTTATATTTAATGATGTGATCCTATGGAATCCTAACAACAAGGCAACACCAATTTAGTAAGAGGGGGAGGACAATTCAATCCCATCAAATCAGCAGAATTTAGATGGTACCTGCTTTTATGCAAATACTTTTCTGCTTCTCTGAAGCAGTGAAATAGCAAGAAACTGTGTGCATGTCTGTGAATGTAAACAAAAAAAGCATTTATGAATATGGACCTTTCGTTCTTACTGTGAAGTTGCTTCTTAACAAAAGACGATCCAGCTTCACACAATACTTTCTTTCATATTTTAGTTTCCATGAAGAAATCTTTACATACAGTGTTCTGTATGTCTTTTGAATGAAGCTGCCTCTTTTTTTTTCCTCCAGTAACTGAACTGTCAGTGTCACTTTCTGCATGTTGCACATAGGTATTGCACCCAGAAAAGCACTTCCTTGTGGGTTGTTGGGTTCCAGAGGAGTAAGTACTGGTTTCAGAGGGCTAGAGAAGAAGAAATCGGGTTTTATTGTTGGCTGTTGCAGACTTTGTTGACAAATTCCTAACCATGTTTGAGTGTATCAGCTGTAAAAGGAGCCACTCACTGCTTGCATCTACAGAACTCAACGTCTCAAAGGGGAGAAAAGTGCTATAAATTGCACACAGTGTCTTGCTGATGAAGAATTTTGCTGTCTGTTCCCTCTGACTTCAGCTTTACTGTTGCTGCTGTTTCAGTGTAGAGCATGACTCAGCACTGTTGGTACTGCAGACCATGAGTGCATGTCATGAACCCTGTGTAGATGTCTACTTTTTAAGACACTGTGCCAGTAAACCTGTTGCAGATGTTCAGTCAGCCCGGTTTAGCAATGATGAAATATTCAGATAGTGTCTGATCTTGTCAGAAAATTTCTCAATTCCTTCTTGAAATACATGCAACTGTCTGTCTTGCATTGCTGTATGTGAAATGTACTTTCAAGTGAGTTAGTCCACTTGAGGAAATAAGTCCCATTACTTTATGGATGAGAGGTGTGTGGCAGGGAGGGCAGGGGCTAGCCACAGTCCCCATCTGTCTCGCTGTGTACTTGCTTGTATAGTTAGTAAAGGTTTTGAATAGCACATGTTCTTTCTGGCACAGAACATGCATCTCATTGGAAGCATTGTGCTTATTTTTCACTGCTGGTAATCTAGAGAAAATACAGAACTTGAACAAAGCACTAATATAACCATTGATTAAGTAGCATTAACTCCAAATAAGTTGATAACAAGTGGTGGTGTTCAAAGAACTTGGCTGAGCCAAAGAACTCCGCTGGCATTTTCAAAAAAGAATTGTTACTCATCTATTGCCCGTAGCTATTTGGGTAGCCGATAAGGTAAATTGCAGTATTGAGACAAGCTTGTGTTTCCATTTACAAGAATCAAGTCCGATTTGTGCTACTAAAAATGTCTGGATTTTCTGGTAGAAGTACTGGTACTTCACTCTCTATAAAAGCATGTATTCTCTGTAGAGCAATTACAGTGCAGTGAGATCTCTTCCACAGAGGGTTTTCTGAAACCACCCTTGTAGAATAAACTGAACAATTTCCATTCAAGAGGCATTTTTCTTTTTATGCCCTTAGAGAAGGGAAAGAAGAATGGTAGATAAGAGGGGAGTTGAATGGCTCAAGTGATGAAATAGTCTTATTTATTTGGTTGAAATCTAGCTCAATAGTTTAAAGTGGTTGCAGTGGTTGATGTTTCCTCACTTTAGTCAATAGTGGGCCAGTTCTCAGATGATGTGATGTTTTGTGAGAAACTAGTTTGCTGCTTTCCTGCTGGCAAAGAAATGGTCCTTAGTAAGGTTTTGGGGTGGCCTGTATAAATATAGAAGTGACTTTTTGTGTTGAGGAATGAGAGGCACTGGGGAATACATGTAGGAGTTTTACTCCAAGAATGGATGTATGTTAGAGAAGGTCCCAGTGCTTTGTTTTGCACATGGCTTCCCCCCCCCCCCCCCCCCCCCCCCCCCCCCCGAAGAAAAAATTGTACTCTTCTCAAAATCCCACACTATAAGAAAAATAAATAGTGGATTTTTGGCTTAACTATTATAAAATCTTGAGCGTTCCAGATGACCCCTGCTGGGTGTCCTAAGCTGTCACAGATGGTTCTACAAGTCAGATAAGCTGTTAGGGAGCAAAGTTTCACAGAACCATATTTTCTAAGTAATAGCAGCATGCCTACCCTCCTAGAGTTTTGTTATTTACTCTTCTTAATTGTCACTGAACTGTGTCTCTGCCTTCATCAAATGCAAGGTTCAGTGCCTTTGTAATGTTCCTGTCCACTTCACAGTTCGAAAAAAAATCAAAGATTATTACCCCTTCCTCTTGCTCTGGGTAACTTTAGCCAATTCTTTCTCTTTTGGCTGATGCAGAGAATAACTTTTCAGTCCTTTGTGCTTCTGTTTGCCTTTCAATTCAGTGTGCGCTCTCTTATAGTAAGGACTGTCTGGACTAATGTCATCTGAAGCCTAATGGCTTGGCCTTGGAAAAAGAGGAAATAGGTGCCCTAATAGCTTAAGTCACGTTTGTTACAAGGGCGATACACTTGAAATAGAGCTTAGATATTACCTAACTTCTGTGTCCTTCATATTCAGTATGATTTAAGTTGAGCAAATCTGTTAAATGTAGTTTTTAAAAAAGCAGCTTTTAGAATGGAACTGGAGGGTTCAGTTGTCTGATGAGACAGTACAGTGACATTGCAAAGTTATTTTATCATGTTTGCTTTTGACCTAGATTGCCAACATTCCTATTACTCTGTTTCAGGCTGCTAGTACGCCACTTAATCCTCTGAGCTTCCAGTGTGGGTTTGTGAAACTCAGGATTGACCTTCTGCAAGCTTTTTCTCTACTTATTTGTACCTGCAACAGCCTAAAAACAAGTCCGCCACCAGCTATTGCCACGACAATCGCTATGACGTCAGGAAATGATCTCCAAAGGTGTGGACGCATCTCTAATCAGGCATGTGTTCTCGTTTGACTCTTCATACCAGAGTCACAAATGTAATTGTACAATTTTGCTTCTCAGCAAACATATCTGAGGAAAGAAATGAAAAGTGGTAGTGAAGGGTTTTGCTAAATAGTGGGCCTTGATTTTTCACCTGTAGCTATAAAAATGTCTGCCCATAGCGGGCAGTATTTTGAAGCTGAGCATGTATGTATTCTTTCTCACACATTCATGTGCATAGCTTTGAAGGGTATGCATGTAGAAAGCCACTCAGTACGCTTAAACTTGCAGCATGACCTTTCACAGCTTGTTTTGAAACACCTCAGATACTGCAGTTACCTAAGGAAGAGTATATACTTTAGGATTGTACTGCAACTCCTTTTGGCAAGTATTGGCAACTGACTTGATTCCATATAGAACACCAAGACAGTCTGCTTCTAAAATGTGTGTAGACATAGCATTTTGATTTACCAGTAGGGGATGGGGGAGGTTGTTGGTAGGGTGTCTTTTGTTTTGCTTTATTTTTAACCCAAGGAGGGTGTGTTGGTGCTGTGTTACAGGAAAAATCTGTTTAATAGGTGGATAATAGTCTGTCACTTTGGTGCTTTTTATCTGTGTGAAGAAGCAAGAACATACATACTTTGCCAGAATATGTTGCCTTATTCATCCAGTGTTGTATGTTATCATGTAGTGATTTTCTGGATGTGTGGTATTTTGTTTTTGCTTTGATTTGGTTTTTTGGCTAGTAACATTGTCTCTGTAGATGAAACACTCAATGGAGGAATTCCGAAGCCTGGCTACACGGTATGGAGATCTGTATCAGTCATCTTTTGATGCAGACTCGGCAACTCTAAGGAATGTAGAACTGTATCCTTTTAAAATCTTGGAGTTTGTCCACCTTACTTCTCATGTGGACAGCATGAAGCTTAACAATCGTATTTTCTACGAAGACTGGCACAAAGTAATTTTGAAGCAGTTAGTAACATAAATTAGGTACCGATTGCTTAAAACTTATTTGGACATAAACATTGCCATACTATTGTTTGGAATTACTTTATGAACAAATTATGACACACAAATTGCAGCAAGTGTAAACTTGGGATTTTCATAGTTCTTGTCTATGTTTACTACAGGAATAATGACTGTAGGATTACTTCATAAAAGCTAGAGAAATAAGGTAAAGTGCCAGTAAATATACTACATTTCTTGTTTTAGGTGCCAACTTTAAGTCTTTTAACTCCTTAGTATTAATATCAGACAACAGCAGAGCTGCCTGTTGATTTCACATGCAATAGAAGCTCTGATTTTGGATCCAGAATCTGCAAGGTAGGTTTGATAGCTAAGCTTCTACTCCTTTGGTATTTATTTCTAAACCCTTGGGGCTTTAAACATAGGAATTCAAAGAACGTTCAGAAAGTTTCTCAATAGACTCTTCTAATTCTGCTGCTGGCAGGCTTGAGGACCTGCTGCTGCTGTGCTATACCTGGCAGGCTAGGGACTGTTTCAGGTTTGGCATTTTATACTGATTTTGCTTTTGAGAGCACTATACTGGACTTGTCTTAAATACAGGCTTGCGTTAAAATAAACAACTTTTAATCTTTTCTTTAGCCACCTATTTTAACTTGTGTCATCCTGTGTTAGCTCCCATACCTACTGTTTACACTAGTAAGCACACATTAGTTTCCTTTAGAGTCCTGAAAATATATGCACTAAATTAGTTCAAACTTCTAATGCAAATCCGTCACCCTGGCTCATTTTTAACAGTTAACTTGTACCCACTAGAAAATCACGTTGAAGTGTCTATGAATTGACTCACTCTTTGAAACTCCCAGGCTGAGATTAAATAGAAGATAATGTGCAGAAACATCTTTTTAAATGTATGATTTTATAACTGGAAATAAAAGTGAACATCCTAAGTGACTGTCCTACTCATTATGAATTAAGCATTGCTTAGAAGATGTATTATTAGTCATACTTGTAAAAAGTATGAAGCTGTGGACTCCAAAACATGAAGTGTCTAGGAGATGGAATTGTAGTCAGAGCATTAGATTAGACTTCCAGATTTAGTCTTAACTCTGCCTGGCATTCTTGCTTTTCCTTGAGTTGTGAGACTTTTGAAAACATTGTTAAGTACTGTAGGCTTAAATAAAAGCCAGGGGATTTAAACACTGCAGGCTTAAATAAAAGCTAGGGGAATTAAGCATGCTGAATCTGTTAGGTCTGTAACTGCTTCAAGTGGGAAAGGGTGGGGACAGAAAGTGGTGGATAAGCTGTAGTTAAAGGGTTTAAATGTAAGAGGCAGGTCTTATAGTGGAAAAATAGTAAAGAAACAGAGTAAACAGTTTGAAAGACATACTTATTTCTTAATGGATTTCAAGTTGTAACAGAAGATGGTCTTGTTGCACCTGTTTGGGAGTGACCCTCCCAGATTATGATGAGGAAAGTATGTTAGACATGAGTTTTTTGTTTGGTTGGTTTAGGGTTTCTTTTTTTTGTTTGTTTGTTTTTTTGGTTGGTTTTGGTGTGGGTTTTTTTTTTTAGTTTCCAGGAATATAGCTCAAATGGAACAGCACATGTTGAGAGTGAATATGAAAGAAGAATGATGTCTGTATTTAATCATGTGCTGGAAGAAGTGGAATCCCTCAACAGGAAGTATGCTCCTGTGTCTTACTTGGCAAGTAACAGTTTTAAATGTATGTAGACATTTTAAATGTAGACAAACATTCCAAAAAAGATTTTGCTAAGACATCTGTAACCTTACTGGTCTGCCTAAAAATGATGTTTTAAAAATTCTGATACTAAAAATATAGTAGATGCTGATAAGACACCTAAAAGTAGTGTCAAGTCTCTGTCAGATCTCTTGCCACACTCACATTCAAATACTGAAGCTCATTCTCTTTGTTCATGCTGTTGTCATGAAGGAATTCTTCCCCTACCACACACAGTGCTGGAGGGTCCAGCACTAGCCTTGCTTTGGTCACTGAGTTGTTGGCATTTAATACTGTTTTGTGAGTATAGCTTTTCTCATATCAATGCAGGTCATCAGAGAACACAATGTAAAGTGTGCTGAATGCAGTGAGCTGATAATGCTAGTATGGTTTTGTCTCCTAATGCTAGCGAACATCATAAAGCTGAAGTGCATGCTGATGGAAACAAGGTAGTTCGTTTGTTATGGCTGGCATCTATTTGCCTTGTTTCTATATTCAACAGTCCTTACTGATTCCAAATTGCATAGAAGAATGAGTTGTGTAAAACGTAGCAAAGGAAAACCCTGTAAGCTTAGTTGTCACTGGCTCCATAACTGCGAAGCTTGGTGACTTCAGTAGGCCTGCCTTGGCTCATCTGATCCAGAACAGTGTGTATAGTGCAGTGGGGAAAGGAAGTGTAAGTTTTAAGCCTTGTCTAATTATTGCACCACATAAAGTTATGGTAGGTGCAAGTCTTGCTTGCTTGGAGGGGAATTATTGTTTATTTGAGAGTTTGTGTGTAAAGGTTTTGTGTATAAGTGTTTCAGGCAGATCTTCCTCTGCTGACTCTAACACTAGAGCTGAAACAATTTGGATTTTTCTTTTTCTTGGCCTCCTTATTCTTTCCAGACCAGAATACCTTCTTCATAAAGGGCAGAACATAAACAGGCTGAATGTCGTCACTGTCATCATAGTGGCTGTTATCCAGTGACTGTATCAATATGTTTCTGGACTTCTAGTGGAAATTGCTGCCATTTCAGTACATCAAATATATGTCTCTTTCCTATCTTAGAAATATCTTTTATTTCTCATTTGTTTTGGTTCTGTTTCTTACAGCATACAGCTTGCCTGTGCAATGCTGTCATTGCGTTGTTGAAGGTACCACTTTCATTTCAAAGGTATTTTTTTCAAAAGCTGCAGTCTACAAGCATTAAGGTAAGTACTGCTCAAATGTGGCCTGAAACGTCTCTTTATAGAGTCTTTACTTCATGAGAAAAGCCTTACTGAAGGCAAAAGCTTTAGCATTTTTAGTGAAGACACTTAACTGCAAATAGCATCTTGGTTTATCTGTTAGGAATAACTTGAATAATATGTACTTATGATCATTAAGAACCACTAGGCTATGACTTAGGCAAGTAGGATTCGGTTCTTTGATTGCAAAGCCTTAAAGATAAAATCTAACGGGAATTTTAGTTGATTCAAAGCTAAATAATGTTATAGTCCTGGGAAGGCAACTTTTATAAATTTGTGTTGTTTTTCCTTTTCCTTTAAAAAGCAATCTTTACTATCTTGGAAGAAAACTGTAATATTTATAGCCATTCTTACTCAGTCAGCTGATATGTAACCTTTGGGAGGAGGGGTGTAATTTTTTTTTTTTAATTCAAGTGCTCCCTCTTTCTGGGAAAAGTGAAAGCCTTAATATTTTTAATACTTACTCCTACTGCATTTTGCTTTGTTCAGCCTAGTCCACGTACCTGTGGATATTTTGTAGAAGATTTTTTTCTGCTTCTTTTGAAGACGTGCAATTAATGAAACTGATATACAGACTACCTCTGCTATTGCTGATGATGGTTATTAATTATATCTGAAACTCATTATTATAATAAGTTCTGTGTTTCTATTTGCTGGCTTCCCTACCAAACCCCTCCTTGGAAATTTTTCTGTAAGAAGATGTTCTGTTTCATCCTTGAATTGTATTTGCTTTTCTGGAGGCACAAAATTACATTTTGGTCTGTTTTTTTGTGTTTCAGCTTGCTCTATCTCCATCTCCAAGGAACCCAGCAGAACCTATTGCAGTACAGAACAATCAGCAATTGGCACTAAAGGTGGAAGGAGTGGTTCAGCATGGATCTAAACCAGGCCTTTTCCGTAAAATCCAATCTGTCTGCCTAAATGTCTCTTCAGTGCTGCAGAGCAAATCTGGACAAGACTATAAGGTGTGGTTAGAATAGAGCCAGGAGGAGTCTTAAGCTTTCTTGCTGTATTTTCCTGCTCTTTTGTTTGCCTCTGGTTAGCAGAATTTTCAGGTTGAAATGGGTGGGTTCTTCTGTGATCCTCTCACTCTTAACAGTTGACATTCAAGCACTGGCCAGAGCCAGGCATAGTGCATGGAATGGATCTGGGTTTTTAAAGTCTGCTGTATGCTGATACCTTTTTATTAACAGCTTTTCTTCCAAGTAAGAGACTTTGCGATGTTCAGAACAAGTCATTAGGAATCTGCTTGAGGTCAGGAAAATTCAGCCTAGGTATAATCATACGAAACTCCCCAGGGGAAAAAGGCAAGAGTAGATTATTCTCTACCACATAGTCTCTAGAACTTCTTTATCCCCATTTTAAGGTGTTTTTTTGTTTTGTTTTGTTTTTTCCTCTCTTTCGTTTTGGTTTGGTTTATTGGGTGATGTTGGTTGGTTGATTGGGTTTTTTTTAATGGAAGTTGGGAGGACAGGCTGTCCAAATTGTCTGAGGAGATACATATTAAATTCAAGTCAACAGTTTTATCAAAGACTGCATACCTGAAGTTCAGGGTCTCCTAATGTGTGACATATAGTGAAAGGCCTGTTTTGGCGGGGTTTGGGGTTGGTTTTTGTTTGGTTTTTTGGTTGGTTGGGGCGGGGTTTGAGAGGGGAAGAGGGAAGAAGTCAGTTGCTTCTAAAAGAACAGGACAAGGAAGTGTGTAATGTTTGTCTGACTTGTATTACTCTGGAAACCTAGAACCTCAGGGAGAAAAAGATTTGTTAGCTACCTTGCTTCTGTGAATAGATATAAAAATAACTCACTCATCAATTAAAAAGTGTGCCAAGCTGGCTCAAACATGCATATGTGTTGGTTTAGGAAAATTGAGGACAAAGATTTGTCTTTGGTTTTTTTCCTCTCTCCTTCAAATGGAGAACAGAAAACTTATTTTAACAGGTTTATGTAAAATGGCATTTTAACCTTCCATGTGTTCTCAGATTCCTATTGACAACATGACCAATGAAATGGAGCAGAGGGTGGAACCACACAACGACTACTTCAGCACTCAGTTTCTGTTAAACTTTGTGATACTTGGCACCCACAACATCACAGTAGAGTCCTCTGTAATAGACTCAAATGGCATTGTCTGGAAAACTGGGCCTAAAACAACTATTTTTGTTAAGTCTCTTGAGGATCCATACTCCCAGCAGGTTCGTCTTCAGCAACAGCAAGGACAGCCGCCGTCACAGCAGCAACAGCAAAGAACAGCCTACTCACGATTTTAATTCCCAGAAGCAGCTGTATCCTGGTCATTGGTATTACAGGTTTTTTTGGACACTTTTTTGAAAGACCCACAATTTTAAACTTCTCTTAGAAAGTCTCAGATGCCAATTTGTTGCCTTTTAAATTACCTGGGGTAAATTTGACCTTGATGCAGCAAAGGCAACTCTGTTCAAATTTGGAGCTGTGGTTTTAACATAAGAACTTCTGCCTGACCTCTTCACTTCTGTTTACAAACCTGTTGCAGCAGGATCCACAAACTTTGATAGCAGGGGACACTAAGAGATCTTTGACTAGTACTTTGTGTACTTCCTTTTTTTGAAGCACATAGGTTCTGATGTTAGGATTACAGGATGTTGGCAAACACTTTGGGTGGTTATACAGAACTGAGTGTAATAAGTCTGTATCTTTTAATGTGAAGGAATTGGTAAGAATATCCAGATTTTTTTTTCTTGACATTTTAATACAACTTCCAGTATTTGACTGGTGTATGTGTATTGTTACAATTCATCAGCACTATTTACCACATGCATCTGAAAGAAAAAAAAGTTGCAGCTCACTTCTCATACCCAGTTGTTCTAGAGGGAGGAGACTGCTTAAGGGGTTGCTTCTGGGGAGTCTGAAAAGGGGCTGAATTTTACAGGTGGGAACCATCACTGTTTCTCAGATGATATAGAAGAGATCACTATGTTGTTTTTAAATCTTCACATATCTGTATTTCGTAAGGCTTTGGCTTTGTTGGGTTTTTTGTTTGCTCTTTTAAGAGGGAAGTTAACTTGCAAGTTGTGATTTGTTTTAACTGCGTTGTTTTTTAAAAAGAATTTTATATACCAAAGCTTTGTAATCTTGTGTACTCTTTGACCAATTTAGTAATCTTAATTGTTACTTTTACAGGATAAATTGAAGGAGAGTTTTGCCAATACTAGAAATTGATTCAGAATAATTTTGGAAGTATACTGCTTCATAAATGGTTTTTGTGCTTCCTTTGAGATGTAAAAGGCTGAAGTCTGCCTGTGTGTCTGGACTACCAGGCAACGTATCATTAACATGTTCTTCTACCTGGTTGTCATAAATAATCTCTGCTTATCACTCTGCAGGAAAGTAGGACCCACTTGAATGGGGAGGAGGATGGATAACACTTCTTACAGACTTTGGTTTGTAAATGGTTTAATCCATCTTATGGGAGCAGAAATTTTCACTGTTACCTAATCAGTAGATTCCTAAGATACTGTTATTTCTTCAAGTTGGCTGACTAGACCTTGCAGATTCTGCTTGCTTTATATGCAGAGAACATGCTAATGAATTGTTAAAAGCCTAGGGTTCTTTGGCATAGGTGGATGAAGAATTGTTTTCACTGTGTTTTTCTGTAATAGTTGCTTAAGAAATCAACTTTCTTCCTTTTGGCTTGAGACTAACAAAAAAAAAGGAAGTCGTCATGGTAGATTTCATAATGTTTTGGTCAGGCTATAATCTTAAGCACAAATGATAATTAGGATGCAATGTAGAAATAGAAGACTCATAAAATTGATTAAAAATTCATCATCATCCTTCTTAAATCTGATTTTTATTTTGTGCAGGAGACAGAAGCTACCACTGCCCTTCAGGCTGGCTGATGAAAATGGTGGCTTCTGTCACCACTATTATGGTTATATACTTATATTTTTGTATGTGTATACATACAGCTATGTATGCATGCATGCATACATGTACCTATAACTATGTGTAGTTATGTGGTCCAGAAAAAGATGATTCACCTAGTGTTGTCCTTGCGGTCTGTCAGATTGAAGACCTGAATTCTTTGTGGTTAGCTGGGTTTTTTCATTAAAGTCATAGATCAGGGTCTTAACCACAAAATCCTCCTTATTGTAATGCAAAAATGAAAAAAAAAAAAAGGCAGGGATGCTGGACACTAAGAGGTCAAACAATATTTTTATCCTGCATAATGAATGTGTTTCTTGCTCTGTTATTGATGGCGGCACTCCAAAACAACTCAGAAATGAAACAAAATTTCCACATTGGGGAGCAGACTTTTCATAAGTCATACAATGTTCACAGTGCATGGCTAAACTTATGAGAAGCCTAGTAGGAAAAAAAATTTGCCAGGGAAAGTCCTAAGCTGGCCTGAGGCTTAATTGTCTGTGAGCCAGTAAGATTAACCCTGCTGCAGTTGAAGAAATCGTTTCTTCTCCAGACAAGTTTGTTCATCTGATCTGAGAGGCTTCTACAACTCCAGGAACTTGTGTCAATTTTGGAGTCAGACAAATAATAGCTGAAGTCTGAAAATCTGGATGCTAGGTATGGGAGATTGCAGGCTGAGGGTGAACGTCTTCTGGAAAATGGCAAGTAGTATTTATTGGATGTTCCTTTGTACAGGAAGATGGCTTGCTGTGCAAGTATCTGAATTTCTAACATTCTGATGAATTTCTCATGCTGGCTAATTTGCAGGTTAGTTGCATGTGCATGCTGATCAGGAAAGACTCTGGACCTGTTACTAAATTGTCCTTTTACATAAGCACAGTGTTTTATTTTATTTTTGTATTGAGGGATTTGTAGTGAGGTTATTTATCAGGTGTTTGTTTTGTTTTTAAAACATTTTGTATTTTTATTCCTAATATACTTAGCAAACGGGAACCAAGATTTTTGTAGAAATCAATGACTCAAAATACCCAAAGAGAAGTGAGGAAGGGTGTTACAGTTACAGCAATGTACAGAAAGCTGCTGTTGGAGCTATCAGCAGTGAATGTGATCCCTGCTTCTATTAATAGTCAATGAGGTTATCTTGCTTGAATCCTGCATTCTCTTGCTGGTGCCCATACTTGAAGATGTGCAACAAAGTCTAGAAAGTACTTCTATGATATGGACTGAAGTTAAATCTCCTTAGTGTGTCTCAAAAAACAAAGCAATAACCTGGTCACTATGCGTAGCTGCAGGCTGATAATGGAAGACAATTCAGATATTTTTCACTTACTGGCAAAAGAAGGAAAATATTCAGTGGCTAGACAGTGGTCTTGAGGCTGCTGGTAAGAATTCAAACAACACAAAGGCTTAGGCAGGCAGCTATGTCATTATCTAATCTTAATCAATAAAATATGCTGTCATTTAGTGTTGATAAATGCTTGGGTTGGGAAAGGGTGGAGATGATCAAATTAAGATGACTGGAGGTATTTATAATACATGCAGTTCTGCATTAAGCCAGTAGTAATTGGTGCTTAGGCTCTAGAATTTAACCTGACTTCTCTGTGGATGATGTAGCCAGTGACTCTTGAAAGTACTTACTACTCACTTTGTTATGAACCTGTGCTCAGACATACCAGAAAGTCTCATTTCTAGATTCCTGGCTGATCTCTTGCTCCAGGTAATGTGGAACTCAACAAGGGGTACAGAAGGAATTTCCCCTGTCAAATTCTGCCTTCCTCTGGAGTTTAGAGTGTAATCTGCTGCTAAGGTCCTTTAAGTGTGTTTCATAAGCGATTCGCTGAAGCTGTACTCATTGTGGGTATTCATGGCATCTTCGACTTCCCTTTCTTCCCACTTTTGTTTCCTTGGATATGTGCTTATTCTACCTGAGGCCTGAAATGCCTCAGTTTAGCTAAGGCTTTGTATTTGATAGTGGATATATGAGTATCTTTGACTTAAATCCTCTGAAACTGTACAAGAATTGGACAGGTCTAGAAGCAAGTTCAGTGGTCCTTTACACATGTGTAAACTTTTAAAAATTACTTTCTTTAGTGATGTCACAACTTTAGTTAAAAACCCCAGTTATTGATGGAATTAATAGGATTTAAATGAATAATATTGCATTTCTAAAATATGTTTTTAATTATATTCAATGTGGGTGTGTACAGAGAAAGAGAGATCCCATACAACACAGTGTGGAAGCATCTTGCCTTCAAAGTAGCTGTATTTCTTTTCTGTCTTCTTTCTGCTGGCCTACAGTGCTTTGTTGTCTCCTTGGTCAGCATATTTATACACATGCCCTTTTAATTCTTAGCACCATCTTCTCAAAACAATCTTTTTTTTTTTTCTGGCAGTGCAGGTGTAGTCAGGTATCTGCATTGCGCAAAACAAGGGCGGGGGGAAGGAGGACAGATCAGGGGACTTAGGAGCCCTCCCAGCTCACAAAGCAATTCTGAGCTGCTTAGGGCCCAAGAACTGGTAGTTCTCTCTGCTCGACTGCTGTAACCCAGCATCCAACACTATTGGAGCTGTTCTTCCTTCACCCATATAGGTGCCTCTAAGGACACAACCTTAGATGCTAAGCAAAAGGAGACTTACCCACTTGGCCTATTAACCTCCAAAGCAGAGAGAGTGATAGAGACAAAAGCACTTCCTGAAAGCAAGGGGAAAAACAAGTGTTATACTGCTTTTCTTGCAAGATACATTATGCAGTGTTGCAGTTACCTTCTCCCCATGTGAATTTTTAAGCCAGGTGCTGTTTTGTTTCCAAGTAACACAAACCTATCTTAGTGGTGACCTTAGATAGCTCCTGAGTTCTTTGTACTCCAAGGGACGTGTCTCTGACAAACAGCAGCTGCTGAAACTCACTATTGAAATCACAGATTACATGTATGTTGGTGAGCAGTCATCCCAGTTGTTCTGCTCACTTCAGAATGTTGCTCTACTCTTCCGTCAGCATAGTGCTGAGAAATAGGAAGTATCATTTTGGTATTCTCATTTGCTTTTAGGATAAAGTCTTTATCTACCTCTTGCTTCCCTACCTCAAAGCAATGCTGTATGTTAATGGAGTTTCCAGTTTGCTGCAGCCTCCTGATCCAAGGATCTTAGACAAGGTAAGGAAAGTGTTCAATGAATTTTGAAAGAAAAATCTTTCTCAGGCTAGAAAGAGCCAGTGGCAATGTCTTAAACTCTTTAGTCTACTGGACACTTACCTATAGTAAAAATCTGATTTTTCTTTCTGTCAGTGCTGAACCAGTGACCCAATAGAGCAGTCGTGGAGATACTGCAGCTCTTCTATTGTGTAGAAATAAAACAGGCCATAGCCACATCACAGTCCTAAAAATAATCCCTTTTTTTTTTCTTTTTCCAGTGAATAGAGTGTCTTACATTCACATTTCCTCAAATTTGAGTTTGAGGTTTTCAAGAAGCCTTCTAAAACTCTTGATTAATAAAAGCAATTGTTTGGAGGTTTTCTATGGGTACCAGTGGTGACAACAAAGCTCCAAAGACAACAAAATAACACTTGTGTGAGTTGACTGCTTTAAAATACCTTTGCTCAACAGTGTAGGTATGTGACTTGCTGGCAGTCCATCTTATAGATCCCTTCCCTGCTTACTAGAAGTACTAAATTTAGGAATGCAGTGAACTTGAAATGAATAGCTGTCCATGCTTAACATACAGCTTCTAACTATAGGGCAAAAATGACAAGTAGCAGTTGTACTAGAAGTGACTCTCTGTGATAAACAAACTGAATGTTCTGTGAATGGAAGGACTCTGACAAAGATGATGGGTACAGTATCATGCTTCACTTAACACAGTTTAGATGTGTGGTGCTGCTGAAGGGCTCGCACTCTACTGCTTATTCCTGCCTCCATCTTTGCATCACATCACAAGTTTACCCAGTTAAAGCAATTTCATTTTGCTAGGTTTTATTCAGCTGAATCAGCAGGTTTGTCTTGGCTGACTGGGCAGCAACTTGACCAACAGAGCCAGTACAAGGAAAGGTGCTGGGGAAGAGGTGTGGTGTACCCTAGGAGTGACAATCAACTGTTGGACTGGCTGACCATGTTTCTGTGGTGTATGTCTGTATTTAGCACAAGTCTGGAGGGAACAATCTGTTCACATGCATCTGAACTATGGCATTTCTGCATGGCCTGTTTGAGAGGGCAGAGATCACTTCAGTAGTTACCAGCCAGCTGTCTGGCCTTCCCAGCTGCTGTGAGTCGCCACCCACAAGTGAGGCAGCAGAAAGGAAGAAATGCCCTTGTGGAGCAGTGGATGAGGCCAAGCCTGCAGTGAGTTGTCAGTCTGCTCTGGAGTGGGTGAGGTGTGCTTGAGTATGTCCTTATCTGCCAGCAATATGTATGGGTAGTAGTTCACAGTTGTGAGCAATGATGTCTGATTTGCCTTGTTTAAAAATCCTAAGTGTGTGGATGTTGTGGTTCTAATTTCACATTATTTTTTAGTCATACTGCTGTTGTTCCTACATGAACTCTTTGAAATTTTGGCTAAAGCCAAGCTTTTACCATTTGATCTTAAATCCACTGGTACTAGTTTCATGGGTAAATATTCGCAGAAATTGGTCTGTGCAAATGACAGTGTTCAAACTAGATCATTGTCCACTGAGTAAAGTGGAAAAGCAACATGGATGGAGACCTCTTGGAGCTAGTCACCCACCTCAGACAGATAGGAAATTCCAGGAGTTGTAATAATTCACAAAAAATGTTGTCTGACCTCTTTAGAAGGTCTCTTTCCCTCACTTAATGAGGGAGGAGCAAAAACTATTGTAATTAATTAAGCTAATTGTTGTAACTCATTTAGTGAAGCTGTCACTGACATGTTTTTTCCTAAGCAGTGTGACTTGATCCTGCCTGCAATGTACAAACGCTGATTGTTTCTTTTCTGTGTCTCTACATGTTACCAGTAAAGAATTGATGTGCACTTCCATCCTTGCAGAGGAAAAGATTTACCCGACAGTCTTTTGTGTCCTGTGAGAGAGAGGCAGAACCTTCCTTGTTTCGCCTGTTGTAAGGGTTTGCGTGTTAGCGTGGATAAAGTCTTTGTGAGCTGGGTAGTAATTTCTGAGAGGATTAATTCTGAGTGCATCTGGGAGTACATCCCACATGATGGATCCCCTAGATAGATTTGTATTTCTGTTAGCCTGTATACACTAGGTTAAGAACAAAAATATACTCTGATTTTTATTTTTGGGGGAAGTGGGGCGATACAGGTGAAACGTAAAGATAGCTTGAAGGCTGTAGGTTTAACTGTCTTCCTGATATTTTGGCCTGACCCTAAGAAAAGCACCTAGCTATTGTATGTTGGCTTTCCCATTTAAACAGAAACCAAAACAAACCCCTAATTCCTTATGATTTATTCAGAGTTTTAGAAATTAATTGGTGCTATGGAAGTACAAAATAGCATACTGTTGTTTTGTGAAGGGATATTTTTTCTTTTTGTATTGGAAAAAGGAGGTCCCAACCCATGACTATTAGGTGTGTTGCAATACCTACAGTAGTTCAACTTTGCAAGATAACAAAACCAGTGCAGAACTTGCATGGCAATAATGCTTTTGAAAAAAACTATTTTAACATGCCATGCTGATGAATCAATTTCTTTCTCCCTCTTTCTTTCTTTTTATGAAAAATTTTCTCAACAAAAACAGTGGTGCAGACCAGGTACTCATGTCCAGGTCTGTCCTTTAATGATAGGAGTGTACTAAATAGCAGATGGGAATGTTGATGACTCACTGAATATGTTTATGTGTGTATGTAAACACTACCTCACCAGAAAACAGCTTACCCAGAGGGATATGGTAACTTAAAATTTGTTTCAGTAAAGCCCATTCTGTAGTATAAACATAGTGAGCTCTTGCTGTGACAAGGCAGATGGGAGAGCCCTCTGTGATGCCTGCCTAATCACCTGAAACGTGCCTTTCTGCTTCTCTTGGGCTTTATGCTTTCTGGGCACTGCCCTTATCATCATGGCTAATAACAGCATTTACAGGCTAATAATCTACTGCCAAGTCAGCCATGGTTTACCTGTGATGAATGTAGTTTTTTCTGATTCATGAGGTCTTACTTACGTTTGACCACTTATCTTCTGCTGGTGGAGATGAGAATGTTCTCTGATATAAAAAGCTGCTGGGAGCTTGACAACCTCTTCCTGCTGTTAATCTTAGACCGCTTCTAGCAGCTCCAAGGCAGCCCAGGGAGAATTTGGCCTTGGCCACCTCAAATATTCTGCTCTGCAACCTGAATAAAGTTAAAAAACGCTGGTTTTAATCTCTCAAGCTTTTACTTTCAGCTGCATCTCCATAATCATGATAGCCATAAATCATGTTTTGCATAATTCCATTCCTCATTTTTATTTTCAGTACTTGACTTCAGGAAGCGTGGCTTTCAAAAAAAAAAAAAAACAACCACAAAAACACGAAAAACCCCACAAACAAAAAAAACACAAGACAATTCAGTTAGCTTTGATTTGGCCTTCAGATGTCCAGTCTTACTGGGCTGTGCCTGACATTTGGCCATTCAAGGAGTAAAGGGACAGCAGATTAGGAAATTAAGTTTTACAAGCCAAGTGTCTTCCACTCAAACCTGTAGAAAAAGAAGCAGGGGTGGGAGGTGGGGAGCATTTGTGAAAGTGAGAATTGCAAGTTGACAAAAGTTGATTGCAAGTTAACAATTTAAAAATGTGTCACTGTAACTATCACCTGTTTTATTTCCTCATCTCCACCTTTTGGAAGAGAAAAAAACCTAGAACTCTGCATGTAGAAATGATTGTAACTAATAAGTTACGTAATCAGTAAACCAGAGTTTTGAAATATTGAGATCACTGGTAATAAAAGGATAACTCATTTTGTTCTTTACCTTCAAGGAAAGATTCTGACCAGTTTTCTAAAGAAGCTACAGATCCTCGGTTAGTCATAGCAGTCAAACTGTTTGAGCTGATTCCTCAGTACCTGTTCTTAGTACTAGTGGTGTTGGTAATGAGAAATTGATGGTGAAATCACAGAGCAGAGATGGAAATGGCCTTGTCCAGCAAGAGACCAGCAATCTACAGCTGTGCTGCCTGAGAGGTAACTTGTTTGCCAGTGATTCGGTTACTAAACAGTCTAGATAGATTCACAAGCCATTCACAGGAATCAAATTTCTAAACAGAATGTAGACAAAGCTTCCTTCAGCATAGGACAAATCCTATTAATGCTGTAGGAGGGTTGACACAGGATCTCTGCTGTAGTTCTGTACTGGGATGCTGTTAAAATGAGGTACATAATTCATGCTCAGCAGGGGCAGTCGAGACCATGACTCATTTGTGCTGCTCTAAAATATTAAAACTTCCAGGCCACTTCAATTACAAGCCTGGCAGTACATACAACCTGATACAGTGAAATATTTACCTGTCTTATCCAGACAATGGCAAAGAATCCAGTCACTGCAAAGAATGCTACTTGTGGTTAATAATGTCATTATTTCATTTATTTCTTTAGTTATTTTGGCTGCCTAGGAGTAGGAGGAGCTACATTTGAGTGGGCATTCCACTTAGTAAAGTATGTTGGAGAAGCATGAAAGCTTTGTACCTTTTCTTGAAGAATTTCAGTCTTTAAAGTATTTGTGCATGTGTAAGCAACTGTTACTCTAAAGGGGGGGTGGAAGATAAGAGAAACTGGACAAATTTATACTTCTGAAATACCAAAGATTAAAGGTGAATTCTGAAAGCTAATTTGAAAGAGATCTTGAGGTATTTGATTTTCTGGGGTAGGGGGAGATGTTAACAGTGCATTTAATACACTAAAACAGTATATGTTAAGTAATGAAACTCTACTGATTAAAGACTAAATTAAGTGTACTTTATGATCAAGTCTATTGTAATAATTAATACTTTTGAATTTCTGAAACTAGAATCTTGTTCATAAGCATCCTTTTTAATCTTGTTGGTAGCAATAGCTGGAATTTACGTGCTCCTGTGCTTGTTTGTGTGTTGTTATTTAATGGCCAATCCAATAGCTTTGTACCACAAATTCAAAATTAGATTTTTTTGCATTTATGTAGGCAGCACTGAACTCTGCAGGCAACAGATGTACTTAGGAGTGGACTTAGCCTGGAACTAGATGCATGCAAATGGCGCTCTCTGTGAAACTCTATACTGGACTGAAAAATCTGAGTATTCCAGCTCACGTTTCCCTGCATAATGAAGTCACTGACTAGTATGATCAGATTATATAAAAGTCATCTTTGGCTCATATATATAATATCTAGGTTCACATGAACTGTTTTTAATCACTAATTCATATTATTTTTCTTGCATGATGAAAGGATATAACTGAATGTACATTTGTGTATATAGTGATGACCTTTGTAGAAACCCTGAAGGATTTTTATAACAGTTCAACTGAAATTCAGTGTGAATCAGATCAGCTGTTACAGGCTTGGTAGGATCCCAGCAACATAGCTCACAAGATGAAGAGCATTGTGAACGAGGGCACAGAGACCTAGAAAGAAATGGTTAATTAAGTAGAGATTCTACTGAAAAGCAGTGGTAATATTTGAAAAATACAGGCTTTCAACTAAAATAGCAAATGTATAGGTTTTTCTGTGGCACTCAACACTTTCCTATCAGAACAGAATATTAATCCATTGTATTTTGTAAGGATATTTCATTTGTCATCTGTTTTTAAAGATAGTCACCAGACAGTGAGGCTTTGGCAGCTGCTTATATCTGGACTACAGGATTGCAAGACTCAAGTTGCAAGTCAATGTTTTTGTCTCTGTTTCAATCATGAAGTCAAGTAGTGGTGTTCTCTACGGCCTCTGGTAAATACTGGTGAAGAATAACTGCTTCTGGGTGTGTTGGTTAGAGTAGTGATTTGCCAATCTTCCTGACTTCCTGCAGTGGTTTAGGCTTCTCCAGAGGGTATTATGTAGTATATTCAAGCGATCTTATGTAAACACTTCAACTTTTTTCCCTACAATCTATTGCCTTCATTCTTCAAAATCACAGGTGGATTTCTACTTAACTGTATCTTTATCCAGCTGCTACCTTGCACCTTTTCAGCCATCTCCTCAAGATGTAATCCATAGCTTCTAACAGGTCATCCTGTACAACAGTGTTTTGCACCTAGTCCTTCCAAATATACCTAGTGATTCTTTTTGTCATTCCCTTAAGTTATATTTGCAAAAGTTGTGATACTTAGAAATTTGTCAGAGAAGGAAGAGCAGAGGGAGCTAGGAAGTAACATCCATGTGTGTGGTGGAGTCACCTTTGTTGCTTTACTATGAGCAACAGCATCTGCCAGACCAGGCTGAGTTAGGGCTGTTCTCTTCCATGCTCACACTTCACTAGGAAAATGTAATGGCCAGGAGCAAGTGTTAAGGTGGTTGGCAGTATAATGAATAGCAGAGATGCAAGTACATTTCCTCACCTGGAATGTGAGCCTTTCTGCTATAGATTGGGACATGCATACCTTATGCTTGCTTGCAGCCCTAGCTTCTGCCTCTGACATCTATCAGAGTAGAGCCCAAGGAATGATTTTTGTGGCCTCATCTAATGACTGCTGTTGCTTTTGCATTGGTTTGTTTTTGTTGGGGTTTGTTTGTTGTGTTTGGTTTTTTTTTAATGTGTGCCTCATCCTTAGGGGTATGATCACTATCTAAGGTATGTAACAACTCCTGTATTACCTCTGCTTTGAGACAGAAGTTGCCAAAATAAGAGCGTGTGTTACAGGGAGTGGAATGTGCAATACAATTTGCAGTACTCCAAATTACCTGCCTCCACCCCAGCTTGAGACTGCAATAGCTGATGTGGGACTAGAAGGTGTCAAGCCTCTACTTCCACTCCTCCCTGCCTTCAGGAAAAGAAACAGTTTAGCGCTGGGCATGGTAGATCTTCCTGCAGATTCCTGTGTCTAAGTCATTGCTCTAGCTAGGGTTGTTCCCTACTAGGCTGTCAGCTGGTAATCTCAGGCACCAAGATAGTCTAGAATTAAAGTACCACCCCATAGTATGTCCTGTTTCTTCACCACTCAAGCTTGAGAATCCTAACTAACAAGCTGTAACAAATACAATCTGTTCTTCAATTTCTGGATTTTATTTTTGTGTTCATCTTCAGTAGCTTTGCTTTAATAAGGGTCTGACTCCAGTCATCACTGAGTATTAACAATGGAAAAAAGGATGCTAGGCAGGTTTCAGGAGGCAAGCATCCCCTGGAATACACAAGTACAGAGGGAAAGACATGGAATAGTAGGCTAAATACCTAAGCCTACACTTTGCTGTGTCTAGCTATTTCTCCAGCATATTACTGGTTTGATCCTTACTTACAGTTTGCCAATCAAGACCCATTTTATGACAAGATAACTTTTTACTTACATTTTTCATATTCTTGCTCTGACTGGAACTTTCTGCTTCTCTTTCAGTTTTTGGCCTAAAAGGTTTGAATTAATGTCTTCTCTTTAGACAGATGCTGCCGTTTAGAAATCTTATCTAAAAGACATGCAACTAAATCTTGACCTCAATTAAGTCAGTACAAAGTTCTCACAGCTTAGTGTGATAAGCAGTTATGGTTCTATGATACTGAATTTGCTGTGATGTATCATTTTACCACTCAGCATTAACACAAGGCATATCTTGTTTAATAATTTTTCAGAACCTCAGCACACTAGCCTGTTTCCTCTTGTCCTCCCTTCCCCCCCCAAAAAAATCTAATTATAGTGGCTTTCACTGCTGTCAGTCTTGACAGTTATTAGTGGAAGCAAGTGGAAAGACCCAAGTGATAAATGAAATCTGTTTTTTGGTATAAATCTCACAACTTCATTTAACTACCATTTTTTTAACCCTCAAAGCTGGGGACACATCCCCATCTGAACAACATGGTGAGTGTCCTGGGGTAAGTATGCTGCAGGTCCTATGTCCTACTCAAATATGCTGTCAGACCAGGTTGTGCTTTTCTGCCTCCGCCTGCTCTGGGCTCTTTTCGCCCCAGCTGCCATTTGAACTCTTGGGGCTATAGAGTGCTAAGAGGTGAAAGCTGGGACCTTAGTGAAACTGTTGCATTAGAGACAGTGTGAGGCACTAGGCGCAAAAGACTGGTAGGTTGGATCAGCCCACAGCCTGGGCCAAGTGGGATCAACAAGGGGGGGGTGTGTGTCCAGAGGAGCTCAGTGGAACTGGGGCTGTTGAGGCCAGACTATTCATATGGGGGGAAAAGAGATAATAGTTTAGTAGATGTGTGCAAGGGTTTTTTCTTTTCCCCTTGCATCACTTCTGTGTAGTAAAGGGAATTTCTGTTGTGTTTTTATGTTCTTTAATATTTTTTTTTCCTAAAGACATAGCAGATTAATAAATCTAAGCAAAAGTAGCATTACAGTTGTGTGTTGATCATTTTGAAACCTTAGTTTTGTTTTCTTCTGCCTTTTCATTATGAGACTTACGCTGAGCAAATCAAGCTATGTAATCCCTCGTGGTCTGGCTGGATTCATCGATGCCATTAGGATTGCTTTTTCTTAGCCACAGTTAACAATGGTGTAATGGCTTTTATAACATTTTATTAAGTTGAAATATAACAATAGCACTAATGATAAACAATTGTGGTATTTTAGGAAGAACAATTTCCAGCGCTTACTGCACTTGGCCAAGCTGTGGAGCTTTTGGGCAGCACTTGACTCTGTGGTGTGAAAACATGGAGTACTTGTCCCTTACAGAAGTGTTTGTGCTGTGGCACAGACTTAAAGCAACTGGTCTTGGACGTCTGTGGTAAGAAGTCATCTTTCTAGACTAAAATTCCTCTTTGACTGATGATGACTGTTGCTTAAGTCTTTGCTGCTGGCTAGTATAAATCAGGATAAAGTGGCCTAGCTTGGATTTGCTGTGGGGAGGATGGGAAGGGGCCTTCTTGCTGATGCCAGTCATATGATGTGGTAGTTGTAATGCAGCCTCCTCCCTTCCTCTCCCTCTGATGCATGTTGGGACTGTCCCTGGCTTAGGATGATGAACTTAATGTGAAACTACAACTAAGATATATAAGGAATTCAGCTCCTCCTATGTCTTCAACTCTGGAGAGAGAAAAAAGCAGGCTACCTTTTGATGTCTAATAGTGTTATCTAACTTAATTAATGATTACTGATTAACCAACACCAACAGTAGCTTTAACTGAACTTTTCCCACGGATATGATTAATTGTCTGTTAATAGCAGACAACAACATTCCACTACATTCAGCAGAGACACAGCAGTATTGTTTTTCAGCCATGAGACAAGCAGGTAGTGAGACTGCAGAGGATGTGGGTGAATGTAGCTTAAATGCAAATTATGATGTGACTTCTCCTGGATTTCTCAGTATTGGGCTATTTCTTCAGTCAGCTTCAGCTTGCGCAAAAACTGCGTAACTAGCTTGCAGCATGGACATATTCATCATTACCTTCTTTCGGTAACCAAGTTAAACATAGTCTTGAGGAAGGTAAGCAAGAGTTGCAAAGCTGTGTGTGGCATCGTAAGTCAAGAAGGTTGCATGCTGTGCTAAACTGGGGGAGGGAAGATGAAGCACTTTTTTTTTTTTTTTCTAATAGACCTCAGTCCTGATCAAATTTCAGTGAAGGTATACCTACTTCCTAGAAATGCTCAGTGGACCTTGGATCAGACCAGACTAGTTTGCCCCAGGTTCTTCAGTCAGCTCAAATGGGATAGATCTTTGCACTTTGCACAGTGCTGTTTGAAGTTGCTGGAATTCAGCACTTGGACAAATAAACTCCCCCACAAAGGTGGCTGTCATTCTTACATTGGACTGTTTACTTCCTTTTTAAACTAGAAAACAAACCACTGTTCTGAAACATCAATATTAATTTTAGCTTATAACGGTATAGGATCCAACAAGCATAAGAAGGATAGTCTGAATACTGCTTTAGTTTTATAAGAAGCTATTCACTAGGCATTTAAGTGTGAGAATCATCTTAGTAACAGCGATAAGTTTTATTTAGTTCTCTCATATTTGCAGTTTGATCTACAAACATTGACTGGATGTTGATAAGAGTTTACCAAAATCCAAGTCAGTCAGTCTGGTAAATGTTGACTTGAAATGAACTTGAACAAGTCTGAAGAAAAAAAGGAGCTTCATCTGATGGCTGGTGTCACCCTATGTGATCTTTATGGTCAGGACCATGCAGTTTAGTGCTTAGTTTGCCACTACAGATAGAGAAAAATATCCTTTTTTTTTTTTTTAAACGGCTAATTGCAAAACAGTGTGATAGCCAGAAAACGTGAGGAGTCCCATCTGCCTAAAGATAGGTTGGCTTCATGTCTGTATTTGTACCATGTTTCCATATGCAAGCTTTTGGGCTTATAAAAATCTTGCAAAGTGCAAGCTAATATATAATCAGCATGTCGTCATTGCCTGAAGTAATATGATTCTGTAGATATGATTGAACTATATCAACTTGTCATGGATAAAAGATTTCATAACCAAGCTAACACAGAGATTAAAGATTCAGTAAGTAGTTGGAATAACTCTAGAGCTCCTTTCTTTCAAAAAAAAAAAAAAGCACAAAAAACCCAACCCTACCAAAAAGATAAAAAACCACCCAAAAACCAAACAACCCCCAAACACCAAACACCCATAAAAACCAACCAAACAAAACACAAAAAAATGCATCACAGACAAAAAAACAATCCTAAACAAGCCCCAGACAAGCCAAAAGCAGACCTTCAGCTCAAACTTACCTTGGTGATAGTAGTATCAATGGGTGAAAAACACCCATAACTGAGATGGGAACCCAGCTTTGTTGTGCTCTACTTAAGCTGCCCATTGATTGACATACACAGTATGGCAGAAACACATCACATGCAGTAACAAGTGAAAGCGTTGCTTGCCGACCATCTGGTTGCATTGCAGTGTTATCTGTTAGCCATCTTTAGTAAGTGGCCTCTGTTGAAGTCTTCAGTTTAGTTTTAATGAGAAATTAAATACCCCAAAACTTCTGAATTATTCAGCTCACAGCTACAGGTGTTGATATGGGAAAATTTAGCATGGTATGAAATTGCATTGTAATAGTCGGAACAACACTTTTTCGTTCTGTTGGGAGGTGTATATATTAGGTTACTGCAATGTTGAGAGTCACATCAAAATGTGTATTTTGTTGAATCAAAAAGTCACAAATTGACTCAAGTCATTATCCCTCTATGGTTGACACTAAGTTTTTGCTTATCTTAAAGCCTTATGAAAATTGTAGCCAGAAAAGGGAACTTCAAGTGAACTTCTGTATCTTTAAGGAGCTTGAAATATCTTTTGAGGGGTTTAACTGTTTAAAACCTAACTTTTTTTTTGGGAGCTAATGTTTCAGTTTTTGAAGGTGATATTGATTTGGACAACTGTGAAATACGTTACTTATAATCTTACCAGATCTGCGTATGAATTACAGAACATGTAGCTGTGACAAGAGGGCTTATATTCCTGATACGCTAGACCAAAAGCAACCAAAAAATTACAAAGGTTATGTATACATTTTATGTAAAACAGATTGAGAGGGAAAATCCAAGAGTGGCATTATTGTTAAAGCTAACATGTTCTGCCAAAGTAGAAAATCATGAAAATTGTATATAGCTGGTAGAAGAAAGGGAGAGATGGTTACATCTGCCTCACCTTCTGCTAGTCTTGACTAACTGGCAAACTGTTCAAATGTGATGTATTCTGTTTTTTCACCATTTGTAAGAAATGGTGAAGGTCATGAACAAAGATGAGTGTGCTGTTCTTACCCAGCTCCAAACTTCCTTGATTTGGTCTTGCTATGCTGTAGAAAGAGTAAGTACATTCAGACATGAATATACCCAAATTCCTTTGGGAGATCAGGATAGCCTTGACTGAAGCATCGTATGGCTTGATCCCCCCCCTATAGCTTATACTTAGTCTCTTTAGATTCTTTGTGGTGAAAGTAGTACAGATACTAGTTATCATGCTGCTTTTGTGCTACAAAGGAAATAAATGTGTCCAAAAATAGTTAAAAATAAACCCTTGACAAATCATAAATAACAGAGTACATCTAAATTTTAGAACAGAGTTCGCAAACGTTTTGAGGTGGAGATTATCACTTTGTAGGGGTCCATACCCAGCAAATCTATTTTGACACTACCTTGGCCTCAGGAGACCATTGGAAGACATGATAAATAAGTAGCAGCTATCAAATGGGACAAAAATACATTCCCATAGAGAGCGTTCAACTTTATTGGCCAATTAAACCGAGCAGCAGTTATCCAACAGATGAGCACAATCTGCAGTACAGAGCAGGGAGAGTGCAGTGTACACATTCTTGAGATTTCTCACTGTATAAAGATCTGTTTTGCTGCAGGACTTACTAGACAGAGCAATGGAACTGTAGCCAGAGCCAGCATTAGATGTGAGTGGTCTTCTCTCTTACCCAGCAGCACACTTGATAATCTGTAGTTGTACTGATTTCGTGTAGCTGTGTCTTCTATGTCATATGGCCTCTTTGGCTATGGCTCAGCTTGCTCTCCCCAGAACCTGTGTCGAATTTTAATTTTTACCTTATGTTGGAGAGAATTTCAAGCATTGCACTGGAGTAGAATGTGAGGGGATGTTTCCTCACTGGAGCCAGAGTTTGTTCAATACTATGTATGTATGTGCAATAATACCTGGTTACAAAATGTTTAGTTGGTCTCATGTAGGCTTACAAAATTTTGGAATGAAATATTGACTCAAAGAACTATGTAACAATCCAACTTGCATAATATTTAATGATTCCTGAGTTAAACAAACAAACAAAAACCAGACCAAAAAAACCCACCAAAACACACACACAAACACCCAAACCAACCAGATTTGGGGTCAAACAGCATGACACTGCTACTCCAATATTATTTTTATTTGCTCAGAAGAAATACCTTCTGTTTTAGTGTCTCTTACCCTAGCAATAACTTTGACTTCTTTGGTTTATTCAGTTTTGTGTTTATATAGATTGTTTGTTTTAAACCAGGAAATCTTCTTTGCCATGTTCTCCCAGGAGAAAAATGTCCCTAAAACAACTCAAGGCCTTAACTTGGCATCCTGCAATCTTGTTAGTTCTAACATTGAGGTCTGATGTCAACTCAAGCTAGTAGAGGGGGTGAAAAAAGTGTGCATTTATCATGAGCCTGAGATTTTTGGTCACTTGTGATATTTTCTGAGGCCTGTAATTTTTTAATGTGAAAAACCTTAGGCTCTCATCCAAGAGCTTAAAATATTAGAGAAAATGACAATTCCGTGTGCTAGAACAGTAGAAACTGGCAAGTATGACTTGTCTGCAGCTAGCTGATCTTGGTGAGGGATACTGCACATGGGATCTGGGGGGTGGGCGGGAGCTTGTTAGGGGGCTGAGCCCTGCCTCAGGTCAGTTAAAGCCTTTTTACATAAATACAGAAATATAGCAAGTGTTAAAGTCAATGCCACAATTTACTTCCATTTTAACAGCTCCTACATGTTACCCTGGAGAATCCTTAAAAGAATTAAGATGCAAATAAAAACATTTTTGACTGAAAGGTGAAATAGTCTGATAACGTTTTTTCCCAGAGAAAAATTTTCCCAGAGAAAAATCAGAAAAGGAAAATGACCTGGGTTTTGCATTTTGTGTGTGACAAATGGATGCGAGTTTTCAAAAGGAACTCATCTATCTAAAAGATTACTGAAAGCAGATATTTTAAGAGTGTGGTCTATTGTTGGATGAGTGAGAGAAAGGATGTAAGAACTGCTTGCCACTGAAGATCAAGGGACTTCAACAAGCATGCTTCCTCCATTGTTCCTGAGATACAGCTGGTAGAGATGGAGTGACTGATGCTGTCCTTCAAATTGAAGAATGTACTTGGAGAATGGAGGTGATTTTGCCTCTCATACAGAGGACATAATGGAAGCTACTGTTGCAGAATATCTTAGGATGTCTAATTGTTGTTATGAAAATGAATTAAACATTTAATGTTCTGAAAACAGCAATGCAAAAATCCTCCACACCAGGGTATTTGACACTCTGTAAAGCAGCTCCAGAATTAGAGGTTAAAATTTAATTTTTTCTTTTTAAGGGCCTACAACTTCCTCCCTTTTGCTTGTTTACTTTTTGTTCCGTACCAGCTCCTTTCTCTTCTTTCTTTATTGCAGCCTACAGAAAACATAGTTAAGTTCTTCTTGGTACTTTGAACTGCTATTTTTCCAAATCCAGTGCTAACTACTTAATTCACTTGAGGTGCTTTCTGAATTTATGCTCCCTTGAGCATATGCCCTATTTCATGTTATGAATCTTCCAGCAGTCTGTGGTCTGCACATGCTCCCATCTTTGTAGTTCCTTGTGGCAGTTTCGTCTTTTTTATAATGTTATTTTTTAAATAAAATCCTATGCAATTTCCCAAGTAGCAAGTTGCTCTTTCTGAGAGGTTGGAAACAGTAGTTGTTCTCTGCTTTGTAGAGTTTCTGAGATTTCTTAGGCTATTTTCTTGTCTTTGCTCTCTGTGTGACAGGCCTTTAGGATTTTTAAAGGCAATTTTGCTTTAGTGTCATCAGTATGAGTGCATTCTCCTAACCCTTTTTTCTCCAACCGTATGGCATCTGTGACTTCAGTTTGCTACATGGAAAGCAAGCAGGGAGTACTGATTGAATCTGGTTGGGACAAATGGGTAGCTTTTTACTTCCCAATCTTTGACCCAAGCAGAGGTTCAAAGGCATTCCAAAACTTGCTGTTTCTGAACTCCAGAAACAAATCTTTTGGTTTGGTGTTTACAGCTTTGAACCTGGATTTCATTATGGTTACCCATGCCTCTCTGACTTGTGGACTACTTGACTGTCTTCAACACATTCCCTCCTCGCAGCTACGCTTGCAGGCAGCTCTAATGCTATGGCAAAGTTGGAATGCAAATATGTGCCATTGAACGGCAGTGTATGAGAATGACAGTGACTAATCACTTCTTGAATTGTAGCCAGAGACAAAAAACGTTACCTTCTTCAAAAGTCTCTCAAGGAGTTTATGACTGAAACCTGACTTGAATCTTGCAGCCACATACAGTGATCAAATCCAGCCAGATCCAAACTCTTCCAGAGTTTGCACTGTCTTGCAGTAACCTATATGCTGTTTAGGGTAACTTTTAAAGTAACTGAATGTAACAGATGTGTTTGTTTATTACTGTGTAACATCCCCACCTCAGTAATAACATGTTTTTCCTTGTTATAGGCAGGAATAAGTATTTTTCTGTGTTTTTGGTCTGTAGCTTTTTTGGAAGCAAGTGGGAGACAACTCCAGTATTTAATTATCTGCTTCAGCAATCCTTGATATCAGTTAATCACCTAATACTACCCATGTTAGTATCTGTATCTACCAGTTAATAAGCACATTGAAATGAAGTTTTACAATGACTAGTAGTGACATCCCTGTCAGTATTTCTGTAAGGCTGAAAAGACATAGTTACAGGGCAGTATTCAGTCAAAAAACATGTAAACTTCAGAGAAATGGTTAAGAAGGCCACAAATTGAGAGTTGCTTACATTAATCTTTTGCCTTTTTGCATTTATAATAGTAAAGTGACAAACAATATATAATAAAAGCTCATGAAGCTCAGAGATTATGAGGAATTACTTCCAGAAATCAGAATTTAAAAAAAAAAAAATCAAAACCAAAAAACAGTTGTGAAACTTTTGAGCTTCACTGTTAGCAGTTATTGATCAAGTGAGAAAAATTTCTACTGCTTGGTTGTTTCCTTTTACGTGCCATTACTGCAAAGAATATACATGCATCTGTTACTTTATACTAGAAAGGATTCTTCAGAGGTTCAGGCTGGATGACAGAGCAGGCCTCTCAAGATCCATAAGGGGTATTTCATTGTGCACATTTCCTAGGACTTGGGTTGTCCATGTGAAGGCCAGGAAATGAGGAATAGGGGTGGGTCTTTGCTACTAGCTCATTCAGCAAAATGCTAAACCACAGCTTCCTAAGCTTTAAGGCAGTCATTCTGACAAAGAATGCTTTGTATGCCTGCTTCCCCATGTGCAATTCCTTTCTGCAATATAAATTGCCTAATTCATGAGTTGTCTAACATAATTTCTGCAGTCCCTCATTTTGGTGCATCAGATTTGAGAACACTATTCCAAATTGTACAGTGTGAATAAAATTGAGATACCAAATTTTATAAAAATTATTATAAGTAATGTCTTTCATTTTGGAATAATATATAAACAAGGCTTCATTTTGCTGTCAGGATGTAAAAATTAAAATGTAACTTTAATTATGGTCTAAAAATTGTCCTTTTTCTACCTGAGCATTTTGGAGCAAAATCTTGCTGAGAATAAGTTCAAGTATATGCCCGGAGTTGTTTGCATGAGATAAAAAAACCCTAACTACCGAAAAACCAAAGAAACCCAAATCTTACTGATGCCGGTAACACCTAGAACAGCTCATGCTGGCTCCATAATGATTACTAAGTGCAACTGTCAGATTTAACCTAGTAATAAAAATAACATAGAAAAACACCCAGAGTTGGAAACACTTATGCAAGATACATCCTTTTTGTCAAGAAGGTCAGCCGCTTTGTTTTGTCTTGCTCAAATAGAACATGTTGGCATTATTTGGTTGTTTGTGGTTTTAAATTCTCAAATTAAATTTATCTGCAATAACAACTTTGTTTTCTTCCTGGAATGGAGGTTGGGATTTAATTTTGTTGATGGTACAGTCATCTCTGAAGACTCATTGTCTAGGAAACAGTGGACTAGCTTTACACATGGCATGGTTTGTATGTGAAAGCGATATGTTTTGCAGTCTAAGTATTACAATTTGAAAATTTGTTTTGTTTTTTTTTTTAGCACAGAAGACCTTCTAGCATGTCTCCTTAGGCTGTAGTTGGCTCTTTTTTTTTTTTTTTAATCTTAAGGAATAGAAGCAGAACCCAAACAGGTAAAATCGCTTGCACAAGCCATTCCGCTCAGTGTAGGTATTATAATAGTTGAACTAAGCTGTGGTCAGTCAGAGGGCTGAAGGAAGTCTGACAGTGCTCTTAAAAGGCCTGGACAGGGGTTACAGAGAAGACAGGAGCAGACTTGTGTCTGACAGGCACAGTGGACAGGCAAGAGGCAACAGTCCTGTGTTGCCACAAGGGCTGATGCAGTTGCCCAGAAGGCAAAAATTGCTCACCCTGGAGAAGTTCTGTGGGGGTGCAGGTTGTCTGGAGAGTGCTGTGAAGACTCACCCCTCAGCTGCTTCTGGGCCGGAGTCAAGTGTCCCTGTAGATCATAGATCTCCACAGGGATTTTCTAGAAGTGGAAGATGATGTTTGTGGCTGTAGGGGAGGGATAAGAGAAAGAAAAAGCTGGAATAGTTGATTTATAAAAAGCATGTGAGAGGAGCTTAATGACTAGAGCGAGGAACAGATATGGTGTTGCTGTCTGGGCCAGAAAGGTCTTTTTGGTGGTGCTGAGGGCGCTGGTGAGAGTGTCCCCTCTTCCACTTTCCCTGGTTTCCTAACTTTAAGGAAAGAGGCTGCGAAGGGGGAACTAAAGCAGCAGGTCACCAAGGCGGGGCCGTGCCGTGCTGCTCCCCGGCTGTCCCGGGCCCGGGGAGTAGAAGCCCCGGGGGACCCTGCAGCGGCAGCCCTTGCTTCGACCCCCTCCGCCGAGCGGGGGCACCCCGCGGGCCGGTTTGGGGGACACTCCGGGGGGCGGGGGGTGCTGCTCCGCTGCCGAGCGGGTGTCGCTATGAGGGGACGGGGGGCGGCGCTCGCTGCAGCGCCAGCCCCGCTCCTCGGCAGCCGGCGGGCGGGCGGTCACGGCGGACACGCAGCCTGCGGGGGCGGGGAGCACGGCCCCAGCGGCCGGCATGAATCCCCGGCGGCCCGCGGCGGCGGTGCAGAGGTACGGACCCTGCGTGGGCCGGGATCCCGCCCCCAACAGGTGCAGGGTCTTCCTCCTCGCTCTCTACCCGCGGCACCCACCCGTCCTTGCGGTGCCGGGGCTCGGAGCGGTCCCGCCCGCGGAGCGCCACGCTGAGCCGAGCAGGCGGGGAGGGGACGGGTAAGGGGAGGGAGGGGAGGGGAGGGGAAGGGAAGGGGTGCTGTGCCAGGCCCGGCCCGGCCCGGCCCGGCCGCCGGCGCGGGAGAACCGAGGTGAACCCACGGTCTGCGCCTGCCCGCCCGGCCCGGCGCTCCCGCCTCCCGCCCGCCGGCCCCCGCGCTCACGCCGCCCGCCCCCGTCTCTCTCTGCAGGGAGCCGTAGGGCGAGTAGCGCTGCCGCGGCCGGGCCACCCAGCTCCGGGTCCATGAGCCGCCGCCAGCCGCCGCCAGCCGGGACTGCCGCCGCCAGCGCCGGGCCCAGCTCCCCCAGCCCCGCCGCCGCTTCCGCCGCCGCTCTGCCGCCCTGCCGGAGGTGAGTCCCGCCGCCGGGCCGGGCCCCGCCGCCGCCTGCTCCCCTCAGCGCCGCCCGCGGGCCCCGGCTCCTGTCAGCCGCTCCGGGGCGGGGGTGAAGCTGCCGGCAGCCGCCTTAGCGCCCACCGTCTTTTTTTGGGGAGGGGGGAAGATGGAGGCCGGCTGGGACCGTGCGTGTGTCCCCCTGAGGGGAGCTGTGGGCCGGGGTCCCCCGCAGCCCGCCGCGGAGGGGTGAGGGGAAGCGGCGCCAGCTGGGGGGTCGCGGCGCTCCCTTCGTGCCTCCCCCGGAGCGGGGGTAGCTTTGCTCCCCGGTGCCTAACGGGGGAGGCAGGAGTGGACTGGGACTGGGGTCGGTCCCTCGCCTCGGGAAGCGCTACCTGTGCCTTGTTTTTCCTCTCCCCGCAGGACGGTCCCGCGCCCTCCGCTGTGAAGAGAATGGCCGTGACTCTAGAGCAGGCCCAGCGGGTGGGCTATACCTGCCTGAAAGCACTCCTCAGGTTCGCTTTTATGGTCGCCAATAACCTGGTTGCTATTCCGTCCTACGTCTTGTACTTAATTATGCTGCAGCCTCTCCGAGTGTTGGATAGTAAAAGCTTCTGGTATATCGAAGGAGTGTTATTTAAATGGCTTTTAGCTATGGTGGCTTCCTGGGGCTGGTGGGCAGGATATACAGGTAAGAATGTCTTATTAATTTAAACTATACAAATATAAAGATGTAAATAAGTGACAAAACACAGATGTTTTAGTATGGGGATGTGTAGGGGGATATGTAAATATAGTAGATATGTGGGATGTTTTTCTCTCAGGTTTCTAATACAGATGCTGTGTATTTCTGGATTGAGATGCCAAGTGTAGCGAAACATTTTTTTAAATCGTAGGTACAAACTTATTATATGTGAAGTAAGACTTTCTCGATCACTATTTTGTCTTACTATAATAGGAAATACGATTTTTCCTAAGTATCTTGATTGCTTTGCTTTAGTATTACATGAAAAAGGTACCTCTCCTTAAAAGAGAGTTGATTTGTACTGTTCATGTAGTTGATAGATCTAAACTTTTCTTAAGTCTGCATTAAGTCTCTAAATCGTCTCCACTTAAAACTTTCAGGACAGAAGGCTAGGAATTTTGACACGAAGCTCATGTCAGAAGAGTAGGTCTTCTGTTCCTTGCAACAGTGACTGTCTTTGCTGCTTCAGAATGGAGGGAAACAGAGGGAACCTCTTTCATACAAATAGTGATATGCAATGTTTCTTGGCTGTATGGCTCTTCATTTGTTGTTAGCAGAGCTAATTACAGAATCTGTAGGGTTTTTCCCCTCTGCATGCTTGCTTTGCAGTTTTTCTTGCACTTATATTTGCTCGTTAGTATTCATAAGCTCATCAAGGCGATGGACTGGACTGAAATACTAAGGAAGGGTATAGTCTTATCTTCGAATGCACTGATTTTCATCCTGACTACTGCACTTTGTGCAAGAAGCAGCCATCGATTCTTTATATGTGCTTAGACCTTGGAAAGGGGAGGAAACGAATCTACTGAGTACAAAATATGAACAGCCCTCCTAAAATTCTTTCCCTCTCTTCTGTCCAGGCTGCATCTGCAGGTCTTGTCCATGTAAACAAGGAGAGAAAAAAAAAAAAAAAAGGAATGGCAGCACACAGCTCTGGAGTCTGGTCGGACTCCTGATTAGTCAGGAAGTCAGTGTTGACCCAGATGGAGCGCTCTTTTTGTTAGGCTACAAGAGCTGAAGCCTCTGTGATAATGTGCCTTTTGGTACCCTGTCATGTGCCTTTCCAAGATGCATAAAGTTTCTGTGGATACTCTAGGTGAGCTTCCAGTTCTTAAGGAGGTGGTGGCAGCAGCAAGCTGGGTTCTGGTCTATCAGGCTAGAACTGTTGCAGTGTTGCACTGCTTCCAAATTGCCTTGCCTGGTACAGCTCAAGCTTTTCTAGATATGCTGTTTTAAAAATCTTTTTATATGTTTGTATTTGCATATTAAAAGAAGTCCACATAGTATTTGCAGTGGCAGGTATATTTTTAAAAGTCTGCTTTATGCCTTAAAGCCCAAAGGCCTTCCAGAAGGAAGGATTGACTTTCAAGGTGTTGTGTGTATTATTAATTGGAAATGGGAAAGTTTATGGGCATAATGGTAATGTTAAAGTCATACAGCGCATGACCCTGGGGATTCGCTGTGTATACTGAATGTGCTAGTTAAAATTCAAGCCATTGTCCCATGAGGATATGGTTGTCAATTTTTGAAAGCAGTTTCCTTGGGATAGTTTTACTGCTGACTGCAGAACTGTGTGGTTTCTTTTGCCTATTGCTTGGAAAGTGGTCTTAGCATGATCTGCATATTCCAGAGTCTTCCTGAAGCATCTGTTGATTGGTGTTGCTGATGTATCTTGACAACTTGAAATAATTTGTTTTACAGTCTTGAAATGTCTTAGTGTGTTTGTTTGAAGTATTATTTACAAACAGCTACGGAGAAGTGTTTTCTGGGATGGTGTATGGGTAAGGAGGCCCTTTTTGCTTTTCACTATAAAGCATGGCTTTTGTTTTCAGGAGGATTTTAAGCAAATGCTTGTACAAAGTCTCAGTTTATATTTTATTTGATGTGGAGACATTAATGTGTTTTATACTGAAAGCTACAAAATGGCAAGAATAGCCTATTTCTCTGTCCATTCTTTCTTTTTCCTCGTCAGTGCTCACCACCACATGGAGAACAAACCTGGAAAGCGTATCTTTCTGGCTTCAATATACATAGGCAGAGTAATTTATGTGTCTGTTTCCAGATTGATAGATTCATAAAAGCCTGTTGCTAAGTCCCCTCTTTTCACAGAGTACGACATAACTAATTCAGAACTGAAATACTACTTTATTAGAGTTAGTGTTGCAAGACATCAGGATTGCAGTGGTGCATCTGAAAGAAACATTGCTCCAGAATTATTCTGTTTCCAATTTCAAAAACTAAGTCAAAAGCTAGGCTTCAGTATGTTCCATCTTTGCAAAAGTAAACGCAGGACAGTATTTATGTATGGGTTCATTGAGTAGATTAAGGATTTTTCTTTTGAGTTGATGAGTTTTTTTGTTTGTTTCTCTTCTTGATTGAGAGGGTAACCAGCTAAATATGTTTACTTGTCTTTTAATTGGAGGTAGTGTTGAAGGTGTATTTCAGTTTTTTAATTTATTTCCTTTTTCCTTTTCTGAGCTTGGGCCTTCAGTTGGGTGAGAAGTGGCATGAACCGTTTGTAATTAGGGACTTAAACTCAGCTTGCAAAGTAGATTCAGGGTGGACTTTTTTCCCCTGAGAGTTTGTAGGTAATGTGCAGGAGAGAGCTCAACACCAAATGAAGAAAATATGCTAGGTGCTAGGTTTTTCTTGGGGGCTTTGCTGCTGTTGTGTAATTGTTGGTATATTTTATCAAATAAAGCTGGAAGGGCTGAGGAAAGCTCATAAACTAGGTCTGCCCTTCTCCTTCCCACCCCCGCATAAACCTGTGGTTTTGTGCTAGGATCCTAGAGGATTTGTTACAGAAACGACATGATCTGTGTCTGTATTGGCAACTCCAATCTGTGCTTTTTGATAAATGTAGGTGTTTCTGTTTGCAGATGCACTTGATGTTATGTAAAGAGATAGTGTATAACTGGACAAGCAAAATAAAGAAAGGAATGGAAAGAGAAGTCGTAAAGGTCATTCTCCTTTCCCTAATCTTTTGCTTCTTAAGATGCAAGTATGAGAGAGAACTTGGGTATAATTGGTTGCCTTTGATTTTTAAAGGGCAGAGTATGATAAATATCTATGTTGTTCTCTTGAACACTATAGTGTTTCTTATGAAAAGGAAGACTGAGTGTCTTTTTATGAAGAACATTCAGATAGTCTAGCAATGTTATTTTATTTTTATACAATTTCAGAAAGGCCTTTTCATAACTCTCCTAAGCCTTTTTCTTTTTTAAGGGTTTTTATATAATTGTATTGCTCTTGTTGTAGGAGCTGTTCAGTTAGGACACTTTGAATCTGCATATTAGTGTGATTTGAAAGGCACCTTTGAATAACACTTCTAAATATTTTCCTGCATTTGTTGGCAGATGCATTCCAAAAAAAGCAGACTTGAGAGTGCTTGATCCTTTGCTGGCAAGTACCTTTCCCCCCCCCCCCATACTACAATTTGTCATTTAATATACAAGTAAACCAGAAACCACTAAGTAATGCAGTGGATGTAACGGGAGGGAGATGGAGCGTATCTGTGGCAGTGAATTTCTGATGACCTCCTGATCACCTACAAAACTAGTTTTAAAGCAACCATCTTCTAGATTTGAACTTCTTTGGGCAAGTAACTATTGCAGACTGAAGTTTAATATCCCTGTATTAAATATCAAATTGCTAAAAAATATGACTGGTAGAGAAAAGCTTGCTTTGCTTAAATACACTCAGACAAACTGTTTTGTTGTATTCTCCTGCTATCTAAATGCAGAAGTTAGCATTAGCCTGTGATAGTGTTGTTGCAGTATTGCAGTTAGAAGTGTCTAGGATAGCAGAGTAACTGGTTAGCAATGCAGTCTCCTGATACTGGTGATGCTAATCTTGTGCTTTGCTCTGCTCCACACAGCTTGGTCCCGCTGTAGGGAGCAGTGGTGTGTGCCCCCAGCCTGTACCTCTGGCTGGGGACGAGTGAGCATCCTGTGTCGGCAGCAACTGTCAGTGCTCTTCTGCCTGTCAGAGCACTAGAGAGAGGTGTTGTATGTGGTCGGCAGGGTTGCGTGCACCTTGGGAGGGGGTTTCCATCAGAGTTGTGCTTGGAGTATTTCATACTCCAGCAGTGAAGAGAACTTGACAAAACCTGTTTCAGCCTCTTGCCAACACACACAGTCTTGCAGGAACGTTGGGCAAGTTGGTATGCTGATGAAAGGAAGAGTAATACACGTCCATTACCACACACAAAAAAGCCTTAGTGGTGTGAGTATGCTTACTGGTATAAAGATGCAGTGCTTAATAAAGAGTGAACTAATCCTATGGTATTGCCTGTTACTGTTCTGTGTCAGCTGGGAAGGTGACATTTAAAGAGTGTCTGTAAGAGTTGTCGGGTTTTCTTGAGTGAGGAGAATTTCTCTTTCCTCCTCCTTTGTTACTCAGCCAAGCAGAGTAAAACTGAGGTTTGGATTTTTAGCTGTGACCCCCCCGTCCTCTCCCCTCAAGTGATGAAAAATTTATTGGCAGATTTGTACGTATGATTAAGTAGTGACTACTCTATAATTTTTTCAGCAGTCATTTTTTTTTTTCTCTAATTCAAAATCTTTGTTTCCATTTCATCAGTCAACAGCCTCAACTCCTCTGATCTTCTGAGAATGTGAATGTTTTTGTCTTCCAGAACTGTAAAAGATACAGGTGGAGTTGCTGTGACTACACTTCCTCAGTGCAGACAGTCTGCGCTGCTTCTCATCGCAACTCAGCCCCTCCCCTGCTCGGGCAGGAAGTGCAGCAGGAGCTGAAGAGCAGCAGATGAAACAAAGTAGTTTTTTCCCCAAATAAGGCAGGAAGATATTTAGGGAGACCTGTCTATGCCTCTGACCCTGACACTGTTTTCTACCCTCCTCTTTTCATACAGTGTGACCTTTTTTTTCTTTTTTTTTTTTTTTTATTTTAACTGGGCAATATTTTGTTTACGGGACTGGTGGCAATTCTGAGGACTGGGCATGGGGGGAAACAATTTGTGTTTTTGAGGTCAGTCAGCATGTGAAATGGAGAAACAAAATTGTTGTTGTTTTATGTTTTCTCTGAGTGTGCAAAAATACCTGATGTGACTCTGTAGATTTAGATAGCAGCATACCACACAGAAACTTTTAGTTTATGATATGGCTATGTGTTGAATTTCTAGGTAATCCCTGGCTTAAATGCAGCTTTCTCTGATGTGTATCATTTATGTGTAGGTTATGCTGAGATCAAGCAGGGCTCTTCATTTATTTTGCTGTTTGTAAGAGGAAGTTATTGTGTAATTTGTGAGCTGTCTTGATAAGAAAAGGTCAGAATTGAATGAGTTGGGGACTTTGGAGCTGTTTCTATCATGGCCTCGGAGCAAAGGCTCATTGTGCGTTTGCGTAAGAGGAGGTAAGGAGTACAATGAACTCACTGTCAACTTCTATGTGCAAGTGATGTGTCTATCTGTGAAGAGTGCTATACAGTGACCCTTGTCCTATTTTAATAATATGTAAAATCACACCAGGAAATTCCCACCTCTCCTTTCTAGAACATGAGTTACAGGCTTTACTACACTTCTTTGTAGCTCATCTAGTGTCAGCAATGTGCCAAAAGCACTATAGCTTATCTTTCATTTTCCTATTGTATCATTTAACTATAAAGGATCACTCCAAAAGATTAGGTATTGAAGTGCTCTCTGAATTTCATTTTTAGAAAGCTACAGCGTTCTGGCACAAAACTTGGAGCAAAAGCACACACTGTTGCTATTTGCTAGTGATATTTGTGGTGTTGGTTGCTATTCACATCCTTTTTATTTTTTTCTTCTTAGAGTGGCATAGTCTCTGCTCCTGTTTCACCTACTCTGGATAATACACAAACTATTGCAAGCATACCAAAGCTGTCACATCTGCCTAAGGATAGTAAAGATGAAATTATTGAGAAATACCTATATAGAAAGATGTGGTTATTTACTTCTAAGTCCAGGAATGGCTGCGGGATGCTTCTGAATTGGCTTACATGCTAACAGTCAAAGGAAGACAAAGTTTAGGGAATTCTGGGCTCTATTCCTGGTTATGGCTGAGTTTGCTATTTTTAGGATGTGTTTTCATCCCTCATAGTAGTTCTGGGCCTTTGTTTTTAGAGTACCTATTTGCGCTAGTCATCTTACTTCTCTCTTTGTTGCTGGTTGAGTGCCTGAAAGGATATGACTAAGAATACCTGAGAGATGTGCCCCTATTCTGTGTACCTTTTCTTCTGCTTTTTCTTGATGGTAGGCTTTTAGGAACCATGTGAAATAATTACAGAAAAGCTTTGTCCAGCTCTGATTTGGAGAAGCAAAATCTTAGGGAGTTAAATTATTTGTCCAGAAATTCTTTGCAGAGGGCATGAAGGAGGAATTTTTTTTTCCACTTTGACAGTGTGATGCATCTATATTGGAACATGTCGGAGATGATGTCTTTAAGTCAGAGACGCAATTTCTTATTCTCATTTAATGTAGCTGTTCTAAAGCATAGAGGTTTTAGAGCTTTTCAAGAAAACTGGAGAAAAATATGGAATGTTTAATGTGGATAAAACCTATTTTCTCTGCCATTTTGTTTCGGGAAATTACTGTTTTAGAAAGAAACTCAAACAGATGAACAGAATATACCATTTTCCCTTTCTCTGTCAGATGTGTGTGAGGGATAGAGAAATCTTGCCAAAGGTTAGTTTGGCAAGGTTTTAAGCCACTGAAAACAGGATCTTAAAAATGGAAGAGTTGTGCAACCTTAATTAGACAGGGTAGTTAGCTTATATTCCATAAAGGATTTACTTAGCGGTGTAACTTTCCAGTGTGAACTGAGCCAAAATACAGCTTCAAGATATGTAATCTGCTCAAGTTTATTACAGTGGAATATGAACTCTAATGCTTAAGATGACATGTTAAATGTGGGATTGTGTAGCCATGTAATTGCGCTGCTGTTGCCGTCACCACACCACATTTGAGGTAATAGTCCAGCCATTTGTATATGCAGTTACTGAAATAAATAAAGTTAATATGTTTACATTGCTAAAAATGTTCTGTGACACCAATGAGGGATTCTGCGTATGAGGCTGTAATTTTTTTTTAATTTTTTTTTATCTCTTCACCCACAAGCATTTCAAGCAGGGAGTGCTACTGAAGAAAGCCAGTCCCAGCCTTTCAGACTCATCCTACCATCACTGCTTCAGTTTTATTGGCCAGATATTTTAATGATTGTGTGGTGATCTGGATCACAGCCCTGATCTCCACTAAAACTATCCACCCCACCCGCCTTTTTTTTTTTTCTCTCTGGGTGACTTGTAAAACACAGTCCCTAACCCAGTTCATTTTGCGGGTGTGGTGAAAGAAGGTGGTGGGTACAAATAGCAAAGGAAAAGAGGAAGGAACTGTGTCTTTTGGTGACAGTATCAGCTTTAATGTATCTGTTGAACTAGTTAGTGCTTGTGGCCGCAATTCAAGAGAGCAGTCCTGTGCAGCAGTAGTACATGCATAAAGTGTCACTGAAGTAGACTTCTTCACCTTCTCTTACGATTTTGTTAACTGGTTAGTGTTGTTTAGACTGGAAAAGTGCTTTCTGCAAAGTTCCTTTAGAGAAGAAAACTAAGTGTAGGGTGAGAACAATGGGTTATCATAAAGTGAAAACTGGTTGATAAAGGAATAAAAAGACAAGTGTTCATTTTGATGAAAGCTTAGCAGTGGGGTCCCTGCTTTGTATGCATACTGTTTGAGTTTGTCGGCTCCAAAGACAGTTGTAAAGAACTTCAAAAGTACTTAAGCTGTATGAATAGCCAACAAAATGCAGAAGTTGTTCAGAGAGGAACAGTCCAAAATAATAAACATTTAAGTAAATTAGCAGTTTAGGAAAGAGATTAGTATCAGTGGATTGCTTACAGGAAGTTTTGGCTCGGTGCACAGCTATACATTATGTTATAAAATCTGTAAAGAACAAGACGGAGAATAATATTAAAAATATCAGTGGTTCAACTTTGCGCTTTGCTGGTTTTGTCTGTTGTTTAAAAGCTATTGAAGAGGTAAGAAGGGACTCTAAGAGGGCCAAGAGCTTCATTAGTGTAAGCTGAAATCAGATCAGAACAATTTCATTCACAGCTGAACTTGAATTGGAACTGAATTGGACAACTCAGTGATTCTCTTTCCTGGGCAGAATAGAGTAGAAGAGATGCAATCTCCTTGCCTCTGTGTAAAAAAGAAGGGGACTTTAATCTTCTACTTTCCAATGACACTAAAAGTCAGCAGTGCTTGGGGGTTTTGTTTGTTTTTTTTCATAAATACTTAGTCTTTTCATAAATACTGACTTTGCAAGATAGCGTCAATGGTGTTACTTCTTTTGAGTCGTACAACATAACCTGAAAACTTCCTGTTTAAACCTTGTGGTTCTAAAAGGTAAGGTATTGTCCCTATTTAAGAAGTCTTATAGTTTAAACCAGCTTAGAGATTCACCTCAGTTTTGTAATTTAAGGAAAGGGGGAGGGGAAAGATTAATAACTTTATTATTGCTCTTCACTTACATAGAACTAAAAATAGAAATGGTATTCTAAGAGCAAGGGCCAGCGTTGCTGCTCTTTGGGAGGGCATAGGTTCTGGAAAGTTGATTCATTAGGACAATGGTGTGAGTGCTTGTGTGTGTGGTTTTTCGGTGGCAAAAAGGAGGTTTTGTCTGAGGGTTTTTTAGTTTACTTCCATTTGTTTTCTAGCACCCCAGAGTTACAACCATGTGCAGTTTCTGTGAAAGTCTGTACTGTCTGTGTTTGCTTGCCAGAACTGGGGAAAGAAACCCATTAATATTAAGAATAAGTGGGTTTGGATAATTTAAACATCCGTTAAGTTTGAGTGTGGTGTTTAGGGTGGGCCATTGAACACTATTTTAATGTAATTTGGTGACTTGGATGTTTTATTACCTATGTAGATAAATGTGACTGGTTTAAGCATAGTTCCCCAATGGGATTAAGCTACTTGTTTAACAGCTATTCTTTCTCTCACCCCTCCCACACTTCTGATTTGCCTCCTTGGCAATCTATCTGCAATTGACCAGATGGTTCAGATTTCAGACATAATGGTGTTCTCACAAGTTTGGTGGAAATTGGCAGCTGAGTGGAGGAGAGAGACACCTAAGTTAGTGCCTCAGCTGAGGGTAGTGCAGGCAGATTTGGCCATCGTATGTCTTGTTGGACATCAGCTGCATGTCCAACCAGTGCGTTAATGGTTTTGGGTTTGCCACAGTGCGGCATGTCTTGTCCAGCCTGTTGAGGAGAAGGAGGTTAGACAACAAGTTTTTGGCAAACCAGGCTTTGGCTCCTGCTGCTTCTGGAGCAACATGCTAATCTGGCAGTGGCAGACAGTGTATGAAGCAGCATCCTTTCCTTTAGATGATGTTTAGTCCCCCTTGCTTATCATAGCCTTTTAGATCCAAAAGGCATATGCAGATAACTGTTTAGTCTTAATATTAGGAAAAAGGATAAGGTGGTAAAAGAACTTAAAGTATTGTGGTTTTAAGACTTTCTACTCTGTATATAAACAGGAGTTGGCGTGGCCTCCTAAAAGGAGGACTGGAAGGGCATCAACCTGACTGAAACTCAGGAAAGAGCAGTGATGCTCAGATTACTGTAGGCGGGGCAGAGACAAAGAAAAAATCAGTTATGAATCTGACCCAGGGACATGTAGAAACATGAGGCTCGAGGTATATTTGAGTGTATTTGGGGAGACATGGGAGAGAGCAACGGTGTGGGTGGTAGGCAGCATGAGGGTCTGTCAAGAAGGGTTCTCTACCGTCGTGGAGGCGTTACATTAGAAATGTGTCCTCTCGAGTTTTGTACCTGAACCTGTTCTGTTTTGGTACGCACAAATATACATAGATGGCCTGGCAAAACTCCAACTCTGGTAACTGCCAGTTTCCTTTCCAAATGCATTCTTCTTTCATATCCGTTTTTATTTCCTGTGCTTGTCTCGGGCATAAAATTAATTGTCGTTCCTCCTAGCAACAGCTTTCCCTAGAAATAAATATAACTGTAACCTGTGTATATGCCAATATAATAACATGAAGGACCTATGAAGTTCAGTTTACATTTGTAAAAATGCTTTCAGATGCAGGTAGAGTTAATATAAATGTCTGCCAAGCCTCTTGCATGTAGTGGGTTACATGAAAACAAACAGATAAATATTTTTTGTATTTGAAACTCTTCTATTTGTATCATCAAACTTAATACTTCGGTTTTCTAACCTAGTAATGTAGGAGGGGAATGTGACAACAGAAAGGCCCTTGCCTGGGTACTTCTATTGTCTTGGATGTGTTTAAAGATCATTTGATGACTAACTTGGGCTTCTGGAGTTTGACAAGATTTTTACAGGCTGGAGAAGCACTTTGTTATCCATTTCAGAGGGAGAAAATCTTGAAACATGCCCTCCCCCCTCCCCCCCCGCCCTTTATTGCTTACATTCTTTGTGACTGTTTTAGCAGCCTACTAAATCTTACAAGCTAAAATGCAGAGCTGAGTTCATGTAGCCCCGAGTTGCATTGCTGTGTGTCACTGTAGGAAGGCTAAGGGTTATTTGGGTGGCTGCTGTGGTGAAGAAAGGAGTGTAGCAGGTGTCCTGCGCCTTCCTTTTCCAGTCCCATTACCACCCTTTCCTGATACTTTGCAAAAAGAGCATGGTAAATCTGAGTGTCTGATCACTCACTGGGTTTGCTTTGAGGCAGGGTTTCTTTGAGCAAAGTACGCAGGATTTAGTTGGATAGGTAGATTAGATGTTTGAAGTATATTGACCAAAGCTCTTACTCTGTGGAAGTGCTAGACTTTTGTAGCCCGAATAAATTTATTTTTGCCTAGTTTTTTTTTGTCTGAGGAAAGAGTCATTTGTAACACTTTTGGCAAGTGCTTCATGAGTAAGCCAAGGCACTTGTAGCCACAGATCACTACAAGTTGCATATAAAGTGCTTACAGTGCCTATTGCTACCCACAGACTTAGGACTATTCACATTAATCATTTAATTGTAAAGTGGAATTTTGAGATTTGTAATGTCGTCTTGCATTTGTGGCAGGCTTGCTGTATTTGAGATGGAGAAGTCCATTTCCACAGTCTCTTTCACAACTCTGTTGTTAAACCTCTTTACAGGTGCTCTTCAGAGAAACTGCTCTGCAGTGAAGTACTGTTTTTAACTGAAGTACTCTGATATCTGGGTGGTTTTTTGGTTTGTTTCGGGTTTTTTTTTTTTTGTTGTTGTTCCCCTAGCTTTTGTCTGCTGTCATTTTTACCATTTGTTCCCAATGTATAGAAAAACTTTTTGATCTGAGATGTGGATTTTTTTTTTTTAATTAGGGGAGGGAGAAGAGAGAACGGACAAGATGCCTCAATTACTGTCATTGCAGCAGCATATTTCAAAATTAGGACCTGGGTATTTCATTGAAAGGTGCATTGAATATTAGTCTGTGTGCTAAGGATGAAGGGTAGCTATTGGAGCCAGCCATTCAGAACGTTTGAATAAATTTGTTTGTACCGAGTCTGACCATTTTATGTCAGTAAAAAACACTACTGAACCTCCCAGTAAGACTGTCAGCCACAAATCCAAGGTATTTTTTTGTAATTGTCAGCAGGTGTAAGAGGGTTATTTGCTCTGTAATAGTAACAGATGCCAGAGACCTAAACTTTTTTTTTAAATTAGGAACAGTAAACTTTCTGCTGCTGCTTTGAGGTACATCAGCTAGAATAATCAGTCTAATGAGGAGGCTGCTTTTTCCTGCTAATTACTTCATTTGTGATAGCCTGAGCGTACCACTGAAGGCCTCACTTCTGGTTTTATGATGATGGACTTCTGCTTACCAGCAACCTGAAATGTGGCCATACTCTTTAAGAATTAAGAGTTGCTGAACTGGTATGGGATAACCTGGGGTAAATTTAAATATGGTAAGATTCTTTGTTGGCTTGAATCTTTTGCAGTGTCATACCAACAAAAGTACTAGCTTAAGTTCCCAGCTAGAATTATTGTTATGCTAATTCCAGCACACTTTTCAAACTTACTGTGGCTTCTTGTTTTAATAATGGGACTTGTATAAGCAGAAATGTAAAACTGAATATAGGAATTTGCTGTTATGTTAATCTGCATCATTAGATTCTTACTATTTTATGATTAAATTATTTTGATTAAATTTGTGATAGCTGAACATCATTTTCCCCCTGGTCTTTATAAAATCCATTATTTGAAAAAAAATGAACACAGTATCTCAAAAGTCCAGGGGGAAACATTTTTACAGTTCTTGTTCGTGTTATAACTTCTTTGTCGTGAAGACTGTAGCGTGGGTGAGAGGTTTAATAAAGTCCTTGAAACCTAATGGCGCAAACATTTAAGGCTTCTTTTAAAATGTTTGTCCTTCTGCTTCCTTGCATCTGTGTCCAGTTATTTTTTTGATTCTTTGCATACCTTTCATTATTAAGTTTTCCCTGCCACACTGCAACTTGAAAATATCCAATGGCTTGGTTCTGTTTTGTGGTATATGGCAATGCTAACCCACTGGAACTGGAGGATAATGCAGAGGTGTATGGGGGGAGGAGAGAATAGTGCTGCAGCTGTTTGGTTAGTAGCCAGTTCTATTGCTTGAGGATATTGATTTTTAGATTATGCTACTTCTGCAATCTCAAAATACACTGTTTGAATATGTATTTTTGTTCTTACGGTCATTCAGGAGCTCAGAGTTGACTGAGTTGAAGAGGTTTAAATGGTCAATGTCCTTCAAGTAGAGACAAGCTCCTCAGTTCTGAGGTCACTGTAGGGAGACAGTAAATAAATGCACAGAATGGCCTTTTGCCTTTCCTGTGTAGGCCAGAGATAATTTAAACACAGATATAGAGACAGGGATAATCTAAAAGTAAAGGGTTTTCCAAATACGTACAGCACTGCTTTTATGTGGTGGTTTTGTACTGTATCAGCTGGGCTGAAAAACAGCTGTATAATGAGAAAGCATCAACAGCATTTTGTAGTAACTTAGACAAGAACTGAAGAATATGAAGAGGTAACTGAACTTGATTTGGATAAGGAGAAGGTAGTGATCAGAGCTGGGATATAGGGGTGGTCTTACCATACTTGGAATCTTGTTGTCCAGTAATAGTCCTGATCTGAACCTTCAGCCAGTCATTAAAGTCATGCAGATCGCTTCTGTTAGGAGGAAGATTGATAAACATGTGAGGTTTTTTGTTTGGTGTTTTGTTGTTTTGTTTTTTTTTAAACCAATATGACTTATTTAAAGACTATATGGAAAAACATGTTTTTCTGGGCCTAATTGGATCTGAACATGAGGAAAATGGTTTCCTTACTCAGTAGTGTAATTATGTTTTTTTTTTAACCCGGCACATCCTCGGAAAAGCATACACTTAGTTCTTACCTGTAGTCACTCTGGCAGCTTTTCCTGATATGTACCCTTTTGGCTGTAACCCTTGCCTGTGCCCAGTCTAGGTGGTGCAGTTCTAGAGCTAAGTAGTTCAATGCTTGGGGGCTGATCAAGCCTTTTCACCATGCTATTTAATTAGGCTTGGTATGTAGGGAGAGATGAATGCAAACTCTCACTTGGAGTTTTAGGCAAGTTCCTCATCTTGTTTGAAGGAAAAGTAATGTTTACTCACTTCCAGCCCTATTACAGTTTTCTCATTCCTGTATTTGATAAACCTCAAGGCACTTGAGAGAATTTCATGGATACCAGAAAACCCTTGATTATTTACCTCTCTAGCTTTGATAAAAGTGCACCAGAATAAAGTGCTTTATCAATTTCCTATGAGAAATTGCTCTACTTTATGCAACCCAGTGCCAGTTTTCTGCATTCTGCATGTCTTCTACCTTGTATAGTGCTCTGAAAAGTTTATGGTACCAAAATATAGAGTAACTTAAAACTTGCAGTTAAAAATGGAAATGGGACTTCCAACTCATGTCTTTTCATTGCTAGCTAGCCTCTCCAGTCCCTTATGCAGTAGGTAGTAACTAAATTCCATTGGCCTCTTCTGCTGTCCCCAGAAAGACTTAATATTCCATGGCCTTGGGGTATTTGTTGTAAGATTGCTGAATATGTCGTCTTATTTCTGCAGCTGTGTTTTTGGGAAAAAACATCTGAAAAGCTTCTAGATTATCTGGTTTCCTTGAAATTATATAGGAAGCTTGCAATCTACAAATCTTAAAAGGACAGGAAATGGCCATCTTTTCCTGGTCAGGTTCATTGCTATATGCCACCAGTTACTTGCTCTTTAAAGCCATACTTTTAACTGGACTGACTTGGAAATCTGGATTAAGTGGGAGCAGAATCTTCTGTATGGCTAGAACTGTGGCTTTCCAAATACCTCACTGCGGGGGGGGGGGAAGAGATAGAAGCCAAACAGCAATTTTTGCAATGTTTTGTTGTAATAGAGCTTGCTCCCTCTTAAATAACAGTGAAAATTTTGAGTAGTCTTTATCAGGAGTTCATTTTGGGCAGTTCAACAGTTACCAGAGAATATACTTAAACTTTTTGTAACGAGTTCCTTCAAGTCTTATGTATTGATGTCCAGAATCAGTAAGGACTCAAATTTGTCCACTTCAAAAGCAAAAGCAAAAAAGGTAGTGTGGGTTACATCCACCTATTTAGCTGTTTATGATGATAGATGATTTTTTATTTCTTTGTAGCCATCAGACTCTGCTGGTGTCTTATTTCCTTCTTGAAACAGAATTACATCTTTTCCCTAATTATTTAATTGAAGGCTTGCTTCTGTCCTATGGGTGAATTTTTTTTCAGTGGACTCTTTGTCCAGTTCCCCAGTATTAATTTCTGGGCTACACAGTGCAGGCTCTATTTTTGTCATATAAAGAAGAAAGTTTGATTCGTAATAGAAAGTCCTGTGGTGTTGCAGTGTGCAGCTCTGCATAAGCAGCTGAACAGTTGAATGGAAACTGTGGGATGCTGTGGTCCTGTTGATTATTGGTTTGTTTTAGCTAGCTTGTACTAGGCCAACTAACTAGTTTGCATCAAGATTCTCAGAGTTAACAGCTGAGGCTGTAAAGCAGGTTTCTACCATTCCCTCTGCTTTGAAAGAGGGTAGTCCTCTCTGTGGAGGAAACAGGACTGCTATTTGACAAGTAATTTGCTTTGCATGGACCGTTACCCTAATGGGATTTTTCACACAGTTGGATATACTGGTTTTTGGTGTTGAATACTCAATCTGAAAAGTATCCTTTTACTTAGGGCCATGACCTGGGTATATTCTGTGGTCATTGTCTCCCCTGGAATCTGACTGGGAAGATCTGTTCTTGTCCTGTATCTGTTAGCTTTTTAAGGCTGTGTGATATGGGAGCTGTACTTTCTGAGCCACCTTAACAGTTGAGGGAAGTGAAGTACCTCATGAATGACTCTTTGCCATCACAGGGAATTTCACATCTGGGAAGACAAGCCACAGGATCAAATTAGTAATGCATACCATTGCCAGTGACTCAAAAGGAAACTGTAGTAATAGTATTGTAATTTGCGATACTGCCTCTGGGTAGATTCTGCTCCCTAGAGAGTTGACTCTGCAAAGACGGCTCAGGTTATTGTTACGATGCAGTACTTTTAACTGTGACAAAGGGTGTGCTTTCAGAGTGCTCTTTTAGGGAGAAAATGTTTTCTTTAATTTGCTTTCCCCAAACAAATGCAAAGCCCACTAAAAATCAAAGAGCTGTCACTCTGTCCCTGCCTAAACAGTGGTTCTGTAGTGTCTGTGGTACATAGCTACAAAATTTTTATAATGAGGATGTTTATCTTTCTCTTTTGAACTTAAGCTTACAGGGAAAAGGAGAAGAGTGAGGGATTGCATGTTTTTAATGTGTCCTAACATCCTTCAAAACAACAACACTCTACGCTTGCTGTGCCCAAAAGACCACAACATGCCTAACAAGTTTGTTTGTTTGTTTTAAGAAAGAAAATCATAGCAATTTTGAAGATGACTTAGGTGACTTGTGCTGGTTATGCTTCACAGGTGGGGCTGACTGGACTTGCCCAGCAGGTCTTCCAGTGTAACAGACCACAGTCCATAAGGATTCATTCTGGTCCAACTGGTGCTTGCTTCCCCATCATTCCGTCTTCTGATAGGTCTGATTGTGTTGGCTTGCCCCCTCCTCTTCTTGTGACCAGCACAGATGCTCACATGATGTTTGTTTTTCAAGTATTGGAGCAGCTTGCCCAAATTAGGAAAAATATGAAATATCCTGAATAAAGATAGTAGGGGAAATAACTGGGGTTTTCCCACTTTACATGTCGGGGTTTTTTGTTTGCTTGTTACTACTCTAAGCTTTAAGTTTTGGGTTTAAGTAGGTGTCAGTAGCTACATCTGAGTATTAAGTAGCAATTTGAATGTGTTGGTGTTTGAGTAACTAAAAGTAGCTCAATTTCAATGTAGCTGCTTTCATGCTTCATGTTTGACATGCAGACAAAACAGGCTCAATAGAGTAGTTCAGTTTGCCATAATGTTTTTTAATGTAGCTAAAGGTACAGATAAAGACATAGATGAAGATCTCAAGGCTTCATAGCAGTGAACAGAATGGCTTATTCTGGCTAAAATGCATTGTTGCCTCAAGTTTGTAGTGTTCATTACTGGTCCCACTTTTTTGCCTGAGTTTGATCCCAGGTGAATCATACTTTGCTTCTTCCATATTAAAGATTGAACTATCCTTCATATTTATGTCTTTGCTGCAGTTCTGCAGCAGTAAGGCAGAAAAACCTTGCCAGTTTATATTTGCAAGAGGTGCTTTGTGACTGTAAAGGCTGCTCCTTTTCATGCCGCAGGATAAAATTGTAGGTTTTGTTGTAGTTGGAGGTATCCACTGAGTAAGAATTCTGTTAACGCTGTGTTTTACCTCCTGGTGTCAGATTGTAGATCACAGAATCACAGAATTGTTTAGGCTGGAAGGGACCTCTGAGGCTCATATAGTTGAACCACCAGCTCAAAGCAAGGTCAGTTGGAGCAGATTGCCCCGGTCCATGTCCGGTCAGGTTTTGAATATCTCCAAGGATGGACACTCCAGAACCTCACTGTGCAACCTATGCCAGTGTTTGATCACACTTAGAGTAAAAATGTTTTTTTGTTTTGTTTTTTTCCCCCCTTGTGTTGAAGTGGGATATCCTGTATATCAATCTATGCCTGTTGCCTCTCAATCTGTCACTGGATACTGCAGGAAAGAGTCTAGCTAAGTCTTCTTTACTCCTCTCCCTGTACCCCCATCAGGTACACATGGGCAAGATTCCCCCCCCCCGAGCTTTTTCTTCTCCAGGCTGAACAGTCCCAGCTCCCTCAGCACCTCATTGTATGAAAGATGCTCTGGTCCCTTGATTATCTTAGTGGCCCTTTGTTGGATTCACTCCAGTAAGTCTGCATCTTACATTGTACTGCGGAGCCCAGTACTGGACCCCGTGCTCCAGCTGTGGCCCCCCAAGTGCTGAGCAGAGGGGAATGACCACCTCCCTCTACATGCTGGCAATGCTTTTCCTAATGAAGCCCAGGTTACTGTTTGCCCTATGCTATGAGCATGCATTTCTGGCTCATGGTCAGCTTCTCCAGCAGGACCCCATGGCCTTTTCTGTAAAGCCACTCCCCTGGTGTGGGACTAGGCACTTCCCCTTGTTGAACTCCCTGAGGTTCCTCTTGGCTCATTTCTCCAGCCTGTCCTCATCCCGCTGAACGGCAGCACGACCAGATGGCATATCAGCCACTCCTCCCGCTTGCACGTTGTCTACAGACTTGCTGCAAACTTGCTGAGGATGCACTCTGTCCTGTTGTTCAGACTGCTAATGAGGATGCTAAACAGTACTGGTCCCAGTATCAATGCTGGGGTATACCCCTAGTAACTGGCCTCCAGCTGGACTTTGTGCTGCTGGAGGTGACGGTTTTCTCTCCTACAGCTTTCCTTCTTAAAGCTCAAGTCCTAGTGTTGACATACTGAATTTCAGAATACCTTATGCCTTTTTTGTGCTCTAAATTACTTTTCCCCTTTCCTCCATTTTATTTCTCATTCTTTTCACATATACGTATATAGAGGGGAGGCTTGTCTCTAACTCTTTCTGACTTGAAGTCAGGAGGGAACCACTTTTCCACCTCCTGATGGGAATTTTTGTGAAGATACCTGTAATTTTTAAGGGGGGGGGAAGGAAGCCATGTCGCTCTTATTGAGTTGTTCCTATCTGTCAGTGTTTGTGTCAGACCCTGTTTATCAGTTCTGATCCTGCTTGGTTAGTTGCTCAGCAGTAGTGATGGGGCAGATGAGTGTGGGTAAAGTACTGTAGTAGCCTGCCGAGTTCAAGTTATTAAAAATACAGACCTGCAGCCAACTGTTCTTGAAAGGGTGATAAGGGTAACAATAGTAGCAAGCTCTGTATTTGTAGCACTTTTTTAGTTACCCAGCTGCACTGGTGTGTTTCTTTGATCAGAGGAAATAAACACTCTTTCCTCTTCTCAATGCTCTTCTGTAGTGCTTAACGTTTTACAAAGAGAAACAGGCTTGAATGAGAGAATCACAGAATGGTAGGGGTTAGAAGGGACCCCTGGAGATCATCTCATCCCACCCCCCTGCTTGCGCAGGTACACTTACAGCAGGGTGCACAGGACCGTGTCCAGGTGGGTTTTGAATATTTCCAGGGAAGGAGACTCCACGGCCTCCCTGGGCAGCCTGTTCCACTGCTCTGTCACCCTCAAAATAACGAAGTTTTTCCTCATATTGAGGTGGAACTTCCTGTGTTCCAGCTTGTGCCCATTGACCCTTGTCCTGTCATTGGGCACCACTGGAAAGAGTTTGGCCCCATCCTCTTGACACCCACGCTTTAGATATTTATAAGCATTGATAAGGTCCCCCCTCAGTCTTCTCTTCTCCAGGCTGAACAAACCCAGGTCTCTCAGCCTTTGCTCATAAGGGAGATGCTCCAGTCCCCTGATCATCTTGGTAGCTCTCCGCTGGACTTACTCAAGCAGTTCCCTGTCCTTCTTAACCTGGAGGGCCCAAAACTGGACACAGTACTCCAGATGTGGCCTCACTAGTGCAGAGTAGAGGGGCAGGATAACCTCCCTTGACCTGCTGGCCACACTCCTTTTAATGCACCCCGGGATACGTTGGCCTTCTTGGGCACAAGGGCACATTGCTGGCTCATGGCCAGCCTGCTGTTCACCAGCACTCCCAGGTCCTTCTCAGCAGAGCTGCTTTCCAGTAAGTCAGCCCCCAACCTGTACCGGTGTGGGAGGTTGTTCCTGCCCAGGTGCAGGACCCTACGCTTGCTCTTGTTGAATTTCATCAGGTTCCCCTTGGCTCAGCATTCCGGCCTGTCCAGGTCTTGCTGAATGGCAGCATGGCCTTCTGGCGTATCAGCCACTCCTCCCAGCTTGGTATCGAGTACACTCTGTCCCTTCTTCCAAGTCACTGATGAATATGTTGAACAGGACTGGACCCAGCACAGACCCCTGGGGAACACCGGTAGTGACAGGCCTCCAACCAGACTGTGCCATTGATCATGATCCTCTGAGCTCTGCCATTCATCCAGTTCTCTGTCCACTTCACTGTCCTCTCATCTAACCCAAACTTCCGAAGCTTACTTATGAGGATGTTATGGGAGGCAATGTCAAAAGCCTTGCTCAGATTAAGGTAGAAAAACATCCCCTGCTCTACCTTCATCTACCCTTCATTCTACTTCATGTAATTGTTGTAATGGTGTGGTATTCTGAAATTCCCATTTTCAAAGGAACTTTTCTTTTTAATTCTAGAAAAGTCAATATGTTTTTAATTATAATATCTTACAGATAGAGCATTCTTTGAGCTTAAGATGTATTTTGCATTGTAGCCATACTTAAAATACTGTCGATTCAATATACAGTACACTGAATAGGACTTTTAAGACTCATATCAACTTATGCAAATTTTATTTTGGACTACCTTGTTAAGAGTAAACATCAGTATTATGGGTGAAACTGCAAGAGTTTGACTCTTTCATTTTAAAAAAAAAAGAAAGTGTGTTCTGTGGATGTAGGATATAAAGTCATTTGCTGCAGTGGTGAGAATCTTTTCTCACATGTAAAAATTATCCTTGCAGATAGAGACTGAAATGTAGGACCCACAGCCTTTTATGACAAAAATGGACGATTTAGGCAAGCATTGGACCTCTTTGCATTGAGGGATTGACTGTGGTGTTTCCATCATTGTCTCTGACAGAGGGGTTGAAGAACAGAAAGTGCAAACTGATAAAAAAAAACTTGTATGTCCTAATTCTTCTCCTTAAAATTTTCAAATCTGTAGTATCTGTCTAGGCAGCAATAAGACACCTGTGGGCCAAAATATCTTGGGACATCTTGTTATACAAGCGGTCCTGTGGCCCTGAGATTGTCAAAAGAGGTTTCTTGCCACATAAAATTGCACAGTCTTAGTAAGCTGCAAATCTTGTCTTTGTGCTGTGTAACAACTTAGCTGAGATCCTTCTATTCAGAGTCTCTTGGATGCTTGTTTTATAGAAATATGTTTCTTTGCTTCTGTCACTTAGGGCGTTACAGTTTTTTGGTCATCCCCAGAGTGTTTAGAAGCTTTTAACCATCAAAAGGCAAAAGTTAATCTTCAGCTTATATACCTCTTTTTGGTTTACGGTCATCTTAAAGACTAAGTTTACAGGACTGTCTTTATTTGATATCGGAAATAAACATTTTTGAACATAGATTGACAGTGTTTCTTTCCACACTGTAACTAGGAATGACCAAAATGGTACTGAATATTAGCTTTAAATATGAACTGATAACAGTTAATCTGAAGTATATTTACTGTTGGTTCAGATTCTTCTGTCTTTTTAGGACCTTGGTGACATGACAATGTGCTTCTAAGTAGGTATTTTTTGTGCATATTTTGAAACTTCTTAGGATTGCTTTTAACTTTCAACCTTGACTGATTTCAGTATCCCTTAATAACCTTTACTTACTGTTCTGATGTTTTATTTCCAAAGTGTGTTAAAAATGTAAAAAAAAGTATCCTTTCATGGTGAGAAAGAATTGTGGGACTGTTTTTTCCTGGCCACTATAACATCTGCAGTGTGTAAGGTATTAGAGCATCAGGATATTGGTTCATGAATGCATTGATGTTCCTCTGGGTGGTTAATACTTAATGTATTTTATCTGTCACCAGGGAGGAATGTACTGTACAGCTTGCTTTTTCTGCAAGTGGTCTGACTCATGAGCTCAAGGTACTTCAAAAGGATTGCAGCACTCCATCCCATCCTTTAGTCTAGCAGTTGCTTTTCTAATAATAGAAGCAGCAAAATAGACAGTGGAGTTATTTCTTGGCTGCTACAGTTTATTACCAGTATAGTAATGAAAGCTGACATCAGTTGCAATCTTCACATTTCACGGTCCACATTTGCCTGTGTGGCTACGAACACTGGGTCTCTTGTACCGCTCCTTGGAAGCAGTAACCACTATATACAACTGGTGTTCCAGTTTGGATGATCAGAACTATGAGCTGTGGGACTTTGACTCTGCAATTCAAGCAGTGTCGTGGGAGCAGCATTGAATAGCTGTTGGAGACCTCCAGCAAGTTGTGCAGGGTATGTCCGGTGAAAAATGTTCTTGTAAGACTTAAGATATATTGGAACTATTCCTTAAATATATGTAGTGAGCCTGACAGAATTTGTTAACTTTAAAAGTTTTCTTATCACATAAACTGCTTGCCTAGCATAATTGCAAGGAGGTGAAGCTCTTGAAATGCTATTGCCTGTACTGAAGTCAATGGAAGGAGTTCGCTCCACTAAAGGTGAGCCAAGGTTTTACTTTTATCGATTCTCAGTCACATATGGGTAAAAGGAGCCCTCTCTTCAGCCACAGGCATCATCTCTTGTGCCAAAGAATTATAGAACTCAGGCAAACCATACCCATGAGGTCTTGAACATGCACTCCAGGAAAATTAAGTCAGTCTTCAAAAGCAGTCATTGCAACTGCCAAAGTCCTCTACAAAACATATCTGTCTGTAAATTGCAGAAAGAGAAGGTGGAAGCTAAGAAGAATGGAACTGAAAGCAAATGGAAATGTGCCTTGTTTTCTGCAATGAAATGCATAGGTGTGCAAAATGGTTTGTCACAAAAAATGAGGATGGTGACTGGGACATCTTAAACCCAGCCTTAATTTATTAACATGTACTGTAGGAACAATCTCCCTTTATTTACAGGCTTTTCTCCCCCAGCTGCTGCTGCTTTTCTGACTTGCCTATGATAAACATTTTTCTTGATGGAAGTAAAAGGAAAGATTTGTCAGTGTAGGTCAGTTTTTTTATCATCATAAAAATCTGAATCAAGTTATCTGTAAAAAATGCTTTTTTGATATCAAAGCCTTGTTCAAAACTGTTTTTTACAACCTTAAGATGTCAATTTCAATGTTGTTATAATATACACAATAGTTTTGTTAGTAAAGATAACATGTTAAGTGAAGCTGTGTTTAATGAGATGTGATGTTGTATGCATGTTCTTTCCCTCCTTTTCTGGATTGTACTTTTATTGATCATCTGTATGTCTTGTGTGTACTTAGATAAAATATATGAAGGTTTCTATGACTTTTGGAAGGATAGGGTAGGATTGGAAGAGCTATTTTTCTCTTTCCAATAGTATGTGCCTGCTTTTATATAGGTGTTCTTAAATACCTTGTAACCCTAAAACACGTGCTTAATGTAAAAAAATTAACTGTATGCTGATTTGCTTAGTCCATTGTTTTCCTTCTTTTTACTGTAGGCAACTACTTTGCAGAGACAAATGCATTTAACCTTTTTTTAAGGGGAAAAAACCACCTTTAGCATGTCTTTATACTTTTTTTTTTAATGCAGTCTAGGCATGCTAAATAATGTTTATCTCTGCATTACTTCTGGGTTTTCTTAATGCCAGCTATCAAAGAATCCCATCTATAAAGGAGAGACAAATGAGTTAACAACTGTACATAGCTACTGTTGCTGAAACATGCTTTGACCAGCCATTTGTGAATAACAGTAAAGCAGGGTTGCAAATTGCCAGATACAAATGCTTGAATATGAGGAGGAATGTTTAAAACATAGAAACCTGGTTGTCATGAGTTACAGTCACTACTGAAGAACATTTCTTCTTTTAGAAAGTAGGGTGGCTTCTGAGGAGGCGAAGGAGGCTGTCTGTTAATAATGCCATTTATTTGTTACTGAAGGTTTCCAGGTGATTGACAGAAGGTGGTACTGTGTGGTTCTAAGTGTTGCCAACTTGCAACTTCTTGGAACAGGTTTTCTTGAAGTCTTGCCTCATGGATGCAAGTGATTACAAGTGATCAGGAGAAAAATAAACTAAGGGGTGGGGAGCTCTGGAGTAAAAGTTAACTTCTCCAATTTCTAGAGAAAGTTGTGAATATTGTGTGTATACTCAAATCTAAATGGCAAATAAAGTGGATATCCAAATCAATTATATGTTTACATATATCATAACTTTCAGGTGATTTATTTAGCCATTTTATGGGGTTGGGAGTTTTAATGATTGATTAGAACACCTAAGGAGTTTCCCTGACCTTGCCATGAAGCATTAGTCTTTTCACGTTTTTTATTTATGGGGCAAATATGGTAGCTTTCAGATTTGGATGATGCTGGTATGAGAATTGTATCTGGTTCCTTCACTGCCCATTTCCTAATGGCTGTTAAAATTTCTGGCAGGAGGCTTTGGTTTTTTTCTTTTTTTCTTTCCAATTCAGTGGAGAAATAAGAAGTTAAAACTCAATACATTTTGAGACAATAGCCCCAGGTATTCATTAGAACTTAAGTTGTCAAGATGCCAATAAAACTTACGCTGATTCTTATGGCACACACTGTAGTAAAACTATTAACTGTAATGAAAACAAGATAGTCAAAAACTTCAGAGCATTTTTGAAGTTTTAAAGTATAGTATGCAAGATGAAGTAGTTCATAATAATTGCTAGGCAGTTGCACAGAATACTAGACTGCCATTCTTGCCAGGTATATTTAAAAGTATAAAATAAATCTACTGAATTGTTAGTTAGCCGAGTAGTCATTTGCCCAGCCTAATGACATAGTGCATTTAAAGTGCTTGCATATTTGTTCATAGCATTGCTTATGTGCACACAGTTATGTTAAGGACATGATTACAAAGCAACCAGGTGTTCTGAGGACTCTCAATAGCTACGTTTAGATGTGTAATAGTTCAGTAAAAACGTGGAAAAACCTCTTTTATTGGTTTTATTTTCCTCTTTAAGCTCTGGGAGGATTAGCTCATAAACGGCCTGGTTTGCAGCTCATTATATGAAATATTTTCTTCATGTTTTAGAGACTTGTGTACATCTTGGACTTTTTGTTTAAAGAGAAGGATAAATCTTTCTGTCTTACAGCTCATGCAGTTGCAAGTAAATTTGTCTTCATCCTTTCCTGGAGAAGCCTTTTCCTTACAATACTAAGTCACAAATGAAGTATCTCTTACAGCTAGGCCATTTCTGTCTCAATATTGTGGGTAAAAGACTCATTACTAATCAGGATTACTAGATTTTCTTGGTACCAAGTTTACTGTGAGTTCAAATTAACACATTAAACTGGTCTCCTGCTCTTTCCTTCCTGTATGTTGTTTTGCTATTTTAAACTGCATTTGCAGAAATCAAACTGTTGTGAGGCCGTAGACACAGAACTGGTGTCCTTATAAAATGTGCCCTGGCAATAGAAGGAAGCTGTGGAGGAACGTTTGCTGGTTTTCAGGCCCCTGAGTGGCAAATATTTATCTTTGAACTGTTTTTTGTCATGTTACAGTTGAGCAAAGCAGTGTTCCTAGTTCTGCTGCCATGCAGCTGAGGTTTTGATTTGAATGTTTCCAACTGCAGTGGAGGAATGTAATAGCACAACTATTTCTTAAAGCAAAAGGTGCAGCTTTTGAAAATGTCAGTGTAGTGAGAAAATTGAAGAAAAGCTTTTATTCCCCCACCCCCGGGTTTAAAGGGACATGGTGAATTTAAAATTCTAGGCATTTGAAGGGTATTTTCTTCTTTTAAAAATAGTGGCAATGGCAGTATTTTTTCTGCACACTTTTGTGGTTTGCTGTTCTGTTTCCGATCCAGAAATGCGCTGTGAAGCACTTGCACAAACTGATTCTTTTCTGCTTGATAATCAGGTCGATCAGTTGACTATAGGCGTTATTAAGCACAAGAGACAGCCTAATTGCTTGAGGAGTAATGACAGGGGGAAAAGAAACTAGAGGATGTCCAGGTGAATCACTGTGACTTAATAACTTACCACCTGTCAGCTGAGCCACAGAAATTGAGCTATTAGCTTGGCCAGTTGATAGATAAAATGAATTGAGTAAATAAATTAAAGAATTAAATCAAACTTTTTTTTTTCTTTTTAACCTTGCCTTTGGAGTGGGATAACAGAGCCCACCTTTTTACTACTACGCAGCTGAAACTTGTTAGTGCATCGTAAGCTGGTTGTGTGTTTTTACACTCTTGTATTTAACAAGAGTAGGTAAAATACTCTAGGTAACCACAGAAGCTTTTTTCCCTGTTTTTCTTTGGCTGGAGCCTATCTGAAAGTTGCAAAGTCAGGCATTAGTTTTCACCTGCTATGCTAAAGGTGTGGGTTTTTTCTAGCAAATTAAGCTTCATAAGTTCTCCTCTTCAGTTGTTTTCAGTTGTGTGCTACTTCTCACAGCTTACATTTTTCAGTCATGAACTTTATTTTAGCCCTTCAGAAAGTTAGATCTGTGAAACGTTTTTGAAGACTGAAAATAGTTTCTTCTTAAACTGCTCTACAGTAGAAATGATGAGTAGTATAAATTGATATGTTCCAGGGAAGTATCTATAGTCGCGTAATCCATTTTTTCTTCTGAGTGATCTAGAAATAATTTTATTTGGAGATAATTACCTACTTGTGAGAAACCTTATTTTGCAGATGCTTAATGTATTTAGTACTTTTTATTACTTTCGGAAAGCCACAGTTCAGTAAGATCATTGTATATTGGCTGCTTAATAAAGACACTGAAGTCATAATTTCAAAATCAGTACGCAGTTGATTAATTTTCCTTTAAAACAGTTCTCCTTTAATCTGAGTTTCTTGCCTTGTGGGGTACTACCATAGCTAGATATGTGAAATACTTGATAACAAAAGTGCATGGTCAACTATGCCACATCCAGGTGTTTTCTGACTTCTGTGGGGTTAGGGAGGATGTCGGAGGGTCTTTGCATGTAATGAAGGAGGAAGGATAAAGGAGATCTTCCAAGTTCATGTTGAGAAAAATAAGAAAGGTTCTGTGCCTAGCCTGCCCGGGGAAAAGGAAGGAAGTTGAACATTATGGAATGAATAGTCCTCCCCACCTTTGTATCTCTAGTCTGACTCTATCTACTTGTGACCAATACAGCATTTTATGTTTTTACTTTGTGTTCAAGTCTCAATTCAGTATTGATTTGGGAGCCATGAGAAAGTAACCGAAGTGGCAGTTTTCAAAGGTGTGATGATAATTGATTACTGCAAATACAGGGAAGCTATGCACGGATTATTGCTTCTTGTCTTCAGTGTGCAGCCTATTGCTTTTGCATCAGTTAAAGCACTGCTTAAAGACAGATAGTAGTAAAGTAATTAATTGCCCTGTGATGAGAATTGTTAATAACAGCACTAAAGATTCAGTAGTGGAGGTGAAATATTTCCTTTGATGTCAGAAATGAAAATAATAGCCAGTAAGAACCACCTAAGATAGTGAACAAACACAGAAAAATAATCATATCCTACACACTTGGGCAATGCATCTTACTTTTCCTTTTTGAACTTCATAAAGCTACTCTGCCTGCCCATCCTTTCCCTTTACCCTGCATTGCAGTAACCATCCCTGCTTTTGAAGAGGGCCAGACTCTACTCGCTTGTCTCTTTGCCCCAATAACAGCATTAGATGTATTCTGGTCTTTAGTTTATGACAGACTTTTTCTCATTTTCCATTCTGTGTTCTTTGGGAGGCACTCTTCTCGTTCTGCATTTAGTTACTTTGTGATGATAGCAATTTTAACTCCTTTTCCTTACCTCAGCATATTTTTCCTAGTCAGAGCAAATGTGGGATGATCAACAGCTGTAGTTTCCTCCTGACATCATTCTTGCCACTGGAGTTATCTGGTGTCTGGTCTACAAAATAATGACTTGTAGTTTCTGTCATCTGAGCAGCATTTTCTGAACCCACTTTCTTGCCTATAGCTAACTTGTTTAGATTCGAATTACTGAGTTTGTTTAATATAGCATTTTAAACCTAGTGATCCAACTACAAGTTTTTTGGTTTGCTTTTACTGGAGTAGTTTAATAATAGTAGTGTAGAAATGAAACAAACTTGCTAAGTTTTAAAAAAAACAAAACAAAACAAAAAACCCACAAAACAAAGAACACCAAACCTACACCACCCCAAAGGACCATTTCTGACAACATGATTTTTAAATTTTTTTTAAAATCTAATGAGGTGAGACAGTTGAATTTGAAAGCTAGGTCAAAAGCTTATGTAATTTTGGGACACTAAATATAGAATGGTGTAATGACACAAAAAGATCAATCTCTGCATATGTTCTGGTAGGGTAGTTTTGTTTTGTTCTTATTCTGTGCATGCAATTTAAAACAAAGCTGGATACCCTCTGCTTGGAAGAATGATCTTGCTAATATTCCTATCTTATGCTATGTGCCAATTTAAATTGACATGTAGCATGTAGGTTTCTTTATTGTAATTGTCTGGGTGTGGGGTCTCTGGGTTTTTTGTTTTGTTGATAGAAAAATTTCCATGTGGTCATTGTAAAAATTTACCTTTTTATTTATTTGTTTTAATAGTAGTGGAATGGGGTGATGATGTTAAAGCAGTATCAGAAGATGAAGCCATGGTGCTAGTGAACCATCAAGCAACAGGTGACGTCTGCACTCTGATGATGTGCCTTCAGGATAAAGGCACGGTAGGCTACAACTGGGGAGAGGGATAACTTCTGTGTATGCCATCTGTTACCTTGGGCGTGCTTGCATCTGTGTGTGGTACTGATGGGTGACTTTTGTGTGTTAATCCACCAAATAATCTCAAGGCCCTGCATAGGAAGCTCTTTGTTTAGATTTGGTTTAATGTGACAGCCAGTAGCTTGGAGCAGGTTTTAGATCACAAACATTGTCTTTGAAGACAGTCAAATACAAGCTGAGTCAGTGTGCATCTAGTCTAGGTTAACATGGAGGGAAGCAGATCTCCTTGCAGGTAATCACATACTTGACTTTTTCCTCTCACCTCATGCCCTTGTGCAACTCATGCCAACTTTCCTCAAACCAACACAGGTAGCTTCTTGGTTATGGCTATTCCAGCATGGAATTTTTCTCAAAGTTAGAAGCAAGTTGTGTATGGGATTTTGGTAGGAGTTCAGAAATGGAAAGTAACTTCCCTGTGAGGGCATGTCCAAGCTAAGCTAGTTAGCTAAGGCCAAAATTGCTTGAGCTTTTATTTCATAAACTCTTAAGCATTTCTTGGTGAGAAGTACAACTAATGTCAATTGTTTCATGCATTGCTGTTCAGAAAATTCACATCTGCTGAGTGTAGTGCTGGAAACCAGAGTATGGGATCTAAACAGTAAATTAAATTTTTGTGCCAATCAGGAGGAAGTGGGTATGTATGATTAGGCTACAAAGAGTGAGAGACATACCTGACAAGCTGAAAAAATGCATCAACTCTGTCTTAGTGTTGTCTTCTTTCTTGTGACCGTGTGGTGAAGAAACAAGGAAAACAACAGCTGCTTTTTGTTGCATCTGCACAGCTTGTAACTGGCACTGTTTTTCTTGGTGTATATTAATAGAGATTGTGTATATACTCTATCTCTACCAGATATTTAACCATTTTTTTAGAAATTTTCCCAGATCTTACTTATGACAGCAGAGCTGATTAAAAACAAAACAAAAAAAACCCTCAAACAAACCAAACTCAAAATAGAAAATATTAAAATGCAACTGAAGATTGAGCAGAGACTAATTACTTTTTTTCTGCTGTAGCCTGGAGAAGACTGTTTTAAAACTGTGTTTTAAAAGTACTTGTAATTGCTTTAATTTCTTCCGGATATATAAATCTAAGCCATATTTATCCTGTTTAACTCCATAGCTAAAAAGTTTCAGTCAAGACAGAGTAAGTTTCAGTGGATACAGGAGATGTTAAAAATGGAGGAAGGCATTGAGATTGCAAATAATCTTCACCACGGAAACTGTTAGGTTTGCAGGTCTTCAGAAAAACAAAACATCCTTAAAATCACTATTTTTTCCCTTAAATAACTACAGTTATTGCTTTTGGAAGATACATGTTCAGAGCTTAATATGGCTTTAATATTTTTAGCTAATAAACAAAAAAGTACAAGCTTCAATGCATGCTTCAAATAGAGCATGAGTAGTACAAGTGGCTAAAAATAATGAGAAAGATCAGGATAGTTTATCCTTGATAGAACCTGCTGAATCGTGTGTTTTTAAATAGCATGCTTCATATTTCTGAACAGAATTGTCTTTACTTTGAGTGACTGTGAAACCACTGGAGGGAAAAGAAAAAACCAAACCTACCTGTCCAAAAGAAATAATTATACAATAGCCAGCTGTTTAAATTTGGCAGTTTGCTTTAAATGCCATTTAGACTTAACATGGAGTCCTTCACAACCCTGATACTCACCTGTTAGTAACAAGATAGTAATTTCCAAGAATTGTTTTATTTTGTATAGGATGGTTAAGCTGCACTAATTCCTAAACACTTTACCACCCAGACAATGCTTTTTAGCTTTCAAAGTATTTTGTGAAGGTGAAAGGCTCACTTCCATTTCACACAGAAGGGCATACAGAGAAGTTAAACAGCTTACCAAAGGCAGTCTCTCGGTGGTGGTTGTGCAGTGGCAGAACAAGGAAGACCTTCCTCCTGTAGCAGTCCAAAATTTTTTGCTTGCTTTTGCCAGCCACTACAGACTGAAAACAGATGCAATCTGCAAACGCTTAGTGTTTGGTGCAGCTTTTTGAAAAATGTTAATTGAAGACATCAGAAGTGTTTGATTTAAAGTTCTGTGTTTTTCTGTGTAGTGTGGTAGAATACTAAAATGTTATTGCAACTTGACAGTGTTTCCTAATGCAATGTCAGGAACTGTGATTGTATTTTTTCCTAGTATTTTATAAATTTGTATATACAAAGGATAGTGTAGCCTATCTGTTTTAAGCAAGTTAAATCTTACTAAGCAGTAAGCTACAATGCATGTGTTAAGATGTTTCCTGTCTTTCAGATTCACTTATGTGAATAAGGAAAACATGATCTCTTATTAGGGAAGTGGAACTTAGCTAAAAGTTATAATTTTAATGGAAGGACTGGACTGGTATTATTTGACTAATACATGTTACCATAAGACAAGCCACACAGAGCAAGGTTTCAGCTGAATCAGAAGTGGCCTAATTACACTTCTTATATAGTTCAAGAAATTGTTCCAATGTCTTTGTGAAGGTAAGTGTTAAATATACTAAGTTAGTTGTGGTTTCATAAACGTTAAAGGTTATGTGTTTAACAAAGAGAAGTTGGTTGAAATGCTATTACTGCTTTCTGACTGGATTAGGACTGATAAATGTGGCTATTTTTTCTGATTTAGAGCAGAAAACAGTGCTAGGAAGGGTGCAATGGAGAGAAAAAAGTAGAGCTTGCAGTTGTTAGAGTGCAAGTTTCAAGACATGCGTTCCCAGGTTTCATTGTTAAGTTAGAGGTGCTTGAAAGATGAAAGTCAGTCTGTTCAAGTTGCTTTATTATGAAATCAATGTAAAGTGAAACGAAAGTGAGCCTGTGAATAAGAGGCACCTAGATTTTTTTATAAAATTGGAAAAAGCTTTTTCTACATTCTGAACTTACTTAATTAGGAAGGATGAAGCAAAAAGGGCCTGAAACGGCATCCCAAAATTCTGTAAATCCACAAACAACTATGAATCTATGCTCAAAACAATACTGAATGTCTTTGCTTAAACCTCCTTGAAATGCAAGTGATAAGGGACTCATCTGATAAGTGTTGTTTCGTTCCTGAGAATCCAAAACGGAAGAGCTACCACCAATATCTTGCAGTGTCCTCTGCTACCAAGGGCAGAACAGAATGAATGTCCATTAATCTAGTTTGCCTTTTGATTGCAAACAAGGTAATTGTGTCCTATTCTTTGAACTCCTCCTTTTTGATTTTATGTGTTAGAGTGTGTGTATATATTACTTAATTCGTACATAAAAACATTTCCTCTTTTTAGTTCTTACCACTGCCTAAGCTTATAGGCAGATTTGTAATCACCAAGCTGTGGAGTTTGCTTCTTTTGTAGCCCACTTGCAGCAAACTGCCTGTATGTTTTGTCTGAATTATAACTTGTACGTCACAGTGATCTTTGACACAGTCACATCACTCCTTCTCAAAAAGACTGAGGAAGTCCTGGGATGCTAGTTAGAACCCCTGTTTCACCTAAAACATGGTGAGATGGACTTAAGACTCTGAAGAACAATGATCAACTTTCGGGATAAAACCTACCATCATCTAAATAAAAAGACAGTAAGAAGCGGTATGTGAGGAGAGAAGCACTAGCATTGCTGGGCAAGAGTTCCTCCTCCAGCATTGCTATAGAACATCTGGGGACCAATGTTGACTCCTCAAAAGACACAAACTTTTTCTCTTCAGGGAGGAAGATTATTAAGCTTGTTTATCTCCTCCAGTAAAATAGATTATGTTGGTTTAACTTCTACTTGATGTAATAGAACAAGAATTGTCAAAATGCCGAAGCAGTAGATGAACACTGACAGTCATATGGTACCGCTGCAGGCTAAACCATCATCAGTGGAATTTTGGTGGGTTTTTAATCAAAGGATATGTTTCCCTACACCAGCCTGTTGTCTTTGGGCTGGTGTGCGGGCTTTCTTTTTTTTCCCCTCCCTAAGGCTTTCTAATTAACTGAAATTGAAAGAATGTGAATCTCTGCAGAGAACTTTTGCTTTAAGATCCTCTGTTTTATTTAACACAGGCCTGGGGATAGCTGTACTGAGAAACCATTTCACCAATATTAGTCTCAAGTGGGGAGTTATAGCTAAGAACCAATTTTTATTTTATCACAAATACATACTGTGTCTTTGTTCCCTTGGATGTGTAGCATCTAGTAAGAAATACCACTGGCAGACAGGAAAGGATACTAGCATGTCACAGAGAAGAAATGGATGCTTGTTTCCAAAGCAAAACCTTTCATATCTTTGAGAGCTGTCCGCTTCTCTCAGATGTGGTTCCCTTTTCCATTTCCAGTGATGCTGGAGGGTCCAGAAATGGGTGCTCTTGCATTATCCAAGATTTTCAAATAGAAAGTTTGCTAGTATTAAAAAACCACAAAGAGTTGAGATGTTCTCAATGTGCTCTTAGGCAAGGATAGTTAGCTTTTAAATGCAACATTCAGATTTTGCTGGGAGATCAGCTATATGCCTAAGGCAATAAAGTATCTTAAACATGCTTTGGCAGGTATGTTCTTGCGAGCGTGTAAAAAAAAAAACTTCACTTTGCTGAGTGTCCAGCTGCAGTTGTTTAAGGATAAGTAAAAGAAACAGGGTTTGTGACAGTTATCTTTCTCCAAATATATTATCCAGGATTCATTTATAGCTTCTGTGGTCAAGAGGGAGAATAGGTAATCAGAGCCCTCCAAGAGATAATTAGATTACTTTGTAAGGAAGACTTACTGATACATGCAATTCTAGATACAAATTGCAAATTATCAAGCTGCTTTTTCAAAACCAAATTCCTGCATGAAATACGATCTGCTTCTTTCTACGGATTCCACGTAGACATGAAGATGTGAAAACAGGGAAAAGCCACCATCTCTCACTGTATCAAACTATTTTGTTAGAAGTTTCTTAGTAGGCATGGGTGTGGATTGAGTATTTCAGTTACTGTGCAAGCCTCTAGTGTTTGGAGAGAAGCGTAGATTACACTTTAGCAGTAGATGTAACCAACAAACAGATGAACAATACATAGTCTTTTCTAGAGAAAATCTTTATTTCTTAGACTGCTTGCTTTTTCTCGTTGCCTCAAATTATGTATCTTGGACAACTGGAAGATGCCAAGCAGAAAGGTGCCTGTTTAAGATTCAAAAAATGATCTGACTACCAGAGAAATGTCATGGTTTTTTTAATAAATAGAAGAGTAGTGTGTTGTAGGAGTTTGTTTCACTGAACTTACATCAGTCTTAGTGTGGCCTTGTAACATAGGGAAGAGTAAAGGCAGCTAGCCTCATGTATGATTGAGAGCATGAGACACATTGGATTTTCCAGTTTTGGAGAGCCAATTCCTACCCCTCTCAAAATCTACATGTAGGAGCTATAGAGGGGAAACACCTTGTGAGAGAAGCTTTCCCCTTCTGTAATTTACCTCTTTGGTAGTAATTCTTCTATTTTAAATCTCAAATGACTGAACAGGTATAGTGTCTTCCTTCACTGTCCTGTAAGAAGTGATGGTCAAAATGAATCTAATAGCTTAACCTCTATTTTTGCATTCTTACCATGCTTCTTGGCTGGGACAAAGAGCATGACTTAATGAAATTCTCAGGGGTGCATGTGGCTGCTCTGCCATAAGAGAAATCGGTAATGGCATGTGGGTTGTACATAGGTCTCAGTGAATGCTGCTCTTCAAAGATTGAGTGAGCATGTATGGAGCATGTGTACATCAGAAGCACAATAAAAATATGATCTGATACCCAAAATTGCCAAATATGAAAGAAAGAAAAAAAAGAAACGTGTTTTTGTGGTAGGCATAAAGCGTTTGGAGATTTCAGATCAGGTCTGTATTAGTTCATGTACTTTAACAAACACTGAAAATTATTTTAGTTTGCAACTGGCTTAAAATCTTGGTCATATGTCAATAAGAAGCGTTACACTACCTTTGTGAAAAGATGTAGTAGAAATTACTCCAGCATATGGCTAATAGTGTAAAACTGTATATTATATTACAAAAAGGCAGCTATTTAATCCTGCTCTTGAGGGTGGAAGTGTAGCACCTGTGCTGCTTTAGACTTTGGGGCATAAAGGACTTTATTCCATATATTTGCTAGGTTTTTTTCTGTTGTGACAAGAATGTGACCAGTACATAATTCTCTGCGCTTATAGTTACTAAACGTTTTTTTTTACTTTTCAGGTTGTCCGTCAGATGATGTGGCTGATGGATCATATTTTTAAGTATACGAACTTTGGCATTGTGTCTCTAATCCACGGAGACTTCTTCATAAGACAGGTAAATGGAAACACGTAGTAGTGCTTTGATTTATCCTTCTATTGGGAACATTGTGGTATTGTGGGACTTACTCATTACCTTCTGGGTGGTTTGCAGGATGAAATAACTATGCTGTAATGTGTGCATTTGGGTAGAGCTTTGTTCTGAAACTGCTTTTTTTCCAAGCCTATTTTATTATTTGCCTAGACAGGAATGTTTACGGAACCCAAATATGATGGGAGCCTTTTATGAGAGGTGTACAAGCAAAGGACATGGGCAGTCCTTTTTATCTCTCTGCTTCTGACTGCCCATTCTTGGCGTCTCTCTTTTTCCTTAGGGACCTTGAAGCTGTGCAATGATTCTGGTTAGGTAACTGTTCTGACTGTCAAAGTTTCAGATAAGGAAAGGCAGGACCATCCCATTTGATGGTGGCATGGCAGTAGACCAGTTTAAGGTAATGATTGACCTGCATAAATAGTAATTAATTGATACTCAAAGGTTAATTATTATTTGAGCATCAGGAAAGAACGTGTGTTGAGCCAAGCATCTCAAATATTAAGGAGTGAAAACCTCAGATTATTTATTACAATTTGGGTTTGGTTTTTTGTTTGGTAGCTGTTGATCAAATGACACTCTAAAAATAGAAACTTAGAAGTAAATGATAGGCATGAATCTGCTCCCATTTATGTGAAGTGTGACATCCAGCGTACATGTTTCTTCTCCATATTTTTATTTATCTGGACTTAAAATGTATGGGCAGCCAGACTGAATTAATGAATTTTCACTTTACAGAGAAGAAGCTAATTTACTCAGAATGAAATAAATAAATACTTAATCACAGCTACACACAGCTAAAGTGAGATTTTTCACTAAGACTAGAGGCATGGTTAGAAAACCTCAGGAAAAGTTAGGTAATAAAGTAAAGGTATCTAGAGATATACAACTGTGTACTGTGAGAGTATGGAAAGGAACAGGGTTTGACACTTTGTAATATATAAATTTGTTTCTGCAGTTAAAATTCACAAGATGCATGTTTTGAGGTACACAGGGCCATCAGCTTGTTAATTGTAATTTCTGAATGTGGTGTTGCAATTCCAGTTACATAACTAAACATTACTGAGCTTCAAAAACTAAGGCTTTTCCTCATTTTTGTGTAAAGTGGCTGAGATATGCAACGTCACAAAATTATGTCATCATGAGTCTAACTATAAACCAATTGAAAATAAAATGTTTCTTGGTTGTTAATTATCCTTTGGATGTAGCAAAAACACTTAAAGTGAGTGAGTAAAGATCCTTTGCCTAACTATAGAAAGGCACTAGTAATATTTGGATGAGCTAATGCTTCCTTTTGTTCCTCTGTAAAAGAATGTAATTTGATCATGGTACTATATATCCTATTTCTTTAAAAATTTACATTAGCCTCATTTTCATGAGCAGCACCAATGACAGTTTTAGGAATGCTTCTGAGGTCTACTAGAAGTTGACTTGTGTTTTCTCCCATTTAAAAAGCTTACTGGAAACAGAGACTGTCAGTAACTTGCCATATCGGTGATGCAAAGTGCATGGCATCATAAAGAATTTGTCAGCAGTCTGCTGCTACCTGTTCTCTCCTTTAGAGGAAAGAAAAGGCTGAGTCCGTTCCCTGTGACAGTGATCAACTAGTCATAGTCTTCAAGAACTGGTTATATTAAGGAGCTGCTTCTGTATGACTTATTTTCTCTTCTTTCTGGACAGTATTTTAATTTTGTGTTACCTTCCAGGACTCTTCAGTATTCCACTAGTCACAGTTGCTTTTAAACACCCTTCTCTTTCCCATTAGTCCAACAGATTTTTTTTTTTTTCCTTCTGTATCACAGCAGCATCTTAAACCTCACAGTATTTGCTAATCAGCAATTTATCTAGCAATAGCATTCATTAGGTTTGTTCAGGTTTTGGAAAGTTCTAATATGTAACGTGTGAAAAGTTTATTGTTCGCTGCTGTGGTGTTTTTTTAACTACTGTGCTATCTAGGAATCCTGTGGTCTGGTGGGAAAGGACTGTTTTGACTGAGGAAGTTTTATATTGCTCTTTAATTGCATTAATATGAGCAGGCAGAGCTTTTTGCTTCCCTTTCATGAGATAAGTTGGAAGTAATTGCAATCGTGGGATTTCAAAATCTAGGAGAAACACTTTCACAAAACTTATCTTCAACAAAATACTGTTTCTAATTGTCTTCCGCTCAACCCCACTGTTTCACTCTTCCCTGCCAATAAAACCCCAACCACCAAAGAGGGGAAGGTTTGCAGCAGTTTTGTTGATGTTTCAGAGAACTAAAATCGCCTCTGCTGAGGGAAGCTTAAATTTGGGACTCCTGTGGCTTTTGACTGATTTGGCAAAGTCACTTTGGAGCACTCAAAAATTATAATTGATGTAAATTAATTCCTGTGAAAATTGGAGTAGCTTACACTTGCTGTGTGTGGAAGTGGGAAGAGAAAAGATTGTTGAAGACATTGAAGATACTTCTGCAGTAATTAAGGACAAATCTTACTGTGTTAATTGAAAAAGTTGTGCATCATCAAAGAGGAGAAAGGAATGAGGGTTGGGGGAGGTGGGACGTTGTGTTGCTTGGTTTTGGTTTTGTTTTATTTATTTTTCCCCTTGGCTCTTCAGGTTTAATTATCACCTGGCTATATCCTATGTACAGCTAATTATTAACCTAGAAGCTGGTGTCATACAGTATCTTGTTGGTTAGGGCATCCCATTTTTGTTGTTTAGGCTTTCTTTAAGTTCACACAAATAAAATCACTTCCTGCTCAACAGTTTCTCCTAGAGGATAAAAACTTGCAAACATCACAACCCAGTACTCCCTCCCCAAACAATAAGTGTTTCCTTCAGTCTGCTGATTTCAGCTGAGACTAAGCATTCAAGCAGTGCAGATTTGGGAGAAATCTGTGGTTCCGCTGAGGTAACCGAACTGAAGCCTGGTCTCAAGGTCCAGCTGTGTCTTCTGGTACCTCTGCTACTCTAATACGGGATGCGGGGAAAGTTGCGTAGAAGATTACATAAGCAAAGATCGTAGAATCATAATATCATTAAGGTTGGAAAAGACCTCTAGGATCATCAAGTCCAACCATCAAGCTAACACCATCAGGCTTCCTAAACCATGCCCTCAAGCGCCATGTTTACACATTTTTTTAATACCTCCAGGGATGGTGACTGCACCACAGCTCTGGGCAACCTGTTCCAATGCCTGACCACTCTTACAGTAAAAACGTTTTTCCTAATATCCAGTCTAAACATTCACTGACACAACCTGAGGCCATTTCATCTTGTCCTATCACTAGTAACTTGGGAAAAGAGACCAACACCCGCCTCACTACAACCTCCTTTCAGGTAGTTGGAGAGAGCGATAAGGTCTCCCCTCAGCCTCCTCTCCTCCAGACTAAGCAACCCCAGTTCCTTCAGCTGCTCCTCATAAGACTTGCTCTCTAGACCCTTCATCAGCTTCATTGCCCTTCTCTGGACACGCTCCAGCACCTCAATGTCCCTCTTGTAGTGAGGGGCCCAAAACTGAACACAGTACTCGAGGTGCAGCCTCACCAGTGCCAAGTACAGGGTCACGATCATTTCCCTACTCCTGCTGGCCACACTATTCCTGATGCAAACCAGGATCCTGTTGGCCTTCTTGGCTGTACGGGCACACTGCTGGCTCATGTTCATCCATCTGCTGAATACCATTTTGGCTGGCAAAAATTACTGATGATATGTGGACCTCCAAATCACAGCTTGACCCCTAGATTGTCTTTGCAGAATTCAGTTTAGCAAATTCAACATGGAACCAGTAACAACTAGGGAATTCTGTAAATACATCCGCCTTTTACATGGCATTTCTGTTTACAGTCGGTCTTGCAGACAAGTCATCAATTCAGGATTTCAACCTCAATTTCAAGAGCTTTTTTTCTTCAGCCTTTCTGTGAAATGGCATTAACTCAGTCACCAGTGGGTACTATGGGAACATTGTTTTATGTTGTCATAGAGGTTTATTTGTATCTTAGAAAAGAGAGAGAAACCATAGAAATGTAATAATTATTTGTCTTAATGTTATCTCTTTTAAACATTCATTTTATTTAGGTGATGTTTTATCCTTATAGGGAAGAGCACATCGTGACCAGCAGCTTGTGTTACTCAAGGAGCATCTAGAAAAATATTACAGAAGCCGTAATCGGAAATGGATTGTTTTATTTCCAGAGGGTGGCTTTCTTAGGAAAAGGAGAGAAACAAGCCAGGCATTTGCCAAGAAGAACAATTTGCCATTTCTTAAACATGTCACCCTGCCGAGACTTGGGGCAACACAAGTAATTCTGGAAACGCTTGTAGCACCACAAGAAAATGGGACTCCAGCAGGTAGAGATGCTGTGATAAAAGGTAAACACCACTTTACTCTGTGGATAAAAAGCAAATTGAATGTCCAAGATCTGAGTTAAGCAAAACATTTTGTTTTGAACTGGTGTCTTTAAATGTCAAGTACATCCATAATGCACCATCATGTGAGCACCCAGAGTGGGCAAGAAGGTGGGCTGGCCCTTTCAGCACGTTTGAGGGTTTGCACAGGTTTATGGCAGTATGGAACTATGGTAGAAGTATTTCTGGAATATGTGAACTATATTCAAATTTTTACTCCTGCCTTTAAAGGTTTCTTTGCATCTAGTACTGTATATTTCGTTCCTCTTCTTGAACTGTATTCTACTGAGTGCAAGTTCTTCTATTCTTTACAGATTTTTATGATGGCTGTCCCCTTTCTTGCTGGAGTTCACCATCACTGATGACTAGATTTGAAAGATTGTTTTGGCTGTCTTATGTTAGAAGAGTTACGAGGGAATAAAAATGTTCCTGCAGCTTTATTGTTCTGGGCTGTAGGGGAGAGATGGATATAAATAATGGCTGTAGTTATGGTACTTGGTGCTTTTAGTCTCTCAGTTTTTAAAATTAACTTGTTGGTGTGTTCAGAGAGCGGGATTAGATCTTACTTAACCTAGTTGTGGATTTCTGTTACTTATTATAGAAACAGTGGGTCGGGGGGTTGTGGTGGTTTCTTACTGATGGATGGTGCTGGTATTTTCATAGCCAAATTATTATAATAGTTTAGCAGTGCCATCCTGCTAACCAAAGATCCATCCTATTGAAGCCACATATACAGATGACTTTGGGCTTTTTCTGTGCTGAAGTTCAAATTTCAGGGTTAGCAGGAAGCCTCGTATCGAAATTTCTTCCAGATTTTTAGTTTTGAAGTTAATCATGTCAACATAGGAAATGAATGGAGATTATGTTCTTGCAGGAGTGGAGGGAAGATTTTTAAATGAACTGAAAATGAAGCTGTGGAATGCATCAGAATATTTCCTTTCAGACTACGTTCAGAAAAGAAAGGTGGAAGAAAGCCCTTGTTGTCTTAGAGTTTAGGTTTAAAAGAGAAACAGAATACTCAGTCATTGTTAAAAGTTACTTTTTTAAGGAGAAAAGTTTGGCCTTTTCCTGTTCTATTTATTCCCATCTCAAAGGCAAAAAGGTATGAAAAGTAGGAAGTTCAGGCCTACTATGTGAATTACAGGCCTTCTAGTTCTGGAAGGGGACCAAAAGCACTTGTCAAATACCAGTTTTAAATTTTCATACTCTTCGATTGCTATCAACTTAGCTGAACATCCAACCTGGTTTCTCTTCTTTTTTTTTTTTTTTTTTTTGGAGCAGCATGATTTAGGCTCTGGAGAAATGAGCATTTGATAGCAGTTGACCTAGCTGGGTACTAAAATAAAGGATTGTCTCAGAAATACAATGGAACCACATCTGTCCATCCTACTAAAAAGACAGAAGGAAAGAGAAGTAGGAAAAAAAAGGAAAGAAATGTGTGGTTTTAGCTATTATTCTGTCAGAGTAATGGACATGAAAATGTAATAAAAGAGATTAAAAGAGAAGTGAAAGTAAATTTCATATGCTAGGAAAGAGTAATATTTGATACATATGAAGCTGAGGTATTTTAAGTTCTCTCTTTTCTCAAGCTCATGAAAATGTTTCTAACATGGTAAAACTTCCCTTTCGGAGAGGTATGAAAGGTTAAATCTTGATCTAAATCTTGTATAAAAGCCTCTTCCCCTAATCTTTGGCCTTCTAAGAAGTCCTTTTACTGTACTCTTGCCACTTCAGGAAATTTTTTAACAATGTTTGTCCAGTTAAATATAATTATATAAATTGATATGCTTATAATATAAAGTTAGAAGACTAATAAGTTAGCAATCATCTTTATTTTTTATCTCTCTTATTTTTCCCTTTTTTAAGCCATATGAAAAAACTTTGCTCAGTGAAATCAAACTTTCCTGTATCCTCTTTGGGTTACAATCATTGAGTTGTGGGTGCTAGAACTAGATGTAGTACAGTAAAGGTTTTGCCAGCGCCTTGCATAGAGATTGCGTATAAACTTGTACATTTTCACTCTACTCCTTTGCTTGGGAAGTGGCCTGTGCGTCAGTAGCATCGCACTTGAGCTTCTTGGTTCATGGAAAACGCTTTTCCTCTGCACCACTTCTTCTTGTGCTCTGTACTGTCTTATTTAACAATGTTCCTTGTGTCCTGGGTAACCAAATTATTCAGCCTACTATAATGAGCTTTCTTTGCCATTATTTACCATGCTCTCGATTTCTTGTTACCACTAAGCTTTACTGATAGTGATGGGGTTCACCTCCCTCCCTCACCCGATTATGGTTAAATTGGTTTATAGATTAAAGGTAATTCCTTCTCATCAAAAATTATGTCTCCTTCCTGTTGGGTTTCCTGGGTAGCTATGTTACTATGAGTCATGATACACAGTTGCGGTGTTCTCAAGTGCTGTTATTTAATTCACTTTAAACCATCCTTGTAGCTTTTATACTATTGCAGATTTTATACCATTCAACTTTCTCAGCTAGAATGGTGTATAATACTGGGTGACAAAAGAAAAGATGCCAAAAGCAACTATAATAAAAGATGGTTCATTCTTAATATACTGATGTTATTATCTTTAGTATCTAATATACTTAAATTCTACCTAATTTGGTACAAACCAAGTTGCGTACAGTTGTTTCATCATGTCACCCCCCAATTCTGCAGCCCACTAGCTTGCTTTTGTGTACACCAAATGTCATTGGAGTTACAGCCTTCAAATAGTAGTTCAAGAATTGTGCAACAGCTAAATGCTACATCATCTGTCCTTCTTTGGCAAGGTCTGTAATCTGATTTCTGTCATCCCTTTGGTAGAGGTGGGTTTATGTTGTGAAGTGCAAGGTTCAGTAGCCCCCCCAAGTTTTCATTAGCCTTAATTATGATGTTGGTATTCTTAATGTGCGATCCCCTTTTCAGTTTATTTTTGTACTAGTTAGAAATTTCCCACAGTTTATTATCTGATTCTTACTCTGTAAAGTGACAGGAATAACAAATGTTCCTGAGCAAGGCAATCAATACTATTTGATTATTCTTGTACTTAAACTATCAGTTCTTTATCGGTTGCTTTTCCAAGGCAAGCAGCCTCTATTTTCTTAATTTCTTCTTCCTAACAGTTTTCCAAGCCTTCTTTCATATTTAAAGTCCCAAGTACTAGCCTTCATTGGGGTGAAATTTAACTTATTGTTGGTAAATAATAAATTAAATTATTAAAACAGTTGTCGCTTTTGCTGCCTTTGAAACACTTGTTTAACTTTAACAAAATTGTACAATTTTATTCCTAAGTAAATAGAAGGATGGAAAAACATGTAGGAAAGGTAGTACTATCACTCGATGGCTTGAGTGCTTTTGAAGCTAGAAAGTAAAGACAACATAGTTAAGCAGTCTCCATCCCTGAAAAGATGGTATAAATTTATTCCGGTCTCTGATGAAGGCATCCCTCTGGGCAGATGTGCTGTGCCCCCGCAATGGAGCACTGCTGCCCACCCCTGCATCCCAGGAGAAGGTTTTAGTGCAGAATAGAAATATGGGCAGCATAAAAAATACTTGATGCATAGCCACCATCAGCTTAACCCTGTAGGGACCAATGGGGGGGTGGGGTGGGGGTGGTAGGTATTTAATGGTTTGGTTTTGTTTGTTTAATTTTTTAATGGAATGCTTAGTTTCTGGTATAGTTGCAAGTACAATGTTTCTTCAGTTAATAAGAATTAATCTTGTGAACTTCACAACTAGCAAAATGTTTTAAATGCTAAACAGCTGGCAGTTCAAAGGAGTTCGGAGCAATTGTTCATTGAAGATATGCATTCCAGAGCTTATTTTTGATCAACCTGTCTCTAGTATGTGGGTTTTTTTTAATTCTGCTTTATTTCACTATGCAGCAATTTTTTGTCTGATAAGAGGTTGCTATGAGCTTGGTTAGAGCCATATTGAAATCTTATCTTACTGTTTTCAAATGCAGCACAGTACATTCAGTTCTGATGTTTTTTCTCAGAGAAATTCAATTTTCCCATCTGCAGAGCTGGACACTGGACTTCATAATTGATTTCTTTTTTTTAATAAAACTTTGATTCACTGTTATGTGAGGAATGTGACTTGAATAGCATGTGGGAATGCTTTTTTTTTTTTTATCCTGGAAAAGGGGCAGCTTGTTTTGTTCCTGGTGATTCGTTACGGAGAGGTCTTGGGATAATGAGTAAGATGTTCAGTCTGAGAGCTAATCTTTGGGAAAACAGTTAATTTTAAGGTCAGTGGTCCAGTTGATCACACAAGGACAAGTAGAGGACGAGCAGCAAGTTACAAGAATGCATTGCTATGCAGGGGGAGGCAACAGCCTCTTTTGGCTGCATTTAGTGTGATGCAAGTGTTCAGGAAACCACACCTGAATACTAGTGAATGCTAGTACGTATTTTCTTTTTCAAGTGGAATCTGCGGTCCTCAGGTTCACGCCGGGCTGGAGCATTCTTTTCTACTCTGGATGCAATGCAGCAGTATCGCACCATCCAGAGCTTGGCTGGAGGTGAGGTTTCCTGCTGAAACCTGTCTTTATAACTTGCTGTCTTCCTCAGTGGTAAACGCTGATGGTCTGCTGGCAGGTTTGAAGAATCCTGCTGTTAGCATTGGTTGAGAGTAACCCCAGGGAAGACATAGAGGGGACAAAGAGAAGCTCTGAACCCCGCTAAATCTGTGATTGTAGATGGTCAAGTATCTGCTGTGAGAGGACTGTAGGGGATGACGGAGCACTGAATGTCTTGAAGGTGCTGATGGTAAGTTGCTTCATCACTAAATACGAAACAACTTACTATCACTGAATCCACAGCTAGAGCAAGAATAAGGAAAAAAAAATAGGAAGATTTGCCTTTGGCGGTGGATAAAAAAAATCCAAAACAAACCAGCAAGCTAGGAGATTGTTTAAATTCTATTTTGATTTTTTTTTTTTGTCTAGGCCAGAAGGCCACTGCTACATGTGATTGTTCAGTCTTGTCTTAACACTCATAAGGCAAGTATGTACCATTCATACCAAGGTACATTATTACTGCAAGGTCTGGATGCAACTGCATAGGACAGATGCCTGCAGGCCTGTTTTGAACATTTATATACTATTTAAAAAGAATCAGACTCTTAACATTTTGAGGTGGTATGAGAAAACAGAATCCTCCACCTGTACTGAAAGTGGCAAGCCTCTACAGCAGCTTCTTCTGCTGAAGACTCTGGCAGCCAGGCAGCTCAGTCTTTCAGCAGCTACTAGAAGCAAAGGATGAGGCTTGAAAGACGCATCCTCAGGCATACTGAGGTCCCACCCCTTTGTGTTGTGTACAGTTGTCTGTTTCTTTTTCAGTTTCAGGATCTGGTAGAGCTTTGTGGCTTTAAAATAAATATGCTTGTGAGAAGTGCACAACACAGTATAACCCCCAAAAAAGGACAGCAAGATTTATTTCAAAATTAGCTTTCTGAAATCCTTGGTGACTTAGGTTTTTTTGGCAGTGTGAGATCTTGGACAATTATGTAAGGCTTATTGTAAACCACAGCATGCAGAAGTATGCCTGTGATTTGATAGCCCATCTTGGTAATTGCACGTGGAGGTAGCTGCACTAAGACGTGCTTGCTCTAAAGGAGGGTCTATGGAGGCTGACATTACCTTCAGGAATAGGTTGGGGGGTTTTATAACCTAGCCTGGGGTTCCTGGTAAGCTGTCAGAGGCAGGCTTTTCTCCCCAGCCTGTCCTGGAAAGGGCTGGAGGTGAGTTTGCAGCTGGTCTGAGGAATCCATGTGGCAGCTCTGCTCCACAAAAGCAGAAGGTAGGAAATCAGCCCAGAAGAGGATGCAGGAGTCTTCCCATAATGAAGTTTGAACCATTATCCACTGAAAGAACAGTTTGAAATACTAGCTAAATATTTAATAAATGATTTTAAAACATTTTACTGTAAATAAGATAATGTGCCCATATTCATCTGGCACATTTTAGGTGCAATTAATGATCTTTGTTGCTTACTCTCTTAGACAATTTATTTGTCTTTATCCATTCTTACTTTACATCTGGGAAATTAATAAATTGAATGGCTTTGTTCCGAAATCCATTTCTAAATGAATACTTCTGTGGATTTACTATTAATTTCATATTGGCTTTTCTCTAATACGTTGCTGCTTTTAAAATTACGGACTCTGTAGTTCGTACTTTTCTTAAGAGAGAGACTTGACAAGCACTCTGTCATGATGCTGGCAAGCCTAGAGCCTCTAATGGGACCTCATGTTCTCATCTCACGTGTCAGTCAGGGTTGTAAAATACTGTATTTCCAGAAGGTGACACTGGATGTTTCACCTTGACCTGTGTAGCTTGCACTTGGTCAAATTTCGGAACAGAATATTGCATGTTGCTAAGAACTCATAACCTTAATATTAGGAAATATTGTCTAGCCTTATTCAGGTAGTATATTTGCATTTGTAATGAAGCAGTACAACTCCGTGGTTGAGCAGACAGCATGGAAACATTAGTTGCTTGTTACAATAATTAATAGATATACATGATAGCATTGCTGTAACTGTCGTCTCACACTTAAAGGCAAATTAAATTAAATGAAATGCAGGTAGAAACTCGCAAGTCAGTCCTTGCATGTATGTTCTAGTTGGTGCTAATAACGCTGTGGCTTTTAGAGTGTGCCTCACACTGTGCTGCAGATTTCTTCATGTGTGTGGTAGCTCTTCTATAAAATTTGAGTGACCATTCTGGGCAAGACCAAACATCTGTCTAGCCCAACGTCTTGTCCATAACTCCAAGCGGATATCAGAGGAAGAGTAGGAACACAGCAAACATGCATTATACTTCTCCCACATACTCTCCTAGCTTCTGACTGTTTCCAGTGTGGTAGGTTTCCCAAGCCAGATGTGGGTTTCAGCCTGTTTAGTTAACCCTCCAATGGATTTCTTCCATGTACTTGTCCAGTTTCCTCTTGAACCCAGCTATCCGCATCCTTGACGTCCTTTGGCAAGGGGTTCCTCACAGTTCTATTCCCCTCTGCACGAAGAATCATTTTGCTCTGTTTGCTTTGAAAATTTTTCCTCTTGGCTTCATTCTGAATACATCTATTCTTGTACTGAGAAAGATGGTGAACAGTCCATCCCTGTGCATGTTCTTCATGCCAACAGTGGTTTTGTCAACCTCTATTATATTTCTTTCATAGCTATCTCAGCTGCAGGCTTGAAGAGTCTTATACTTTGTACTAAGACCTAACACCTCTTACGTGCTTCTGCCAACAGGTGGCTATTTTTAATAGTCAACTTTTTAAATGCTTTAAGATATTGCTGGGTATGATGTAAGCATATTACTATACTAGTGCATTAAGCATTAAGTAAGCATATTACTATACCAGCCTGAAACATAACATGACCTCACATACAAGGCAGCTCCTGTTCCCACAGAACAGATGTAAAATTGAGAAGCTGAACTCAAAGTGCCGTCTTGGTAATGTGCCTCTCCTTCCTGGTTTGCTTTCTGGATCTGCTGCTTTCCCTCTTTGCAAACCTGTAAACTGAAGACATGCCAGAGAAAGGTCATGGCTAGGTTGATATCTGACCTTGACTGTTGCTGGTAGTAACCTATGTTCAGATTTAAATTTGACTCTTCTGAATAACCTTCACAGAGAATACTTTCACCTCCTTTAATCCTTTTTTCAGTTTCCGAGCATGTACTGGTATCTTTCTGGGACCTTGTGGATGCAGTCTCCTCTCCGTTGTGAAAACTGGCCTATTCGTTGCTTTATTGTCTTTAATACGTGAGGTGGTGTATTTCCTCTTTATCCCGTAACTCAGATTTTTAAGAACCTTTGAGGGATTTTTTTTTTTTTTAAAAAAAGTCTTCAAAATTTGATGTTCTCTGACATAAATCACTTTGTCCAGTCGCCCTAACCCAGCAGTGAGGCTGGTTGTCCAAAGGGATCTGCGTGGGTGTTGCTTCATCAGTAACCTGCAGCTGTGAGCTCTTACGAAGGCCCAGTTGTAAATGTGCTTAAAGAGCAGGCCAAGAAAGTTGGATTTTTATTTTTGAAGTTTTCTTTTTGGTGAATGGGGGAAAGCACCTAACATTTGGGCCAATGTGTTATGTGACTATACTCATACCCAGTGAGTGAACTTGTTCTGTTCTGTGTGCTACAATATACAAGAGCAACAGAAATAACTGTGAGAGTAAAATCTTGGTCTAAGTGAAGTTCATAAAAGTGTTTCTGTGCTCTGTAATGTAATCTCATGAAGTAATATAAAAATGGAATAGCTATCAAATGAGTGACGTGCACTTTCTGATTACTTTTAATATCACATTTCTTTTTGTTCCTAGAGAGCAAATCAAAAGGCCTCCAGTGGGTGATAGATACAACCATTGCGTATCCCAAAGGTGACCCTATAGACATCCAAACTTGGATTCTTGGCTACCGACAACCAACAGTTACACATGTACATTACAGGTAGGAGATAAATCTACTCTTATGTTGAACTACAATATTAAAAAGCAGGTATTCACAAATTAGTAACATGATGTTTCAGCATATGGGAAATCAGTAGCAATGTCATTTTTTATGCGCGTCTCACACAGGTGGGCAACTCATATTATCTAAACACAGCACACTTTTCTTTTGACAAGTTCAGTGACCATTCCATAACTTGGCACGTTTAAGTTTTTGACTAGTGTCCTGTGGCTGAATATAGTTATGGGGAATATATTTGATGGCTAGGTCATATTTTCCAGTTTAATGTTAAGGTGCTGGTAAACGCAACTTAATTTTTTTCTTTTAAATAATGACAAGTTAAAAATCACTGTGTTTATTAAATAGTTTAACACTCTTCCTGTAGCAAATAAGTTGATCACATTTATCCCAAAACTGCATTATTTTGTCTTAATTCCCTTTTGGTGATTGGGGAGCTTTTAGACTTTTACAGTAAGTTTTCAGATAATGCTTCTGTGGATTCCCTGGGTGGCAGTTTGACTTGGAATGACCTTCTCCAGCATCACTGCTGTGTCGGTGTTATGTGATGTAGGGTACAGGCTGCTTGCTGGAGCTCGTTTCCTCAGCCATGTTTAAATCTGTCCCTGCTTTTTATAGAAATCTTCCTTCAAGTTCTTCTGAAGGTGAACATACTTACACCCTAATTTATGTAAGATATCGTAATATCTATTGTGCTTTATTCAGGTCACCTTAGTACTCTCTCAGATCTCTGGGATAGTTGCAAGTTTGGAATTTTACTAAAGAGTATTTCCAAAAATACATCCTTTAAAAAAAAGACGAAGTTATCTTCAGCAGAATTAACTTCCTGCTTCTAAATGTGTATATTCAAAACCTATTTTTGAGCACAAGCATAAAGATGATGTAACCTTCCTTGCATTGAACTTGAATGTTTGAGTTCCTGTAGTATTAAAATTCTAAGAAAAAAAAAATATTAGAAGTTGTTTATTCTTGGGTGTAGGTTTGTTTTCTTCCAGAGGGTCTAAATCACTGGTTTAGACCTAGGCAAGCCTCTATTTTAATTACTCTTTTTAAAAAAAAACAACCACCCCAAAACAAAAAAAAACCAAACCACCTCTAGTTGTTATGGCTGACCCTGTAAAAACATTTGAAGTATGCCCCAGATGGAAACTAATGGAGCGGCATGTCTCTGAAGGCTGAGAGCTGGATGTGATACCTCTGAAATGAGAACCGAGTGTCTTGGTTTTAACTGGAGCTTTGGCTCACTTTCCAGTCCTGGTAGTTCTTAAATTGGCACGTCAAGTTCAGGCACATGTCCTCTGGACTTTAGTTAGGTGCAGGGTGGCAATTTTTAAAGATGCATTTAACAAAGTACCCTGGTTCTGATAGCGGGCAGTAGCAGCAAAGGCTGGGGAAGGCAGCCCACGCGCCATCCCTCCGCACGTAAACACGCAATGGCTGTAACGTGTTCTGAGCAGGCACTGCATCTGAATGATGATGGACCTGGCCTTCATCAGCTTGTCTAATACCATTTTTAACCTGCTTATGCTTAGACTTCTACAATTTCCCATGACACAACATTTAATTGTTCTTGAGGGTGGCAGCCAGGACCGCTTCCTTTTTGTTTGTGTTGTTCTCCACCTGATGCCTTCAGTAGGTGCACCCTGTTTCCCATGTCCTGCTAGTAGTGCATGAATTATTCGTCAGTGATGCTCTCCGTGGCCCGTGGTTTTACAGAGCTTTCTCATATCCTGCTTTAGCTGTCCCTGTCCCCCTCCCAGCCTGATAAGTCTTCATCTATTTGGTGTCTCCTTACACAAAATCCTTTCCCTGATTATCTTGTTACTTTTGTCGGCACCTTTTCTGATTCTGCTATAACTAGTTTTTGAGTTGACTGACATCCTGAATTCCCTACAGTGATTTCAGGATCGCTTACCAGAGTACTAATAGCTAATCTTACAGGCTGCGGCAATGTATGCGTAGCTGCTGGAGATTTTTCCTTCCCCAGCGTTCATTGCCTTGCATTTACTGGTATTTAATTTCATCTGCAGCTCTTCTTGACTACCCAGAATAACACTATACCAAAAAGGTCGTATCATGTTTGTGTCCTTTTTTCCAGATTTAGCATACTATCTAGCTATGATATGCTAAGGTCTTTTAATGTATCTGGAATTAGAGCTGTAGTTTGGAATGAATATGGTGAATTTTCACCCTCAGTGCTTTTGACAATAAAATTTATTTTTAGATATTTTTGTGTGGCTTTAAAAATATTTTCTGTTTTACATAAAGGACATATTTATCAATGGCAGGATTAGCAGAGAGTGACTCAACAGCGTGTGTACATGAATTTACTCATGTTGCATCATCCTTTTCTATTGCTTACACAGAAATTTCCCTGTTGGATTCCCTTCAGGGCATTACAGCAACTGATTTTTTTTTTAATTAATCTTTTTTATTTTTTTTTACCAAATCACCTGACTTCAGTCATTAGGGGTTATTTTGTTTAGCAGAATGCTGTAATGTGATGGGCACCTTCAGGATTTTGACAACTTTAAATCATGTATTGATGATTTGCACAGAGTTGTTGGTACTACTCAGAACCTGCGAAGACAGAGTATGTGCCTGGGAAACGGAGTGGTGGACAGGGAAGAGTAGGGAACAACTGTTCTCTCCTGGAGGGTTTCTGGTATTAAAGAATAGGTGATAGCAGAGCTGTAAGTTTATTGAACCTTCTCCAGGGTTGGGAAGCCAGATAATTGAAGCTCAGTGGGCTGACATAAATTTCTTAGTGCTTATTTTTGAAATTATAGGTATGGTCAGTGGAAAACTGTCTCTCAGGAGCTTTGCATGTATGCCTCCTAGGTAGTGTCCTCACTTGTCTGAAAATACAGTGATGTCTTGAGCTTGTTTCTGTGTCAGCTCTTAATCAGGAGCAGTTCTGGAAAAACACCAAAACCCTTTATGCTTGTTAAGCTGCATGCTTCAAACAGCTGTACTCTGTGACCAGCTCATCCTTGCCATGTCAACCTCCCTCGTCTAGTCCTTGGCACATCTGTTTGGAAATGCAGAGCTACCTTTTGATGTGCTGAAAGGTGTCCTGGGAGGTTTCTGTGAGGTTTTGCTTCCTGAGAGCTGGTCAAGCCTTGGGGTGGAGGATGATACACCAGACCCGTGTAGCTGTACGGCTTGACTAGGAAACCTAAACTACTTCAAGTTCATCTTCTATGTGGAGACCAAAACACTGCTGTAACAGAGTCAGCTGGGGTTGTTGGCTGGGAATGCCAGCACTTATTCTGCAGGGCACAAATTCGAGGTGGTTCCTTGGTAATTCTTAATTTTGGTAACAACTGGGTATTAATTACTCTTTGTCCTTAACAGTGTAGGCAAGGATTAAATTAGAGACTGAGGTTTGAAAAGGCCTGTGCTGTGCTGAGCCCTGAGATGTCCCTTCTAGAGTCGGAGTATTTCTTTAACCCTTTGAAACAAACTCCATTAGCAAAGGAAAATCCAAGGTAAAGTGGACTTCATCTTTAAAAAGATGGAAACGTCAAAAATGTCTTCCGAAGATGGACAATATCAGAGGTGTTTCTCTTTTTCTGCATTTGACATAAATGTCCTCGGAAATGTTCATGAAATGTATATCAAGTGTGCCTGGATTGTTGTTATTGCCCCCTTTTTCCTTCATTTAACGCAATAAAATTTTGCTGGTTGTTTGTAATTTGGAATGCTTTTGGAGATTGCATTTGTAAAAAATTTAGGGTAATTTTTAAATAACCGGGGAGAGAGAAAGTTCTGCATGAGTCTATGTGCTCTAGCGTACTTGTTTCTCATCTATCACTTCTTTTAACTGAGTTAATAGCAAAAAAAAAAATTACCAAAAAGCTGCTTTGGAAAAAATAACATATAGTTTTGACCAGATGTTTGACCAGATGCCATCACTATGGTATGAAAGGAGAATTGGGATTTAAATATGCTGTTCCCTTTTCAGAGTAATCCGGAGTGAGGAATTGATGTATGACAGCAGTGTGGAAAAAAGCAACATTTTCTGCACTACTCGAACTGGAGCAGAGGAGGCCGCAGAGCCTTTTTTGTTCTGGCCGCTCAGTCAGTCCTTTCGGCTGTTCCCCTTGGTCACCACCTGTCTCTCTCTGCCTTATGGTCTTTCAAATCTAGTGTTTTCCTTTTCTCGTAGCCTGTCCTTTTACTGCAGGATTATTTCTTTTTCACCCTACTTAGGGAGCAACAGAGGAGTGAGAGGACACAGCAAGCAGTCTTATGTTTTCATTTTTAGATGCTTTTCTAGCTGATGAAAATGGCAGAGAAGTTTCAGTTTAATCCAGTAATGTTTTTTTATTTGAAAGCTCAATTTTGATAACGAGTTGAAGCTTGCTTTTCAAACTTCAGTTTTCTGTACAAATGATGTTTTTCAGGTAAGTTAATGATTAGGCTAAGCTGTGGCCTGATTTTCCTCAAGCTGCCAAAGACACTTCCCTAGAAAAAAGGACAATTACCAAATTTCAGATTCTTCAAAACACAAAGGTGTGAGAACTTGTCCTTTTAACTATCAAATAAATTTTTGACCCTGACAGGCTTGTCTCAAAACTCACTGGAAAGTGCTGAGAAACTGGGTTTGATCTCTGAAACATAATAATCAAGGAAAATATCTAATTAACTTCTTCCAGGTCAAATGGTGCTGGGATTTCTGGGGGAAATTTCAACCCACCTGTTAAACCAGTAAGCACAAAAAAAAGAAGGCTGGGAGGTGCAAGGCATCTCTAACTAGAGGTGTCACTGAGACCTGCCTTTTAATGAGTCTGTTGGAAAGGCTTGTTATCTCTTTTCAGGATGGTTTAGCTTTACGCTTGGGACATTTTGTGATGTGCATTGACCTTAAAATAAGCTTGAGCGGTTTGGTGTCTGTGTAGCAAGATGGCTACAATTCCCAGCTTCCACCATTTCCCTACAGTGAGTTGAGTTTTGGGATTATTTCTTGTCTTACAGCAGTCACTTTAGTCTAACTGACTTGGTGTTTCTCAGCTGGTCTCCAAGTTTCTCAAATAGTAAGATTTCCCATGTGCTGTTGTCAAAACCCAAGAGTTAAAAATGGAAAAAACCCTGGGTATGAAGTTTGTCCGATGCTTCATTTCCTCTCAGTCAAGAATGGTGTGGGGTTGGGGTTTTTTGCCTTGGCTTCCTGCTGGGTCATGCCCTTGTGTGACCATCTCCCGCCTTTGCGCTGTGTGATAGTGATTGTGGAGTAGAGGCCCTGAAGTCAGAGCTAGCCGTAGTCGTCTCCGCCGCAAAAGATTTATGCTGCATGAAAGTACCACACTATTTCCAGCTAACTCAGCTGTCTTTGTGCCATAATGCGGATGAGTACTGTGTCACCTTTCTTTCTTGTACCAGTTTTTGTACTGTGCTGCTCTTGAAAAGAGCTTTCAGCTTCTGAGGAGGTTCTTTTTTTGTGTGTCTATGTTGATACAGATTTATTGAAATAAACTAGACTGCTAGCTATAAATAAGATGGAATACATTGTGGTTGCTGAATGAATTTTGCAGAAATGTCTATGAAGGGCATCCACTTTGGCAGTGTATTTTAATATGCTTTTTTTTCTGCAAGAAACTTATTTTTGGTCATGCCTGAGATCTACCAACAACTTCTGTCACGCTGAGGTTATTTAAAGAGTCACTGAAAGAGTAAATAATGTTATGATTGAGAGGTGTAGGGGTGATAAAGAACTTTTAATTCAGGGTAGGATAGATATTGAATGGCAATTAGTACTTAAAGGTGGTATCTATGAACTTTAGCATTTTAATACAGAATTAAAGGTTGTTTCTCCAATAAGGACAATTCAAAGGAGATTAAATGTTTCCGAAAATGCTCTCTTTCTGAAAATTAATTGGGGTCTTTTGAAAAATGGCCTATCTGTAGGTAAGTGTCCGCAATTTCTTGTGTGTGCCAATGTGTCTTTGGCAGTTACATCTCCTTTTTTTAAAGTCCTTTCATCTATCCTGGACTGTCATTTATGCTAATATATTCTGGTTTGGGATGTAGAAACATATTTGTGTAGTGGTTTAAGAAAGTTGCCGTCCCTCAGTCAGCTACGCTGAGTGTCCCATGGCCATTGTCACCTCACAGCTGCAGATTGGTAACCTCCAGCTAGAAGATGCTGCCTTGTTACTGAGACAGCTTTGCAGAGTCCCATCAGAGTATGTCTTTACTTCCACCACCACTTTTATCTTCTCAGGGTGCAGCCTGTGGTGGCACTGCTTTTATCAAAGTTTAGCCTCCTCCCCACCTCCCCGTGATGGTAGTAAAGTGGCTGTTCCCTTGGTGAAAAATGAAAGATGGTGGTATTCAATTCTGCTTGAATTTTATGGTCAACTTAGCTTATCCAGCACTATTAAATTCCTTATTTGCCATACCAGGAACAAAGACACCCTTATTTTCAAGCAATGTGAGGTTAGTTTTGTCCAAAAGCTAGACAGGTTTGAGTGCCCAAGAGAATCTAGAAGCTTCAGATATTACATGTTGACCTTGTTCATTGTCAGGACAGTTCTATGTGGTGGTAACACTTTATTTTCTTGATGAGAACAGCAAACCGTTTGCATTTAGTGGCAATCCTGATGCTAGATACCCAAAGGTGGGATAGAGCCAAGATGATTCTCATGCTGTGACCACGCTGATAGCTGTTTAAATATCTCACTGAATGGAAGAAACTATATCCTGCACCTTTTAACAGTAGACCTGGCAGACCTCCCAGCAATGGTTGGGGATGACTCTGCTCCAGATAGCACACTGGCTTCCCACTGTTGTTTTGGATCGTCTGTGTAGAGAGTTTTGTAACATTAGACTTCTCAGTTACCTTTTCTGAGCCCGTCTCCTTACAGAGAGTGTTCTTTTAAAACACAGGTGCTAAAGAAGCCCTCTGATGGGCACGGACTGATGATAGTGGCTGAATGTTCCGCATAAATACGGCAGGGGTGGTGGTGGTGGGTGTTAGCTTCACCTTACCTAGTACAGGAAGGGCTTGTTCCACAGTTTTAAGGATTATTTTAAACATTTCATCTCTAACTTAGCTCAGTCATTACTAAGAATGTTATGCTTGTAAAAATAACTCTGGATAATCTAAAAATATGTTTGAAAATGCTTCTAAATACACAGACACTTACTGTTGCTGACACTGTGACAGCCAGTGTTGCATTACTGGAAAACCATTTGTTTTCCTCTCTGTATTAATATTCATTCAAAATGGGTATAATGGTGATTGCTCCTTAAACTTCCAGGAAGTGGGGTTCATATCCAGAAACTCAAGTGTTCTGGTTACTGTATTGATTCATACAAGAGCCTGGGTGGATTCAAGCAGGGAAGTGGTGTGCTGCCTTCCATTAGTCTCTCACAATATTGGTATCACTTATGCTACTTTGCTACTCCATTAGAGTGCCAGCTCATAAGTTGTTTCTAATGAAGTATCTTGTAAGATCTTGTGATTATGTTTTCAGACTAGTAGGTACATTCTTGGAAAAATACCAGGCTTAACTAGGTTATCGAGCTGTAAAGCTGTTGCCCGTTAGGTAACTGAGAAGCGAAGGTGGAGGTGAAGAATATCTGTGGCTTACAGTGGAAACTGCATATGAAGCCAGCTAATCCTAGACTTCTGTCCTGAGCCCACACGCACGTTCTGTTAGTTCTGAACGATCTTCAAACTTGCATAAGCAAGCATCTGTCCTTCAGAAATATAATGTGAAACGCAATATTCCGTGGCTGAGTCCTTTTATCTCTTCACAGCAGATAGGCAGAAGGGAGTAAAAATAGAGCTTGGCGACTTGGTTGTGTTTGGGGACAGAGATTAAGTCTTTCTTAGTGTTACACCCTCAATAAAAACGGTCCTTTCTCTGTGGGTGTGTATGCGGTTTAATTTTCATCTGCTGTACCACATCTGGGCTTCAAGATAAAGTAGTTCTTTATTACATGTCTTTGTCATTGCTTTTAATACGCATGCTGAGGACTTGCACTATTGATTGGACTAACAACTATTTCATAATATCTGTCTTTGACCAAAGACTTTTCTTCCTGAGATATTCTACCTAAGATAACAGTTGCTAAATTCTGATTGCTAAGACTGGCTTTACTAGAGCACAGGAAACTCCACAGTTTGAGGAGGACGTAGGTAGAATTGCTGCAAAGGCTACAGAAATACCTGAGTTCATGTTGATGCCATAGTTAGAAAATAAAGTTGTTCATCTCCTTATACGGAAGTTACCTCTGTATGCCGAAGCACCATTATTTTTAATTCTCTCATTAAAGCAATGCTTTGCTGCTTTTCTCCTCCACTTACAGCTTATTTTTCCATGCATCAAACTGAAAGGGGGAGGTACAAATGACTTGGCCACAAAGCGAGCGAAGACGTTGGAAATAGTAACAGCAACAAAAGCATTCTTCAGAAGTGTCTTATTTCTGTACTCTGACATTCCCGTATCTGTTCAGCCACTTCACACATGATTGTGGCATTACTTCAGATTCTTTCCAGTGTAATCAATCAAGACTGTGTATAAAAAGAAATGAAAAATCCACTAATAAAAATAGGAGCATGGTGTAGATGACAGGGTAAATGGGAGCTCACCTGAAAAGAGAAACCTACAGTAAAGGTCTTACATTTCAGAGCATGAATTGTTTAGGCTAGCCTGATACACAAATGTCTTCTGCCTTGGCCTCCCAGTGAAACGTGGCAGATGTCTAAGTTCTTGTGTCTATCAGAAGGCACTTAGGGTCTACAGAGGAGATTTCACAATTACTGTGAAAGACTTGAAATTCTATTTTGAAAAAAATCCAGTGAGATATGGTGGGTTATTTGGTGTTTTCTGCATGTATGTATTCCAGTGAGTTCTGCCCTGGATATCTGATTTTCTAAGTAGACCTAGTATGCAGTGTAGAAGGAACAAAACATTGGTAATTCTTCCACTGGGGTTTTTTAAATTTAGCAGCAATATTTGAGTACACTTACTCATGTGGTGAGTTTTCAGTGTAAAACCCGCCTTAGAAATTTCAGACAAAGATGATGGCATCCTTTGAAAAGCACAGAGGGCTCATTTTCTGGGATACAGAAGAGCTACTGGTACTTAGTGATGCTGTTACGCAGCTTCTGCCTGTTGAAGAACCGTTTCTTCAAAACTGTGGCTGAAACTTCTCAGTCTTTTATTTCTTTCTGTTTCAGTGCATGAACTTCATAGCATCTTGGTTTGTATATTTTTAAGGATAATAATAGAGTGTAGTGGTATTCTGTTTAAAAAAAGCCCCTGCAGCTTAGTAGGTTTTGTCAAATGCTGCAGCACAGCATTTGATAGAAGCTGATAATGCCCGTGTCTGATGTGTGCATCTGGCTGGTAACCTGGAATATTGCAGTTTTGTATCCTTCATAACTATGTGATCTGTGAATCGGAGGGAGAACAAACCATGCAGTTAGATTTATACCAAACTCTTGTTCTCTGTGTTTTGAGGTGGGCTGGGGCAGAAAGGAATAGGTTTTTTTCTTCACATACAGAATGCATTTTCTACATTTAATTACCTGTCTGTCTTTGGTAGGATTTTTCCAGTTAAAGACGTACCTGCAGAGCCTGAAGCTCTTACACACTGGCTATATCAACGATTCATTGAAAAGGAGGATCTCTTGACACATTTCTACAAAACAGGTAGGATGGTAGCTAGCAAAGAGAATTGCACTTTGCTAATGTCTTTTCTTACAAGGATCTCAAAATAGTTTAAGAATGCGTGTACATTCTTCACACAAATACAATCTCGATATAATTATCAATACTTATGTGGCAAAAAAAAGTATGATAAGAAATGATCTAGGAAAGGTAAATTACCTGGGTAACGTTAAATAGGGTAGTGTTTGGAAGCTGGCACATTCAACACAGATCTAAGGAAATCCTCTTTTTTTTTTTTTCCTGCAATAACATACAGTTCAGCTGTGAAACTTGCCTCCACAGCATTTCGTTGACTTGGAATAATTTAGCAAGATTCAAAGAGGTAGCGAACATTCACACACATAGTAAAAGTATTTAGAGTATATGTGAAGTTTGGAGGGGATATAAAACCTTTGTGCTTTAAAATGAGCAAGTTCTTGACTAAATGAGATTAAATAACATAACCTGCCTTGGATAAGGGTCTTATCTGCTTAGTGCGGCTATTTACCATGTTCCTCTGACACTTGTGCTGTTAGACAAAACTGGTCTAAGCGGCCTGCAGGTCTAATCCAAAACCATAGTGCTCTTCTGTGTCCTGTTAAGCTAAACAGAAGGATGCTGTGATGGGAAGGATCTGTAAGAATTACATGGCATAAAGTCTCTGGAGTCTTGATGTGCAGCCCTGTGCTGTGAGTACTGGCCGCCTTGCTGCAAGGTATTGAGAATCACTTCCATCATAATATCCTTTCCATGCTAATGGATCAGAGGAATCTAAATAAACTTAGGGCATTAATAACATTACTGAAAGGATCCTGGTAAACATGTGATTTAAAATATCAGGTAAATACTTGGAAACTATAGCCAGAGAATTGTTTCCTCAAGGCTCTTTTTCTTCCATCCTGTTGGTACTGAAGTATATCATCTGCCCTCCAGCAGGTGTGTGGTGGGGGGTGTGGGGGTGTGTGTTCAGAATGCAAATCAGAGGAATTCATCAAAATAAAAAAAAAAGAAAATCCAGAGAGGAAAAAGTAAAGTTTTATTTTGACATACAGGAAAGGAAGTTTATCAAACAGACTGAGTAGGAAGACTCCAGCAGCTTGTCTCTGAAGAAAAATAATCTCTGCCTTTGCAAGTAGCACAGTTGTTGGGGGGGGAATATTCAGTCTCTTGACTCAGATGGGTTTAATGTTCCAGAGCAACTGTTAAACAAAGAGACTTATTTCCATTAGATGATTTATTGCAAAGACTGCTTTAATTCCATTTTGAGTGTTTAATTTATCAATGGTGGTGCTTAAAAAGATTAATAGAATTCGTTAACAACCCAGTTGTATTTTGCTTTATGAAATAGTGCTGTCGCTCATCCATCATTGATGGCAAAAGTCAGACCCTGCTATATAAATTGCATCCAAATCCCTATATTGGACTTTATTAGATGAATAAGCTTGTGAATCTGTTCAAAACTACAAGTGTAGCCGATAGGAGGTAAGGAATTCTCGTTACTGAGACATTATTTCACAAATACCATCAAAATAAGTCATACCCCCAAAAATCTAACTAGACCAGGATTTCAGAGAGTATAATTAATATAATCACATTTACTCATTGAAATGTGCTTCCAAAATAGGATAATTGGTTATAATTTGCCAATGTAATCAGTATGAATTAATAAGACATGTTTTAAATGCAAATGCTATGACATAGGACCTTATTAGGCATAAATTAGCATACTTCGAAGTTATTACCATTTATGCCAGTTGAGAACTTGCTTGCATTGCTTTTGTTGGCTTCCTGCAAAAGTGCTGTTACAGTTTTTGGAAGCCCCCTGGCCAAGTCCTGAGGCCTAATGTGAGGGGAGTTCCTGAAGCTGCTCAAGAGCTGGCTTTGTACTGGTGTGTTACGCTGGCTCACGTTGGCGTAGGTTTAAGACTTAGGGCTGTTTCAGCGTTTTTGGGTTTTCTGGGGTTTTGTTTTTAAATACACATTGCTTAGGAACTTGTCTCAGTCCGTAAAACTTATTCCATAAAGCTGGCGTAACATTTAATGCTATGTGAAACTTTAAAAGTTCATATTGACGGCGTCATCAGTAGAAATACATTCCTTTAGCATATATTTATTGGGGGAGAGGAAGAGACAAAGCCTAAAACACCTTTTTGCTGTATTCCTAAGTGTTAAGAACTTCAGTGGATCTGGGGAAAACCTGTAATATTAGACCTCTTAAAATGAAACAAAAACAAGTATCTGCCTAAAATCTGAATATGAAACTGCCCCATCCTTTCTCACAGGTGCATTTTACACATTTTGTTTATAAAATTAAAACCATTTACAGTTAATATCTATAGGTTTAAGTAACACAAAGACTCTTATTTTAGCAGCTAGTGGAAAGCTTGTATTGGCGAGTTCATGATTTCTCTGAAGTCTTCAGCAGGATAACCTTGAACACTGCAGTAACACAAATGAGATTACATTTAGCAAGACAAAAGCACTTGAAGACTACTCAAAAAAGCCCTCTAAACTAGGAGCTTCTCAGTTGGAAATGAGGAATTGTATACTGAAGTCATCATGCTCCTCATTCACTGTGACCATAAGCCAACTGGCATAACTAAAAAAGTAAGCGGTGTCATCCTACAGGGCAATGGGAGAGGCTTTTCACCAGTGCTACGGATATGCTCTTCATTGTACCAAAGCTGAAACCTCAACTGGAAATTCTGCGTACAGGTCCCTCACCCCCGTTCAAGAAATGCAAATTGACCTGGGAAGAGGGGCAGAGAATAGGCGCTAAGATGATTAAGGGGAAAGAGGAGTAATTTCTGTGAAGGAGAACGAAAAGTGCTTGGGTTGTCTCAGCTGGGGAAGTGAAGGATCGTTTCCTCTGTAAGATACAAGTTGTCTTGGGAGAGGAGGAGGGGAAGAGACAGTTGCTATCGGGAAAAGGAAAGTTGTTTAAACCAAAGGTCAGTGTTGGTACAGGAAAACCAATGGGCCGTGGAAGAACAAATGTAGCGCAGAATGGATAGGTAGAAGCTTATCAGTGAGAATTACTGGGGAATAAATGGTGTGGCAAATCTGCTTGTGTGTGAAAATACATATCAGTGAGAGGAGGATGAGACTCATCAAGGAGGTTTGTTTTTTTTTTTTAGGTTTTGGGGTTGTCTCTTTTTTAATTTAAGAGCGTTTATACAGGAAGAAAAGCTTTGTCTTAAATGCTTGATTGCAGTTCCTCCAGTGATTGCCAATGTGAAACATAGAAATCAGTTGCTGATGGGATCTAATTGCCCAAATTGTGTGCTTTCTGAGATTCAAAATTGACACTGCTATATCTTTACTCTTTGAATCATTCATCTCTTGTTCTTCTGTGAGTAGTTGTGACTCCATAATGCTGCAGCAAGTACATAATCTTCTCTGGTATATTTAGAGTTTTTATATTCACTGCTCAGGATTAACGACAGCAAAAGTAGTTCATATCTAGGCTTTGTGCGGCTCAGTAAAATGTAACGCAAATGATTTAATATGCTGATGTAAATGGATGCAAACAATTTGCTCATGATCGTAAAGCTCTCATGTATTCAGTCACATTTACTTTAGTGTTGTAAGTCAGAAAAAGACGAAATAGGGAAAAAGGCCTTCAGCTGCGTCAGCAGTATCCCCTGCCAGCCTTTCCCACCTAAACAGGCTTTTTGGTAAAATCGTTGTGGAAAACTCTGTGGCAAATTACAGTGCTTTCTTAGTCTATATGACTGACTGGCCAATGAATGTTCAAACATCACGGGGCGACTACTGTTTAAAAAAACCCAAATGTGTGTGTGTGTGTATATTTACATTTTCAAGAGGAACCTTGAGAATGTATGGGTGTTGCTTCTTCACAGTCTACAAAATCATTACCAAGCAGCTGTAAAGTTTAATATGGAATCCATTCAACTCGATCCTACAGATGTTAATAAAACTTCAAAAATAACACAGAAAACTTACTTGACGGTCAGATCTCCCTGTGGAGGTTGAATACAATGAGGATGGCTGCTTTTAAGGAATGCTTTGAAGTTTATGCTTAAAGGTTACATCAAATGAAATGGAAATTGTTCTTAATAATTAAGATAAGGGATTTTTGTTTAAATTTTTTAATTTTCTTGAAGATACCTGATAATGCCAGAGGATTTTTTTGAAAGTTGAACAGCGTAATACAGAAGTAACCAGTGAATTGTTTGTGGACACTGTTGCTGGGACAAACAGCGATGTTAAAGAATCGTGCGTTAAGGCTATTGTTCCTGCTGCGGAAGCTCTAAATGTGTTTTCTTTTCTCTTTTAGGAGCTTTTCCTCCACTGCAGGGTCAAACAAAAGCTATTTCTCGGGAGATGACTCTCAGTAACCTGTGGCTAGTCTGCATACAATCATTCGCGTTTTTGTCAGGCGGTATGTGGTACTGCATCTTTCAGTATTTTTATCATTGCCTATTTTAGAAGTGGAATGGGACCTGAGGACACGATGGGACTCCAGGCTTTTGAAATGGATATTATGTTGTATGTGCAAATGTGAATATTCAAGAGTAAAGGAAAATACTGGACAGACTCTTACCTCTCTTTGGGGGAATTTTAAACTCCACTGAAAGTGAAGATCAGTAACATAGTGACCTGATGATGTATTATTTTAAGAATTGTCTGTATTTTTAAAAACGTATACTCTCACCCACACTTAAGCAAATTCTGCATTTGGAGAAAAGGTGCAATCGTACGACCGCCGTAGAAGAATGTCTGTGACAAAAAAGCTCTGTCACTCCAAGTGTTTCTTGGCATTAGTTAGAGCTCAGAAAATTCACCAACTTGTCTCTTCAGTAGTCTGTACAGCATTGGTGTGGTAGAGGTTCCTCATTTGCACAAAGTCGTACCTTACTGCAACTCATTGTGCTGGAGTCAAAGATACTCGACAGAGCTGGTGGCGGTATCTTTGTGGCTACGCAGTCAGCGGTTGTTGTATTAGACACATTGACCTAAAACCAAGACCCAAATAAGATCCAGTGTCTGGTGTGTTTTGCGAGGAACTGGTCCTCAAAAATGCATTGCAGCATCATAGTGTGTTTAAAAGCTATCCACATTTGATGAATCAGCCCATGCCTGCTGTGGTGTTACCATCAGCTCTCTGAATTCTGTGTGCTACCAGTATCTCGTATTATGAGGAAACTTGGAAAATATAAAGCCACTTGGTTTATTTTCCCCATTTTGTTCAGAATGCACCTCGCCGATCGTTATCAGTTTTCAAAATGCACTTTTAAAGGTGAAAATACAGTGAAGGAAAGACACAAAACTTGGGGAATAGGGGAAAGCTTTATTTGTCACGCACTGGAAGCCAGAGCAATTCTAGCTGTTTCTGAAGGTCTGCTGGTGATTTTTAGCCACCTTTCTATTTTGTGTACTGCAGTCCAACCAAGGTGACCTTTGAGTGGTTTATAGAGGCCTTTTTCTCCCCGCTAGTTGCAACAGTGCTAAATATACTTGTGGGAGAGTTTAAATAATTCAATGCCAACCATCTTAATGTTTTGCTAAGGAGTAATAGAAGAAAAGCTAGTTTCTTAAAAAAAAAAAAAGAGAGGTGTAATTGCTATCATAAATCTATAGGGAGATACTACTGCAAAAAAAGTACGGTAAATACTCTGAATAACTACATGGAGGGCAGTATTAAGTAGCTCACCACTGCGCTAAAATCCTACTGGAAGAAGGATGACTTGAATTTAAAAGCAAACTGAACAGAAGACACTTTCAAATGTGTTAACTTAGGATACTTTTGAAAGGATGTCTATGATGTACGGTCTTCTGGCAAGTCAAGTTGGCATCGTGTTTATGTGATTATACGCAGATCTGAAAGAGCTGTTCCTAAAATAAAACTAATCTCTCTAAATACGAGCAGGGTAGCCAGAACCTCAGATGTTGGCATACTGCCTTTTACAGAGTAATTTTTACTGAGAACAAAGCAAGCCCTCAGTAGTTTTGGCTCTGAGTTAGCAATATTGATCCCCCTTCTCTCTCCCTCTCCTGCTACATGAATCACAGTGGGCGGCATGCAGAGTACAAAACCTAGCCAGTGTTTCCTTTGTGGAGGCAGCTGAGAGCATACCAAAACATGAGGCAATGCCGATTTCCCTGACTTCATGGAAAAATACCTAGCTGAATATGCCACCCTATACCCCAAAAGCAGAAGTTTTATCCTAAGGTAGCTCAGTGGGATGGCTGCCAAATGGTACACTGTAGTAAGCTCCCCTGAACTACGAGTCCCCTCATTGATTTAAAAGAACCACTGCAGCTGGGAGGCAAGGGATGATGCTTGCCTACAGCTTAATGTTTCAGGTGAGACGCTGTCTCTAAATCCCATCTCTCTTCACTCTGTCGCGCACCTGAATTCCGGTGTAATGTAAAATCCATTTCAAAAGAGGTAAGCCCTGATGAAAGGGAGGCAGTCCTGGAAGTATATTTTTTTCCTGTTGCTCTTGCTAAAGTACAGCTGATGGAATGAACGTATTTAATCCACCATTTTACAGGAGGGTGGTGGGGCAGCCCAGCGCCGTTACCGTGTAAGCTGTTATGTCTGCTGTGCGTGGGTGTAAACAGACTCTCAAAACCGCAAAATGCAGATGGCAAGCTTCTCACTTCTGTCCACCACCAGGTGATTCAATCAGAACCACGGAGATGCCCATAGTACCGCTGGTTTTATTTTGAGCTAGGACAGACTGGAGTGATATAAAAAGGGAAGTTTTATATAAGCAGATTGCACAGCAGTAAATCACATGAGGTTGCTCTTTATAGACCCTGTGAACTCCATGTCAGAGCATACTGGTTTTTCAAATGCAGTGTATTTTTTTTACCCCCCGGTTCCCCCAGTGGATTGCAGTCAATAGTGAGTGTTCACATGCTGCCGAAAGAAGTTAATGCGCAATAACGTTTCAGATAATACTTTGATTTATCTGGTACTGCTCATTTTTGGTTTGTTCCTCTGTAGTTCTTACTATTGTGAGACATTTGTTTTCAAGCACTGATTGTTGTTTTGGTAGGGTAAGTGAATGGTATTAGGCCTTAGGCTGCTTTCCTGCCTGCACTGGAAAACGTGAAGAAAACCTGATGCTGTGTGTCCTTACGGATGGGTTGCTGTAGATGACAGTGGAATGAAATGGCTGTTAAGAAACGTGGAAGTACCCTCCCAGCGTGAACTTGGATGCTGCTTCATGCAAGAGATTAAATTGGAGAAAAGAAGTTTTTCTATTAAGGGAAAAACATAAAAAGTATACAATATATAGGCAAATCTGTGCTAAAAATACTGTGCTGGTCAAGACCATTTGGAGCTCAGCAGGCTAGTTTGTGAAGTGTAAATTCCCGTCGGCTGCAGTCCGGTTCTACCGTCTGGCCGTCGGCCCATGTTTGGTTGCAGTGGGCATTTTGCTGTGCCATCCGTGGGCTTCCTCTTCTGAGGAGTTCGAAATGCCATTGATAGAAAATGATGTTAATAAACCGTACAGTTGATCACAAAATGGTTAATTAATATAACTTTGAATTTATATTGGGAGAAATATAATGGAAGAATGTATAAAGTGATACAGAATGGAAAAATCACAGAAAAAGCATTAACAGAAAGCTGTTGCATGCAGAAGTGAGAACGTAGCAACTTAAGTGTATTGCAGATAAAGACTGTTCTCTGCCAGGGTTGCACACAAAACATCTGTATGTTTCTATGTTTAATTGTTCATAAACAAGTTGTTACAGCTGAAATGATGAAAGTTCTACTGGTTTAGCATTACTGCTCTTCGGATGCCGTTACATGAAGAGTATCTGCCCATTCACAACGGGCAGTGTTTTCTTCGTGCCCTTTGGGGAGTGCACCTTCCTTACAGGTTCTCTAGTGGTTTATGTGTGGTTTTTCAAGGTTTTTCAACAATGATGTCTCTTTCAGGAGGGTTTTTGTTTTTTTTTTTAAGTTGCTGTCAGCAGATTTTGAAAAGCAAGACTTCAATTTACCGTGCTTGCTAGGAAATTAAGAGCTTCCCTCTCCCTCCTCCACCCCCAGCATCAAAAATAAGATGCATCTTATTGCAGTAAAAATATGATGATCACTGTGGTACTGTTCATTATTCACTTGTTCTGCAAATGATGTAACTGGTTGTTTTCTGTCTGACACTGCCATGAAGTGCTGTTAAATTTTTTCACCTGTTTGTACAAGATAATACAGATACCGCTCACTGTGTGTGACAGGATTCAACTGCTCCGCTTTGCCTTGACATAAAATTTTGGGACCAAAGTTACTTCAAACTGGGATTTCCAAATCACGAGACTGGGGTCAGGTGCATTCTCTTGATAGTCAGCTGGCGATTTTGTGGTGATCTGATACAATCACACAAAACAATTCTACATCTGGGGTACTGTATTGTTTGGAAATAATGGAGCCATATGAAATAAAGGGTTATTTTGCAAAATTCCATATGTGATAATTTTTACACTTTTTTTAAAAAAGAGAACAATTGGAAGAGCAAAATTGAAACCATACTCTGGTTTAAAATGTCTGCATGCGCTATGAACACTTCTGAGCAGCTTTATTTTTTTCTGTAAAAACCTGTAGGCTGCCTGGCTGTGATATAAAGAAGGCTTTAAAAGGATTCTATGCATTTTAAAACTTAAGCCTTTCATTTTATCATTGGATAATCAAGTAATAATATACTGAACAACTGTCCTATTAAAGTGAGTTAGTTCCTTAAAGTTACTCTGCAATGGTGTTCATTTTGTATGAAAAAAAGTAGTTTTCCTGATACCAGTTATTTTCACCTCCAATTTTCTCCTGTGTTACCTGCGTTTTTGTTTTGTATGATAAAATGGATGCAGAAGCCTGTAGTGACTCTCAATGATTTTTGCAAAGGCCTGGTTGTGTTTGGAATTATTTTACTGAATTTATTTCATTGGATTTTTTTATCAAATCTTTCCAGCAGCCAAGATGTCTTTCAGAAATGTAGACAGATACCAGAAGCAGCAATTCTCTACAGAGATTATTGGGTGTCTTTTTCCATTATTTTTTTTTTGCGTGTGTGTGGCAAAAATAAAGTTGATTTTTTTCAAGATTATTTAATGTGCTTCTAATCTTTAATAGATGAGATTATTTTCTTTGGTTGTACTTATTGTGCTTATATCCAGCAGTCAAACAGTCTCTACTGTGCTTAGAATAAACGCAACAAATAGCAAAACAGCACTTTGGTTCGCTATGCAGCTGCAGTCGTAATTTGTGATAGTGTTCCTTATTAGAGGCCCCATCAGGAAGGACACAGAGACAAATGTTTCTGTGCCAGAAGTAGTAAGGGGAGGAGGAGTGGAGCAGTAGGGAGGAGGGAGGGAAAGCAGCTTCTGTGGCCCTCACTCACTCCAGCGGCCGCTGGAAGCTTCACCGATGCTCAGGCTGCAGAGTTCTTCCAAAGGTCACTGCGTAGCAGTGATTTCCCCTTGAAGTTCCTGAGAGTTGAGGGCAGCCCAGGAGCAGACCCTGAGCCCCCATCGACCCTGGATCGCCACCATCCTAGAAAGATGTGAATCCAACCTTTTTGTGAGCAAGGCGTAATAATTTTGTAGGCGTGTACATTTTCTTAAGAGAGTCGTCTGTTTTCAAACAACCTCAGCTAGGCAAAGCAATACCGAGTGGAACAGTGCCGTGCATCCTGTGGCCCTGGCATCTCTTGCGAAGGACAGCTCGTAGCTCCATGTCACCTTTCCTGGTAACTGCTGGTGTGCAATGCTGCAATGTGCAGCTAAGGAAAAAGGAACCCCCTCGGAGCATACTACAACATCTTGCACAATTTCCAAAACAGCACCATGGTTGTAGTTACGTCTACCTCTTTGTTTCCCTTCTGGGTTTTGCCTTGTTTTTCTGTGTTGTCTTTTCCTGCGAGGGATGGGGGGAATCGGGGAGGGAGGTGGTGGGAGGGAAAACTTGAAATCTGACTATAAGACACTGGTGGGGGATCCAGTGCTCAGCAGCTGTGTTGTCATATCCAAAAAAAATTGGTTTTAATTCCTGCCTAGTGTGAAATGTTTATTTTTAAAAAATCCTTCCTTCCAGAAAGGAAAATGTGTTCTTAAAAAGAAAAAAAAATCCCTCTCTTGGCTATGAGAATGTCAGCTGTATGGGTTGTGGCCATATCATGACACGCTGATCCGATAGAAATAATTTTTTATCTCAGGACTCTTATCTTGTATTTTACTCTTCTTGTAACTCTCTCAGGTTTTTCTGAAAATGCTGCTCTGCATTTTTAAATATGACTAATTTCAGCTGGGGTAACAAATAAAAAAGGGGTGTGAATGTCACATGTGCACGCTCTGGTTTACAAAGGAAGAGCTCTTGCTGATGCAAAAAAATATGTACCCCATACTGGAAGGCTCGCTGCAGGTTAGCTCAGGGCACAGGGGAGCTGCTGCGGTGAGGGTGCCGTTCCAGCTGTTCCTCTCCCTCAATCCCTCCCTGCCTCCCCAAGAGCCGCCGGGAGCTTCATATATACTGCAAAACAGCACGCTTATCCCATGGGGCACGCAGAGCGAGTACGTAATGTTCTAGCTGATGTAAACGGGTGGCTTCTCGCAAAAGAAGTTGCAGAGTGATGGGCAAAGCTGTAAGGATGGGGCTCACAATGGGCCGGGAGTCTGAAGTATGGGCAAAAATGGGCATCTGAGGTGGTCAGACATGTTACATGCTAGTGTTAGTTTTGAGATCACGGTATCGCCTTCCGCTCTCTTCGGTTGGTTGTCCTTTTTAATATCGGTCTGGTTTTGTACTGAGTTAGCCAGTCAGTTTGATTAAGGTGGAGAAGTGATACCATCAGGAACTTCAGAGCAGCTAGTGCTAGCATCTAGCGCAGCTGAATGAAGGTGCTTATATTTTTATTTTACTTGGAAAAAAAAAAGTCGTAGAATTGGTTGTAAATTACACTATTGCACAAGTACTAAAGGCTGACAAGAATGGATGGGTTGATCCGTGCATATTAAAGATGGCAGGGAGCTCACTGGATAGTGATGTACGGAGCTTTCGGAAAACTGGGCAAGCGGATGTTGTGACAGTGATAAATAAGATCAATCTCCAGGTCTGTGCACTGAGTCAATAATAAGCTAACCTCAGTAAGGCCAGTCAGCGTGGCTTTGGGAAGAAGCAGCAATGGTTTTGCTAAACAAAGCTACACTACTAAACTTGATGAGAGGCAAAATGTGGCTGACGATTGTGTGACAAAATAGTTGAGGTTTTGTAGTCTCACTTGAGAATCTGAAGGAGAAAAATTATAAAAGGTCAATTTATATTAAATTGCTTTTGAAGAGAAAATTTTCTATTTGCAGTTAACTAGTATAATTCTCTGCAGATCTGTTCAGCAATATATGATACTTTCATAAATTATATGAAATAAAATACAATTTTTTTTATTTTACCAATTTGTTATTTATGAGGACAAGTCACTGAGTAGTCCAGATTACTTAGTAAAAAGTGTTTGACAGCAAGCATCCAAACAAGCAAAAGGAAGGTCATCTGGCCACAAGGATTAGACGAAGAGTTTGTCAGGGAGAAAAATTGTCCCAGTAACAGTGAAAAGAATTGAGAGACTCCAGCAACTGATGGCTGTGTATGACTTTCCATTGTAAATAAATACATATATATAAATAAAAGGCCAGATTTGACCCTTGGAGCAGATCTGCCAAGTAGGAGCAGAGGGCAGGAGAATTTGTCTGCAGCATTAGGGAGGCCGTATATTGAATATTGACACAAAATGGCTAGACAAGATGGAAGAAAAAATTTCTAAACCCGGCTTTCCATCCCCATGGTGTCCTTGCCTCCAGGTTAGGCATGGCTGGCTGGCTGACTTTGAGCTGAAATAAATGCTGCCCAGTCCTTAGTAAGGTTTTCTTCATCTCTGAGGGGTGGCTGGCTGCTTGCTGTTCCTTCCAGCTCTCTTGCCTTTGGAGAAACTGTGCACTCCCAGCTCTGGGCTGTAACTCCTCTGCTTGTTACACCCTGGACCTTCTTTTTTTTTTCCTTGCACCAAAATCTTAGTTGTTTTTTAGGGAAGAACCATTCCCCTTCATCCACTGGCTCTCCCCTCAGAAGCAGTAGACTCCATCACACAAGAGGGTAGATGCTGACACTTCAGATTCAGATGCCATGATGTTAAACACTGCTGCTGATTAGCTTCTGTCACATCCGCACCTACCTCCAGGAAGCCCAGCCAGCAGGTCTCTTTCCTTTTTCTTGTGCTCGTCTCCGTTCCTGAGGAGGAGATGATGGGTACAGCAGCGCTGTGAAACCCAGCCTGCCAGCGCTTTACTCCAAGGTGAAGCTGCCAGGTTTTCCTTTTCCTCCAAGGTGAAACTGCTGGGTTTTCTTTCCCCCTCCATGCTTTTGAAAACACTGAAGATGCCTTTGTGGTTGTTCTTGTTCTTGTTGTGTTCCCTTATCTCTGTGTTCCTCTTAGGCTGATGCACTGGGTCTTCCTCAACAGGAGGCATCTGAAGGGGAGAAACCCAGACGTAGTAGATCGGGCTGTCCTTCACCTGTATCTTGAAATGCACAAGATGTTACGCGTCCCTCTGAAAAAGAGAGAAAACTCCCTCCACTGGACAAGATGGTAATTTTCCTGCATTGAAAATGATAAACTTAAAATGTGTAGAACAGAACTGATGGCTTGGTTTGGGGTTTTTTTGCCACTGCTTTGACTAAATACTCCCTTGCAGCTGGTACAAGTAGTGGAACATTTTACGTGGACTGCTTTCTTACACCACAGCCAATGGCTTACAGGGCCTGTGCCTGACAAGCACAATTTTAAGACCCTTCAGAGCTGGGCCTCATATGCCATGCTTAGGGTTGGGTTGTTTTTCTAGGAAGCTTCTTAGCTAAAACTGATGACAAAAGTAAGTATAAATATTACTTTAATAGACCAGTAGAGTCGTAAAACTAAGCTCTGTTAATTGCCCACAAGCCTGCAGTAATATTTGCTGAAACAATGTCAATTAACCAGTGCTGGATTAATTTCTGGCAAATAAATTTTCTGCCACTTCTGTTTATTCCAATACTGAATATTGATTCCCTTGTCACTTGAAGTTGTAGCTGATGGGTTTTATTACTCCAGCCAATGCCCTTCAGTAACAGTGATAAGGTGTGGTTTATGTTTACGCTACAGCTGTTATTTCACATTGAGAATGGTGGTATGTTCTGCAGACAGCCAAGTATTTGCTAAGCAGACAGAAGAATGTGCATGGGAGGGCAGTCTCCAAACTGTGCCTGTACACCTACTACTGTGTGTCCCTGACACAAGTATGTTGGTTGTGCTGAGAGAAGGATCTGGATCAAGATGAATTTTTAGCCATTTTAGTCAATAACAGCATTAGTCATTGAACAAACCTTCCCCCCCCCCCCGACACACACACAGACACACACACAGAGAGACAGAGACAGACAGAGACACAGACAGACACAGACACAGACACACAGACACACAGGCACACACACAGGCACGCACACACGCAGACACACACAGACACACACACAGGCACACACACAGGCACACACACAGGCACGCACACACGCAGACACACACAGACACACACACAGACACACACACAGGCACACACAGAGGCACGCACACACGCAGACACACACACAGACACACACACACACAGACACACACAGGCACACACACAGACACACACACAGACACACACACAGACACACACACAGACACACAGACAGACACACAGACAGACACAGACACAGACACAGACACACACACACACACACACACACACTCTGAAGCTGTAGCAACCCAACTCCTGGAAGACCGCAGACAGGGTCAATTAAAGCTACAAAGGTAATCTGGAAAAAAAACTTATTTTAGTGGAAGAATAGTCTACTCTGTGTAGCTTATCCAAGGGTAAGTAAAATACAATTCTACTGTGTACAAGTACCCAGCAGGTACTGCCACTCATGGACTCCAGTCTGGAAGAAAAGGTTTAAGGTGGAGCAGTTCAGTGCGGAATATAGCTGAGTTCCAAATGGGGCGAGGGGAAAGCCCCAGCTTGGGTGTGTGTCCCTCAAGCCTCGAAATCAAAACTAGTCTTAAATATTTTATTAGAGCTGAAATAGAAGTAGATACTGTTTAGCCTAATTACAGTGGGAGGTTGTGACCTACATTATGCAGGTAACTAGACTAGATAATTGTCCTGATGGTTTTTGGCCAAAAAGCCTATGCAGCTTCTAATTTTATTAGTAGCCAGATGGCCAATTCTTTTTTTAGGCCTTTAACTTCTCAACACAATGTTTCCATTTTCTGCTTCAGGCTTTCAAAGATCCTGATTTTGCAAGAAATAGCAACAAATAAAATACTAACTTTTCAGACTACTCAATAATTTTTATGTTTGGAGTTAACTATTAAAATGCCTGCCTTCATTATGTAAACACAGGTGATAGGAGCTGCAAGGAGACTCAGGCCCCAGATACATCTGAGCTATTATCATCACACCTAGAATAGCCAGGACAAGCACCTCAGGGAAAATTGTAAGGATCCCTGGAGTGGACAGGCACTAAATAGCCTTGCTATATATAGGGGTTTTCTTCCTGACCCTTCCATTAGAAGCTGGCTTGATGTCCTGGCCCACTGAAATTTATATCCCTTTTCTGTTTTCATTTTAGTTTGCAGCCTCAGTGTTGGTTTTGTTTTGTTGTCCTGCGACATTTTTGAGCCTGGGGAGGTTAATGAGCCCTGCAGGCCACTTACAAGCCCTTCCAAAAGTCCACTTTGTTTCAGAAAAAGCTTCGTTCGTTATAAATGTTCTATCTCCTCATTTGTTGTTCCTTCCCTCTTGTTGTGTTATGAGAAGTTTAAACAAACAAAAAAACCCGGCTGTAGCTTTTTTTCCTACCTTTCCTGGTTTTACATACCTCTATCCGTTCTACTGTGACTGAGGATGTCTCTGAACTATGTCAATTTCTGTTCCCATTCTGGTAGATCCATCACCTGCATAGTTAAGTTCCTTCTGCTTTTTATTACAACATTCAGAGAATTGATTGTCCTACCAGTATAATTTATTTAAATGCTTATTTAAATACAGCTTGATGGTGAGAGGATTAGATTTATTAATGGATTTACCATGAGTGATTTCCTGACTCCAGTGAAACATATATAAATCAAACAGTAAATACATTAGCAGCTACAGAAAAAAAAAATCTGCTGCCAATAGTTCTTAATTTCCTTCACAAAAATACACACGTTTAATTTTATTGCATAGTGAAGAAGACTAAAAAGATAAAGCTATTCCATAAGGTAAAGTGAGCAAACAGTGAATTTACCTCCCTCATCCCAGTCTTTCTGTCTTTAAAAAACAAACCAAAAAGCACTCAAATGAGGGTAAGTTTGACAAGCTTCTGCTGGTATCTCCCTGAAATCTTTGAGAACCAAGCAGTTGTTTAGAGAAACCAACCTGCTGCTACTCTGAGCCAGAGCCACTGGTCGAGAGCTCTCTGGGGAACAGCTCTATCTCCCAAAAGGATCTATGAAGGGTTGGCCTACGATTTTTATTTGTGGTCCCTTAATTTTTTACATGAAAATAAATCCAAAATACTCTGTTAAGCCAAAGGGTGAGGATGTGGAAAAGCTACATATTACTATGTAGAAAGCTCCTGACCTTTATTTTCTGGTTGGCATGTATCTCTCCAGCGCTTCGTTGTGTAAGGAGGTATTATATATGCTGTGTATGGTGATGCAGGCAGCAGAGGAAACCTGAGTGTATTAAGGGTAGATATCACAAGGTCAGAAGTGCTAATTGCACTAGTTAGTGCAATCCTGACTAAGAACAGTTACATGACTTTATTTTTAATGAGCACAAGGATTATGGGAGTTTAGGCAGAACAATAATCTATTTTTATCTCGTATTTTGTAAGCTCAGAAGATGAGTCAGGAATAAGGTGCACAGTAAGAGAGGCCAGAGCCATGGCTAAATGAACAAACCTGCAGGAACAAAAAGTTCCTTCCTTCGCAGCACTGCACGGAAGTCTCCAGGTTACAGCAATAACCTTTACTTGATATTGAAAGTATGTGTTACAATGACATGGTAGTGTACAAGTGTGGCACCCACCTAGGAAATTTAGTATGAGAAGATTTTTTTTTTAAATACTTCAATGTTTGCAAGTCAGGAGGGAAAGAAAATATATTTTGCTAACAGTTAATTATACTTATTTCCTGTAATTGCTGCATCATCTGCTATTGAAGGTTAAGAAGACTAAAACTTAGCCTAACCTTAAAAAGGTTAAAAGAAAAAAACAAAAAGCAATAACAAAAAAGGAGCTGTAGAAAATTGCAGCTTTTCAACTGATCAGTCTTCCTCTATGTCATAATCTGGCAAAAGGGTTATAAGCTTTAGGTTTTAACTTTGTCAGAGATTCTTTAAAGACAGCTCATGGTTGCAAGGAATAAGAGATTCCCAGTCTGTTCGTTGGTCAATTACGTTGCCATTACTGTACAGGGCACTTGATTAGGATATGCCCCAAGGCGGCACCGCGTAGTAGTTTCACGGGCTACAGGCTGAAAGTAAACCAGGCCAAACTCAAACCATAAGGTTCCTGTGCCTAAACCTGACAACTGAATAAGCTACGACTAAGAATCTGTTTCTGGCTCTTATGTGCCCTATCATGTTTGGGGCTGCATTGATTTTTAATTATGATTCTTACAAAAATAATTTTAAACTTATTATTAGTTTTAAAGCCTTGTGCTTTTGTGAAGGGACTAGATGTTAATCCCAAATGCTTTGTTTAACACCCGTATCTTCCAGAATCAGGATGCAAGATAGTACGTAGGCATTCGCCCTAGAAAGACCATGGTATTTCCATTAAAAAAAGGGGAAAGAAAGAAAAAACCCCACCCACGTTTCTTTGAAAAGGGAGCCTATGTTCTTAGATCACTGCTGTCAATATATGCCTCGAAGACAAAGCTAGGTGTCAGTTACTGCACACTTGTTACTGTGATAATTGTTACTTAAGAGTAAATTAATTAGCAAGTGATAAGGTGCATTGCAGGAATCTTGGGTTATGTGTTTCCATAAGGAGTAGCAGTTGACATACACTTTTATACAAAATATATGTTCTCTATGGAAAGGCTACATGCTGAGATTTGCTTACTCTCTTCCCTGCCTCGTGCACTGACTGCTAGTAATTAAATCAAACATCGAAGACGGTATCTCCTTTCTGCCAGGAAGACATTTGCACTTCTGAAAAGCTGGAGGCAGACAAAATCGAATCAATGGGAAAGTCAAAACAACTTTCTACATCTTGAGAGATGAGAAAGGGGACTCATAGCTTTTAAAGGTTCATTAAATCTCATTTTGGAAAAGGATGGGGATAGAAAGCTAGCTTGCTTCTTCCACCGAGGGTGTCTCTACAAATGCAGCCTAGCCTGGAGAATATAGGCTAGTGTAGGCCCAGCATCTACAGTTTGTCAGCTTACTATCTGCCCTTGAATTGAATTCAGGATTGGGTTCAGAAAAGAAAAGTGTGACTCTTTCTCCTGTCCTTATAAACCTTTATAAAACTCTTCATGCTTCATTTGTTTTTATCACTACCTGGCCAAAGTTACGTGTGTTTTCAGTTGTCTCCTTCAATATGCGATTCTAAAAAGTGGTAGGTCCCTGTATTCCAGCACGTTTTTCCAGGGGGTTGAAAAGATTATGAAGTGCACCCCCACTATGCTACATGAGCTGGCTGAATCATTTGCAGTACAAGCATCGATGTGGACAAAATATTTTCTGGTGATTAATCTTAGTTGGGAAAGTACAGTGAATTGCGTCATCCTATAGGGATTTATAATAACAGTTAATAATTTAGTCTTTTTTAGACTTTTTTAGATGTTACCTTTTCAGATAAGACCTAGACCGTGATTTGTCCTATATCAGAATATGGCATTAATGTCAGCAAAAGTTAAACTGGGTCTGATTTGAATTGTGCTGCTCTTTCCTCAGTCAAGCCAAATCCCCGTGGTACTGAAAACGGGGTGGTTTAACATTTGGATTGCTATTTCATGACTAGGATCCTGTTTAAGGTTGAAAACAAGAAGCTTAAGAGCACATGGAGAAACTGAATTTTAAGGTGAAGGATAAAATGGTGGTTTCAGCCATGCACAAGGCTGTGTTTGTTCTTTGTACTCCAAACAAAGAGTTGCCACAAACATAATTGCACGGGCCAGCCTGCAGAAGAGTCTTGACTATTGGCAAAGTCCACAGTTCCTTTAGGGTTATAACTGTCTCTGAGAAACTCTTCCCAAATGTAAAATCCTGCCGGCAATTATCTGTTGCAGCTAGAGAGAAGCATGCTATTTCTGTCTAATTTTCATTTGAAGGTTGGGGAACATCTCTAAAAGAACAGCTGGTAGCCACCAGCTGCACCTGGATTGCTCAATACCTTACCATCTGAATAGTGCAGAATGGCAGTATTACCTCGCGTGCTGCGGTTCTGCAGAGGCTCTGCTACCTCAGTTCTTCAGGACACTATCTTCCAATTTGCATCATCGGTGGAAGTTTCCAGTACTGAAATGTTAGAGTCCTTCATCCCCTCCAAAAGACGATGGCTAAAACAGAGGATTAGTACATCTGTGCTGAGATTTTTGGACTGGACATCTTTTTTATTTTAAAAGTTCTTTCAAATAGGTTGCTGTCATTAGTTTTCTCTGGTGATGAGGCAGGTTACCAATTATGTTACATCCACCTGCTCTGTGGTAGATACGAGGTATTTGCTAAACTGTCAACCAGATTTACTAGGAAGGCCTGGGCTTCAGTGGCATTGTCGTAGCATCTGTACCACTTGCTGTGCTGTCCCAAATAGGAATTTCTCAGACCAACAGCTGTGGGATCTTGAGCTTGTGCTCAACAGTGACTGAGAGATTTTACAATAAACGTTTCAGCTAAATAGCCAACAAGAAGCTGCTCTTATATTTGCCTTACTTTCTCCCTGCTCCCATGCCATCCCAGAGCTGGGAAGAACTCTGCTGATGATGTTCTCTCTGGATTTTTAGCTAGTAATGGCTCATGCTTAAGTCTCATGTGAGGAGAAAGCTCACTCACTTATCTCAGGACTGCACAATAAAGAACAGAAAGAGGTGTGAAGGTACTTCTGTTCAGCCATGTCACACACCTACAAGAAAGACTTTGAAGGATATTTAGAGATTGCAATTTGCTTTAACATTTGCATAGAAGTGGAAAAAAAAAGGCAGTAAGTGCATGCATGGCAAAATTAAGGAGTGGCATTTACAGCTGCTTAGTTTAAGGTGATGAGTAAACATGATGTGAGGGATGCATTCCATTTTTGCACTGTACTGGAAAGCCTTTTCCCCCAGATTTATAGAACATTAATTTTTATGTTTTTATTTTAAGTCATTATGAATCTAGGAATAGCATTAGTTATATAGAGAGCAAATGTGAGAGCTAGCAAATGTGTTGAGATTTCATTCCTGTTTTATACTGTGTAATGACTTTTTCTCAACAAAAGATGTGTCAGGGAGGGAATCAATTTCAAAGTAAACGCCTGAGGCTGAAGTTGGGACACCTGATTGCCTAGCTTGGGTGAGATGCCCAGTGGAAGAGTACTGCTCAAACACGGGCTCTCAAACCAAGTCAAGTCTACATCACTGGGTAACGTTTAAAACACAATCTGCAATCAGTTCCTAGTGATGTGCACAGCCAGTGAAAAGCGGCCTCTGAAGGTGCCTGTTCGGAGCAGTGCCTCTCCTTTCTGCAGTACTGGCTCCCCCCAGGTTCCCCAATGGCTGGGAGCACTGGTGTCTTAATTCATGGTCCTTATCTCATTTACCTGTGGCAGATGACGAGCTTACTACTGCACCTTTCAGTTTCTCTGCTAGTGGTCATGGCTACATTACAAAGTCGTAGATGGGCGGTATGCCTTCAGACGTTTACATTCAGAGCATGGCGTATTGATTTGAATGGGCCCTGATTTCAGTTTGCATTAACACACCAGGCCAAGAACTGAGGCAGCAGAGGGCTGACCAATAAGGCTTGTCAGATTTCACTTGCGCTGGTCCAAGAGGTTACCAAACTCACAGCCAGAGGAGGAGAAAAAAGTTCAAGGAAGAAAAAAACCATTCTTTAGGACAAGGGTCTGGTGAGCTCACCACCAAAGACAAGGTTATGGAGCAAGTGCTCAGTATTCACCTTTATGGGGGTTGGTTGCCCATTCAGCAGCAATTAAATGCTCTACCCTGCCCTCTTTTGAACTGTTCCTTGCTAGGGGACCCATAGTATGTGTATTACAATGTGTCTATTCCTGCCCTTTACTCTTTTCTGATATAAGCACCTTATGTCTAGCTCGTTCTTTCCAAAAATCTGAAGAAAAATAATTACTCGACTGAAGCAGTTAATTTGAATGTAAGAGATAGGAAGCAGCTTTGTAGAAATAAATATGTACAAGCTTAGAGTGTTTTAATTGAACTGCCTCAAGCATGTGCTAGCGCACTTATTTTGCTCGGAGACGTAGCTTCCACTGCTCCTGGTAAGTCTCCAGATGCACTAGTTGTGTTGTTGTAAGCAGTACCTTGAACTGGTGCTGCTGTGCAGCTCTGCATGTAGACTGATTTCTCCCTTTTCTCTCCTACATCTACTACTGCAGAACGAACACCCTGAGTTAAGAGTTATTATGATGGTAAAATAGCCTGCTCTGACAAATGGTATCAAGCTTTGAAAACAGATTAGCATAGCCAAACAGAGATGATCTTGTTCTTACTTTTAGAGAGAATGAGAACAATGTCTTAAGAACACCGTGTCACCTGCTCCTCGGACCTGTTCTCATGGGGGCGTCTGGTCGCGTCCCTGACGCAGGGTGGTAATGGGAACATTGATCCCTATAAGCGTATGCCTCTCATCCTTGTTGACTAATGCACGCTAATAGATACTGTGGGTGAAGCACCGTTATGTAATTGTGCTTGTGTTGCAGACATTCAACCTCCTGTGACATAACAGATCCTGTATTAAAGAGAGAAGCAGCTTTATCCTAAGTATTTTTGCTAATGTGAACAGACCTAAACATGAGCAGATGCACTGCTGCTACCCGCAATGTTATGCCTGTATGCCATTAATAATTTTCAGTTTAAAAAACATATATTGTTTAATTTGTTCATAGAGAAAAAACAGATCTGTGGGTTCTGAAGATTTTGTAGTTTAGTATGTGTGGTGTTATAAAGTCACTATTCGATAATTGCAAGATGTACATTCAGCAACATATTTTGACCTTGACTACTCAGACCTCAATTATTCAACCCTTCCGGTTATTATAAAAGGGGTCAGGTCCTCTGATGTCTACTAATTAAAGTAAAAAATGAAAATGCTCCCAATTTGTCTGAAACCTCAAAACATATTTAGTGTACCAGCAGAGGGGAGGATTAAAAATGTGGAGGGGGGGGAGGGAGAAGAAAACGAAGGGCCCAATTAATCAGAATACTATTGATTTTGACACTGAAATACCGGAGGGTATTTCAATATTTTAAACCACACAGGAACCCTTGTGGTCAGTCCACTGGACTGGCATTGGAAGAGACTTGGAAGCCATGCCCCTCTGGCCTCCCTAGTGACTTTGCCTCCCTGTGCTTTTGTATTCTGTGCTGAATAACACTGACAAAAACCTTATGCCCACCCAAACCAAACTAGCTGTTTTCTGCCAACACAGTATGCTGAATTAGCTTGTGGAGGGATCAAACAGACACCAGATTCTGTGATTCTGTCTAAGGTGAAACTACAGAGGTTAGGTAACATGTCAGTGTTTCCCATTGGGTGTCACCAACGTGACTTTCACCTCAGAAACACAGGACTAACAACTCCATTTCAAGTGAGGTTTAAACTGGGGTTTTGCACCTTGTGGTATGACTTCTAGGCTTCCTCTTTATCTTGTTCCATGTCCCATGCAACCACAAACTGTCCCCTCAGATCTTCTAGACACTCATACCTTATTTTCACTCAAATTCACACATTCTCTTACTTTGATTATCACTCCTGTACACCAGTACTATTCAGTCAATGAATATTAGAGGACATGGCTATTTTTTTACAAGTAGTTGAATCGCAGACAGCTAAAGCAGCAATCCTTATCTGAATTTTTCATTAAAAAACCGAAACTTTTCATGGAGCTGACTAAGCTGTCTATGTGAGCCAACAGGTGACAGGATTGATTGATTTCACAGGGACTGTGCAGAATTCAGTGATGTCTACCACTGAGAAGCCTGGAGTAAATGGTCATGCTGTTACTGAAGTCACTGAATTAAAGCTGTCAGCTTAAAGCAGTGCAGGCTGGAACATCTTAAGCAGAAGAATTCGGAGCCAGTTCTTGTTAATTAGGAGTCACATAAATACCATAAGGTATGTTTTTCCATTAAAGACGTTAGGAAAGGCCTATTGAGAAAAGAAATGTATTTTACTAGACCGGATAATAAAAGATACTGTCTTTTCCTACAATCTAGCTTGAGTCATATCCATGAGTTGCAATGATCTATGGAAAGTTAAGAATCCATTTTTAGATTCTGTGACACAATGTATAGCAACAAAGCAAGCATGAAGCTTCCAGGAAGTGTGCTGCAGAGTACGTCTAAGATGAACATGTAAGGAAGTGCTCGAAAGGCAATTTCTAACAGACACATTAATGTAAGAGAAATAAGAAATTATCATGGTTTGTACCCCCAAAAGTCCATGATAAAATTCGGACATCCATTTAAATTGTACCCTTGCTCCTTTGTTCCTGAGGTGAGCCATTGGTCATATCCAACTGGACACACTAACCTATCACTTAACCTGCATAAACAACATTTGGACATTGACTGACATTAATGGAGATAACTAATGTCTTTACCGCTATGGCATTTTCACAGTAACACTACTCCCTCTTGGCGCACATACAGCTGTAGGCCTTCCTGGGTCTCCTTGTTAGCTTAGGTAAAAGTATACTCAGAAAAAAAACCCTGAACTTACCATGACCTTCCTGTCAATGCTAACATTGTGAGCATAAATGCACTACATTATAATTCTTCTAAAGAGTGAGATGTCTTAAATAACTATTGGGACTGTCTGCACTTAGCCAGGCCGATGAGCAGGCTGCTGTTTAGAGTTTTAACTACACTTTTTTCGTCAGCCTGTGGCTTAATGGAAGACTGAAAAGGTAGACTCAATCGTAACAAAGGACAGCTCTGAAATTAGGCTTAATATTTCATATTTTCAAGGCATTAGAAAAGAGGTTTATCCATATATGACATTTTTCATTATGAAATTTATAGACAAAATTATATTCTCCATCCACTCCATCATCACAGAGTCACAGGTTGGAAGGGACCTCAGGGATCATCTAGTCCAACCTTTCTAGGAAAAGCTCAGTCTAGACCAGATGGCCCAGCAGCCTGCCCAGCCAACACTTGAAAGTGTCCAATGTGGCCGAGTCAACCACTTCCCTGGGGAGATTATTCCAACGGTTGACTGTCCTCAGTGTGAAAAATTTCCCTCTGATGTCCAATCGGAATCTCCCCAAGAGCAACTTGTGTCCATTCCCCCTTGTCCTCTCCATGTGACTCCTTGTAAAAAGGGAGTCTCCATCTTCTTTGTAGCTACCCCTTAAGTACTGGTACATGGTGATGAGATCCTCTCTGAGCCTCCTTTTCTCAAGGCTGAACAAACCCAGTTCTCCCAGCCTATCCTTGTATGGCAGCTTCCCAGTCCTTTGATCATCTTGGTGGCCCTTCTCTGGACCCCTTCCAGCCTGCCCACATCCTTTTTGTACAGCGGGGACCAGAACTGTACACAGTACTGCAGGTGTGGCCTGACAAGCACTGAGTAGAGTGGGATAATGACTTCTTTCTCTCTGCTGGTGATGCCCTTTTTGGTGCAACCCAGCATCCTGTTGGCCTTCTTGGCTGCAGCAGCACTCCGTTCACTCATGCTGAGCTTCCTGCCCACCAGGACCCCCAGGTCCCTTTCCACAGAGCTGCTCTCCAGCCAGGTGGATCCCAGTCTGTGCTGCACTCCCGGATTATGTTTTCCCAGGTGCATGATCTTACACTTCTCCTTGTTGAACTTCATAAGGTTCTTGCTGGCCCACTCCTCCAGCCTATCCAGATCTCCCTGCAGAGCAGCTCTCCCTTCTGGAGTGTCTACTTCCCCACTCAACTTGGTGGCATCAGCAAACTTCATCAGGCTATGCTTGAGCCCATTATCCAGATCACTTATAAAGATATTGAATAACATTGGGCCCAATGTCAATCCCTGGGGGACCCCACTTGTGACAAGTTGCCACTTGGAAAAAGAGCTATTTACCACCACCCTTTGGGTGTGGTCTGTCAGCCAATTCCCCACCCACTGCACAGACCACTTGTCTAGGCCATAGCATATTACTTTCTCCAGGAGGAGGCCATGGGAGACCATATCAAAGGCCTTGGAGAGGTCCAGGTAGACAATGTCCACTGCCCACCCCATGTCAACCAGGTAAGTCACTTTGTCATAGAAGGCCACCAGGTTTGTCAAGCACGAGCTGCCCTTAGTGAAGCCATGTTGGCTTTTCCCAATCGCATGCTTCATTTGACTTGTGATGGCCCCCAGGAGGATTCATTCCATAACTTTCCCAGGGATTGAAGTAAGGCTGACGGGCCTATAGTTACCCGGATCCTCCCTCGAGACTTTCTTGTAGACAGGGGTAACATTTGCCTTCCTCTAGTCCTCTGGGACATCTGTTCTCCACGACTTTTCAAAGATTATGGAGAGTGGCCTTGCAATTATGTCAGCCAGCTCTCTCAACACCCTCGGGCGGATGGTGTCAGGGCCCCAAATTTGTAGGGGTCAAGCTCCTGTAATAATTCATGGACTAACTCTTCCTTCACTGATGGGGGGTTGGTGTTTGGATCAACCGGCAATTTCGTTCCCAAAGCCTGGGACTCGACAGTGCTGGTAATGACAGAGGTGAAGAAAGTGTTAAGGACCTCTGCCTTTTCAGCATCATTGGTGATTGACTCTCCTATTCTGTTTAACAGTGGGCCTGTTTTGCTTTTTTTCCTGCTTGTGGTTGACATATCTGAAGAAACCTTTCTTGTTATTTTTGACATCTATGGCCAGTTTCTATTTGAGCTGGTCTTTTGCTTTTCTAACTGCATCTCTGCACACTCTGGCAATGCACTTGTAGCTTTTGATGGATAATCCTCCACTTCTCCATCTCTGGTATGCTTCCCTTTTGGATTTGAGTAGACCCAGGAGGTCATGGTTGAGCCAAGGGGGCCTCTTGCTCCGCTTACTTCCCCTTCCTTTTTAGGGGATAAACTGGTTTTGTGCTTCCAATAGAGAGTTCTTTAAGAACTCCCAGCACTCACTAGATCCTTTATCTTCCATGGAAGCATCCCATGGAATCCCTCCCACCTGAGCCCTGAGTGAACTGAAGTTTGCTCTTCTAAAATCCAGAACCCTTGCCTTAGAACTGACTTTCAGCATGCTCAGCATGATCCTGAACTCCACAATATTATGATCACTGCAGCCAAGGCTATCACTAACTGAGATATTACAAAGCAGGTTTTCTCAGTCTGTGAATAGCAAGTCCAGCAGTGCCTCATTCCTGGTTGGCACATCTAACGTTTGTATGAGGAAACGGTCCTCTACGCATTCCAGGAACTTGGTGGATGACATGCAAGCTGCTGTATTGTTCTTCCAGCAGATCATATTAGCAATTTGCAATAAAATATGTTATAGGAATGTTGGATTATCCTAAACCCAAAAGGTTTTAAAATCTAGAATGATTAAACTAGGATATGAGATTATTAAATGCTTATCTAGGACATGAAAAAGGATTTAGCCCTGTCATAACAACATAGGGGAATTACCTTTAAAACAGGAAAATGCCTTTGGAGTATTGTATTGCATTTTACTGCCATAAAACAGTAGGTCATCTGGGAGTCCTGATGTTGCATTTCCATCCCACACATTAGGGATGGGAGAAACATCCCCAGTTTCTTAAGAAGAGAAGGATTTTGTGGTTGAACCATCTGTTGTTACCCTGCCCCATAGGTTTCAGGCCTATTGGCCATACTCAGCACCATTTAAATCATGTAGAAGTCTCAAATGTGATCCTAAGAGGGTTTTTTACTGAAAAAATTGATAGCCAGGGAGGCAGACTCCGCAGCTGAATGACCCCCATGAGAAAAAAAGTAGGCAGAATACAGGCATTTTATACAAGCTAGTCAGCTGGCCAGTCTGTGGATGGCTGCACAGTAACTGTAGCGTGTGCTGCCTATGCCCAGTGGGCATTTCAGGGGAACATGCAGCAGAGCTACTATTATGAGGTGGGCAGCAGAATTTAGGAGGCAAAGAACTAAAATCTGTAGGAATCTACATTCATTGCCTCTGTTGCTCATTGAATAGCTTGAGAGGATTTATCTTCTACATTTCTTTGAGGAATAATTCTTGGCTTGTGCAATAAATGACTACAGGATAAATGTATGACAATATTAATAATGAGAGCATCTTGCTCTTTATGCTGCAGCCCATCAAAAGATCAAAATCTTGATCACTACCTGTCTACTGTGAAGTTGGTAGTGGTGCTTATTTCATTCTAGGGAAACAGAAATGACACTCAGCCGCTCTATCTGACTTGCTTATGGCCGCCCAGGAAAACCAACAGGGAGGGAGGGTTTCAGTAAAGACAAGCCTTGCCATTTTTAACAGCAGTATGCGCATAACTGATGTTCCTGTTGTCCTGGTTTAAAGGAAAGGAAGGACTTGTTCAAAACTGGAGCTAGATGACTGTATTCTGGTTGTAGTCTACTGAAATAATTGCTACCTGGAAGTAGCAAACACATCGCTTATTAAACCGAGTAAGCAATTCTGTTATTCTTGCAAAAGTTACATTTATAAAAGCCCCCTGAAATCATCTTGTTTCCTGAAGCTTTTCAAGTATCATACTTAAACTGATTTTTTATAGACAATGTCTTTCTATTATAGTCACTGGGATACAAGGCTAGTTACTAAAATAAACCTATACTAGCTATTCAGAGTGAAGCCAGAGATAAGGCACCTACTGACTTGAACAGAGCTCAGACTTTGTGTTAGTACCTTAGTACAGCATTAAGTTCTGATTTTACAAATTCAGCTGTTAAAATATTAAAAGTTAAGGAGATTTCTTTCACCAGCTCAACAGGAACTTGCCCATGCTGCGTGTAAAAAATATTAATAGCCCTAAAATGTTTTCTGAGATAATAGGAAGGCAATGAGTTGGAAGCACACTGGGCTGAGCCCTATTCTCCCCAACCCTCTTGCCTGTCTCTCCCTCACCTGTAATTCGTGTCCTCACATATCTTGGCATTCTTGCCATGTTTGGATTTCTTCAGCAGTCAGTCCCAGCATCAGCCTTTAGCTTGGCTCTCCACAGGAAGGTCACAAAGTCATTACATAGGGCAGGTTGGGATCAAGGCAAGGCTATGTCTGAGAAACCAGCCGTGAGCCTAGAGCAGCTCTGTGCTACTTCTGTGGGTGTTTGCAGAAGAGCAGGTGGAATACATCTCTCTGCTGGGTAGGAGTATCTGGTGTGGCAGGAGCCGAGATCCCACAAGGCAGGTTGCAATCACCCTTTTTTTTTTTTTTTTTCTTTAAGAAAGGGGAAGAGAAGACAAATGAGTGAGGCTGTTCTGAGGGGGATTGCAGATCAGTTTTCTTCACCCTAGGCCATTCATTATTTCAGGACTTTGCCCTCATTCTCAGGGTTGCAAGACCTAAATTACTGTGTATACATTAATACATCAAATCATTGTAGATAGGGAGAGGATCCACTGATACTGCATAGAGACTGTAGCCAGTGATGTATGGTTTTATGACTATATTGGCCTCAATGCTATTCACTCTCCATTGATACCAGTGTTAAAAGGAAATGAATTGTGTATACTTTAAATTTAACCTGTACTGTTTTTCTTAGCTATGTACACAGAATGCATCTTTTCATCTCCAGTTTGTTTTGGGTATTCATAGTGGAAAATTAGCCAGAAAGAAAGTAAAAGCTTTTCCTGTTTCCTGATGGATACAGCCTTAAATGTCCTATGATTTGAGCAAGGTGTTGGACCACATGATCTCTAAAGACCCCTTCCAACCAAAATTAAGTCTATAATTCTATGCCAATCTTCTGTTCAGAAGAAATTGCCACTTCCTGTGGACCTGTGTGTGTTGCACACTTTGTAGCCACACGCTGATTGTTTTCTATCTCCAAGCTTGAGCTGCAGTTTTGTGGGAGTTTAGGGTTCTTGTACCCACAGAGGCTGTCAAGTCTGAAATTGCTGCTCTGCCTAGACAGCAGCATACACGAGTATGCATTTTATATGGCGCTGTCTACTGTTAAGATACTCCTTGTAACATGAAAACTTGGGGGTGGGGGTGAAATGAGGACAGGTTGACAATGTCCATAGCTGAAATACCTCCCAGTGATAGTTGTCATCTCCATTACTGTCAAATTAATTCTGAATTGTTGCCCATCATACACTGCTTAGCTTCAGGGAAGCGAAATGGTGGCTTTGCTTTGGCGGCAGAAATGAGAGTAGTTCAGCCCTCTGAGGAGCCTTGCAGAGTGGCAAAGGAAATGTCAAATATCATTTGGTCAAAAAGTATTTTTAAAGTCCTCTGAGTCCTTGCTCTATACACTTTATCTCCACTACATATACAGAACAGAGAAACAGAAGGAGCATTTACTGAGGAAGTATCAGCTTTCAGACACAGCTGGAGACATTTAAAGCTGAGGCTACTTTTGGACTGAGACTTAAGCTTTACAGACAAAATCTGCACCTTCAAGCAGCTATCTGTCAATTTGAGAGCAGAAATGAGCAGTAGATGGGACAACAGGCTGAAATTCAGTATTAGCAGTCTTGATTTCAATACTTAACTTGTTATGAGACACTAGGCAAGTCCACTAGGCACTATGACCACTCCTTCCCTAATCCAGCAGAGAGAATCTCAGTGCAGCAGACCTTCTAGTCCAAACTATCTCAATATTTCAACTCTCAGACAAAATCTAGGTACGTGTTTAGGCACTCTGATAAATGAGATTGCATTTCAATGAGTGTTAAGTAGCTCAGTAAATTAAAGAACATATATTTAGATACCTAGCTAGAATCAAAGTACCCAAAGAGGTTTGTTTCTACCTTTGTAGAATACATATTACGTCTAGAGAAAAGGAAAGATGATCATATGCTGAAAACAAGGGAAACTGATCCCTCTGTGGAGTTTTTCCCTAGATGCCTCTCTATCAGCTTGCTGGTTCATTTTTTTCTTCACTCGCCTGAAGATGTACATGAGCTTTTCTTGGATCCTCCAGCTTACCAAACTGAAATTTGGTGGAAACATATTGGAGAAAATGGGAAAGTACAGTGCAAATTCTGTCTCTCAGAGCCAGCTAGAGGTCTTGAGAAAGAAGCTAATGGTGCTGAATGAGTTTAACGTGATGGTCTTGTCTAGAAAGCACAAAGAATCTGAGTACTGCCAGACCTGTATGGCACTACCGGAACTATCTCAGATGTATGGAGTGTGAGACAATGATTAGGCCTTCTGGTGTATGATGCTACTGGTGGACTGTACAGAAAGAATTAAATGTTTAAGAGTCATATACTTGGGGTGATTATACAAAACCTGGATTATTCTCTGGGGTCAAGCAACTGCTGTTGTTGCTTAAAGCTTCACAGATTAACAGTCATCCTCCATCTTGTGAAGCGACCTTAAAATTGCAGTCAAAATGGAACTTAGAAATTACAATGACAGTCTGCACTAATTACTTTGTGTTCAAGTAGGAACAAGTAGTTTACTATATATGCATTCTATATGCCTGGCTAAAAACAATGCAAGACTCTCAGCAGGAGCTGGTGAGAAAACAGCTAAGGGGAGCCCAGATGCAGCTGGTAGGGTCACCTTGAGGAGAGTGCAACCCTGTAATTCCTGGCGCGAAGTTTAGAGACTCTATGGATTTTGCTCCCTCCCTTGCTTTCTTCCCTGGGTGAATAATGGTGGCTCTGTGGGTCCCTGTGGCCAGAGGCAGAATCACTTTTTCTGTGGTGAGCAACTCAAGTGAAGGTTTTATTTGTGGGGTCACTTTGACATAATTCTAGGAGGTGGCATTGTACCTTTCAGCTGTTAAATGCTTCAGTCTATTCCATATAAAGCTGTGGAGCATGACTAATTAATGTAGTAATCACCTCTAGCAGAGAACACATTAACTGCCTGAACTCTCAGGTCTTAGAAGATCAGAGAGAACAAGTTGGAAGATGCTGAGAAATTAAATTAGCACATCCTCAGGATGGCAGCCAGTAAGGGACGTTACGCACTCATGTGTGGTAAGGGATGAGCTCCATGCCCTGGGGACGCAGGCAAAGCCCCTGTCTTCTTTGGAATTACACCATGTGGGTACTTCCCTGAGGACAAGAAGGGAATGAGCTCCAGAGTGCTCCAGAGACCTGTATTTATTCAAACTAATATTCTGGGAATCAAATTATCTAATTAACTAAACATGCATTCAACCACAAAAATGTTATTTTTAGCTAACATTGCAAACCTACATCAGGGGTGCTGCTTCTTCTCACCAAGCTCTGCATCTGTTTCCTACAAAATTCCCCTATTTTTCTGATTTAAATCATCAGTAACTTGTGTGGTTGTTCTTGATTTTTGATCCTCGGAGCCTGTTATGTCTCTTCACCCTTTTTAATGATGAGATAAGCTTCTAACAGAAAGACAAACAGAAGTAATCAGGTTCTTTGAAACAAGTTGTAGCCAACTATAGGTACAAGTTTTCTTCCTGTTTTCAAGTAGAAAAAGAGGGGGCAATTACAGATCAATGTGATCCACAAAATTCCATTCCTATTTGGATTTTTGTTACAGATTCCAAGCTTCAGGCTAAGCTTGAGATGTCACTGGAATCACCAAAATGGAAACAAATAAAATAGTCTCAGATTCTGAGCTTTAGCCCCTCCAAAACTGAATGAGGTCTTGTAGAAATCACATTTCACATTCAGAGAGAGAAAGCCTCAATGGCCTTAAATATTTATTTGTTGCATACCAGAGTAATTTTTGTCATCTTAATTTTGCTGACTTTGGGGACTATGGACTGCCTGAGGTATGAGCAGCCACTGCTCTAAACTGTCTTTTTTAATACTATAGCCACTAACAATATATCGCCCTACTGTGTAACATCGCTGCAACATTTTGTCACATTCTCAGTTTCCAGAAAGATGATAGCAATCTGGAAGAAAAAAAAACCATGATAAAAGGCTGTACAGATGGTTCTATAACAGCTGATAGGTAGCTGTGGTTGTTGACGAGTACTTTGGAGGTGACAGGCAGCAAGGGCAAAGAATTACTGCCAGCACTTAAAGGCACTCTGCCAGGCCACAAAATAATCCTGATGAAAGAAATGCTTCAGAAACTTTTCCAGCACTGAGATTTCTTAAATGGGAATAAATTCCCCAAGAGACAGGGACATCTCTTTTTTTTTTTTTTTAAGACAAAACTGTGCTGTGCAGTAGCTTTCAGAAAATGTGACCCTGGAAATAGAAATCTCTTAAGTGTCTTGCACAAGCTATTTGCTGTGTGCTGCTGCGAACAATTACAGAATTACCTTCTGTTGTAACAAGGTATGCATAGGGTCTTGCAGAAAAGAGTTTGGATTGTAATAAGTAATGACGACAGTTCCTATCAAGTTGACTTTTGACCAAGTACTAGTCATATATCACTGCAAAGAGCAGAAAAGGCTTACTATGGAGGCTGTAGAGCAGGTAGATCTTCTGGGTCCTTTAAGAAAAGCCTTGATAGGCACGACACCAAATCCATCAGCTAGTGACTCTGCTCATACCCAGGAGTGGTCCTGGGTCCAGGCCCTGTCAGTCAGTCTGGGACTGCAAAATGTAAGCGTACCCAGCAGCTGAGAATGTGCCAAAGGTATCGTGACATGGTGGCAGAGGCTTACTCAGGAGCATGCAGCTACCTGAGTCCTCCGGGAAGAGTGTTACAGGTCAGAGCCTGCAGATTGCATGAGATTGCACCTCTTTGCTACGCTACCACACATAAAGGCTCAGCCATGTAACACTCCCATTTACTGCTGCAATGCATGTCAACAGCAGCAGGAGGCAGGCTATGCTAACCAGCCAGACTATTCCAAATTATTGGATGTATGATTAGACAGCTGTCATTTAAGATGAGCATGATTTCAGTCTTGGGTATGTGTGAAAAAAACAAATTTCATCCAACCTCAACATGAGAAACCCGGGCCTCATTAGCAGCAGTTAGGGAGACATGCTCTTGGACCTTGGCATATCCAAGACTACGGCATCCCCCATAACCCCAGCAGCAGGTTGACAAGGTGACGGTCGGGTTCGAAGGACAAGAGATTTCTGAACATAAAGGCATCATTAAAGAATTAAAGGGGTACTGTTGCTCTACCAGCAGAGGTTTTTAAGGCAATTAGGCCTTTCAGCAGCCTGGGGGCTGCACCCACCAGAAGATATCTAGGCATCCAGCATCTTTTACACAGAAGATGTTTCACCAGCTTTCTTGATGGGTCCCTGGGGTCTTTCCGGTAGGAAGTTATTTCATGAACTTTCATCTGCCTTGGGAGGAGATGAGGGAGTTCCTCCCCAGAAACAATCTCTGAACACCGAGGCAACCTTAAGGCCTTTACCGAGTGATGGGCTCAGGAGTGGGAGTGGAGCACTAGCAAGCCACTTCTCATGTTTCCCAGTTATCCTTAGCAGTGGGATATGACAACCAGATTCTGAGAGAACGCTTTCAAACATTAAGCAATGAATGACAAAGACAGAAGTTGGTTTAGGATGCTGGTCCTACCTCCAACCTTCACACAGTCATTCCGGATGCCTTTAGCCTCTTTAGACATTTCTGCTCTTTTTATAGGTGCCCTTGCTCTGTTTGAGGGCCCACGCCATGCACAGGCAACTGAAGCATAGCCATCTGCCAACTATATTCAATATGTCCCTATTAGCTGTTTTGCTTAGGCACTCTGAGCATCTTCTAATTTCTGATGGTGTAGTCCAGCCTTTCCAGGAAAGCCTGACAATAGATATTTTCATTTGGCTATAAAACAACCCTGTGCTGCAGGGACTTTGTTTTCCCCTGTGGTCTGTCACAGGGCTGAGGGCAAATAATCCTACTGAAGAGGTAATCTCCCGGATAGTGATATCAGCCCTAAGTAGAGATCTTTCATGCAGTAGGTTCTCCCTCTGGTCCCACATATTTCCAGGTAGCTTTTCGCATTGTTGGATTTGCTGAGTGCCAAGATAACTCTCCCCTGACCATGACAGGAAGAGCTTCATCAACCTGGAAAACTACAACCTATTTCTTCTCTTTACTTGGAAGATTAACCTTGAATTTCTAATGCCTGCCACCAGCAGCTAAGTCTCGCTGTTTGGCAAGTTGTGGTGAGTAGCATGAGACACAGCACTATGACCTTAGTACTAAGCCCGCTTAATGCCTATGGCTATATAGAAACTGCAGAAGTTCTCCCATCTATGATGATAGGTATTCTTAGCTCACTCACTGAAGAATGACAGTATTCTGAGCCTGATTTCCCAGTCCTAGCCTCACACCTCTGCAGTGAGCTTACTCTATGTCTAGGCAACACATCAGTGTGGGCTCTGAGAGGATAAATCAGGCTGTTGCTACAGGATGGCATTCAAGGTCATGGGTGAAATACAGAAAAGTCAACTACACTGTGAGTACTGCAGAATCCTATATTAAAGGGCTGTGCTGTTTTTAAGAAACAGCCCGACTGACCCTTGCTGAAGGCAACAAAATTTTTGGTTGTACAAGAAATATATACTTTTGTTTTAAAGTGCTCCTTCTCAAGATATTTCTATATGAACGAAATCTGAAGAACAGGGACAAGATTTCATAACCATATTGGCTTTATCAGTCCTGCAATAGCTGGCTTCCTGTTTTCTCCAGTTAACCTAAATGTATTAATCCTGTCTTTTCCATAATAAGGTCCACTCAGAACTTGGTGCTCCCTAGGCAGGAAGTCATATTAATGTCATTAAGTCTCTTCCTGGAAGCCTCCTACAACAATAAGGCTTAAAAATTGTGAGGAAAAAAGCAAGGTGGACGCTTTGGTCTTTAAATATTTACGTCTAACCACTATATTTGTTGATTGTTTCAAATGAGGACAGCTGAAAATATTTAAACATATCTGAGTACAAAAACAAAATTTGTTAAACTGTGTCTGTCAGTTGCCAAATGTCTACAAGCATCTAAATAGATGGGCCCTGCCTTACCCAAAGGATATACTGAGGCAGTAAGCTCTTTAAAGAGTTATATTCAGACATGGTGTTTCCCTTCTGTTATTTCCACTGATGACAGTGGGCCTCCTCTACAAGCCTCACTGCCCACCTCTTGCTTGCTCATAAAGTTTAAGCCAGAAAGAAATATGCTCTCACCTGATCTAATGTCCTGACTAGAAGATTTCACCCTGCTTTTATGGATAGAACTTAATAATCTGTATATGGTTAAAGTTTATCTTTCAAAAAGAAACAGTCCTGATTGTAAGAATCAGAGAATCTTCACTCACCTTAGTTGTCTGCTCCTAAGGTTACTTGCTCTCTCGGCTAGAAATCTGTGCCTTTTCCTCTAATTTGTCTGACATCATCTTCCAAAAAAATCAGTTCATGTTACGACTTTCTCCATTAGTCTGAAGAGCTTGTAAGTACCAGGCATTTTCTCCACATGAAAGCACTTATTCACTATAATCACCTTAGTGTAATATAAGTAGGACTGGATTTCAGTTTGGTTTCTGAATAATACATGACAGATTAAAAAACCATGTAGTTCAGTAAGCAGTGGAGCTAATGAAGTTTGTTTTCCTGTGGATTTGTATCCCATAGTTAGATTCTCTGGTGTCTCAAGACCACACATTAGTCAAAGGTTTTCCCAGCAGTGAACCCATTCATCATCATCACCATCCATATGGATTCTCTGGTCTAATAATATAGTTGAACACGTTAGGATGTTTCTTCCTTCTCTGCTGTTCTTGGAATTTGTAGGAGGAGAAGAGATACAGAGACTGAGAGGAATATATTGGTGGTATGATCAGTTAAGTTCCATTTCCATAGGAAATCGGCCAAAAACTCAGTTCTATGCAAAGTAAACACTGGCTTTTAAACCTTTGCAGGGAAAAATGCCACTTCAGATGGTGGCACTTGAACTGTCTTGGTTTTTAAATCTTTGTTTGGTATCGGCATTGGGAAGCCCACATACCAGGATCCCCACTAAGGCAATAGGTGTTGCAGTTGCTCCAAATTTTAGATCTTTCCTGTTGAAAATCAGGCAGCTGGTTTCTTGTAATTTGAGCTTAGGGACACTGGGGAGTTCTGTACCATATGGTACCAGAATATGTCTTCTGCCAAAAATTTCTGTCTCTCCATCCTCTGCTCCAACCACATGGCCCTTTTTCCTTAACAGTCAATTACATCAGATATAACTGATATTTTTGGCACAGGAATTTATTCATCTCCTCAGAGCAAAGGACTGTTATGAGGTTTCTCTGTGTTTCTACATGGGGCTACAGTATGTTATGTACTTGTACTGTCAAGAGTTCCAACAGACACGGTGCCACCTGTTAAAACATTGCTACACCTCTTTATGGATCTTGCTTCATGGAAAATACTGTGTCTAACCCTTCTTTCTAATGCACTTGTAACCTTTAACATTACAAAATCTGACTGCGTATTACGGGCAGTGCCCAAACAAGACTAGGCATTGTAAATTGGATCAGTATGGTATGCAAACTGATTCCTTCAGTATCTGCTACCAAAAAAATACCTGAAGAGGTATTCTACTTGTAATAGGTAACTAAAGTTTCCTCTTCTCCATTTGCTACTAAGTAAGCAAAATGTAGGACTGATGAGGACTAAACTCTGCCTTTGTCTAAATAGAATAGGAATAGGGGTGGCACTGTGTCTCTGCTGGCAGTTGGTTTTGAAAATTTGGTCAGCGAATGCATGCTTCAGCCAAAGGAAGTGTGGTGTGAATGAAGCTGGAGAGGGCTTGGCTGTCCTCCAAGCTTAAAAGCTGAGTTATCAAGACTTTGCAGAAGCTGTTGTGTCATTAAAGAGTGCCCCAAAGTATACTGAAGCCTTCAATTGGAAGGCAGAACATATTTGGCAGCAACTGCACACTATCTTACCGCCTTACTACCTTCTGAGTGTACAGGAAGGTACTGGATTCAGACTAAGCCTTAACTGCATGCCCTTGTGCAGGTGCGATGGCCAGGGAGAGAACGTAGAGGAGATTTTGCCATCATTATTAGCGATTTATCTTTAATGTGATTTCTGTGCATCTTTCTCCTATGGGAGAAGCAAGGCAGAGTAAAAATCTATTATTCTTATGGATGGCATGGGTCTATAGACATGGGGGGTTAGAGAAATAATGACTGGCCTGGTAATGAAAATACCTGTGAAAATAATGGTGCATGTAGATCTGGTGATGGCTGTGCTTGAAAACATTTTCCCCGATATGCCTGAAGGGACTGTGAGTACAAATAAGTACATGGAAAAACATTTGAGACTGACTGGTCCATAATAAGAAACCCTAAAATTCAAGCACTTTCTGTTCTTAAGGTAAATGAATACTATTTTGAAAATTAGCATATATATGAAGACATATAAAATAGATAGGGCTGGTTTCAAGAAACAGAGCTAAGTAATTATATACTTTCAAAATGTCCAGCCATGTATTGTATTTAAATATTCCTTTTATAGAATGTAAGGAATGGATAAAGCAAATCTGGCATTAGAGAATTCATATGCTTCCTTCTCTGAATGCAAAAACATGTCTTTTCTACTCTCCTCAGCCTCCTCCTCATTAATTCCCATGCTGTTAGATTTTTGTTTTTTCAATGCTTCATGTAAAATCTTAACCTGCTGCTGAATTTATTTCATGTGAGTTAATGTTTTCCTCATTTTAATGGTTTGCAATGCAAAACAATAAAGGTACAGCTGCTGCAACAAACTCCCCTATTGAAGCTTGCTGGCTGTGCATATCGCTTTCGGAGTCTAACTTGGCTTTGAATCCTACATTCGTCACAAAAAATGAAAAGTAGTATGGTCTTAAGCACTGTAATTAATGCTTCTAAATTTTGTTCCTTTGCTGTCCTGTCCACAGCTGTGTTGTGCAGAATTTCTTCAATGAACATGTTCTTTGTTTCCCTCCCAAACCAGTAGAGGAAAAATACTAGGAAATGTTACCCTCTGGTACTTTTTAGACATCTTTCTGTCTAATATCCCAGCATTTTATGTTTTTGTTAATCCTATATATGGAGTTTGACATTAAAGTCAGCAATTAGAAAATTAGAAAAAAATGGTGTCATCTGTGTACAGTAATCCTGGGTAAATGTAAGATTTCTGTGCATGGACCAAATAAGAGAAGGTGAGGAAAAAACCCCCCATTGTGCATAAAGATATTTAAGGACAAATGCAACTGAATATTAAAAATTGAATATTAAAAATTGAATATTTAAAAACCCAAAGCACTTACGTGGTGAAAATGAACTAAAATAAAACATTCATGTCTCGGTCACTCCCATATTTATAACTCCTCTTGTTGTAATTTAAAAGCATTCTTAAGATCTCTTACCTTGCTAATATTAGATAGTCAATTCCTCTTTTTTTGCTGGAAGATTCTGGCACTTTTCTGAGATCCTGGAGTATGATTTTACCTGTGTTTCACCTCTTTAAAGAGAAAAGACAGGGTTTTCTCAGATATTTTTCTAATTATTTTTTATGAAGCATATTTATTTTTCATTATTCATCCTCTTTGTGTTAATTTTCAGTACTCTTCCTACTGAGCTTCTTTTCTGTTTCTGAATCCGCACTTCCATGCAATTTTCTCTGATTGGCTGTCAAAAAATGTTGCCAGAATTATAATTTAATTTGCTACAGTAATTGACAATACTTTTTTGCTATTAATCTGTATAATTATACCGGCTTGGACTACCACAGCAAAGTGTTAGCCATTTAATTTTACTTATTACCATGCGTGAAAAAGAAAATATCTGGGAAATATCAAATTACCTACCATAATATTTATCTTTAGCATTTAATATTTTGTTAGATTGCATTGGGTTCACGTGGCAAGGTTTTGGTAGCATGGGGGCTACAGGGGTGGCTTCTGTGAGACACTGCTAGAAGCTTCCCCCATGTCCAACAGAGCCAATGCCAACTGGCTCCAAGACGGACCCACTGCTGGTCAAGGCCAAGCCCATCAGCAACGGTGGTAGCATCTCTGGGTTATCGTATTTAAGAATGGAGAACAACAACAACAAAAAAAAGCTGCACAACTGCAGCCAGAGAGAGGAGTGAGAATATGTGAGGGAAGCACCTCTGCAGACACCAAGGGCAGTGGAGAAGGAGGTGCTCCAGGCACCAGAGCAGAGATTGCCCTGCAGCCTGCGGTGAAGACCATGGTGAGGCAGGCTGTCCCCCTGCAGGCCATGGAGGTCCATGGCAGAGCAGATATCCACCTGCAGCCTGTGGAGGACCCCATGCCAGAGCAGGTGGATGTGCCAGAAGGAGGCTGTGACCTCATGGGGAGCCCGTGCTGGAGCAGGCTCCCGACAGGATCTCTGGACCCGTGGAGAGAGGAGCCCACGCTGGAGCAGGTTTGCTGGCAGGACTTGTGACCCCACAGGGGACCCACACTGGAGCAGTCTGTTCCTGAAGGACTGCACCCCATGGGAAGGACTCATGTTGGAGAAGCTCATGGTCCCATGGGAGGGACCCCACGCTGGAGCAGGGGAAGAGTGTGAGGAATCCTCCCCCTGAGAAGGAAGGAGCACCAGAGACAACATGTGATGAACTGACCACAGCCCCCATTCCTTGTCCCCCTGCACCACTATGGCAGAGAAGGTAGAGAAAATAAGGAGTGAAGTTGAGCCCAGGAAGAAGGAAGGGATGGGGGGAAGGTGTTAAGACTCAGTTTTATTTCATATTAACCTACACTGATTTGATTGTTAATAAATTAAGCTAATTACCCTGAGCCTGTTTTGCCCATGACCATAACTGCTGAGTGATCGCTCCCTGCCCTTATCTCAACCCACAAGCCTTTCATTGTATTTTCTCTCCCCTGTCCAGCTGAGGAGGGGGAGTGACAGAGTGGCTTAGGTAGACACCTGGCATCCAGCCAGAGTCAACCCACCACATAGATAACCAGGCCCTGAAATAAGGGAAAAGGTACTCCTTACAGCACAAATGACAGATGTCAGAAAAACTGACAAACTTTGGCAGAGAACAACAGAATAATTTTGTGTGTGTGTGTGTGTGTGAAGTTTTGGCAAATGATCAGTGAAATTTGATGTTAAAAAAACCAGAATAAAATATTAGAAGCAATATTATACATAGACTATCGAAAACTGTTTTGTAGCTTTCAAAGACCTGAAGTCAGCACATGTATTTTCAAGACTAGAAATCTAAGAGTTGCTCCTGAACTAGAGATCAGAGTTGAAAATACAATACCACAAAAAAGGGGCCCCTGATGTGTGTTTTTGGAATCACTGGACTCTGGGTTCTCTTATAAGGCCAGCGTGGAAAGCAGAAAGAAAATGGAGTGCCTACTGAAATTTTAATGACCACTTTTAGAAATGCGTTTTTCTCAAAATTACCCAGGTCTTAAAAAATAAGCATAATCAGAAGTAGAATGACTATGCTACTGGTTTTTGGAACATGACATTTTGACATTTCTCTGATTCAAACCAACATTTCTAAAGAAACTTTCAAGATAGTCCCTAGACAAAACACAGTATTGAAAACCTAGTCCATTTCTTTTGAAATATAAATAGAAAAGTTCCCATTGATAACAGTGGGGATGCATGATGACCTTTTGCTAATTTGAAAGTACAGAAGTTTGAAAAGGAGATACCTGAAACCAGAAATTAAGCTCACAGCCTGGATAATACATACTGTACTTTTTGTCATTTTTACTGCCTAATCCCACAATTTATTTACCATGCTAGTGGTATATGTGAGGATTTTCTTTTAAGGTAATTAAAATCAGTGATAAAAATGAACCATTTGAAACACCCTGTTACTCATTAACAAAACTAAAACATCTTTACACTGTACAATTCGTTTGTTCATATTTTCCTGTAAGGAATAGTCATTATCTACAGATAGAAAGCTACAGGGTTTTTATAATGGATAACAGAGCTTTTGTGCCTCCTGATGATGGTAGTAAAGACTTAAGATTTTTCTAAAACCTAGTATAAGAATATTTCATAAATATTCAGTAATAGCTTGACACCTATCCCCCTTAAACCTTTTTCAAAGCCTGAAATAAAATGGAGAAATTATTAATGAGACCATGTGGAGATGCAGTATGAGAAACTACTCTGTCCTATCGCTGAATTTCTAGGTCAAGAAATACAACTGTTCCCTTTTGCACCTGATTAAGGCATTATACAAATGCATCATAATTCTTTGCTGAAGAACTAGGAGTTCCCTTTTCAGTCATAGCCACCTCCACATGGAGGGAGATTAAATTGAATACAGAACTGCACCCTAGTATCACTCCAGAATTATCCTAAATGATGCTAGAAAATACACACACATCTTAAAATTTCTGTGATATCATTTAGTATATTGTGGTTTTATTTAGTGTCATTTAATATAACCATAATAATTACTGGTTCAACTTTTGGATATGCATAATATTCATGCATTCCTGTTTTCAAATTTACATATTAGGCCATTACATTATTCGGTTTGTTTTCAAAAGATGTTTGTGTGGGGGATAACACAGGTGTTCATACATGGTCTAACAGTAAAGCTGCCATGACTTCTGGAGTTTTTAATGAATAATTTATTGAAGAATCAAGAGAATTTTTCCTCATTGGTTTTAAAGTACAACTTTCCAGAACGAATTTATAGTATTCTAAATAGCTTAAGTGTTTTTAACACTTCTCAGTATTAAAAAAACTCTGTTAAGATCTTCCAGTTTCCTATCGATACCTGTTCAATAGACCTAAGTATCTCAGGAAAGGGGATAATTTATTAGTTATTTTTACTGGAAAAAAAGTCTCTGAGGAGCTACGAGTGCGTCACCCACCCGCACGAGGGCTACCCAAGCCCGCCCGCCGCCCCGCTCTGCGCGGCGCTGTGGGGGGGGGGACACGGACGCCCCCACTCCAAATGCGGTCTAGGTCTGCTGCGGGGCGGCCGAGGAGGCGGCCACCCCCGGCTGCGGCTCGGGGGGAACCTCAAGGGCTGGTTTGCCGGTCATTTCAGACCTCGTTCTCCTCAGAATACCCGACCAAAGGGAACCGAACGCCGCGCGGCTGGCGGAACCCCGAGGGGCGGCCGCGCGCCTCACCGGTCTGCGGGCAAGGACGGACACCTGCTGCCAGCCTCGCTCTGCGAAACCGCGCGGGGAGGGGCTGCTCGCCTCCGGGCTGGCCCGCGCGGCGCCGTGCCGTGCCGTGCCGTGCCCCGCCCCGCCCGCCGGGAGGCGGGTCACCGGTCACCACAGGCCACCGGTCACCGCCCACTCGCAGGGTGCCCCCGCCGCCCCGCCGAACCGTGACCGCGCACAGCCCACCTCTCGCGATAATTCTCTGACGCGGATGCTCGTAACGGCCGCAACCTGCCAGTTGCTGTTTACGGCGGCGTAGCCAATGGGAAGGAGGGGCGCTCGGGCGGGGCTGCGCAGCCCGGCCAATGGGCGAGAGGGGCGGTGCGTTTAAACGGGGCGGGAGGGGAGCCGCTTCTCTGGTGTGCTTGCGGTGGTCGCGTCGTCATGCCCGGCCATCCCGGCGACTACGAGGTGCTGCTCACCATCGGCGCCGGCTCCTACGGCAAGTGCCGCAAGGTGCGCCGCAAGGCTGACGGCAAGGTGAGAGGTAACGGCGGCGGCCTGGACTGCGGCGGGGGTTGAGGCACCACTCTGTTAGTTGCGCCTCCTGGTAACGTGCCGTTGCTGTCGGTTTCAGCTGGGTGCTGGCGGCTGTCCGAGATAAGCGAGAGGCTCTGAAAGCCCCCCTTCCCTTCGCCCCTGCAGAGCTCTGCCTAGTGCATAAGTCACTCCCTAAAGCTTTTTTTTTTTTCCCCCCTAGATCTTGGTATGGAAGGAGCTTGACTATGGCTCGATGACGGAGGCAGAGAAGCAAATGCTTGTTTCGGAAGTGAATTTGCTTCGTGAGCTGAGACATCCGAATATTGTCCGGTATTATGATCGGATCATTGACAGAAGCAGCACAACCCTGTACATCGTGATGGAGTACTGTGATGGGGGTGACCTGGCTAGCTTAATTGCAAGGTGCACAAGAGAAAGGCATGTGAAACCCATTTGTGGCAATTTTGGAGTATCTAGCATGTGTCTTGACAATCAAAAGAAACAGCTCAAAGTGAAATGTGCCTCTCTTTAATAACTTCTGAACAGCTTTGTCTCTCATCCTTCAGCCCAACACTCTCCCAAAATGTGAAAGGGATGCACAAAATTACAGCGCCAGTGGGAATTGTGCTAATGAATGCATGAACTGATTGGATGGTTATGTCCAAATAGTAAAAAAATCCAAAGCCCTCTTATGAAGCTGTTGAAGGGTTTCTGGATGCCATGCTGTGCGTGGCTTTGAAAACGTAAAACAGCTATTGCAGATAGGTAGCTTGATCTGTGGGTTCTTCTGGCTGGCCTGTCAGTAAAACCACTTGTACCCTATTTTTTTTTTTTGTTAGAACACCAAAATATGTGAAAGGGAAAAGTGGTTTAGAACACGATATTAAAAACTACTTTGTGTGCCTGCATATAAAGCTTGTGGAGACATCAAATTGTAAGAATTGGTCTAATTTTACACTTAGCAGCCTACATATTAAGTATAACATTGGTTTTCATGTGCTTAGGTTAAATAAGTTCTCCTCAGGCACCATGTGTTGCTTTGTGAGAATAGTCTAAAATGGTACTGCAGCTTCCCCCAGATACACAACTATTTTCATTTTAGGAGGGCTATATTAAAAGTTAGTGCCATCTTGGCTCTATTGTTGTTGTACATTGCTTTTAACAGTTTTAGAAGCCGCTGACAAGATACTGTTATTGTAAGTGATCAAGGGGGCAGATCTCATCACAAAAGCATTAATGGTTGTTTGTATTATAAGTGATGGACATGCTACATATTTGTTAAACCCTTTGGAGGAGGAAAGGAATATTACAGGTATTTTGCAACAAAAGTCTAGATGTCTTCCAATGTATTTGATTTTTTTTAAAAAAAATCCATTTTAAAAATAGTATATGTAGATGCATGTTGCTGTTAGCTTTCTGTAAAGGTGCTGGGGTTGATTCAGTGATGTCTTATAGCAGTATAGTGTTAAAAAAAGTTAGAGCTGAGAGTGGCAGCGACTACTTAAACTGATGTAGACTCGGAGAATACCTTTGTTAAAGTATGTGCTCATCTTTCAGGCATTACTTGGAAGAAAGCTTTGTTCTCCGAGTATTGACTCAGTTGACACTGGCCTTGAAGGAGTGTCACAGACGGAGTGATGGTGGAGTCACTGTGCATCGTGACCTAAAACCAGCAAATGTCTTTCTAGACAGCAAGCAGAATGTGAAACTTGGAGACTTTGGACTGGCTAGAATATTGCACCATGACACTAGCTTTGCCAAAACGTTTGTTGGAACGCCGTATTATATGTCTCCAGTAAGACCTTCATTCTGTGCCTTACCTTCCCTCTTGTCCCTCCCAGATCTGGTTTCTGCAGTATTGGTCTTGGAGCCCATGAATGTCTGGGAGGTTTTAATGGAGAGTTACTAGTCTTAAATACAGATGTCTTTTTTCATAGAATGTATATGTTCTAGAGACAAGACCATTTTGCAGTTATTTTCATCTCCTTTCTTCCTCAACTATCACTGCCTTCTAATTAAGGTTGTTCTTCACTCTAAGTTTTGATATGCTCTTGAAATATTAGAGATGTAAACTAGTTATGTTGGAGTATCTTGTACCTGAAAAGGAATAGGGAAGCCAGAGCACTTTTATGTTTCATAGTGTTAAGGTAAAGAGCTTATTAAATTACCTCTTGAAGGTAGGATTTTAATTTGTAGTGAAAATAAGCAAGAATGAGTTATTTCCCTGATATGGTGCATTTTGTGTGGGAAAGATTTATGTTGACTGAAATCTGGAGTTGTATCAACTGAAAATTGGTGCAACACTTCAGTATTCTACAGTGTAGTACTCTGTAACTTGTTAAAATCCTGCTAGTAAGAGTAGCTGTGGAGGTTAATTAAGACAAACTCTTAATAGTAACCCCAGTAAGTAATGGCTTAATTCAGGTTTGAACAGTAGCTGATTATCCTGCAATAGTAGAACAATGTCTTTGTTAATAAACTTGAGTTGTTCTATTTCTTTAGGAACAAATGAACCACATGTCATACAATGAAAAATCTGACATCTGGTCTCTAGGATGTCTCCTGTATGAATTATGTGCTCTCTCGTAAGTATAGTGGTGTAGTAATGAATGTGGGAACATAACTGTTAATGCATTTATGATTAAATTTTGCACAGATGAAAGCTTAAAGGTTTCAGAGATTAGTCCTGGATTTTTATTTTTGTATTGGTCTTGACATTAGGTAGTCAAAACAAACCTTCAGTTGCAGCTTTTACTTAGTCTGATACTTTTTAAATGAAAATAAGTCCTCTAAAACTAGTGAGAGATTCCAAGAAAAATGTTCTTCTTCAGGCCTCCGTTTAGAGCTTACAACCAAAAGGAGTTGGCAGAAAAGATAAGGGAAGGGAAGTTCAGGCGAATACCATATCGTTACTCAGAGCAGTTGAATGAACTTCTCAAAGAGATGCTAAATGTAAAGGTAAGAATCAATTACTAATTTTTCCACCTGTAATTTGAACTAGTACTGAAATACTAGATTTCCTTCTCAATTATGAAACAAACTGATCTGAAGTAGTGGTTGCTATCACCTTGTCACTGGCCATATCACTTGTAGGTGAAGGAGGGAGGAATTGTGCTTTGAGTCCCTTAACACTTGAGCTGCTGCCTTTGTTTATGCCAGGTTCACAGGATGAAAAAAAGGATGTCTCAATTTTGGCTTGTACAGAATTTCCTAACAGCATGTGTAACAAGGTCTTATAACTTCAAGGTTAAAATGGTTCTGGTGTGTTTAGAAGCTGGAAGGGGTTGTTTTCATTTTGGATTTTGCTTTATATGGCTCATGTATAGCTCTTCCCCTCCCCCCCTCCTCATTGCTTGCATGGGGTGTTGAAGAGTATTGCGTGGGACAACAAAGCTGTAACAAGAACCCAAGTCTCGAACAGGTACGGATCCTTTAGTAATCAAGTCACTACGGTAGAGATGCAGAGTGTTAGCTCCAGAACCTGCTGACAATTGCCTCTGTAGGCTCACCACCCCATTCTGGCTCTGAAAGTGGGTGCCTGGGCTAGGAGAGCCAGGCTTGCAGCTTCTGGAGCTGAACGCTGGTAACAGTCTCCCCCCTCAGCTTTTTGCCACCTGGTCGTGCTACTCCTTAACTCAATTTTTCTCCAACTTTTCCTTCACTGTGTAGCACCTCTGCTGGCTCCCATGTGAGGTGGGTCTTGCCTGGGAATCCCTGGCCTTAAGGTTTCTTGTTTACAGATGGAACCTGTTGGTAATGTCTTTCCTCTAGGATTATTGCCGACCTTCTGTTGAAGATATTCTGCAGCACCCCTTGATAGCAGACTTGGTGACAGAAGAACAAAGACAAAATTCTGATAAAAGAGGCCAGAAATCATGGGAGCCAGAAAGACTCCAGCATTCAGATGCTGCAGTGAATGAACTGAAACGGAAGGAACAACAATTACAGGAGCGAGAACAAGCCATTAAAGAGAGAGAGCAACGTTTGGAGCGTATGATATTCCACTTTGGGAAAGGGGTGGCAATAGGATTATGATTCAAAAGAATAAGTGCAGTGGAAGGGAAGGTAGACAATTTTCAAAACCCTCACTTTAATGCACCAGGATAGTGGCGAATGCATTTCTGCATTCACTCTAGAATTCTGTCTAAATACTGAAAGAAGAATGCTTGGGCTTACCCATCTATACTAGTTCTTGTTTTAAGTTACTAAGATATAATTGGCAGCTTGGGTATAGAAGTCTGGTTTAGGAAGGTTATTAAACATGAGTGGCAATTAGGAAAGTGTACAGAAAAATAGGGCTTGAATATATTCTGCACTGTGCAGTGTAGATTGCTTTTCACCTACTCCATCTAAATTAACATTAGCTATACTAACGTGTAACCTAAGGTGAGCCTGATGTTGGAGCAATGTATACTTGAGTAAACTGCTTTTATAGAAGCTGCACCCTACAGGTAGATTGCCTGTGAAACTGTATAGATGGCTGGTCCTCAGGTGTTGGGATTTCCTGCCTGCATAAAATACCTCTTTGCATATGCAGTAGGCTTTGTAATACAGATTTTAATCATGTTTTCTGAGCCTGAATAACAGCTGCTGCTGCTGCAAACAGGGTGTTTAGTCATAGCTGAATTATAGTATCTGGTATCTAACTCATGGCATACATGATACCAGATCTAAATAAATACTTAACTTGCAGAATAGAAAGCTGCTATAGCTTCATTGTTGCAGATATGGCAGAGTTTGCTCTGCCAGGGGGCAAGCCTGCCTGGCATTTGAGTACTTGTCCAGTGCTTTATCAGTGCATTGATAAAATTGTATCTACACAGCAGTTATTTTGCTTTGGTTAGAGCCACAGAAACAGAAATATGGGTGCATCAGACAGGCTATTACTGCTGTCTTTTTTCTGAAAAAATATCCATCATGCACAATCACTCGAACTTTAACATTCACGTTTTAACACTGCATACGACCATATTTCTAATTCCAGAGAGAGAACGGGAACTCTGTGTTCGAGAGAGACTGGCAGAGGACAAACTTGCTAGGTACCTTACTAACCTGTAATTGCCTAGATTAGAAACATTATAATCTTACAACAAAAAGCTTAAATGTCTCTCTTCAAAACAGAGCTGAAAACTTGATGAGGAACTACAATCTCTACAAACAGCAGAAGACATTAGCTTGCGCAGATGGTCCAGGTATGAAAATACACAAGAAGCCACTTGCGCTCATAAATATGGGCTGGTATGATCAGAAGAATGCCTCTGATACTTGGCATGCTGTACCTAGTCCCATTGTAGTGATACAAACCCCAATTATCTGTGTGGTTGGGAAGAGACTTCTGATTTTCTGCAAAAAGACTTATGACCGAGCATCATTCATTACACGTGACCACTGTCAGCACTGCAGTCTTGTGCTGTTTTGAAAATTAGGTTCTTGTGGTAAGCTAATGGAAGTGCTGACTTGTAACCCAAACTTTCTCAAGCTGTACTTATTTTACTGGTGGATGTCTTTTAATAGACCTTTGATTTAGTTAATTTTAATAAGATTGCACTTGTCTAATCATTTCAACTGTGGAGTTCAACTTCCAGAAACTTCAAGGTGGGCAATAATTGTTGCAAGAGACCCAGCTGTGATTGGTGCATCATGTAAGCTCTGAAGAATAGAAACTTCTATTATCATATTCCAGTTTAACTCACCGGGAAAAAAAAAAAGCAGCTTTGAAAATGTGCTATAAAGCTTTCTGACTACCTGTAGTCTGATCTGTTTCACAGTAGTTATTACCCCATAAGTATTTGACCCTTACTTTGGCCTTGATTGTTCAGTCCTTACTACCATAAAAAGTAGTATCGTCTGTTCATTGCACCAGTCTTTAATAGTAAAAATGATTCAAGTATCTAAATGCATTTTGAAATACTGGTGGAATTTTAAATGGCTGGGCCCCAAGTAGTACTCTAGAACAAAGACATGTGAACACACTTTAACATGCAGAAGCACTCTCTCCATTTAGTGTTGCTCAGATAAAGCAAGATAAACATGTCACTGCCTCTAACACAAATAAAATGAAGTTTCATTTTTGTTTTTCAAGAAGTGCCTACACAGCAGGGAAGAACACAAGTAAAATGCCACCAGAAGCTAGTGGTACTTGAGATATTTCTACCATTTCTCTCAATTTTGAGAATTCTACCTGTCTTTCAATATCTTGTCTGACTTTACTACATTAAAGAGTATAAAATTAAGAATAAAGTTGCTTTGGCTGCCTGATGTTGTCTCTAGCACTGGATGACTGAGGGTAAATGAGCTTCAGCATTTGCTTCTGTTCTCTTCTGCATCTCCCACCCTTTTACATGACATTTTGATCTTAACAGGGGTATTAATTTTTGAAGATGGACAAAACCACTTTAAGTACTAAATACCTCAAGACAGACAATGCAGAAAAGTGAATATAGCTATTACAAGAGTGACCAAATCTTGCAATAGTTGTAGATCACTTAAACATTTGTCATAATGTTCACTACTCTTCAAATTGATTCCACAGTACTCTTGTAATACTATTTCTAAAATTCTCCCTGAACTGGTATGAATAGACTAAGTATTTATCAAGATTAACAAGATTGCTTCTGTTATCTTCAGTTACTTTAACATGACTGTCTTTCACAACTGGATTGCATCTTGCCCATCCTAGACCCCTAATTTCTCCCCAAAGTCAGTTGTGTGGTTCTCTTCACAGTAAAATGGAATAACAAAAATCCTGGTTTCTGGAACAGTATCCTAGAAAATACCCAATTTTTGCAGGGATTTTCTGGTTCTTAGGGAGGGATTTAATGTTAAAACAAATATAGCTTACTGACAATAAGCTACAAAATGCTGAAACATTCACTAGTCCCTTCAGTTCGGTCCTTCTCACTTTTATATGCTTATTGCATCTTTGCTCTAGCCTGATGAATTGAAAATGAAGGCTTCAGCAGAGTTATGATTAAGACAGTTAGACCTTTGATAAGGTCTTCCCCCCCCCGAGTTGAGTCTTGTGAAGTTGGCTCTTCTGAGAGACAAGTCATCTGTTTGTTGTTTTTTTTTTTTTTTTATGGTAGTCCTTGTGCCCTATGTCATTAAAACCAAAACAAACTAAGTGTCTTTTGATTGTAGCAGTTCCATACAGCTAAAGCATAGCTATACAATGAAAATTCCTGCCTTGGAGGCTGCAGTGAAAGTAAATTACTAATTGTTAATGCACCTAAACTCATTATTCATCAAATCAGAGCCTAGTTTGTACCCAATTGAATTAATACAAGGATAGAGTTGGAATAATGTGGGTAGTGTAGAAAGACCACTGGACAGGTTGGGTTTACCCCTGCTATGAAGAAATGACAAGGTTTTTCAGTAGCCGAGTGCCTAATACTCTGTTTCCTTTTCTTTTTGGAACTGGATTATGTCACTGTCCTGTCCTTCAGAAGAAACTCCATGTCTTTTGTTCTTACGTCAACTAATATTTCCTTAGGTGCTGGGAGGTACACCCTAGAAATGACAATGGCATATATCCTTTTACCACAATTATTTAAAAGCTCTGTTTTCAATTTTCCCTCCAAAAATGGAAAAGAACTGAAATGCATTTAATTAGATTACTTAAAGTAGGTAGCAAAATGGGTCACAGGGTTAAAAGACACAAGCTGAGCACTAAATGCTGGAAGATGCACTAATTCAGTATGTACTTTTTGTTTTCTTAAGGTAATGCACTCCTGCTCCCCTTTTCTACAACCAAGAAGAAAGTACACTTTGATGGAAGTGAAAAGAATGCTGTGTCTCCTGTTAATTTGGAAAACTATCCCCTTTCCAAAGGGAAATGCTCTGATCTCAAAAAACGTCTCTATGCTGCAAATCTACGGGCTCAAGCACTGTCTGAACTGGAAAAGAACTATCAACTAAAGAGCAGACAAATCTTGGGAATGCGCTGAAACTGTAACAGATGTACAGTATTTAACTTTTTAGAGTTGATTAAATGTATAGGAAGATAATTGTGCCTCCCACATTTAAGCTAGAACCTACTGAAAACATATTTTAACAGTTGTTATACAAAATCTTAGTCTATGGTATGTAGTCTATGATGAGGCCATAAGAGATCATATTATCAAAACAGGTAGTTTCAATACCAAATCAAACAAGCTGAATGAATTGTATTCTAGAAAAAAACACTTTGGTCCTCCTTCTGTTTACCATCCATTCATTAGTCTTTTGAAAATATAAAGAATGAATATTGTAAAAACAGATTTTTTAAAATCTGTTGTGAAAAACTTTTCAGATTAAAAACTTACAGAGGTTCAGAATCTGTAGGTTAAAATGATGCTGTATGTAATGTACAGTACTTGATAAAAGTATTGATATTTTGTATATGTGGAAAAACAGTGGTCTTTTGTCTGCACTTGTAAATATTTTTTAAGTATCAAAAGAGCAAAAAGAGATTTTATGCTATCTCTTTCAACTAACCTAGGTGGCCCATCAAAGCAGGCTACTTTTAGCTTAATGTCTTTGACTAATGAGTGGGATGGGTCAGCTTAGTATGACTGATGAGTTTACAGTTCTTTCTGCCTGGGCAGCTGAACGGCTTGTCCATCAGCTCCTGAAAGGCCTGCTTCAGAACATAGCATTTGAACTAACACCTTCTTTGGTTTGCCTTGAAACTGCGTTATAAATTGATCTCCTGAGACTGCTGTCCTGGATGGGACATCATCCAGGGTATTAGCACCTGTGTTGGGGAGGGGCAATTGTACTTTGAATAGCAAATCCTTATTTTCTAGAAGCTTATGAGGTGTCTCCATCTTTTCCTTCACAATTCTCTGCCAGAGTAGGAGTTGCTCACTTAAGGTGGTCTAGGTTTCATGAACTAACTCAGGTTCATAAATTTTAAAAAATCCTTTGAAACTGTAATGTCTGACATATATAAAGATTTTCTGTCTCTGGGTTGAAATGCCATAAAACATATACTTTCAGAAAATAGCTAATTTTCAAAACATCTGTTTCCTTATTGGGCCATGAATCTTATCTCAGGAGGTATTCTAGATGGTTTTTACTCAAAAAAAGATAATCTTATTTGAAACATCAATTTAATTTGGCATATTTGCTGATAGACAAGTACTTGTGTTGCCAAACATAAGTTGTGCTCTAACAGATTCTTAACCACCCAGCGGAGCTTATCATATTTGTTTGCATAGTGGTTACTGTTTTCACCATAGCCTTTGCTTAAAAGATTTAGAATACGACCATTTGGTTTGCTAGTCTAAAACTACCACTATTCTGGTAGTCACTACCCAGCGCTCAGTGTAGTCAGAAGTGTCTTGCTGGTATGCACAGCCAAAGTGTCTGTGACACACTGATCAGTGCAGCTTTCCTGCTGTACTCTTTCATATTGTTTAAGATTCTCACACGTATTTGGAGGGTGAATCCCTGTTCTCTCACCATGTTTGCATATTCCGATTTTTCTGTTCTGTGCCACAACAAGGTGATCTGGCATGCAGCCTTCCTGGCCTTCATGTGGATCCTTACTGTATAGCCCATAACCTAGCAAAGAGTAGAATATGCAGTAGTGTTAATCTAATCTGAGCAAATATACAGGATGCAGTAATTTTGTATGCTTTGTCATCTGCAAAATGCAGGTACAATTAGTGAAAGGAGGAAACCAAGCAACCAAGAAAACAAATTAGTAATTACTGATTCAGGAAAGGCTGTATTGTGAATTGGCTGGTGTTTGCAAATGCTTTGCTTTTCACAAGACCAAACTAAGAAAATGGCTTGAGAGGTTTTTTTTTTTCTTTCTTTCTTGGAACATGTAGATGCAACAAATAATTTCTGCATTTAAAAGTAAAATACCTTCAAGACCAATGCCTGCAGCTTTCCTTTAATTCTCTACTGACCTCAAGATGGCACTGTTGCCCTGTAATTTTTGGGAATTTATTGATACATTCATACAAAATTTAAGATCTGATTTAAATATATTTTTACATGTTTTGTTTCAGAAAATCAGAAGTGTGTTGCTGCAAGATGCTGATTTTCTTAGGCTATAGGTGCTTTAATACTTGCTGGTGCAATTAATTGTAGTTATCTCTGATTTGCCATTTTGCATCTCTTATGCATGTTTTATAAAAATGGTTGAATCAAAGTCTTAGTTAACAATTACACTATTATAAATAAGTAATGTTATGGAGAGTGCAAACTCTCCAATGACAATGGTAGTAATAAATGAAAACAGCTTAAGTTACAGTTGTAGCATTGAGCTGTTTAAGCTGTTCTACTCACAATGTCTTCTTGAAGTATTAGCATTCTAATATGATAAATGCAGCATCTCTCAAAGTTTTTGAAATAAGAACTTCCTACTGGTATGTGTCAAACATAGGGAAAGGCATCCTGGGGATGGTCTTCATTCTCTCTTGGGATTTTTGCTTTGGAATCCTGAAATTCACATTTTCCTACAAAGGCATAATTGTTTCTCCCAGAGCATCCGTGTAGTATTGGAATCACATTCGGGATGTCAGTTTCAAATATATTCAGGAAAATAAATAGACCATTTACAGGAATAGTGACTGTTTATGGAGTGCTTGCAAAACATTGCCATTATGTGGATGGGTGTACTTGTCTCTTAAAAGCGAAGGTGAAGTGAAATTGTACATATGTATACAGTACAGCTTAAGTCTTATAAGATGATAATAATAATGGTGTACACTGTTGAATGTTGTGAGGTAAATTAATTGATGTTTAATATCAGTATCTGGAATTTTAATAATATGTATAGTTACAGAAGTTATATATGCACAGAACATAATTTAGCCCAAGGATAGATTGGAGGGGAAGTTGCATCACCCATGGACCAGATCCCTGATTTCAGCTTTCATGTGTGACCTTCATCCAGACCCTGTCCTGCGCCTTAGGTTCCAATCTGTAACAGGTTCATCACAGGCCTTCTGCACTTTGGGCAGATTTTGTGCGGCGGTGGCACAATCACTTTGGTCTCTGGGCAGCTGTGCATATACTAGGGAATGGAATTTACTGGGAAATAGCGGTAAGTTACCAAATTTATTCAATTATTAGCCTAGTCAACTGTCCCCTCTGCAAGCCAGTTGACCAGGCCATTCCATGTAACTACAGCACTTAAATGGCATGAAAGTGTTGGCTAGCTGGGCAGATAAAATGCCTAAAGAAAATCAGGCTCAAATATAGTGGACCATCAAGCTTCTTCCTAAACATAAATATCAATAGGTCGTTTAACCTCTACTATATCATTGAACAGGTGGAGACAGAAATCCCTCCAGAACAAATATAAAATATTTTATAGGGAATTTCACATTTTTGCCTTTACTGTCAGTGAGTAACCCAGGAGGAAGCGATCTGGTCCTAATAGTGGCACAAGCTGATTCACAGGCGCTCACTGAAAGAATCAATCTCCTGCAGTTTGCTGCAGGTACAAGAAACAGTGCAGAGCAGAAGCTCCCTGCTATTACTCTTGTCTTCACCCAAAAAAGAGATTGCTCCTCACTTATGCTGCATGTCATCCTAGCCCCTGCATGTACCTCATTGCTGTGCTAATAAAGTCAATTTCCTGGTAAGCAATGCTTCCAGCATTCCTAGCCCAAAATACAGCTCGACCCAGTAATGACACAGTGACTGCCTTTGGGCCGTGTCTTTGTGTAACTTGTGTGAAGCCAGAGGAATCCTAGTATCTATAAAGCTGGTGTATTGGGCATAGAAGCTGAAGCCTGCACTGGGAGCCTGCTTAATAGCCATTCTAGCACCGTGGAAGACTGTGGCCTAATTAAGGCTACACAGAGTATAATCCACATCAGGTATTAGAAGTGAGTTTTATTTATTTATTTACCTTAAAAGTTAGCTGAAAGTTAAATATTAATGTTTACAACTTTAAAAAGCTCCACAGACTGATAGGGTAACGCCACATATTGATAACAGTATGATAACAAACTGCTTTTCCATTTAATCTTGCTTTCAGCCAGATCAGCAATGCTGAGAAGTTACTACACTTGAGGCAACAGCGCCTTTATGTGACGTATTATTTTGAAGGCAAAGTGCACTTCTGAGGCTCAGCTGCCATGAAAGGATGAAGCTTTGTTGGAAAAAAAATCCCTTGTATTCTACAAAATGGATTCATGCTAGAGTTTTACGATATGAAGGGAAAAGAAAGGTTACACAGATATCTAGAATTAGCTAGCTCTAGATAGTCTTTATTTTCCAACATAGGCACTTTCTGGGTAAAAAAACATGTTTATGAAAACTTTTGGCTTAATTAACTTTCATATTTGACTGGTTTAATTTTTGACTAATGGATGATGCTTGTTTCTGGGCTACCTCGTTTGAGCAGAGGTAATTTATGGGCCCAGTTACTACTGCATTGTTCTCTACTATGAATATATTATTGGTCTCAATGCATTTCGTCTGCTGTAGTTGTACGCTTCTACGGGAGAACTTATCTTGGGCCACATATCTCCGGGACACAGGGCTCTACCCACCCTGGGGACAGTGATGCACAGACATCAATATGATGGATACAAAATGTCCGTTTATTTATCTGCGTCACACGCTTATATAGCTCTTGCGCTTCCTGTTTCTGCCACTCCTATGGGGAGGAGTCTATCTTTCCGTCACATCCCGTGATCTTCCGGTTGCCGATCCCTGTCTATTCCCCTACAGTCTGCTTCCTTGGCAACTGAAAGTCTGACTTGGACATGACACGCAGCGAGTAATAACCAATAATGCAGCTTCCACTATCAACTTTCATATGTAGTTTTTTGTGGTAAAATTAATGCAACATGCAGATTTATGAGGAATATGGCAGTTACTCAGCAGGTGCTTGAATACTTGGCTAGAGCTAGTAATTTTTTTCCCATTATTCATACTAATCTGAAAAACTTTTTTATTTGCAAAGATAGCTGCTAAATACTTTTTTACTATTTAGTCAGCTCTTTTAGCAGGTCCTGCTCTTGTAAGGTCAGCAGAAGCAAGCTTATGCATAATACAAATTTTGCACGTTTGTGTCAGTCAAAGTCCCAAGGACACAACTGAAGCCCAGTAAAGCCAATGACAAGCTTTCCTTCAGATTCAGTGAACCCTTGGCTGGACTTCAACTTCATCAGCATTAGATATACTAGGCATTTGTAAATACTTACACTTGTTTGCTCTTTGGGGAGGAAGAACATTGCCAAAGGTACAGCAGGAAAAAGCAATATATCTTCCTCAACAGAAGTGAAGACAAGTCACTTTAGGCAGAACTCTCAATCTTGGCTTCTACCAAATCGGACCTTCCTTGACAAGAATTCACATCAATAGCCCTTGGGCAAGCTTGGGTACGGCACAGACCTCTCTGGAGTTGTATGTAGTGTAGGGAACAGCGAATGCTTTTTTTTTCTGCTCATAATGTGTTTTTACTATCCAATTGCAAATATAAGCAATATTATCTACGTGACCTCTCAGCTCCTCCTAGACCATCAGGGAATACTCCAGTGACCCTAGAGCTGGATGGCTATTTAGGTCATCCAGGAAGTTTAGAAAATCCTTCCTGACAAATGCAAGTGTTAAAGTCACTGACCAACTTGAGAGCTTATTGCCACGTAAAGTCTTTTCTGACTACCACTAATCAATCTTTAGATGCCACTAGGGAAAGATAATACGGACTTTCTGAGACCTGGATGATAACATAAACAAAGCCATCAGGGCAAATGGCAGATCATGACAGATAATGATTTCCTGGGAGGTGAAGCAAATACCTCCTATGGCAATGATCCACGTAATTAGCTTGCACTGGATTATAAGTAATTTGTGGTTGCAACTAAAAGCAGGAGGAAGCATTAGCATTAAAGAAAATGATGTAATCAAGGAAGTATTCAGCTGATTGGGAAAATAACATATTTTTATGAGAATTACTACAGACTTACCTTTAAGGCACATTTTAAATATTTCTCCCCAGGTGAACTGAAAGCTAGGAAAATCTTCTCATCATTGTGCCAGTTTCTAGAGGGACAAGTGTGACCAGAGAACTGCTGCTGTGTGATGTACTCAAAGGGATCTATCTGCCTGTAAGGCAGGCAGGAGCCTCACCCTTTTCAGGTGTAAGATCATTTTTCACAAATTTTAATTCAGTCAACTTCAGCAATGTGATGGTCACAGGTCAGCAGTGCGATGAATACAGGTAAGCAAACAAGACTATGTCACTAAATCTCTGTGTAAGATGCAATGAGTAAAATTCCATGCTCTAAATTTCCCACTCTTCTTCAAAGTCAAACTCCTGTCTCAGTGCTTTAGGTGTCAAGATGAAATTGGAGGCTACAGGGGGACCTCACCTCTGTGCAACGCTACATTCAGTAGAGGTCCATGTATTATCGAAAGGCGAAAGGGTGTGAAAATATATTTTCTAGTTACAGTATTAAGTAAAGGACTGAAAACTAGACCCTGCATTGCCTAAGTTCAGGGCAGAGCCCTAGCAACCTTGTTTCAGAGGCTGTATGTACAACCACAGTCTTCATTTGTGTGTGGTTTTAACCTCTTTCCCTGTTTCATTTTGCTGTCTCACGTTCTGGCTAAAAGAATCCATGGCAGACTCATCTTGTAACTGCTGCTAATTTGCACTTGCTGCTGGCATGGCTGTGGATGCAAACCAGACAGTTAAACGTTGGCAAGAAGTGGTAAGTTAATCACGGCCTTGGAAGCGTGGTCCTCTGCTTCTGCTCCAGGGAATGAGCTCAACTGAATGGCAAAGTCCAGCCAGGGAACTCAGCCCTGAGTTCATGCCAGGGAGTAACCATGAGTTTTGTTTTCAAATCTGGCTCTGAGTAACTTCTTACATAAAATCATAGAGCCTGGCTCAAATTGACCAGCTGTTCCAATTGCTTTTTCTAGTGCTGTTTTTTTACAGTTTAGAATCCATCTTCAAAGACATTTTCTGGAAGCGAAATAGCACTTGCTACAGAGGTCAATTCTAAGCTCAGCATTATTGCAATGATTTGCAGTGTTTCCTAGTGGCCTGCCATATCTGCATCGCCTCAGTAGCATGCAAAACTTCCTGTCAGAAATGGAAGTTGTTTCTAAAGGTTTGCTCCAGGTCCTGCCCCCACACCCCTTATCAAGCTGTTTCTCTACAGCTTCAGCTTGGGCAAAGAGCCAACTTTCTCAAAAAAAATACTACCTTTATAAAGTGGGATTGAAGAAATCACTGTGCTGTGGTGAAGCACCCTGAGATCTGTACATGCTGAATAATCCTATTTAACTCTTCATGGCTTTGGAGTTATTAGTGGGCATCTAAAGATATACTGTACATAACCAATTGGCATTGGTACAAAGTTGGAGAAAAAGGTGTATGTTTTGCATGGATTTATTATCATACAAACATGTACTACCACAGATGCTGTAAACTTTAGTCCTAATCCAGTATCCCACAGTACCAGGCTGTGAAAACATATTTTTAGTGATCCTATAGTAAACACACCAATTGTTCTCTTACAGAAAATCAGAAGCATCAACAAGAAAAACACTGAATGAAATAAAATCTTTGCAATGGTAGGGACAGCTTTCAACATATGGAAACACAGAATTGTCTTCTACTCTTCTTTTTAGTAACCAAACACAAAATAATTAGCCTCTTCCCCCACTTACAGGCTTATTCTCCCTGGTGACTTGGCCTGGAAGAATGGTAGCTGCTCATTTCTTTAATGCCAGGGGAACTACTTACTTATCATGCTGTAAATCATTCTGTCCTGTTTAGCCTCAGGAGTGCTGAGAAACAGGCCATGTACTCAGTCTCAGCACCACATGTCCCTAACCACAGGCAACACATTTAAGTCCCCTGATTACCAGTGAGGTCCCTTCCTGCCCTTGGTAAATAATAAATAAGAATAAATGCATGAAAGGAATACTAGACATTTCTCACCCTGGGAGTTATTCTAAGGAAACTCAGGACGTGCATTACCTGGCAGTGAGTGAGGTTTTTAATTTGTTTTGAACATGTAGCTGGTGGAAACAAACCCATGCTGACATATTGTCTTTGAACAACTATTGGGTCCTTCACAGCACACTAATGCAGACCACTAGGTAAACTGGAAATCTCTGCCCTTCTAATTTTATTAATTAATTTAATATCATCCTTCTGATTGACAGTCCAGTAGCCTGACTTACTTCCTTCACAGGAGAGGAAGTTCACTCTGAATTAACAGGGGGAGGCTGTCTCTATATGTTCTTGGTGCTCTGCTTTCTCACTGAGGTTGCTCAGATTAGTGTCACTCTTGCTTATTTGTGTTAGGAAGTGGTTACTTCTTTGAAAAAGAGGAAGAATAATTTAGGTAATTGTATACAGATTACTGAGGAGGTACCAAATTATAATATTTTATATCTTTTCCCCTTTTTTCATTTTGTCTGAGCTAATCCTCCTTTGGCATGGGAGTGAGAGTGGCTGTTTAAACAACAGTAGTTTATTTACAGCTGCTTGGGGTTTCATTGTCATCTGCCTATGAAGGTAGAAACATTAACCCTAATTCAGCATTGTTGGAAACAAAGGATTTCCATGTAATTGTTTTTGCAAGGTATGTGTTATAAATGAGAATTCTCATTTAAGGCCCATTTCACAATCACTTCTTCCTCTGTGAGTTATGGGGAAATTCTTTTGCAAAATTTGGGCCAAATATAATAAAAAGCCCATTGATCCCTTCAGCTGTGGTTCAGCTAGGTCATCTCTTTGCAGCATATTACTTCTGGATTTTCTCTCATATTGAGCCTCATTAATGTTTTATTTATCTACTTCTGAAACATTCCCAATACCTGGACCTGAGTGATTGTGGCTGCTTTTGCCAGAAGACACTGGCAGGCAGGGCATAGCCAGACTGCAGGGCTAAGATACTGGGGAATGAGGCGGTTTCCCCATGACCTGAAACCTTCCCACCACTGCTGACTAGATTTCAAGAAGACACTACACAGTTTAGGCAGGAGTCCTTGATGTGCGAATCACTGAGCCAGGGTTTAAAGTCGTATCAGTGCTACAGTTCCTAATGATCAACCTTTAAGCAATGACTTGAGAACTTGTCCTTAAGGTTATCAGTAATTTTTTCCTCCATCACCCTTAGAGCATCCGTGAAGGACATGGAATTCCCAGAGACACCTGTCCTTTCTGGTAAAATATATCCCAATATGAATTGTCTTGCTACAAGCTCCAGATAAATGCTGAGCATTCCCCCTGCTGACAAGTCTTTTATGATCCAAGCCTGGGTGACATCAGGATGATAGTGTGGGTGCTCAGCAGCTCTGGAAGACATCTGCCATACATCAGACACTGATGAACTGAGAGGTTTGCAAACAACTGAGGAAAGTTGCTGAAGTATGCAAAGCTAGGGGAAGATTATTAGGCTTTGTCATTCGATTGTAAATGCAGGAGGAATCCTGGCCCTGCGGGAGCCATTGATGCTGTTGTGGCCTGGGTTGCGTACAAAGTCTTGCCTTTTTGATTTAGAGTGTTTAGTTATTTCCAAACCTCCTTCCCCACCACCCCTCATTTCTGCTCTCCCTGGGGATGATTCAGTGGAATAAAGCCACATGAGTATAACGCCCATCCAGCAAAAACACTTGAGGACAAGCTTTAAACTGAGCAAGTGTTTTATTACTTCCTGAAGACGAATGTTTTTATAGTTATATGCTTACGTCTGTTACAAATAATAAGTCATTTTAGCTAAAGAGAAACCTGTAGAAACTGCTCCCACCATCTAACAATCAAGTGAGGCTGGCAGAAGGAACCAAGAACTTTGGATTTAGTAAAAATAACTGCCTATTATTTGCTTTTGATTTTCCCCCCCTCTTGCTGTCTCTGCTCCATCTTGTCTGCCTGCTCCATTTCCTTTGCATTTTTCAGTCACACTGGGTTCTTTTACTGGAAGAAATAAACCCCAGGATATTACTTTGTCTGTTTGACCAGTGTACTAGTCTCTAGCGCCAAGCAGCCAACAGTGTATTCCCAGGATTTAGGAAAGCGAGGATCCTTGCTTTTAACCTTCCTCCTGAACTGCATCTATTCTGTGTGCACACATGTCATTAGAGGGAAGATGACCCTATTCGTAACTGCCAAGACTGTGCACAAATAGATGCCTGTGCACACTTTATGCTATAGTTGTAGTAATTTGAAATTTCCCCGAGACCATCTTGGAAATGCAACTATTTCCCCTTTTCACTTTAAAAGGAACAGCCCTGAGAATTTTTAAGAGGGCTGAAGAACTCACTGATCTCACTGAAACTGGCAGGGGAAGTAAATAGCGGCACAGAAATTAGCATGTGAAATGCAGGCCAATATTTACCTTGGGTATCTGGATATTCTTTTGATGTAAAGAAGCATTGTATTCTCCTTAGTGCTTTGCTACAGAAGCATTTCTCCAGCAGTAAAACTGAAAAAGTAGGTTTAATTATTAGCTGCTTTGCCACCTGAGGTGGTTTCAGCAGGCTGTGTGCAGTCGTTGCAGATCATGGCACTCAGGCACACCCAAAGGCTGTGCTGGCAGCCTTGAAAGGAAAAGCTGGAAGCAACCATTCCCCTTTAAGGGCTCCATCTCTTCCAGATAAACAGCTGTACAGGAGTGAGTATGAGGAGCTGGTCACAGCGCTGCTGCTGCTCCTGTCAGCTTGCTGTGGGCGGGGGGTCCCCAAGCACACGTGCTATCCTGGCACCATAGAGGGACAGATCGTGCAGGGTTCCCTTGCTGGGTGGAGCAGATAATACAGAAACATAAAACTGAGCTACCTCCAAGTTTGGGGTTACACTGGGTTATGTCAGTCAGAAGATAGGGCACTGAGCTCCAAGCTCTGTAACTGGTTGGGCTCTGCCCAGGGCAGGCAGCACTGAAGGCTGAGCGCCTGGCTGGGGCCCAGGACTCAGCGCTGCCTGCAGACCTCTTTGCTGCCCCTGGCCCTGCCTTTGGGGCAACCCCAAGGAGGCTTTTTGTAGCCTGAACGTGATACAGGATCAACATTCACCCATGGCTGGATTAACTGGTATGCAAACTGTTGGGTTTTGGCTGCCAGTGAGGGATGTCCATATGCGGGGACCTGTGTTATCATCCTGACCAGCACAAACAGGCTGTGTGACACAGCTACAGGGGGTGAGAGAGAGGATAAGGAGGTCAGGAGGACACTACGGTATGTGAGGCTAGGATGAAACACCTCAATATAGAGAAAACTTATTCCCACTACATGCCCCAGTGTGAAGCGCTGGGCCGTGTAGCACTGCCAGGCTGCCTCGACTGCTAGATCAGGCCAGAGTCAATGCTGGGAAAGCACTGCATATGACCATGCTGAATTATAATGACAGAGATCAAGCAGCTCCTCCTTTCCCTCTTGCAACACTTCCCAGCCTACGTGCTGCCTGCATGCCGCCATACTAAACATTTCGGGAGGGGCTGCACACGTGCACACCCGATTTCTTGTTCACCCACACAGAGTGTCCTGGACGGCAATCCACTGGTATGGTTGCCTCCCATGGAGGACTGTGTGTGCACAGCCTGTTATGAATGCATAAGGAAACATGAACACTCAAACACTATCAGCTGCCTTTCTGTGGGCTTATAGGCTGCAATCAAGTCTCCATTAATCCAAAATGTCATGTGGGAAACATTTTTCCTACTTAGGATTAGACATAAAGGTGTCTAATTATTAACATCATTATTAACAAGTATAGAAGCTCTGAAGACCAGCTTGAAAAGATCTACTAATTAATTGATTTTTAACAGTTAGTGTCTACATATATATATATTTTGATAGTGCTTATAGTGATTTTATATCGCTACAGTGATATAACATGCATGTACCAGTGCATTAACAACACTGATGTGCTGTGATGCTGCTCATCAAATAAGCACATATTTTGCTTATTTACATATTCCCTTTTTTACAAGGAGAATATTTTCCTATAGGGGAATTTCCAAGAAACAGTCTCTGGTTTATCTAATTAGCAAAGGCAAAAAGTATGTCTATTACATGTGGCTAACAAAAAACTGAATAAGTGTATTCCTAAAACTTTAGTTGGCACTGCTCATGATCCTAAGGTATATGCAGTTTAACTGCAGCTTTTTGCACAAGACTTGCCATCCAGCAGGAAAAAGACCTTTATTCTCACTGTTAACTAACCAGATAATATACATTGTTAGTCAATAAGAGAGATGGAGCATGTATTTCACAAAGAGATTACTTGGAAACTTGATGGGTGAGTCCTTCCTGGGACAGCCATGGAAACTGCTGTATTTAATATTTGCTTTGTCATGTTAGCAGTGGTAGAAAGAGGTTCCCTCCATTGGCTCTGCAGCTACTGTGGTACATCATTTAATCCACCCATGCTATTGCGAATTTTCGTTTTCCTAAACATTAAAACATTAAGACAGAAACATCTGGCTAGATATAAAGCAGGGCAACACAAATAAAGCTTTCAAGAAGCAGTGTTCACAGTCGTTATTTTGCTATGCAAATAGCCGTTCATAATGAACATTATAGAATTAGCTTGTAAGAATTAGACGAAGGTTTTTTGAAAACTCATGCTTGAAGTGAGGCTTCTCCATGCTTAATCACCTACGTAAGTGACCTGCTTTCCAAAAGCAGCCACCACTCTATTTGCTTCTGAGGGAACTGTTGGCTGCCTAGGATCGATTAAATCAAAACACCTCCTCTCTGCCTGTGACTTTTAGCTTGGAGACACAGCTTTGAACAGCACATTTCTAGTATATTGGTATAAGCATTAGCATTAGCAGGTCTGGCCACTGGATTCTACTCTTCCTTCTGACATTATTCAGTTTGTGGCATTAAAGAACTCACGCTTTAATGTACGAATAAGAAAAACCCTTGTTTTATAATAGGTAGAACTAACATTTGGGGGCAGGAGTCGCCTCATTAGCCATTGACCTAATCTCTGAGCTATTCACACCAGGCTTTCTTTACAGTCAAGGACAGAAATGGGCACTCTAAGGATGGGATTCATCTAATTAAGTACATACTACTATAGGAGGAGATAAACCACATTGCAGCTCCCTGACACAGCTGATTAGATCTCCGCTGACTCTAAAGGGAGACTTATGATCTGAAGATGTCTGTGTGTCAGCTACCAATTCCCAGGCATGAATCCCTCCTTTATTGTCCATTTGAGGCTGTGGTTTCACGATGGGCATCAGCAACTATGGCCTGTTGCCAGCATATGGTCACACGCTTTCCCCTGCCCTAATCACATGGTCCTATGTGTCAGCTCTAGCAATCCTGCAGCCCTAGGTAAATAGGATTAACTTGCTGAACTGGCTGAATACTAAAGCTGAAGAAAAAGAATTTGGTTTTGGTTGCAGTGGCAGGCAGACCTGATGCCCCTCATGGCATCACATGCCCTGATAGCTAGATCCGAGGCCTCGTTGGGGGCAGGAAGGTAATTTCTGAAGGGGAAATGTGCCCTTTTTGGCACCAGCTTTTAGTTGGACCAGCTTTCGACGACCACAAAATGGCCTCCATGTAAGGCAGTTCTGAAAATTAATAGATTTAGTTACAGAACATAAAGTTAATATGTTTATGCTTACTGTCTTGGGATATGATTTGACAAACACCAGATACAATTGATCCTTGAAAACAGGTGATGAGACATAGCACAGACCTTCATGTCTCTCTCCATCTTTATGTGAAGGCCACATTTGGTGCATGCAGAAAGAAGCAGTGTCCAGCAGGTCTGAGCTGGGATATCAGCATATTCCAAATCACAGCATCAGCCCTGGGGAGAGGCAATGTTAATAATCAGGACTGAAAAAATGTAACTTCTGCTCTGGGCAAAGATGCTTTTCAAACAAGTCTCAAAACGGTTATCTGCAGAAAATGTTTATAGTGCGTGCAAACTTGCTTTTAGTAAGATGGCATTAGTGATATCACATCATTTGCTAGAATGGCTTCTTTCTAAGTATCTGCAGCTTAAAAAGGGCAGTCTTTGTCATGAGCTTGACTAGTGGCTGATGAACAGGTATTAACAGCACCTACAGACCTAAATGGAATCTAAAGAAAACACTTCAAGCAGCAAAATAAATGGTGTTTTGACACCATTTTTACACAGATATATCCATTTGTTTAATAAAGGGAAATTAATCCATCTCAAGCTGATACAGTTAGTATCTATTAAACAGTAAAATGATAAGCATGCTAGAGCTTAGCCACTTGAAGGACTTTACATGAAAAAGACTTTGTGTCATCAAGACAGATGGATGCAGTTCTTGCCTGGTGTGTGTTGTGGCAGCAAGGGCAGCAGAGATGTGCAGGTAGACGAGCTGGCTGGAAACCCCAGGTGTGCCTGGGTTGCCTGCTGAGGATGAGCCTGAGGCTGCCCTCCCGATCAGACCTGTTGGTGCTGGGTCAGAGTGGGAGCCCATGAACGTGTTGCACAGGGGCCCCCATGCCCAAGCATGCCCTGCTAGTCCTGTGCCACCAGGCTGTTTGCCACGCTGCAGGCAGACCTGTCTTGCAGAGGAGAGATGATAGGATGTGCCATATCCTGTGCTCATGGCAGCTCCAGGAACCACCCTGTAAGTTTTGTGTATACACAGCTGGTGTGACGGCTTTCATTCCAATTTGCCTGGGGATCTTCCTCTTCTGAGCCAATACTGTTCTTGTACTAAGGTCTCGCATTGCCTAGTTCAGTCCCTGGGACTGAAATCAGATCTTCGCACCGTGTGCCCTTGATGTAGCACTGAGCTCCCAGTAGATCAGAGGTGTACCAGCAGGTCCCCATTTATTGGGGCAAAATATGCCACCAAAGGGCATTTCTCCTTCGGCAGCATTGCAGAGGGGTGTTTTGCAGCCTCACACGATTCAGAGCTGCACTTGTTCAACTAGTTTTGAACTGACTTTTCAAATGCCAGAACATGCACATTTATGATTTCCCTATAGTATTAGCTGTTCTTGTAGGGACTTTTAGGGACTTGCCTCTAAGGACCTGAGTGACTTTCTCCCAGCAAGAGACCTTTAGAAATCCTACACCAATGAAATCCAACATCCTACAGTGACAGTGGAAATCCCTGCCCCCAAATAGCCAACTTTGATGCCAGGTTCTCTGGCAGGGCCTGATATTGTAGATAGGTGGAGGGCGCACCACAGTAATTAGCATACACCTCTCTCAGTGCCTGTCCTCAGCAAACACCCATTGATTCATGGATACTCATTGCCACAGGTCCAAGAGTGGCCAAGATTAGAGCTAGAGATCTCAAGTTCTTTCTAAAGATAATAAAAGGCAGAGCTTAACAATATGATTTATTAAAAATGCTGTATGAAGGATAATTTCCTTCAGTAATAATTAAAAATGTTACCAGCTAATCAGCTGCAAAGATATTCTTTCATTCTGTGAATTCCATGTTTACAGAATTTTCCAATCGCTGTTGAATCGTGACTATTTTTCCAGCAGAGAGCCGCACTGTGTGCAAAACTGAATAACACCACATTTTTTCTGACTTTTTTTCCTTTAATGATTAATATGGTGGTGATTTTTCTAGTAGGATCCACTTGAGCACTGGCTGAATAAGGTATCAGCTCTAACTAATGCCTTATTAGTATTAACTTCACAGCTGACTAGAGCAACTATTTTGCCTGCCTACCTGCAAATTTTAAGAAAATACTAGTTGCACTATAAGCAGACAAAGTGGTAACCCAAGCAGCCAGGAAATGCTCTTAAGTCTGTCCGTCCGCCTGTCCCCCCCGCCAAAAAAAAAGCATGTTCATTAAAAATATTTAGATATTGGCTGCACAGTTAATTGTGCCAGAAGTTATAAAGCAGTTGCAGGCTGCTAAATGCCACTGGATCAAATGAAAGGCTTGATAGTAAGAAAGCAAAATAACTAACCTAGAAAGGAAAGATCAAAACTGGACATAAGAAAGGCACACTTTTAAAATGTTTGTTTCTTTATTAGGGATAAAAGATTTTGGAAGGGAAGAAGTGGGGTTTTTTTTAATCTGCTTTGCAAGGCTCAGAAGATGTATAGCAGATGATATACTAACCCCCTCAAAATCATCTGGAGTTCTGCCACTGAATTCCAAAGAGCCCAGATTTCACAGACGCGGTAACCAGGTAGAAAAAGAAATCTCGTTATAGAGCAAGACGTTCCTCATTTCCTATCTTAATGCCAGCTATAACTATAGTCTTCTTCACAGGTCACAAGCAAAAGCACGCAAGCACATGCTTAACTCACCTCTGTTCAAAGGTGGCCTTTAATTAACTGCAAACACCTGTTTAAGTCCTTTCCTTGATAAAGCTGCTTTCCTGAATCAGGATATAGCAGTGAATTTGATGTAGAGCTATGTGAATGCTAATACTCACTTTGCATTTGTATTGTTTTTCATAACAAGGAACAAACTTGTTTGGGTAGGTAAGGGGACAGTGAATGCTTCTGTTCCCTTTGGTGTTGCTGACTGGATCTAATTTGAAGAAACCTTGTAAGGACAGCTAACAGAGAGACACTGCCTGCAAGAAACGCAGCCTAAAATGAACACTGACAGCCTTGAAGTGGAACAGACAGATGGAGTCATGTTTGCCAGAGTCCCACAAGCCTTTATTAAAAGCAGACAGGTCTGATGACTGCACAGAAAGGGAACAAGTTAGGTGTTAAAAGGAGGCAGTGTGCTCTGTAATATGGGACTGCATCCGTGGTTTATAGGCAGGGTTTCACCTTTTCCAAGTGGAAAGGCACAGAGTGATGAAGAGCCCTCCATGGCTGAGCTCTTCCCATTGCAAACTTGTGCAGATATTCAAAGGAAAAAGCAGTAACTTTATTTACTTAGCAAACATGCTGAGTAATAGTGAATCTTCCAACCAAAGTCCTATTCTTCCCACAGTGCTCAGCTGACTTAGGAGAGCTCAGCAGCGCTCAGTGCAAAACATTTTAGCTCAGAACAGGAGACAAGCAGCAGCTTTCTGTTTAGCCCTTCCCTATCTTGTCACCCAGTTCTGGGGTGGTATGAAGCTGCATACCGGAGATTCAGAGTTACTTCTCCCCTCAAAACAAGGAGCACTTACAGTAAGCAAACAGATTTGGAGACAGGTCCTTCCACATGTGCGAACCGGAAGCCGAGCTGAGAAAGAATTGGGTGAGTCATGAACAATGCCTGGAAGCCTAAAAAAAAAAAAAAAAAAGAAAAACAAACCCCAACAAAAAACCCAGAATCCTTCCTACTTTGAAGAGATAGTATTCTCCTCAAAATCGTAAGAAAGAACAAAATGTTCTCCTGTAACACATCATTTATGGCTTCATTAGGTACCTTAATCAGTCACCTTCCCATTAAGCTTAAAATTTATAATACTGCCAGATGGACAGCCCTAAATTTAGGAACTCTCCCCATTCCTCTTGGATGCTGATGTATGGTAATACAATAGAAAGCCCTGGAAACAACACTGTAGAGTATACTGGTTTATGAGACAGAGTCTGGAGAAGAGGTAGCGATGTGAACACTTGTGTGGTCCAGCTGCCAGTCTATGCCTGACACGTCCAGCAGCAGGACTGGGCTGCCACAGGGGATTATTCATCAAAGTCCCTGTATTTTAAGCCAAGGAAGACAGTGGTGGCTGCTGGGTCCCAAAGGACAAAACTATATGCTCAACCCTATTCATCAGGGAGCAGTAGAGGGCCTGACAAACCACTATTACTTCCCACATGGGAAGAAACCACGCCCTCCCACTCTACTGAGGTTTATGGTCCATGTCTTGTGGCTTTTGGCCCCAAGGGGAATTCAGTATTCAGCCTGGTATACTAGGAAGAAAAGCTATCCCTGAGCAAGGGCAGGATCAAGAACATGCCATCCTGTAAGGGGAAGACAGCAGCAGACTGACCAGCTGTATTGTACCCTTGAGCAGATTAAGAGGTCTCATGGTGAAGAAATGTTACAAGAATCACAAATTGATCTAGACATTGGCTACATACCAAGAAAGAAGCCAAAAAAGCCATAACTCCCCTCCTGCAAATTAGTCAAAGCTCTTGACACGTTTTATGTTCAATGCGGATTAAGTTTTATTCATAAGGGTGGTAGTGATATTCATATCCTGTTTATTTCACTCAGGAGGGAACTGAGTAGTTTTAATCAAGAAAACTATGAATGACATCATGGGGGCAACCAACTAACACTTAAGTTTCAGTAATTCCTTAAGTCCAGCCAATGTGAGACATTAAGCTCCTCATCCTCCCTTCCTTCCTAGCTAAATTCCATTGGATTAACACCAATTCCTGTAAAATTACAAGCCTGCCCCACCTGTAGGAATTAAAAAGGTTTGAACTGTACCAGTTTCTTTGACCCATATACCCTAAATTTGGGTAGTTCTTCCTTATTAACTAATGGCCTTGCGTGGGGGTGAGGAGGAAAGGACAGGGGAATGTTCCATTTCAGTATAATTGCTGGTCAGCTTCCTGACTATTTACATCTTATTAAATGATATTATGGCATATGGGAAGCCAAGTAGATGAGAATGTTATAGCAATTTAATTACCGACTCTCATAGAGTACTCTTTACAACGGTCATTAAAGCGTTCCATACAGGTTCCTATCGCCAAACTAAAAACATCACAGGCCTAGATTTTGGCATATGAACAATCTCACAGAAAATGGGGTTCAGGGTCACAGGACAGTACAGCAGTGCCTGCAGTGCCCAAGCCATGCCTGTAATGTAAAGAGCACAGCAACACAGCATAAACGAAGAAGAGGGGATGGCGTGCAGAGATTAGGGCAATGTGGTAGACAGATGTAGGCTTGCAGGGACTCTGCTGAGCTTAGGTAAAGCCTGTCCTGAACTACTCATCTCAGTTACACTTGTTGGTAACTCTTTTGTTATGGAAGTGTGAACACCTTCAGCCACTTTACTAATGAAATGAGACTAGCTGCCCAACTCCAGCTGTCAGGAACCCTGAATCACAATGCCTTTGGAATCTCCAAGTATAGCAACAGGCTTTTACATATTTGCCAGAACTTCATTTTCAGAGCACCAGTTTTCTTACTGCCTCTATATATTCATACACACAACTACACCTCTACAGCTACAAATAGCTATGGCTCTTTCCTCCCTCTCCATTTGACACTCATGGAATATTCTCAGACACTGTCTCTCTTGCTGCCATTTTGATGGCCCCCTGGAACACAGCAGGCACAGCAAGAGGTCAACTCTGCCATTTTGAAATGTGTCTTTTTTTGTGTTATTTTTTAGGTGCCTCAGAATATTTACCTTCCCTTTTCTCTCCTAACTACAGAAAACTAAAACTAACCGTACCTAGGGACTGATTTTTTTAGCATTTATGTATTTTTGTGGTATTACAGCTTTTCAAAACTTCTTCAAACAAAATTACTTTCTTCCTCTCCAAATTTTTTACCCATGAATGACTGCTTGTCAGTTATTACTGCCTCATCGTTCATCCCTCCGCCCTCAGCAGCGGGAGCAGGACAAAAATTACACAGAAATCCCCCTGCAAAAGGCCAAACCTCCAGCGGAACTAGGAGTCAGAAGGGCGGTGAGCGATAGCCGTCGGGCCGTGCTGCGGCACGCGTGGCGGCTGAGAGATGGGCCCGTCCGTTTGACAGCTGGGGACGGGCGCCGAGCCGGTGCAGCTGGCCGGGTCCTTCCCCTGCTCCACGCAGGCGGGCGTGGAGAGGCCACGGCCGGGCAAGGCCATTCCGGGCGCCTCACGAGCTGCAAGGCCGGGGCGGCTCCTGCTCGCGTTCGTGACCCAATGGGGCACAAACACCCGCCGGTAAAAGCCGGAGCTTCGGCCCGGGGAGGCCGCCAGGGGCTAGGGACCAGCGGCCATTACCCCCTCCGGGGGCAACCGGTACTGCCCCTCAGAGGCCCGCCACACAGCCCAGCCCTAGCAGCCCCCCGCCGCGGACCGGGCTCTTCTCCTTCTTCTTCTTATTCTTCTTCTCCTCCTCCTCCTCCTCCTCCTCCTCCTCCGCCCCGCCCCAGAGTGCACGCCGGGCCGGGGCCGTGTGAAGCGCACCTTTTGCACGAGTCCCGCTCGCCGCGGGGCGGGGCTTGCGGGCCGTGCGGGGCGGGAGAGGAGGGGCGGGGAAAGCTAACGGACCCAACCAATCGAAGCCGTCGCTGCCAGAACGTCAGGCAAGACCGCGTCCCCCCTCCTCGGGCCCGGCGGGGAGGGGCGGGGCGGCCACGGCCACGGGGCGGTACTAAGGGGGCGTGGCCGCCTGTCGCGAGGGCGCGCGGGCCAATGGAGAGCGAGGCGGGGGGCGTGGGCGGGCGGGAGCCGCCGGGCGGGGGAGCGGTGTCCAATGGGGCGCGGGCGGGGGGGCGTGGCCGTGCCGGCTCGGGTTCCGTGTGGAAAGAGTGAGGGGGCTCGGGTGCAAAGTTTGCTCGCCCAGTGGCTGGGCAGGGAGCGGCGGTGGCTGGGCCGCCGGCGGTGGGGAAGGGGCCGCCCTTGTCTTCGGGACTCCGCTACACGCCGCGTCGACCGCTCTCCTCTCGCCTCCCGGGCCGGGCCGGCAGCCGCTGCCGCTGCCGCCCCGCGCGATGTGCGGGAGGATGGCGGCGAAGGGGGCGGGCGGGCCACGGTGGTGGCAGAACCGGCGGGCGCGGCTGCTGTGCATGCTGGCCCTCACCTTCCTCTTCTTCGTGGTGGAGGTGGTGGTGAGCCGCGTCACCTCGTCGCTGGCCATGCTCTCCGACTCCTTCCACATGCTTTCCGATGTCATGGCCCTGGTCGTGGCACTGGTGGCCGTGCGCTTCGCCCAGCGCACCCGCGCCACCAAGAAGAACACCTTCGGGTGGGTGCGGGCCGAGGTGATGGGCGCCCTCGTCAATGCCGTCTTCCTCACCGCCCTCTGCTTCACCATCCTGCTGGAGGCCATCGAGCGCTTCACAGAGCCCCACGAGATCCAGCAGCCACTGGTGGTCATCGGCGTCGGGGTGGCAGGACTCATCATCAACCTGCTGGGGCTCTGCCTCTTCAACCATCACGGTGTTGGGGGACACGGCCATTCCCATGGACACGGACACTCGCACAGCGGCAGGCAGCACTCCCGCAGCAGCCCCAAGCCTGAACAGCCACCTGGGGATGCGGAGACTGCGCTGCACCGAGAGGAGACCAGCACCTTGGTGGAGAACTGCAGCAGCTCCAATGGAGTCAGCCAGGAGAAGCTAGGTAAGCCCTGCAGCACCTGTGTACCATCCCAGAGTAGAAGTGCCGGGAAAGCAGAAGAGGTCCTTTCCCCAAGTTAGGGTGGTGGGCATCCTGGTACTGCCTGGTGCAGGCTTCGTGGGGACCACCCACCCTTCCTCCTGGGGAAGAGGCGAGAAACTTTCTTAGCAGTGCTTTTGGGCACACAGCTGTTGGACCTCTACCTCACACCTCTCCTTCAGGTGTTCAGAGGAGTGCCCAAAGTTGTGCGTTTGTCTTGCAGACAGGGCAGAGTGTGAAAGAGTCTGTGTCAAGCAGTTTGCCTTGGAAAAAGTTGGTGCTGGTAGAGAAGGCGCATGACAAGTGTTTCTTGCCTAGCGACACAAGCTGTCACAAGATGTTGCCCTGATGCCGCCTGAACTGGCTGCATGTCAAATAGAGCACAGCTCGACATCTTAGCCCTGACAGTGGATCTCACTGTTGGGTCGGTTGTTAGCTACCTGAGCAGCTGACCTCAATCTGAATGTAACATACTAAAGTATATTCCATTGCAATAATGTTGTACTTCTTCGTGACCTACATATGATTAGGAAGAAATCTTGGATGTTACCGGTCAGAGCTGTGGAAGGCATGCAGTAGGCACTGAAAGTGGAGCTCGCTGGTTTCAGAGTACATGCATGGTTTTTCGAATTAGTTTTCGTTAACTTTCTTAAGCCTGCACTTTCCCACTCACTTGAACATAGAGATAAATTTAAAATCTTCCCTTCCCAATTGTCATCAAACTGTCTGTTTTGTGGGAGGGAGTTTCTTGGTTTATTTTTTCAATGGATCCAGAAGTTGTTTATTTTGAAGTCACTTGGTCAAAGCCAAGTACTGCATGCTAGCAGAGTGGAAGGTGCATAATTACCACTTCTCTACTTCAATCATATGGCATCCCCATTACCAGGAGGAAGGAATTTCGGTCTTCAAAACCCGTGTCTCCCCTTTATTTTCAGAGCGACATGAGGAGACCATTGTTTTAGCTTAAATTGAGCTGTAATTGAGCAGAGTGAACTTTGCTACAGTTTCGGTTTTCCCATGGTCAGAAGTTCCAATAGGCATTTGAGAAACTTCGCAGTTTCGTTCTCTCTGTCTAGTATTTTGACTCCATGTTGGTTTTGAGAATACAGGTTTTGCAAGAGGGTAGAAAAGTTCTTCTGAATATATTACAGCATTTTCTTGACCACATAATAAGCTCTTAATGTTGGTTTAGTTCCAACAAAGGTATCCTAATAATTAGTTTCAAACAATGTAATATTCCCTTAACTGTCAATCTAATAGATATCTTGGTTTGTGAATTGTTCTTACACAGTGAAACTTAAGTTGTGCTTTTAGCCAAGTATTGGACTAGTTCTAGGCTAAAAGATTAATTTATAGTATGGATTAAAATGTATACTGTTTTGAGCTAACTTGTGTGCAATTTCTCATGGATGTCCTTCTGGCAATAACAAATAATTTGTTGCGGCTATTTAGGTGGTAATGGGGCATAATTTTGGTCACAGTGAAACTTGGAAATAAGTTTCTCTTTCCTTCTGTGCCCAGTCATGATTATGTAATGGATGGGGTTAGTAATAGTTTACCCATGGAAATGTTGCAGGTAAAGGTGCTCGGAGACTTGAGAGAAGCTGTAAGATGTGTAGGCGAAGACTAGAGAAATGACTGAGACTGCTGTGCCTTTACTGGAAATTACAAAGAGGAGGGGCAGACCCTGATTTCCTAAGGTGGAAGTGGAAAGCTAGTAATAGTCTTAGGGGCGAGTCCTGCACAGGTATCTTTGTGCATACACTTTGTGTGAAGTAATCAGTTTATAGTTCGTTTTAAATGAGTATATTTCAAATGGACACGTTTTAACCATTTGCCATGAAAAAAGCTCCAGAGCTTTCTGGAACCGTGTTTCCTGTTATCTACCCTTATAGATAGGTCTACTGACTTTACAAATCTCCTTTGCTCCAAGTACTTAGTACGCAGCAGAGCGTTCCTCTTCCCTTGCTGTTGTCTTGGACCCTGAGTTCTGAACTCTGTAACCTGAGATGTTTTCCTCTAATTTATTGATTTCTCTGGAAAGTTACAGGTTCTGTATTCCATAACTCGTAGAGGTTGTGTGGAAAATGTAGCTGGAGCTTTAGGATAGAAGTGTGATGCACAAGGTAATGAGCCTGGGCCTTGGAACTGACCCGCTCAGCAACCTTTGTAGGAGCCCACCCCTTCTTCAGAGAGGAAAGAACTTGTAGACACTTTATGATTATTGAATTGCAGTCACAAGAGCGGAGTGGCAGAAGCTGCAGGTCATACTAACATGTTAATGTTTACAAAGCTCTGAACTGAATACCCACAGAAGCAGTAAGAGCTCCTTGTTTCAGTTTGTCGGGCCAGTGGCCAATGCCCGTTGCATTTCTTTAACACTGGAAGTTTTCTCTCCAAAACAGAACTTCTGAAGAGAAGTAGGAGGTTAATAATGTAAAATACTATCAAATTTGAAAATTGCAAGATGTTTTTCTTTCAAAAAACTTTATTTTTTTGTAATGATGTGTGCATTTATTCCTGTATAGCTAGTTAGGTGTGATGGAGTGGTAATATCACAGAGAGTTTTGACAAAGGAGGGAACTAAAATGTTCATTTATGCATTGCACAGTCCATGACATGGCTTTGGGCATCAACAGCTGTATGTCACTCAACAGCTGTATGTCACTTAAAGAAAAGTACTAAAAATACATTTTTTTAATGTGTTCTGAAATATAAATAATACTAGTTCATAGCCTCTGAGAGCTTCAGTGATAACTTATACTGTCCTGTGGTCAGTACTGGTAAATTCTGCACTTTAGGCCTAAGAGCTCAGCATATTGTATCTCGCAGTTCTGCTGGCTCCAAGCGCCATCTCAGAAAAACTTCCTTTTCCTTGAATTCAGAAGGCTCTTGGAAATGAACTACTAAATCTGAGAAGTAGTTACTATAAAGCAGTATCCATACAGCTTTTGAGCTTCTGGCCTCATAAATGTTAATATAAAATAGCAATGCAGTCCTGTGGTTTAAGAGAGATTTTAGCAATGTGATTAGCTGCCTGGCTTTTCAAAAGAGGGAGCAAATATAAGTTACTTAGAGACTTAGCCAGCTTTTTTTTGTATATACTCTGTAATTCTGCATTTTGTCTAAGAAGTGAACAGAGTAGTGAAATGGTTAAAGAGCTGGAAAACGTGAAAACGTTTTTTCAGTGGAATAAATAGAAATGGAGTCATCTTCATACTTTGCCACTCTACATCTTTAAGTTCCATGTAGAAACAGTTCTAGACTGTTTAGGTCACTTATTGGGACAACTGAATATTTCTCAGGCAGAGAAAATGTTGCTAAGTGTTATGGGTAGAGTTGCTTGCTTTTCAGTTTTGTATTCAATGTGTCAAGCTTAATATTATTAATTTATATGGGATTATATTAATGTGTGGTATTATAGCACATGCCTAATTGTTTTACTGTTTTCTTGTCAGGTGATGTGAAAGGCGACGTGACTGACCTACAAGTGAATGGGAATGCTGGTCATTATCCTCTGGATGTAGAAGAGGTTGAAGAAGACTCTAGCGCGCAGCTTAACATGCGTGGAGTTTTTCTGCATGTTTTTGGAGATGCCTTAGGTTCAGTAATTGTGGTAGTGAATGCCTTGCTCTTTTACGGGTTGTGGAATCCGTGCCCCAAAGATGGGCCCTGCTTTAACCCATGTGTCAATAATCATTGCATGGAAAACGCTACTTTATCACAAACACTTGGCAGAGCAAACAAGTCTGAGCAAGAGAGCATTACAGTGGCTGGTCCATGCTGGTTGCTATATTTAGATCCCATCCTTTGTTTGATGATGGTTTGTATACTCCTTTACACAACTTACCCGTTACTTAGGGAGTCAGCCCTTATACTTCTGCAGACTGTTCCGAAACAAATAGATGTTCATTCATTGAACTCAAAATTACGTACCCTTGAAGGAGTTGAAGCAGTCCATGAATTACACATTTGGCAGCTAGCAGGCAGTAGGATCATTGGCACTGCTCACATAAAGTGTCCTGACCCTTCCACATACATGATGGTGGCAAAGCGCATAAAAGAGATCTTTCATGACGAAGGGATTCACGCAACTACCATCCAGCCTGAGTTTGCCAGCGTTGGCTCTGAATCGGGGAGAGGGAAATGTGAGTTTCCCTGCAGGACTCAGTGTGCTTTGAAGCAGTGTTGTGGAACAGGAGAAGATAGTACTGCAAAGAAGACAGAAAAATCTTCATCACTTAGTATTTCTTGTTCAGATGTTGTAATTGAATTTACGAAAACTAGGAGGACTAAGTCAGAGAGCATCCCTTCAGTGAAGCTAGAGGCAAACACCGATCAAAATGAGCAGTTTGAATCGTCTTTGTGACTCCCCAAATGGTGCTACCTGAGTTTTGGTGACTTTGACAACAGCTATATTGCAAGAGGAAGAGACAGACATTTGAGATGCAATTTTGCCAAGTAGTGTAATTGCTGAAGTCCTTGTTCTTGTCATACTGCTAAATCTAGAATGCTTGTTTTAAAGAACATAATGTCACTGTCATGATACAATGTGTTTGTGTTGACGTTGTACTGAGACAGACAGAAAGTGCACCAATGCTGTAACAACTTCAGAAAACCAGTTTCAACATTTCAACAGAGACGCTTTTTGCTGTGCTTCAAATTAAAATATTTTTTCCAGTGAAAAGGTATTTGAGGGATAGCACATAGGAACTCAATTTGTGTTACAGATTTTTTGGGGCCTACTCTTTTCTTTAATAATTGATTTGTAGATATCTTAATATATTGTTTATTTAGAAGCCCTAAGGAAACCAAAGCTCATAGAACGTTTTTAAAGATATAAGTACTTAAAACTGGAAACCACTTCGCAGTTTCACATATTTTTCTTAAACCTATATAATAATAAATGTGAAGGCTTTTCTAATGAATTTATCTTATCACATATTTTAAAGAGAACATCATGTGATTGTTAGAAACTGTCCCCACTTTTTCTGGTAAGGTAGCAAGGTAATTAAAATTAACGGCTTGTGAAAATATCAGATGTGAAAGGGTTTTTTTTTCTCAGAATGGAAGTTCAAGCTATTGTATATTGCTCTGTGACCAAGACGTGAGACTGACGGATAAAGTAATGCACACTTCCGTATCTTACAGATTTCCATGTGTCTCCTTACTGCCAAGTTGCGTCTGGTCATAAAAGCCTTCAATGTTTAAAGAATCCTTGACTCACAGTACTTTGAATGAAGAGCTGGAGCTTTATTTTTAACCGTTTCTCCGTTTGCGAAAATAAAATAATTAGTTCTGTCAATAAGTGCTCTGTGGGGGAAAGTCTGCCGAGCACCAACAGTATCATTCATGCTTTTAAGCATAGACAGTATCCTCTGTAACAAGTAATTCAGTGGTATGTTTCACTTGTAGTTGAGTGTCTCTGTAGGCACTTGCACTGACTGCCATCCTTGTCCCTGCGGTGTCTTCAGGAGCCTTCCAGTGACTTTTGAGGAAGTGGGGCAGGGAGTAGGACTTCATTCACTGTATTTCACACTTTGAGATGTTTATGCATCACGTAATTTCACTTATTAAATATCCGAATCTATGGTTTAAAATGTTAACTCAGTTAATTGACAACTGGCTCTAAAGAAGCTGTTACAGTATGCTGCCAACTTACACCTTAACAAGGAGAAACTTGTCTGTGGATGCTGTGAATTTGGCAGAGACTAGATGAGAGTTGAAGATAAAACATACAAGATATCTAATCTAAAACCCTGACCCTTTCGATCCATCCCCAAGTTCTGTATGGGAAATAATGTCTTGTGATTTAATTGACTGCTCTTGTGCTCAAAACTGGAAAATAACTCAGATCTTCCATTGTTTGCTTTATGACTCTGGACATGATAAACACCCTGCCTCAGTTTCTCTCTCTCTTAAAATGGGGATAATACCTACCTCACAGGGGTGTTGTGAGGTTTAACTCTTGTGTGAAGAGCTCTGAGATCTGTTACTGGAGGACACTGGAAGGAGGATAAGATACTGAATTACAAGGTATTTACTCCGTCTACAAGTGTATTGCAATACCTAGACACAACAGAGGGAACTGAGGATAGTTTTGGCCTTACAAAATTCTTTGATGCTGTGGTTTTCAGGTTTCTAACAGTATTTAAACGTAGATTTTTTTAAAAAAAGAATGTTTTGTTAGTGAAGGGCATGTAGCTTTGCCTCCGGATACAGAACATCTCTCTAGTTTGCATTTCTAGTACGTGTGTCTCGTATGATAATTGCTCCTAAGTAGTTCAAAATAGTCTGCTGCTTGTCAGACCTGGATTGGCCCAGGTCATGTCAGTGGTCTTACCCAACTTCTCAGCAGAGCATTGCAGTCAACTCTCGATTATCCATGGGTGGATTACCAGTGTTGTATATTACCAGTGCAGTCTACAGGGTCAGACTAGCTCCATACGGTATGCCAGTGTGTTGGCCAAATGCTGTGTGCCAAAGCACTGAAAAAGTACAGGAGCTCGGTCCAGTTTTTGCACGAGCTCGCTCTCACAGGGTTTGTTAGCTTGGGCGCAGCACAACACCGTGCAGTTATTTTGCCTCTTGGCTGCTCAGATGCATCCACAGGAAGCTGCGGTGTGTGGATGGGTCAGTTCAGCTTTGTGCTAGCTTGGGGATGTTGGTGCTTCACAGCCATCAGCATCGCTCACCTTTTTCTGTGTTTATGCTTGTTGTATAGTCTCATAAACTAACTTAAATATGTTTAGTATTTATGTATGGTTTTGTTTTGTCTGAATTATCTTAACTCTTTCTTCTGTTACCTGTATATGATCTAGAGTTGACTGTTAAATGAGATCTTGTATGAGTCTACAGTTGCAAAATATGCTACCACTGCTAGTATACTACAAAGTATTAACCAAGTAAATTTTTAAATTAACAAAGTACTATTTTTTTTCTTGGAAATGTGTATCCTTGCTTTTTATGGTAAACTTTCACTAATCATTTTGCTCCATAGTTTAAAATTGGTCTCAGTCATTAGTATGAATTATTGAGGTCCTGCTGCATATCACTAATGCGCCATAGAACTACTGCTCTTTAGTTCATTTAGAAAAGAAAAAAACCCAAGGCAAACCATAGTAGCACTGAGAAGCCAGACTGACTTCTCTCCTGTTGCTCTTATAAAAAGAGAGCAACTATCCATTGGTTAAGAGTCTCAGTAAATGCATCTGAATAGATGGAGTTGTAGTCACTAATTCCATTGTAACTATTTAATCCTCTTTTTTTTGTGTGTGTGCCAGAAGTCATATTTTTCTATTTCTGTGTCCATTGCAGGCAATGGCTAGCTTAAAAGACAAAAAGCTCTCCCCCACGTTATTTTTATTACCAGGACAGGATGCAGATGTGACAATGATGGTGATGATGATGATGGGGGCAGAAGGGGGAGTTGTGTGGCCTCTCTGTCATGGGCCATGTTGCATGTGCAGCACCAGCTGGTGTTGATGGGTGCTTCAGTCTCTTTAGTCCTCGACAGTAAATTCTCTGAGAGCATATAGTCAGGTCAAGGTGGTGGGTGTACAGCAGCAGGAACACAATTTTTGCATTTGTTCTGGCTGTATGAGACCCGACTGTAGCCTGCTAGCTTGCGATATAGCTTGATGGTTTTTTAACCCCATCTGTCTGTGGTTACACAGACTTGATCTGTTCTGAAGATCACAGTTCCAGAATACTGGGAACATTCAAAAACACTGCGCAGTCTCTTTTTTTTTCTTCGCAAAGCATGAAACTAGCGAATCTCATGTAAGTGAACACTGCAGTGGTGGGGAGCTAATTGTATTGTGTATCACATTCCTGAATTTTTAAAATAAAAAAATATGGAACACTGATTTTAAGGAAAAATAAGTTTGTATTTCAGTGTCTAGAATGATTCTGCTTCTGATTAAATGTGTCAGAGATGTACCAAACATCATTGGGTGAAATATTTTACACTTAGTACATGTCTCATCCAGAAACTTGCTATTTTAGAATCACTTCTTAGATTATATCTACACCTAAGGGTGCAGTGCAGAACTAATTCAGACACTCAGTGGGCTAGCTACAGTACCATGAAGCTTTACTTGTTACCAGAGTAAATTGCTTCTGTGGGACCCCTTATAATTTTAGCTCAATTGCTTTCAACATCCACTGTAGGCTTTTGGTTATATCTCTCATTGCTGAGTCATGGTATTTGGTATGGACATACACACAGTTAAGTAAAAGACAAAACTAGCCCCAACTTGTGACTCCCCAAAAGTCATGGCAAGGGCTCAGTCCTGCAAATTTCTGTATTCATGAATAGTTTCCTCGGGCTGACAAGTAGTTACTTGCCTGCAAGGAATTACTTGCGGGAGTGAGTCCAAAGCTTCTGCCAATACAGACTGGCTTTTGAAGAACGGCCGAGAGTACCTAGATTTTACGGATGTATTAAAGTCAGGAGTGCTGTGGACTTTCTAAATTTGCTGCAGTAATACTAGCAGTTTGCTACAATTCCAGCATTTATTCCTTTCCCTCAATCTTCAGAAAGAAAGAAAAAAGCCCTAAGTCCTAAGACTTGTTAACAAGTTTAGCTAAACTGACTTTGCTGTTTGCTTCTGAAATTGGGCCATCTGAATTTATTAAACACTGCCTAGTGGAGTTTGGGGAGGAGGGATAAAGATTCTTGCCATTCTCCTTCCCCTGCCCCCTGCTTTGACTGCACTTTCTAATCTCTTCAACTATGGAGAGACCGGGGGAGGTGGAGGGGGTGAATTTTGTAGCTAGATGTTCCGAGTTCCACGTGGAAGGAATGGGAAATACTGCTAACTATATTTAAAAGCATATAAATATGCTCTGACTATTTTAGTTTCAGAGGATAGCATCAGTTACGCCCTTTTTAGGTATGCATTTAAGTTGTTCAGCGCTGTAGTAACTTTGGTTTTTTTTTCTTTTTCTGCTGGACAGAAAGAGGTGGATGCTCCATTTGCCTGAGCTAAAGGCAGTCTTGACAATTTTCCAAATCAAATGTAGCTTTGCTGATAACAGGAGGTCTGATTATTCCCTGTGACCTTTGCTTTGTGTGGTTAGCTGCCAATGAGGTACAATACCATGTTTTAGCAGGTTCACGTTTATATCTTTTTGCATTGACCATGTTATCTAAGTAGTTGAAGAACAAAACCACAATACTGAAAAATACCTTTCATCTATATGTCTCCAAAAAGCACATGGGATTAATTTGGCTCCTTATTTTCCATGTCCTGCATCCTGTTTCCAAGCAATGTTAAAATATAATTGGCACAGCTAGTGTTAATTGATGGTATTTCTTTTTGACTTCTTTTAAAATAAATAATAATGTTGTTCTTTTTTCTTTTTTTAATTAAGTATTAAAGTCCTGAGAAAATAAATGGAGCTCTTGAATGTCAAATACTTTTAGTTGGGATTTCTTTCTCAGGTCAGTTCCTAGGAAGAAATTCGACTAGTAGAAATGCACTTTCACTGTCTCCCAGAACCTCAGAAACAAGTATAAAGAGCACGAGTAGAGAGGAGGTTAATAAATGGGTTGTAAAGTGATGGCCTCCAACTGTCTGGATTCCAGGTGCAATTAAAAGAATAGTTGCTCAGTTCTAGTGTCATGTGATGAGGTAATTATGCAAAATGCATTTTTTTCCTGCATTTTTTTTTCCTAAGAAAAACAGCCTTTGCAAAGAATAAAAATATCCTCCTGCCCTGTTAATTGGCCATGGTTAAATATCTGACATATGGGTCAATAAGGCAGGCTTCCTAATAGAAGTCTGTATTGTTTAATTTAATGTCTTTGGAAGATAGCTATTTTAGAGCAGAAGGTTCTTTGGTGTTTTTCAGCTTCATTTGTTTCAATTCAGAAACACTGTGCTTTATGAAGTTTGTTGGGAGAAAAGTACTGGCTGCAGAAGAAGGTGCAGCTGCCAGCAATAATACTGAGGAGGGCAGGATCTGTATTAATACCTGCCTTGAGCTGTTTAGGAGCTTGCAACGATGAGTTCATTCTGGAGCCCTTCACTGGTGCAGGTTCAGCAGCTGCTTTTTTCTGCTTCAGGAAGGAAAAGTGATTCCTTATTATTAGTTATACATGCAGGAGGGTATGTTCGGTTGTACAGTGAGCATTGCACATGAGCTTGAGCTTTACCATTTTCCAAAACTACTTCTACCAGATCATGAAAAGATGTGATTTAAACTTCATATGAACCTGCTTTATGAGACATACTAGTGTGGGAATTTTTAATTAATAGGTTGGGAGAGGAAGCTTCAGGTCTGTAGCTTAGTTCTGCTTTTACACGTACCTTTACCCACATCATTCATAGATCTCCTACCCCAGATGGTTCCCTGAGCACCTCAAGGACCAGATCCAGTCCCCAGAACAACTCCTTCATGCTGCTTTTGCATCAGAGGAGCTGATGCCACAGGGGAAGGGCAGGATGGAAGTGAAGCTGTGTCTGACTCGAGGCGGACAAGCACCTTCAGCAGGAATCTCCTCCTCAGTCTGATCTGTGCTAGCATCCCAAACCTGGCATTAGACCCTTGCCACCAAAACTTTGGTTAGCATTTATATATACGTTTTGTGTTATCTTTTCTTTTGTCACAATCAACACAAACTTTCAAATAGTGCTCAGACCAAATTGTAATCCCACCCCTCCTGTCACCCAAGCTCCATTTCTAGTCACAGCGTTGGTAGGCATCCCAGCGTTTCCCTCACACCAGCTACTGCAGCTAAGAATAGCTATGGTGATGCTGTGGAACAGGATGTGCAACCTGCTGGGTTTCCTGCGTTTGTGCCTGTGTTGCCGGCCTGTGCTAAAGCCTGTCCTCCTCCATCTTCCCTGCTAGTATTGCTGGACTCGCTACGTGAATTTGTTAGATTGAATTTGTTAGATTAGGTTTGCTCTGGGTTGGCCTACACTTGTTTCAGTTGCATTCTGTAGTATAGACAATTGCATTCTGCAGTAGAGGCAAAACCTCAGCTGAGCGAAATACTTACTTGCTGCCAGTCTCTCTTGCTTCAGAGTATGCTGGTTGAGTGTAAGGGGTTGCTGCTGGCCCACTGCAGACAGTGGCAGATGAGGGCTGCAGACCTGGATTCAGCTTTGCTGGTTGGTTTACGTTACTGTGTCATCCTTCTACCTGAGGGTGCAGCTCAGCAAGTGTGTGCAGCGAGTACAGTACGGTGAGTCTCAGCAGGTAACTAGGTCATTGACGCTTACCTGATCTCGGTGCTCATACCCTAGTTTAGGAGTGAACAACACTCCCACAGATAAATGCTGCACATAATGCTATACCCTTGAGATTTTTGCATAAGGCAGCATTAGCTGGAGACGCAGCTCATCTTTCTTGTCCTGGGGTGCTCTAGGACTCTTCCCCAGTTAGTTGCAGACAAGCTCATTTTCCTTTGAGAAAGGGATTATGTGAATTAACAAAATAAGGGTGATAATTTTCACTTGTATTTTTGTGGCCATGTGGTAAGGTTCTGACCCAAATGGATGGGGTTGATTCTATGTGCTTCCAGCTGAGTATAAGGGGGTGTTGGGTTAAAATACCAGGTAAAATCTAAGTTCAAGCAGTTTATCTTCTAAATATCCATAGTGGCAGAGGTCTTAGACGTTTATGTCACACTGTTTTGAAGGGATTTGCTCTTCTCACATTGCTGTTCAAAAAAAAAAGGAAGAAGTGTGTTTAACTATCACAAGAATTAGTAGCCAGCCTTGGTAGCTGTGTTTCCAGTTTGCCTGAAAATCTGCCTTTGTATAGTAGATGCGCAGTAGAGACACTGATGAGTTAGTTGGCAAGCTATCGCTAAAAAGGAGGTGTTTGGTACATATGCTTCAGCTTGGAAGTGGAATGACACTTGGCACCGTAATGTCCCAGTTATCTTTTTTTGAAGGAGTAGGAAAACTACAGAACTAAATATTGAGTCAAGCTGCGTGGGCAGAGCTCCTGTGTTAGGACCGTGTTGACGTCAGAGTTGCAGCGTGACATCACTAGCCGTATGTGAAAAGCTCAGAGCATCACCCAAGCCATACATGTTATTCAAAACCTCAGTAACATTTCCTGAAAACTTGGGGAAAAAATGTGCCATTGAGCCCTAAGTTTGATTGCCATTGCCCTTGCATTCCCTTTCTAAAAATATCTATGAAAACAAGGTAATGTCAAAATAATGTTTCGCTACTGAAAGCTGTTTGGATACTAAAGTCTACAGCTTCTGCAGTAGTCTTCTGTCAATAAGAGGCTGTCTTGCTTGCAGCACTCCTGATCACAGATGCATCCCAAGACCAGCATCTGTGGTGCTCTTGGTTGCTGCCCTCTGCCTGGACAGTTATCTTAGCTATTACTGCATGTTTGGGAGTTTCGCAACAATGAACGTGACATGGAAAAAGAAGGGGACGAGCACTGGAGTTCATTAGATTTTTTTAAGAATGGAAAATTTAATCTGTGAGATTTTTGCCAAAACTTCCTTCAGCTCTGGTAGCATCAGGAAGGCAGATCACTTCTCCCGTGGTCGACACTCTGGTTAGCAGGGAGCAAATGAAATTATAGAACCAATGGAGAAAGATGAGCAATGGAGTGTGTATAGGTTTTGCTTTTGGACTGGTTATAATTCTTTTCCCCCTGCAGCTGTTTTGGTGAGGGTAATGATGTTCTTTGGTCTTCCCCTGTAGCTCTGCAGTGCTTAACCGCTTATTACTGTGAGACCTACACATGATGTCTGTGGAAATCAAAGTTACTGAAAGACATGGAAAAAAACGCTTAAACAGATCACAGCTGAAACTGAGACCTTAATCGTTCCAAGACGGACAAGGTAGTTCTCCGTAGTAGCAGTGCGGCTGTTACGTCAGGAAAGGATAGCGCAAAGTACCAAGCTTAGCACACTGCTATAAAAATGATGTAGAAAAATTAGGTAACAGTAGTCTTGTTTCACACCTGAGCATATGAGAAGTAGCCTATATTAAGAGACTGCATCTTGGCAAAAGTAATGTCCTTGCACAGAGGTTTCGTTGCTGCCAATGGTTAAAATCCCGATAGAGCAGTATTTCTCCAAATGACTTAAGGTAAAGTCAAATGTAGACTCCTTATGCAATATGGAGTTCCCCTTTCGAAACAGCAGTTTGGAGAGAAAAAGTCGTCGGTCTGGGCTAGGACAAAAATTGCTGAAACAAGATAAACAAGGGTGGACTGCTGCCATCTTTCCCTTCCCCTTTAGCTCTAAACCTTAACCTTAAATTATAAATACGAGGTTAATGCAGTGCAGTGCATCTGCAACTACTGAAACCAGCTACACTTTAATAGATTTCATTTATTTTGATGATAATGAAAGTTTAAAAGTTCCTTTAGGTAACAGAAATATTTCTATGCTGTGAAGTTAAAATGCAAGTATTTTTTAATATTACTAAGAATGTTTTCAAATTAAATAATAAGTTCTCCTAATAAAGTGTTCCATAATCAACAAAAAAAAATATTTACTAATTCTGTATCCTTATTTCTAATCCAAGTAGCTCACAGAACATAGAAATAAACTCCATTTTCAAAAACCTGTCCAATTTTTGTGGGCATGGTATTTTTTAAATATCAGCTAGAGGAAAGGAGGTTTCAGTCATAAAATTTGAGCTAACTACATGATATTGGTAGAGGTCACTTGCCACTAACATGTACTTCATCACTGTGCAGAGCTCTGAGTGGCTGTAGAACATGTGAGAACAGGGACGACATCAATAAAATAGGGTGGAAAAATCTTTGGACAAGCATCACAAAGAAGAAACTACTTCAGTGATATAAAAGAAAAGGTATCTGTTCCTAGGTCGCAGTTTTTCTTGTATTATACATAGTGTCCTGCAAAACTAACCCTTCAAAGTACGGGTTATGTGATGATGACTTCATTACAGCAATACCAGATTAGGTCCTGTCCTACACAATGGTTTATCCAGGCAGCAAAAGTACGGTAGGGAAGAGTGGAGAGCATGATAGATGCATTTCTGGACTGTACATCACTCACCTGCTCCTTGGAGTACACGCATTCCTTCTTTTAAATAATGTGAAAGTGTGGTCAGGGTTTTACACAAATCTGCTCATCCTGGTTTCCAAACAACTTTGTTCTGACAGGTTCTTTTTGAAGGAGAATGTCTTAACCAAATCGTCTTCAGAGTGCCTTGCCACAACGATGCCTTCAGGTGCCACGTGCTGGCTGGCTGAGCCAGTGACACTGTATTTTCCTGTGCTCAGTAAGAATGAAAGAGACTGAACCAAGTCACATACTGGACGGAGAATACTAAAGACTTGGAAATGTGGAAGAATGTGCTGAAGATAAGACTTGATTAATTCTCAACGTCAGTAGTCTTTGTTAAGAAAGGGGTTTTTTTTCTGTAAATGTGATTTATCCCAAATAGCTGCTCATATTTAGAGAAAGAAAAGCTTAAGATTCACTGAAATTTCACCGAGGCACTTTTTGGTAGGTCTAAGCTGTTTACTAAGTAAATTGTCTAGGATGGTAATGATTGTTACAGAACCCCTTAGAGCATGTTTTCCATCTACTAGCATCTGTGATTAGTAGATTATGAATATAAGAGCCTGCCCTGGTACAGTGTTGGGAACTCTGACAGAGGTGAAAATCATACTCTGTTTATGGCACACATGGGGTTCTGACCTCTGTCATGCTTTTCATCCATCAAACCTTGCTAGATAGTGTTTAAAGAAATATGAAATAGTCTCTGAGACCAGAAAATGTGACTGCTTACTTTGTAGTAACTATGGTTCTCTGAGTGGTCTCATTTGCCTCCATATGGAATTCAGTTTCCCCAAAAAGCTAAAATTTCAGTTTGAGGATGACCTTGGAAATAGGGATGGGAGGTGGCTTGCAGAAATCTTGTGGACATCCAGCAGGACTACAGCCATGCTAGGGAAAGAAGCCATCCTCCCTTTGACTGCACCCCAGGCAGACCCAACCTGAGGAACAGAAAACCTGGCAGCCCTCCTGGGAGACGCCCAGATTGCCGCTGGTTAATCTCTGCTGTACTGCACCGGCTTTGGGGCCATAGCGCACAGGAGAAGTGAGGGCGTCGCTGCCCTGAGCTGGGACACGTGCAGGCCAGCTAATCTGTGCTCCAAGCAACTCCTCTTGCAAAACACCCATCTAACGACAAATGCACACACAGCACTGTCCCTCAGTGTTTAAAACTCTCACTCTTTGTATAGGAAAGGCCTCCAAATCAAAGCCATGTATGGCATAGGTGTAAAAGGAGCGATGGGCTGATGGAAATGGCACTGTCAGGGATGTAGCAGCTCTGATACTGGGCTACCAGTCCAGTTGTTCCTGGGATTAGCGCCACTGCTGAGTTTAGATCTGACAAATGAACCTCGAAACTCAATTTATGCAGAAATGGCTGCTTACACCTGGTTACTACTTCTTTCCTGTGCAGGTGGCTTTTCTAGGTTGTCCGCTTTTTCCACAATTACTTCTAGGCTCTGGTTGGGCAGGGGTTGTCCCCTCCCAGCATAGCACTGAGCACACAGGTGGGTATCCTCCAGGCAGGGCTGCTGGCTGCTTCCTAATCCAGTAATGGGGAAAAGCACCCACCATGAGGGAGTGTGCAGTGCTTCACTAAATAAGTACAGGACACTAAAGTCTCAAGGACTTTGGAATCACGTAGATGCTGACTTTTCATGCAATGCTATATAGTGTTTAGGTAAAAGGTTAAAACTATACTTACTCTAAAATAAACATACACGGTAACATGGAGGCAGAAAGACAGAATTAGTACTGCTTCCTTCTTTAATAGCAGTCAAGCTGAGATGGAGAAGGAGAGTTTATAAATATTTTCTGGTTGTGGTTTTTTTTTTCTTTCACACTTTGCATGTCTTCTTGTTAGAATGCTGGAAACAGACTTCTGTTAACTTTTGGTTGTAAAAAACCCTGAAGAGCAGCCTTGAAAGAAATTGGGGTCTGAGAACACAGCAGGGTAATGGGAACCTTAATAAATATCCTGTTGTTATAACATCTGTCATTTTAGCATTAACAAGCTCATGACTTTAGCTGTTGTATGATCACAGCTCCACTCTGCAGATTAAGGGAAAGGCTGTTAGACCTTTCAAGTAAAAGCTTTCTGCACAGCAGGATGCTTTAACCTCTTGTATCCTGAAGCTATTTAGCTAAAGCAGCCTGAAAGTGATATTGAGACAAACTCCTGTGTGGGTCAATTAGGACGGATACAGAAGCAGTTAGGCTCAGGGGTTTTCCTCATTTTGTTCCCTTTGATGTCCAGAGAAGCCAGAAAAAAAACCCAAACCCCAAATAATGTGGGTTGTTTTTTCTTTTGTGGTGTGGGGTTTTTTTGTGTGTGTTTTTTGGTTTGTTTGGTTGGTTGGTTTGGTTTTGCTTTTGTTTTTTCTTAATCTTGATCTAGCCATACTTTGGCTTTTTTAAAGGTTGTAGAGAGGAGATTTAAAAGACTATCTTATTAAATGAATAAACATCACTGGAGCAAAACTATGGTAGATGTCCATTGCTTTTAAGGCAATAAATGTATACCAACTGCAAACACAGAGTGGTATTTTGGTTCATTTAAAACAGGCCTATGTAAGGACCAGAACAACTGTCCAAATACTGAACTCCATGCAGCATCTCTCGCCACCTGTTTCTGTGATTTCTTTAGCCTGTTGACTCATATTTTTCTTTTCTGGAAGCTAAGGAAAATGCCTGCCATGCTGGAAATGCTCCTGGTTTGGTTTTAATCTCAGACAAAGTTCATCCAAAACAGTTCCATGGTGATAATGTTTCTGACTTCTTTATTTTTTGCTTTCATGTGTCAGGTGGTGAAATGAAAGCCCTCCACGGACTGTATGCAGCCAGTCAGTGCTGCAAAGATACAACAAATATCACTCCCCCAGTATACGGCTTCTTAAGCAGGGAGGAGCAGAGAGGCTGAAAGAAAGAGGTTGTCTTGGTGCTCAGAAGTCCATAGCACGTTGAATGCAAGCAAGAGCTGTGGTTTTAGAAGAGGCCATCTTGTCTTGTCCCACAGCTCTCTGTTGTCCTCCCTCAGGGGGAGGAAGCACCATGTCCAGCTCACAGCTGCATCCAGGACCAGTGTCAGTCTACAGAAGTATTGGTGGACCACGTCTCATAACGTATAAGGACAAACCACTATGTCCACATGCTGCTTAGATGCTTCTGAAAAGCCCAGAGGCATCAGTTTGCACTCCTAAGTGCTTCCAAGCCCCTGCATACTGTAGGAGCCTGCATATCAAATGATTTTTTCATAGAATTTAGGATCCTTAATGCATGTTTGGTAAGGCTCCTTAAAGCATGTTTGCTTGCTTTAAAAATGATTGAGATTGTCTTGGAAATGCTACTATTCTGTTCAGGGAAAAAACTCTTATGAACGAGTAAGGCCAGGTGTACAGAAGAGACGCTATGCAGTGCGGCATGACTAGAAAGCACAGATGTGATCTGGGGCACACAAAGCCCTTGCTCAAGTCATTAATAAGCAGCTGGTTTACTTTGGGTGCTTTCAACTTCTATTCCTTTTAATCACATTAAAGCAAGAGCAGGAATCTACATCCTCTCCCCCAAATTTTGAAAATACCCACACAAAAATTTTGGTAGCTGGTGGTGGTTTCACTGCAGTGACAGACTCAGGGAGATACCTTTTTTGTGTAAAATACCTTAACTTCCTGAAATAGTTAAAAAAAACCCACCTAACTCCAAACCACTTTTCATTTTGAAATACTTTTCCCTTTTGTAAGTGAAAATACAAGTTCAAATTCTCACAATGTTTTAAGTAGAACAAAACATTTGGACCCCAGTAGGATTTGCTAAAGTCTTTCAGAGCTGCTAACATCTAGAAAATCGGTTATTTGCACAGGGCTAACTAGAACCCGTCAAAGAATGAGAGAAATGCATCCCAACAATGCAGTCAACGGTAGTGCTAAGATTTTGCAATGAAACTGTGCTGTTGGCTGATGCATATTAGCACATGAATTACTCTTTAAATTATAAATGTCGAACCAAATAATTATCTAAAGCTTCTGGGAAGGGATAATCAGCAAGGTTAGGCTGGCAAAATACAATGCTTTTCTTTTGTAAAAATCAAATAGAAGTACAGCTTGCTGAAAACACAACAAATTGTTCCCTGCAACTGAATTGCCAGGTTAAGCCACATTTCTTCTTTTTGAAATATGAGTGGCACCTTATGCTATTTTTCCCTTTAAAACCACGCAAAAATTAGAATAATCAAAGCCTTGAGGAATGCCTACCAGATTTCCAGACTAGATGCAAAAACCTATGGAGGTGCTAATTTATGTTCTTCCCACTCCAGCAAAGAGGGTGCTGGGAAGATCCCCAAAGAGGGTGACAGGGAGCGCAGCTACGCAGGGATGTTGCTCTTCATTTGATGCGAGCATGGGCAAGTGCAGCCTTGCTGCTGTGCCTGGGCTTGTGGGAGTCAGCTGCCTCCAGAGGGGCTGCACCACTGCAATCCTCGTGCATGGCTGCAGTCACCATACACCACTGCAATCCTTGTGCATGGCTGCAGTCCTCATGGATGGCTACAATCACCTTGCACATCTGCAGTCCTCGTGCACCTCTGCAACCACCACGCGTGGCTGCAGGCCTTGTGCATGGCTTCAATCCTTGTGGATGGCTGCAGTCACCTTTCACAGCTGCAATCCTTGTGCAGAGCTGCAGTCCCCGTGCATGGCTGTGCTGGGGTGGGCCTGAACAGGTGCAAGGTGATTGATTACAGGGGCTTTGCTGCTGGTGCAGGGGGGCAGCCCCACACATTTCTCACGAAGCAGCCCAGCAACACCCTGCCTATCCCCTGGGCCGTGGCGTGGCCCAGGGACTGCCGCACTTGGGCTTAAGCAGGCTCTGGCCAGCAGCTGTGCAACACCTTGCTGGCCTCCATGTGCAACGGCAATTCACTGAGCCCTTCTCTGTTGCTCACTTGTCCAGGAAGTTTTAGCCCAGCCCCCTGCCCCGTGCCAGTGACTGACTAGGGCATTGCCTGCAGGATCAGTCCCACTTTCTCCTGCTGGTGGGTCCCTGTCTGGAGCTGGCCCACAACTGCCCCAGAAGCCACCAGCCCTCCGGCGCCTCTCTTCCTGAGTGCAGCCCGCGGCGGAAACCAGTGCGAGGATGTTTGTGGCGAGTGGAGCAGCAACGAGGCTTGCCACAGAGCCGCTGCACAACCCCAATGATGTGAGCGATTGCCCTCGCGCTATAAAATGCAGTTTGCCAAAATGAAACCACTCCAGCCGCATGCACCTGACCACAGCATCCGAGCAGTGCTGGAATCGCCACCACCGCAAGAAAATGGGTGACCGCCATTAGCAGGGAAATTAATCTTTTACAAGAGCCACTATGGGCCATTAGCTTTTAACCAGGTTTTAGGGGTGGGAAACAGCTTTCATGTTGGGCAAACCTTAACAAGGAAATAACTGGCTCCAAACATCCAGGGGCAGTGGGGAGTTCAGAGCAGAGTTAGCTCTGAACTCCGCAGCTTGAGCTCCTCTGTACAATGCAGCCAGCTCCTGCGCATGAAGGAGCCGGTGGCGGAGCGGCAGGAAGCTGCCCTTATTTATTTGTTCCTACATCACAGGCTGAGACAAGGGCTGTGTTTTATGTTCCTCTGCAGGAAGGTGATAAAGTGCCTGGGAGCTGCTGAAAACCATTCACCAAAAAATTCAAAGGGAAAGGCCATTTCTTGTGCCTTGGAAGGAGAGCTGAGAGATGTTGAAAGGCAGAGAAGACGAAAACGGCGCATCGCATGGCAGCGTGGCAGGAGGGACTGGAGCAATTTTTCTGGTTCGTTTCATTGCTTACTTTTTTTTTTCCCCCTTCAATGATTTTTACTCTGCCTGTGGCTAGGCAATCAATATCTCTTTGCCACCAACAAATATTCCGGGCTTTTAAATGATTATGTGTTCCAGGGTGAAACAAATTAAATGTGCAATTGCTGCCCTCTTGTACGCAACTAATTCTGTGGGTCTAAATGGAAATTCTGAGAGAGATTCCTGAACTGGGCTCTCTGAGCGTGGCAGATTTGTCCAGGGGGAAAAACATCAGGTCTGACTTCACCTTGTCGCTGATCCCTCTTCTTTCATTGAGCCAAAGCAAGAGATTGGGGCAAGCTGTGTGAGCACTTTTGCAGGTTGAATCCATCGGGGAAATGCACATGGTTGAGAACCAGCTTGCCCGGAGCACCACAGCATCCTTGTTTCCCTCGGTGGGAGTCTGCAGAGCTGGGTATGGGTTCAACTGCCTGGTGTTGTACAAAGCATAGACTGGGCTGAGTAGCACTGGCCCAAATGCCTGCCCCCCAGGGTGCCACACTGGCAGGGACTTCAGCTTTGACCTGTTGGTGCAGTGGCTGGTCAGGGTCCCCTGAGGACCTGCTATTAGAAGCAATCCTATTCTTCCCTTTAATACCCATCCGAGAGAGCTGGGTGGGAACCTGTCTGGAGCCCTGAAAAGTCTGCTGTGGCTGTGACAGCAACTGATCCCATCCCTAAGTGTCCAAGGGAGAGCAGATCAGCATAATTAAGCACTGGGGAAGCAATCTGATTTGCTTCTTGAATGATTTGGTGCAAATAAATTGTTACAGGATACATTATTCTCTTTGATTTCCTATGGTGTTTTGCTGAGGTGGTGTAGGGATCGTGTAGTAACTGCCTCTGTGTTTCTCTCACGGCGTTACTGCTGCTTGAAACCTGCAGCAGAGAAAATCTACAGGACAGTTCAGGAAATATTTGACTCTGTTTCCCAACATCTGCTACAACAAGAGCTGTTGATTTTCAGGATTAAGGCAACCATGGGAGATGGAGGGCAAAGACACTGGTCATCTTTGCCAGGAGCAGATATTGCATAGTAAAACACAGCCAGCCCAGAGCAGGCAGACACCTCATGTTAGTGATTGGCAGACCCCCTCATTCAGCCCTCAGAACCCTCACTACAGGGTCCCGGCCCCTGGGTACAAGCGATGGGGATCCCTGTGGAGGGTCTTCTCTCTCACCCTTCTTCTTTGGGGGGGCAGGTGCTGTCATTTTGATAGTGGCAAAGGTGCAATACCTGTGCATTAATCTTCATTAGCTTTTATGTGTATAAGGGCAATGCGTGATGGGCCTTGACATTTGCCACCAAGAAAATGAAGAGACCAACACCCACCTCACTATAACCTCCTTTCAGGTAGTTGTAGAGAGCGATAAGGTCTCCCCTCAGCCTCCTTTTCTCCAGACTAAACAACCCCAATCGCCTCAACCTCTCCTCATAAGACTTGCTCTCTAGACCCTTCAACAGCTTCGTTGCCCTTCTCTGGACACACTCCAGCACCTCAATGTCCCACTTGTAGTGAGAGGCCCAAAACTGAACACAATATTCAAGGTGCGGCCTCACCAGTGCCAAGTACAGGGGCACGATTGCTCCCCTATTCCTGCTGGCCACACTATTCCTGATACAAGCCAGGATGCTGTTGGCCTTCTTGGCCACCTGAGCACACTGCTGGCTTACGTTCAGCCGGCTGTCAACCAGCATCCCCAGGTCGTTCTCCACCAGGCAGCTCTCCAGCCACTCCTCCCCAAGCCTGTAGTGTGTTGCATGCGATTGTTGTGACCCAAGTGCAGGACCCGGCACTTGGCCTTGTTAAACCTCGTACAATTGGCCTCCGCCCATCGATCCAGCCTGTCCAGGTCCCTCTGCAGAGCCTTCCTACCGTTGAGCAGATCAACACTCCTGCCCAACTCGGTGTCGTCTACAGACTTACTGAGGTTGCACATGATCCCCTCATCCACATCACTGATAAAGATATTAAACAGAACTCGCCCCAAAACTGAGCCCTGGGGGACACCGCTTGTGACCGGCTGCCAATTGGATTTAGCTCCGTTCACCACAACTCTCTGGGCTCAGCCACTCAGCCAGTTTTTTACCCAGCAAAGAGTACACTCGTCTAAGCCATGAGCCACCAGCTTCTCTAGGAGAATGCTGTGGGAGACAGTGTCAAAATGTTCATTTTTCTTCCCCTTGGGTTTGACCAAGGAAGCCTGCGTGTTTGCTGATGGTCAGTGTGCAGTGCATGCAGCTGGTGGCCCCAAGGCTGAGGATGAACTGGGGAGATAAGCTATGTGTGAGCATAAACATGCCTCTAGCCTTGCACACCTTGCAAAAAAAAGGATAACTTCTGAAAAGGAGTACACGTCAAGAGAGGGGCTGGGCAGTGCGTGCCTTGTTTCTCACCCTCTTTCCATCAGCACCAACTGCTGAGTCCTTTTGGCGGCAGGCTACAGAATGCAAGACCTGTCAGACACAGTGTAACAGGTGACAAAAATATGGGGATTTGTGAACTGATAAACATGGGATACTTCTGACCCTGTGCAGACACAAGAAACACCCTGCTTAGGGGCTAAGCCCTGAGAAGTTCTAATGACCAGGGCACATGTGGCTTTTTTTTTGCAGCTCCTGTACCCTGATATTCATCCACGTGCTGTGAGATTTGAAACAGATACTCCACAAGCCAGTGCACTGTTCAAGAAATCATAGTATGTGCAATTTTTCAATCCTCCAGCACAGTTTGGAGCATAACTCCCACAGGCTGCAGTGAAACTTCCAGGCAGGTGAGGTGGCTGAGCCAGCAGAGGTGTTGCAAGGTGTTGCTGAGCACCGCTGCAGCAGCTAACCCTGTGAGCAACCAGAGACTCAGGTGTCTGCTATATTCCCTAATAAAAGGCCAAAGGATCTGGTCTCTGTATTAATCACTGCAAACCCAGCTCTTCCCTGTTAATATCGTCCCAGGGTTTTGTGTATCTTGGCATGTTTAGATAACCAAACAATTTTTTGAGTGCTCTGCTGAGAAAAAAACATTAGTAGCAGACTCCTAGGAGGCAGCACCATGGGCTGAGTAAAAACTGCAGGGCTGTTCTGTCCCACTTGTTGCAAAGGGAAATACCCCAGGCCGCTGTGCCGTCGCCATGCTCTGTGCCGCATTTTGAAATAAGCCTGGCATGGATGAGCAAGCAGTTCTGCAGCAGAGCAGTCTGTTTCCACTGTGCCCTGCAGAGTTTCTGTGAGCCCGGTGGCCCATTGAATGTGTTAATAAGTGAGCTGCAGCGTTCCCGCTAATTTAGCGTAGTAGTGCTCAGCACATCCCTGAGAAGTTGTATGGAATGAACTGCATCTACTGCAGCCAAGGAGAGCTGCATCCTTTTGCTCGCTATCTTGCCATTTTCGCTGTACCTTTTACGTAAGGTCTGAGATGGAGAGAAGCACCTGAATGCTGGGGATTTTATACTATGACCCCACTGTGGGTATTATGCTGCAGCCCCAGTCTTCATGGCTCCCTCTTTGGTCTGGATGATTTTAGGTCAGGTATGTAGCTCTGCCCACAGCCTGTGCACCTACCTCAAGGTCCAACTCGCTGTGCTGATTTTATTTGCACAAGTTTTCAAAACTGTCATAGTGGCCTGGTGAAACTTGATGGATTGCCTGCCTGGATGATCAGCTGAAGTGTTTATTTGGGCATATAGAGTGCTGCTTGTGTCCCAATATTTTAATTGCTGATTTCAGCCTGTGAACTGTTTTGGCGAACTCTTTTTGGTATTCCCCGTTCCTGAAGTGAAAACCCCTTTGTCTGTACATTTCCTACTTTCCTCTATAAAGAAAAATAGGATTTTATGTTTGAGTAAGTAGAATATGAGGCACTATCCAGCAGGTCAGTTTAATGTAGGGCTGCTTTCTGTTGATGGACAACAATACACTTCTGTTTGTTTTTCTTAGTTTTTTATGATATTCTCTTACTGTGAGAAATGAGCACTGCCAGGAAGAGATGAAGACATGGCTTAGCTATGAAGGGGGAGTACAAAAGGCTGACAATCCAGGAAAAATACACTGCAAATGCAGAGCTGCTTCTTGGGCTCATTCCCCCGAGCTGTGTGACCTCTGGGGTGCTTAAAGGCAGGCTTGTGGTTTCCTTAAAAGGCACCCACACAGATTTCATTTCCCTGCAACGCGTGCGCATGACCCTGTGGTATTTCTGGCAAGTCCCCATCATGTGCCTGCCAGCAGCTGCCTGTGTGAAACATGATGGTCAGATGTGCTGCCAGCCTGGGGAGCCTGAAGTTTTCCTAAGGCACAAGCCCAGGGATATTGAGGAAATGGTCAGGAAGCATCATCCCAGAAAACCATCCTAAACAGAGTTAGTCTCAGAGCTGGCATTTCTCTCCTCTCCCAAAATCACAAGATGCAATTGCAGGTGCTTATTGGCTATCTGGCATCGACTGGCATGTGACGCAGAGCCAGAATGAGAGGGGGACCCAGCACTACTGTTGAGCTAACAGCAGCGCACCAGGTACCTCCTCTTCTCCTGCTGCTGCCAGAGAGGCGGGTAATTACTGTATCCATTTTAGAAATGAAGAAACTAACACATGCATAGGCGGAGGGGTAGAGTTTTAAGAATATGTGGGCGTCTGAGATGTAAATGCTTTGGGAAACACCACGTTGTGCCTGATTTGCATCTGTAAGCATCTAAACACTTGTACCGCTCTGACCCAGAGGGCCGCGTGCAAGGGCGCAGGGAGCACAAGCAGCGGCGCAGGATGAGCTCCTTTGCTCCCTTGCTGGTGATCCCTCGCTCCTCATGGTGCCTGGCCACTCACTCCCCTGCCTCTGGACACACTCCAGGGACAAGTGCTCCTGGATTCCCCTGAACGGCAGTGATGATGGGATGGGATGGTGTTTCCCGCTTCACCCTGTAAGACCACCTGGCAGCCTCGCTGATCCTCCCAGCTCCTCCTCCGTGCTAGCTTTTCTATTTCAAATAGAAATCTATTTCAAAATGAAAATGATTTATTTTGCTTCAGGGGTAAGAAACCTATTGGCTTTGCCTACCTGAATATTGCCCTGGCCCAGGCTGGGCCCTGTGTGTCACCTGCTGGGTGCCCTCGATGCTCCTGGGCAGGAGGCAGAGCCAAGGCCCGACACTTGCCTCTCCTAGTCCCTACAGGACTTTGGACACTCCTCTTTATGATGAGGACAGGGATGTTGAAAGCTATCGCCCAAGTTGAACTGCAAAAGAATGAGGGAGGTTACCTCAGTGGAAAAAGAGGTATAATTACCTGTAATAGACTTAGTAACTTTATGCAATCATTTCCTCCTTAGGACCTTGGTACACCTGAGAAGATAAACTTCCTGGTTTCTATGCAAAGAGTATCATCATGATTTATCATTAATGAACCATCCTGTTCCTAACCTTCATTTTCCAGTTTTCAGTACACCTGTGGCAACACTTGCTCTAGAAAAACAGCCAGAGACCAACTCAGATTTTTTATGGAGCTTTGAAGGACAATTTTGTTAAAAGTCAAGAGGTACTTTTTTAGCTGCAGTAAAAGGTTTTTCCTTTCTTTCTGAGTCCAACCAGTGGATTTCCTAACTTTGTCATAGCCCTGAAGTCCACCTGCAGGCATCTCCTTGACTGTTACTGTTGGAGTGTGGTCCTGCTGGTTTCCCAGAGGGCATCTATATGGGCAGCCAGATCTGGCCCTCACTTAGCAGTGCCCTTTGTGTGTGCTTTCCCACTTTCTTTTTCCATATGAGCAAAGCAAAAGTCATTGCTCCCAGTGCTGGGACTTAGATTTATCCTCATGTGGCAGGAAATATAAGGTTGCAAAATGTTGGGATTTTTTTTCCCAAAGTCTTTACCATTTTACCATAACGGTGATAAAAATATTGTAATTGGCTTCCCTGTGTGACATGACCTTAGTACAATATTTGAAGGAGGGTATCCTTTCACCCATGGCCACTTGCACTGGTCCACTTTTCAAGGTCCAAAATGCAATCCCTTTTTTCACAAGTAATACTAAGATGCTTTTTTAAAAAAAAAAAAAAAAAAACAAAAACAATAAACCAAACGAAAACAGCAACAACTAAAAAAAAACCAGAAAGAAAGCCTGAGGAAAAAAAAAGAATTTTATTTTCCTTTTAGGAAAAAAAGTATGAAAACAAATATGTGAGCAATATGATGGAAAAACACAGCCTTTGTGTGGGATAGGCTTCTGCAGATGAAATGCCGAATTCTGTATCAGCCCAAACTACTGCCAATCATCTGTTAACCAAAAATATTTTCTTATTTCCACAGTTGAGTCCAGTTTTTTTACAGCCCTCCCCTGAAACTGCAGGGATCTAACAGCAGTAGGAACCCAGAAGGAGGCAGGTTTGGGGAAGAAGCATGAATGTCACAGTAACAATGCCATAAGTGTATGAGAAATACTGTGCAGCAGAAGCAAGAGCAGCTGGCACTGCTGCAAATGCCTGATCGCATGAGACTGGTAATGTGGGAGCCTCACACCAGCACAGGGGGTAAAATAAAAGGACTCCCTGGTGAAACTGGAAATTGTCAGAGAGGCTGACATTCAACAGTGTGGTGAGATCAATGGTGGGGATCTTGAGAAATGCATGCTGCTACGTCCAACATTTCATCCCTTATTGGGTTTGAGTCAGTGTCTTTTACAGCACAGTTATGTGGTGAGGCAAGGTGGTTTTGGTGATAATAAGTGTGTTACTCTAGTGACCTTGTTTTTGTTGAATGTCTTGGCTTGAATCTTTTGCTATTGCTAATATGTGTGCTGAGGAACAACGCTGCAAGGCTGAGAAGGTGCCAATTAGAAAACCAGTGAGGTCATTTCACACCACTTTCCCAAGCTCTTTGCCTAGGCTTCTCTAACCTTTAAAAACAAATTACAAATATGCTTAAATACTTACTCCCTGGGGCACTGGCCCTTTTGAAGGCTACCTGTCCTGCAGGAGCCAGTGCCTGTTCTGTCGGGGTTCAGTGTCACTTTGGGAGAGTTCAGGGGAACCGGCATTTACCTCTCCATTCACATCCTGGGCAGGATGAACCGTGCCCTGGGGACACCCAGTGAACCTTGGCTCAGGGTGACCCCCACATCTCCCAAGTCCCTGGTGCAGGCTAGAGACCACAATGGTCTGGAGGTGACATGGCCTGTTGGGAAAGGATGCCCTGGCCACAGAAAAGCGGTGCCCAAACTGCACATTTCTTCCTGGAGGTTTTTGGCACTGGCCCCTTGCTATCTTAATCCTTTCATTCCTATCACTGGTAAAGCTCCTGCACTGACAGTAGAGTGCATTGCCTCTGCTCTTTCTCTCACCACCTTCCTTAGCAGCCCCTCCTTTCCTGTAACTGTTCTTGTCTTTGGGAAGCTCTTTTCCCCACTTCGATATTTAGCTATATTTCCATCTTGCCTTTCATGTCCATAGCTGCTTCTGGTCTTATTCTTTTTTTGCTTTGTCCTGTTTGGAGCCTCTTTGCATGGGCAGAGGAGCAGAGCTACCTAGCTAGCATCTTCCCTCCTCCTTGCCTAGGGCACAGCTCACATCATACATTTCCTGCAGTCCCTGAATTAATTTGCTGTCAGGCAATAGCATAATGGGGTGAAAACCCACACTCCAAGAGCAGTTATGTATAGTTCAGTATCAGAGTCTCATAAATTTACTCGCATTCAGGGCTTTCCTTAAAAAGTTGATGGTAGAGCAGTGAATACACTGCTTGTAGGTGCTTGGGGTTGGAAGAAGTTGTAACCCCCTTCTCTGGAGGAAAGCCAAGCACAAGCTGAAACTCCCAAGCTGCAATCAGCGGCAGAACATCACTCCTGGAAGCATCATGCCTCTTCAATGGGTGTTGGCTTTCTAAGGCACCTCAAATACTCTGCCAGAGTAATTAGTAGTGATCTGAATCAGACATCACTATGTACACGTCTGTCTGCAATGGTGACATGTTTCATCATATATCTGCAGTGAACAGCAATTTTGAGGTGGATACACTCCCTAGCCCACAGTAATCACCTGCCTTATGCTCGTTGTCACCCTGTGTGGGAGGTGTTTGTCCTAACAATTGGTCCTTCAGGTTCCTGCTGGGGTGAAGCCTGGGCACTCATGGTGACCATGGGGTCTCTGTGGCCGAGCACCCCCAAAGCTGACAATGCTTTTCATCTGTCTGCCTGGTATCTGTAAGGAGTTCTTGGTGTTTGCAGAGGTCCTTGTGTTGTCTCCATGTCTCTCTGGGAGTCCCAGGCTTGCTGGTGGCAGTGGATAAAAAGTGAAAGACAAAGCTATGAGGAGATTTGCTTAGTTTAGCTGTGACAAGTCAGACATTGTCCCTACCAAAGGAAAGAGCAGGTTTTGATCCCACTGTGTTTTTATTTGTTCTGAAGGAAAAAAAATGAGTTTATTGGGTGCAACACGGGCATTTCATTCTCAGCCCAGTGGCTAGGTAAAGACCTCTCATTCAAACCCTTAAGTTCCCATAAGAAAGAGGGAAATAGGGGATATAGTGTTGCTCTTTCACCAAAAAATATTAATAACATGCAGCACGGACTCTGCCTTTCCTCTGACTACCCTGTAAAATGCCTCCCACCAGTCTGTGGTATAAGTGGAGCAACAGTTGGTCAGGTCTAGACACCTCCTCTTGCTCCGAGCGGCCAGACTGAGGTCATGTCTCTGTTAATTTTATTTTATTAATTTGTTGTTTAATTCTTTGTTTTCACAAAAGGCTTGTAATACATGGTGGAAGGAGGGGGGGAAAAATTAACCACTGGAGTTTGGCAGCTCCTTCTTTGCTGTCTGCAGGATCCCTTTTGGAAGCCAGGAAGGGGCCATGAGGTGCATGGGTGCCCCTCACCCCTTTGCAGTGCCAGCTGGGGACTGTCCGTGGGCTTCTTGAGGCCCACAGGAGTGTGTGAGTGGAGAACACCCATGGGTGGCTTGGTGGCCTGGGGCTACCCATCTGTGGAGGCAACAGGTAGCAGAGCTGACAGGGAGCCAGCAGTCTTCAGCTCCCCCCTCATCTGGGAGGCAAAAGGGAAATGGCAGGCAGGGAAGCACAAAATGGTGGTGAGGGAAAGGAAAGCGTGCAAGGCAAAAAGGCTTATATGTCCTCAGGGGCAGAGAAAGGTGGGAAAGGCAGAGTGAGGAGACATGGAGACGAGATGTGGGAAGGAGATGTCAGCATGAGGCAGAGGGGGAGGACAAAATGCCTCCTTTCCCAGAGGGTTCTATGGAGATGCAAGTGCTGTGGAGCCAGCAGTCAGGGCAGGGTGAGGGGTGGGGTGAGAGGGAGAGAGGCACAGACTGGCGATACCTTTTTTGTGCTTCTTGACCTGTGATTGCTCATGCAACTCTTCAGGCCTGCCTTTGTGCTTCCCTTTTTTCATCAGCCTCCAAGATCTCAATGTAAACTTGCTCACCTTAACCCTAGCTAGGGCCAGCCCTCCTGTCTCTGTGCCCTCTGTGCTAGTCATGCTCTGTGTCCTTCCCAGAAAGCTTGTTTCCCTCTGCCAGCCTATGATGGTTGTCCACAGCAGAACCACCCATCGGCTCCATCCAGACAGCCTCTCCCCACCTCATCCCCCTCAGATGAAACATGGGCATCTGTAGGCAGTGGTGTGATTTAGATCAGCCTCCAATCTCATCACACTCCCAGGATGTCTGTGGCTTTCAAGCTGCTTCTAGGAGGTGGACAATGTGTCCTGTGGAGCTTCCTGAGCTTTGGACAGGTAAATAGTTTGCTAGAAAGTGGAATACAACAATGCTGCCCTCAGTAGTGCCTTGGGTTGGTAGGCTTTTCTAGACATGAAGCTTTGAGAAATGGCATCAAGGTGCAAAATTACATGCATGTTTGTGATATATGCATCTGAAGTGAACTGGGATGTCAGAAAGAAAGACTAGACACCCTTGCCTTCCAGAAGGGAGCTGGAATTTGATGGAGGCCCAGACAATCTCCTTTGAAACAGTACTATTTCATGGGGCAAGTATGGGATTTGCATTATTTTAGTGTCCCATTCTCTAAAGAAGTCCTCAGCAGGGACCATGCTTGCCCACAGTGGTGGTAGATCAGATTTATTCACATATCTCCTGTCTTGTGTTTCAGTTGCTTTGGCAGCTCTCTAACTCCTGGTCATGGTGGTTCCATCCCACTGCTGATGGGACACACAGAGAGCATCCCAAGGAATTTTCCAGGTGTAATGTCTCTTGGAACAGAGGATGGGGATGTCTGGCCACCGGGAAAAGGCAGTTGGCAGGAATATGATGATGTCCCTTTGTGAGCCAGGAAGGCTTCTGGCTCTGTCCAACCCCCAGGAACCACATCAGGGATGACATGCTGGGGTTCCCGGCCACTAGCTGGCCAAGGCCTCGCCTTTTCACATCGCAGAGCATCACCTGTGGGCAAGACCGCAGTGGATGACCAACTGATGGTCTCCTGAAGCCCCATGGGCACCCAGCCCCATACAGAGATGCATGCCAACAGACAGCTGAGATACCTTCTTACAGCTGAGACACCTGCTTACCAGGCAGGAGGCACTGACCTGCCACAAAGTCCTGAGCTGTAGCTTTCTTCAAAAAAAAATCACAGGAAATCACTTTTCTCTACCAAATATGGCCTCATGAGCCCAGGGTGATGTGATGCTGGTAGGCATGCTGCACAGCTCCCAGCCTGCCTGGCTGCCAGGATGACTGCCATGGGGGTGATAACCCACCTTGTCTCTCAAGGGTGGCTCCAATTACAGCCAAAGAAAAGGTGTTTTTGTCTGCTCCATTGGTCTCCAGGCCCAGCACCTGTCTGTGACATGTTACCTGCTAGGTACTCCCGTATGACTCATGACCACAAAAGTAATAAAAAGCCCTCATGGGGAAGCTGGCCTACAGGGTGTTACTTGCTTGCTGTTATTGTCCAGGACTGGCGACTGCTGCTGAAGGCCTTCTACTGTATAATTACAGCCCAGCCTTAGCAAGTCTGCCAGTCCATACGGCACTGCCGAGTGGTGTATGTGCCTATTGCTTCCATGAACGTGGCTCCAGAGGATAATTACATGCACAGAAGGAGGACAGGATAGAAAGCGATCGGGAGGATAACGAGAACCTGCTCCGTGCCACCATGGGATTACATGTGAGAGACCGGTACTGTCTGAAGAGGGAACAGTTGAGATATCATTGGCTACTCCTGTTATTACACCCCAGAACTCATCAAGAGCTGAAGACAAAGAGCTGGTTAATTATTTATGACATATGCATAATAGGGGAAGGCAGGAACATGCAAAGGACTATTTCATCATTTTTCAGCCTAGTGAGGCTGCTTTGTTCATATTAACCAGCTCTATTTCTTTTAAGTCTAATTTTGAAATTTGCCAACAAACTCTTCCCCTCTGGCATCGGTCAGGCCGGTGGTAAACTCACATGTCTGCTCTGCTTGCTTAATTGGTACCTCTGAACCTGGGGTTCATTTTGCCTGCCCGCTTCAGCTTGTCTCAGGCCTTAATTGCAAGGTCTCTAGGGGAGGGCTTGTTATGCATAATGGGCTAACGTTTTTCAAATGGCACAGCTTTTCCCTTTGGAAGAAGCTGATTCACCAACATGGAAGCATTTTGCACGATGGTCTTGACTTTGCTTACATTTCCAGTTAAAAGAATGATCAAAACACCTTATTTTGATATGGCCAAAGCATTTTCTCTTGTCTCATGTTGCAGTGTGGTGCACCAGACCTACCTGGCAAGTTGGGGCCTGTGCTTCCCCAGGGGATGTGGGGGATTGTGCCTGAGCATGGGCATGGGCACTGCGGCCACTGCAGTGGCACAGTCCCATGTTCCATCTGATGTTGCGTGAAACCCCTCTAACTTCAGCAAGGCTGGGAGCTGATGGGAACTGTGCTGAGCTTCAGGCTGGTCTCCTCCACTTCTCAGAGGTCCACCTCGACCATGGCCTGCTCCTGGGGACCTGTCATGTGGCCCTCAGGCACCCTTTCCATCATATGAAGAGTGTCCACAGGCTGGTGAAACACATGCTTGCATGTTTTCCTCTGCTTGGATGCAGCTCTTGCTTTGCCTTTGAGCTACTTCCAGCAAGACCAAAGCACATCCATCCCCATGAAGGAGTGGTGTGTCTGATTGTGGATTCCTTTCTCCACCAATTTATTTTTGTGCTCTTGAGTGTAGCCCCTTTTCAGACCCATTCCTCAAGAGCACTTTCATTGCAGCCTAACAGGAAGTTTTTAATGAGCACATTGTTATTGGGATCCACAGAGCAGGCTTTGTGCTGCTTCTGAAGAAAGTACATTTGGTAGAGATTATTTCTCTGGAATAGTTTAACACATGGTTAGGCACATGGAGAGGAAACCGAACGTGTCCCCACAGTGGTTTCCTTTCAGTATGAAGCTGCCAGAAGGGCTGGAGCCAAGGCCAGCCTAGCCGCAGCACCTGTGAGTGCTTCAGGAGGGGCTCATGGCTGAGCTGGTCTAAGAGGCTGACCTCTCCACCGGGAGGGATGGCGGCTTGCAAATGATGCGTCCCAGTCCTCATTCCAGTGTGGTCACCTCTGTTGTCCTCCCTGAGCACCCAGGAAGGATGTCAGCATGTCAGCATTGCTTTTTATCTCATGCAGCATGCTTTGTTTTTTAAGCAGTTCCAGCTATGGCCTCGTGGATGGGTAAGGTGTGCAGTGTGCTGTGAGATGTGGAACTGAATACGATTTCAGATGGAGAGGCTGGGGTGGCAAACCATGCTATTAATGCAGCTATAATCATCAAACACTGCTAGCTTGCAGAGAGGAGCCAGCTCATTCCCACCTATCTGTAGCTACTGAGGAAACAGCTAGGGGAGAAAAAGTGAATTTTCAGTATGACAGGCACCATGTCATGGAACTGGGCCAGGGGATCTTCCCTCCCAGGTCAGCCTGAGCAGAGGTTATTGGGAACTGAACACTGCTGCATGTGTGATGGCTTTCCACTCTTGTTCCTATTGTCCATGTTGGACATGTCAGTTGGGAGTTCAAGCAAAAAAAAATCAGAAGCAAAGGGGCAGGAGAGACAATGTCCTCCTTATCCTTGGTGGCATCCTGTTTGTCTAAGGCCTGAAGAGATGACTAAAGCCTCCTGCATACTTCCTGCTTAATTCAACAAAATTGGAACAGGAGCATGTATGTTTAAGGGGCCTGAAAGCCCAAAACATGTCACCTGTTATTTCAGGAAGTCATTGTTTGAGCAGTTGAACTTATATGAACTTTTTCCTCAGCAGGGGATTTTGGCAGGAAAGCGTATTATTTAAAATTTGGTGACTTACCAGTAGTTTGCTTGAAAAGGATCTATCCTGCCCTTAATTATGATCCTTAGATCCAGGACTTTTATTTTGTTTAGGTGAACAAGTGTTGTGAAATGCCTTTGTGAATCAAATCTAATCAAGTCAGTATTCTCCAGCTGGAGCCTGGAAACCTGCCCAGAGTGCATGGCAAGGGAGGACAGCGCGAGAGGCAAGGAGTGGTGACAACCTGCCAGGGATGAGCCAAAAAGGTGGAGCAGTGAACTGGCCCTAGCAGACAAGGAGATTTCCGCACTTTTCTCCACTAAAACGCCTAACTCCAGGACACACTGGATTTGTGAGTTTACTCCAGCAAGCCCGAGGCAGTTTCAATTTATGCAATTGCTGTTTGCTCAGCAGATGAGAGGCCCAGCTCTCTCTGATCTCGGTGATGTTCAGAGAAAAGAGCCTTCTGTAGCTCTCTCCAGCATTCAGATGGGCATCTGCCCAATGCCAGATGTGGATGCGTTTTTCAAAGCCATGATATTGAGGGGGCTTGAAAATGTACATCTGAGGACCCTGTAGAGACTTAAGAAGGAGAAATGATTAGTATTCAAAGGACAGAGTGAGCAGAAGGAAGGGATGTATTCCTGAGTTTCAATTCTGGACGTGTGATGGTGACTCATCTCCAGGGTTGGGGGGGTGCATACCAAGGGGTCTCGGGTGCAGGGATATGCAGCCCTGTCAGCCTCAGCACTCTGACAGGGATTGCTCATATGGTTGCAGTAGCATCTGGAGGGAGGACTGTCCTCCAGGGTCTCAGTGCATCCCCAGGCCTTCCCTGAGTGATCTGCTAACAGCACATGAGCAGGCAGTGACATTTCTGGTCCTCTCTCCATAGCTAGAAAGTTGCCCTTTAACCAGGTCACTTTGGGGAAAACCTGGAATCTGATCTCTGCGGAAGTTTGTGTCTGCAGTGCAGCTCCACAGCAGCATCATGTGCCAGCAGTGTCTGCAAGCACAGCTGTGCTCGTTGGAGACACTGGCAGTCCTGGCATGTTGCTCCTGCAGGGCAGGCTGGCCACACGGAGGGAGTCGCGGCTGCAAATCGGCAATTTGGGATGTGCTGATGTATCTACTGATCTACACAGCTGGAGCAATCAGCCTGACTTGACATATGCTAATCTGAGAGGCAGAGAGGAGTTATCTTGTCCTCCCATGTCTCCTCATGGGAGTCTGTGGCATTGGCAGCACAGCGCCACGGACACCAGCACTTACCACATGCTTATTAATGGTGAAATCAGGAGAAAGGTACCCAGCATGCCAGCTGTCCCAGGCACCTCCAGGCTCACAGCCTTCTGGAAATGCTGCAGTTCGCAGAGTTAAATGAGAAGGCTGCTCAGGCTCACTCCCCCTTCACAGCAGACAAACAAACGGGTGCATCCTCAGGGTGAGCATTGTACCCACATGGTGTGTTGACATGCTGTGCTGCGCCGGGTTCTTGGGTCTTTTGGGGAAGGCCAGCAGCTGGAGCACTGCAGCACGTGAGGCTGGAGGAGTACCATTGCTCTTTGGTATTGAATCGAAAGAGCCCGATGTGACCCAGAGCAGAATGTAGGACAGCCTTGCATCAGGCCCAAAGTACACACCTGGCTTTTTGAAACAATCAGCAAGTTTGATTACAGTGCAGCACAGCAGCCTGAATGGAGAGACAAACAGTATGACTGGTATTTATCATCGGGACTGTAATTATGCCTGCAGGTCCCATGCTGCCTGGGCCCCAGTGTGGTAAGGGTTGTACAAGACATGATAGAAGATCATCCCTGGCCTGAAGAAATTACAATCTCATTTAAAACATCCCAGGAGGGTGAGCCAAATGGGGATGGTGTAAGGGACTGAGGTTGGGAAAAAGCGGGGTGAGTTTGATTACAGATAAAGCTGCTTCCTGGAGGCTCCCGCTGAGCTGGGAGGGTTTGCTGGCACCTTTGCCGTCCACGCAGGCCTGCTCATGGAAACAGGCATGTGGGGGCAAGGCACGGTGGCGTTAACAGGCTTTGACTCAAGGAGGAGGGAGGTGGGCTGCAGCTATATATATGTGTGTGTATATATATATTTTGGAAGGGGAGGAAGGAGCAGGCTCCATTTCCTGAGGCTGGTGGAGGATGAGGGCACAGCGAGCCCTCTGCGAACACCCGAGACAGCCGTCCCCTGCAGAGCAGGCGCAGCCCTCGGCGTGTGCCCCCGGGTCCCGCAGCACGGCCCCCGCCGGCGCTCCGGGGCAGGAGGCGGCCGCCGGCTGCTGCGGGGCCGGTGCCGGGGCCCGCCGCGCGGTGTCACTGCTGGCCCGGCGGCCGCCGCCACGAAGCCTGGCGTGCGGGGAGGGGAGCCCCTTCCCTCCTCTCTCCCGCGCCGTAACCCCTGCAAATCCCGCGAGCGGGGGGGATGCTCCGGGAGAGGGGGTTTGATCACCCGGGAGCACGGCAGGCGCCCCTCACCCTTCCCGTGCCCCCCCGCCGGGCTGGAGCGAGCACAAGTGATGGGGCGAAGCCGGGAGCAACCGGGGTCCCCGCCGGCGCTGGCAGGCAGGAGAAGCCCGCACGGCTGCTGCTCGGTGTGGGGCCCAGGCAGCTCCGCTGCCCGCGGAGCACAAGGAGAGCAGCCAGAAGTGACTAATACGAGCTTGGGGCAAAGCTGGGTTGAGTGCAAATGATTGCTCTTTGATTTATTAGTAGTATTATTGATTTTCACTTCTGTCTCAGCACGGGCTTTAAAGCAGCTTCCAGCTGGCTGGCCTCCAGCTGCTACAAAGGCACCTACAGCTGCTGCCGCCTCACCTGCCTGCTGCACCTTTCCAATGCAGGAGGCGCTGGAAGGCTCAGGCCTCACATTTCTCTCCGTGAGGACACATCCGGCATTCCTTGGGTTGTCTGCTGGTAATTATTCACACCAGACATGGTTAAAAAAAAAAAAATCACAACTTTCTGGTTACAGGTGGGGCTTTTACACTACCAGAAAGGAGTCCGGGGCAGTTAGTGCTATTTTGGCATATGCTGGATCCTCTTCTTTGGGCAGAGGGGGTTGAATTCTGCAGCCCCCAGGCTGAATGCACTTTCTCCTGTGTTTTACTTTCAGAAACAGTCTTCTGCAGGCTGCAGATTTGGCAAGCTCTGTTTGGGAATTCAGCCACAGGGAGAAGGGAGGTCCCCCAGTTCCCCAGCAATCTCCGTGAGTGCAGTATTAACCCACTCACCAAGCAGAGCCAACTTTCCCTTTCTTGCCAAAAGCCTGTTCAGCAGGGTTGCTGCAGACAAGTCCTTCCTCTTAACAAGCAGACATATCTGAGCCAGTAACCTTGCTGTCATGATGCACAAAGGGTAGCATTTGACCATGCTACATTTTCAAGCAATCTTAATTCTCCTTTGAGCAGATTTTAACAGCTTTCTCTGCTTCCTCTGGCTTCAGAATTTGCTTTGAAAATTAAAGAACCTAGGATTTCATATGTTTCGTTATGATGCCTGAAATGTCCTACAGAAATCCATTTTCTCTTCCAGTTTGAACAAGTTACCAGATCTAATATGAGATGACAGGCAAGAATGTGATACAGCGGGACATGCACTGAACAACAGTATCTCAGCAGGCTCCCGCCCTCCGATACAACTCACTCACTCAGGGTAGCTTTGGAAGGAAAACCTCAGTATTTTCTGGGCATACTTAATCTCCAACACTCCTGTATTGTTTGTATTTCTGTGCATAAGTATTTTGACATATATGTTCAAAGCACTTTGCAAGCAACAGGTTACCATCTTTGGGGGGCTGGGTGTGGCAGGTTATCAACCTGCAGCTGATGTTTGCGTTGCGTGCCAGTGTGGCCAACAGGCCCCCAAGCAAGGCAGGGAGCAAAACACATGAGCAATAAACCTCCTGCCTTCCTTAAACTTCCTAGGGGTTTACTCCATTCACTGCTCTTTTGCCTTCTAGGGGTGTTCCTCAGTTTAAAGGGCTCCCACCCCATACACAAGTATGTCTCAGCGTGGGTGATTTGAGCTGCAGCAATACATGCTGCACTCATTGCTTATGTGCAAGGTCTCATAGTTTGTTGTTCTCCCCAAGTGCCACCACAGAATTACAGAATTCTGTGACAGTCTTCCTTTCAGCTTTAAAAAAAGAATTCTAGCTCTCATCTTTCTAGAAAGAATCTTCATGACATAACTGGAGCGCACCCAAGAGGCTGAAAATCAGAAGAGAAATTAAAATATCCTGCATTCAATTTTATGTTAAAGCTGGCAATTTTGAAAGTGCATTTTATGTGCAGGGGTGGGGAATGAGGGGATTTTGATTCACTCCTTGAGTTTTGGAGTTGAAAATAGCTGTCTCAGTGCAGGTGGAAGTATTTGCTTCTGCCACATGTCTAATACAGAACTGGCCTGTGCGTAAAACTATACAGTAAATGAAGGCCGCTGAGACTTGGCAGGACCATTCTCATCTGAATTCATTTCAGAGACATCTGGGCCCAGAGATGCAAGCTGGTGCTATCCCAGTTGTGCATTAAGCCACCAAACCATCTCACGCAAAGCTCCCTTCCAACAGGTGGGTATTAACAAGCACCACTTGTTTCTGTGCTTGCCGGTGTTTTTCTTCACTCCCTCCCCTTCACCAGCTGCCAGTTTGCTAGATGATTTCTGAATGTGGCAGGTGGATGCAATTTCCTTTCAGGACCGTTGCAGCAGCTCACAGCAGATCCCACTTACCACCCTTTTGGGAGGTGCAGAGTTAGGCTTTGGTGGGCAGAGATCACTTTAAGGGGGCCGAGGATCTGCCTCCCAGAGCACAGTTCATGGATGCTTGAGGCCAATGCCACACCCCCAGCACTCAGGAGACTTCATGTGGCCTCTGGTGAGGGCAACGTCTCTGTCACCAGCCAGCTGGCGCCTGAGCAGCACTGCCCTGAGCATGGGACTGTCTGACCCCAAGGGGAAGGCTGAGCTGGGCAGAAAGAAACTTCATGGAGACAAGCACGTGGCAAGGCTCCTCCTGCCTGGAGGAAGGCAGTGAGCAATTCATGAATGGTAGGTTGCTGCGGCATGAAGGGAGTAATGCAGCATCTGGACAAAACATAAGCTACACGGTCATTTTAGCTGCATTAATGCATATGGTCTTGCTTGCTTGAGGTATTTGAGAGATGAACAAATTCCTGCACTCCCACAGATAAATTATGCTGCATACAACAAATATTGTATAACAAGCTTATTAAAGGCTGAGAAAGCTTGGGCTGCTATGAACAAAGATGTGGGCAGAGATGTGGATTGATTTGAATGCATCTACATGATATTTTTGTGTATGGGGGTATTTTAAACCAGCTTTATAATTAGCAAAGTTGCCTTAAGTTAAAAAAACCCTCAGACTGGGTACAAGGAAACATTTTCTGTTGTGAGGCCAGCTGAACACTGGAGCAGGTTGCCCAGAGAGGCTGAGCAGTCTGCATCCTCAGAAGTTTTCAAGATGTAGCTGTATATAGATGTATACTATAGATGTAGTATAAAGGCCTGAGCAACCTGGTCTGGCCTCATCGCTGACCACTTTGACGAAGGTTTTGATGAACCTCCTGTGAGCAGGAGGTTGGGCTGAGACCTCCTGAGGTCCCTTCCAGCCTGAATTATCCCTGATCCTGGAAGGATTGGGCTTTGCCATGCAGCTGTGGCTTAAATGGTCTCTGTGCGCACACCCACGCATACTCAAGCTCACCCCTTCCTTCCCTCTCTCCCTCCCTCCATGAGCAGCTGGTATTTTGCTCGTGGGTGATGTCATCCCATTTGCTTACTTAAGAGAGGCATCATTAGTGAGTAAGTAATTTATGTAATGTTGCTGCTAGTGCAAATTAAGGTAGAGCAGGGTTAAGCAGGCCCAGGACAATAAGGGCACACTCTGCATTGTGGGCTACAGAGAAAATTGCTGCAGGAGGCTAGCAGGCCGGATTACAGGAGATCAGAGGATCAAGGAATGCTGGATTTGTTTCCTATTCCCCATGCTCTGCACAGCAGAGCAGCAACAGGAGAGGGTTTTCAGTCTGTTGCCATAAGGGAGCTCAGTTAAGACGTGTTCCGTGGCAGTGCTCTCTACCCAAAAACACCTGCCTTTGGAGATCAAATGAAGACTGAGAGTCTTTTTAAAAAAAAAACAGTTAAAAAAAATTGGTCACTGTTGTAAGATCACTTTTTTCCTCTGTCTGTGTGGATTTCCGTACCCGTTTTGCCTTGTGAGGCTGTACCAAACCCCAGAGCTACCAAGACGCCATAGCAGTTGGGGGATGTATGGACCTCACGGCAACAGCAGAAGCCACTCTGTAGACAGGAGGGAAAACTTTAAAGGCAAAACTCAAGAAAAGAGGGAAGGAGCTGCTTGGAGGTTGTTTGAGCAGGAGATGCCTGCTGGTGCTTTCTTCTCCCCCACTTGTGTACTATTACTGCATATGCTCCAGTGGCACTTAGAAATGACAGTGCTGTTGTGGAGCAGAAATGGTGCATGACAGAGTGTTTGCCACCAAGGACGTATCTCAGACCAAACAGAAAAGATGGATTAAGGAAGGCCAGCAGCTAGAGAGGGCTGGCCAGGGGACATGGCACCTTAAAGCACCTGTCTTCTGGCCGTATCATACACATAATATTTGGAGATGTGTGTCACATCCTATATTCTCCTGAATTCTGAGGGGATTTGAGTGTAGAGGGCTTATACCTGTCATAGCTGAGGCCAGAGTCTGAGCCCCACACACCTCATGTAATTTAGCAGCCAACGTTCCTGCGCAGCTTAGCCTACATAACACTTGTTTGCCCATGTTGCTAATAAAGATCTGGTTTGGATTAAGACACAGGGCTAGGTGATCAAGAAGGAAGAGAAATGCAAACATAGAGACCTTTGGGAGGCAGGATAATAATCGTTACTCACTGGCTCACTAACAAGGATCTTGCCACTGTAAAAGAAAAAGTGTTATTAAACAACATCCTAAAAATGCCATTTGCTGTACAGAGGGAGACCAGACCCATGGAAGAGAGGAAAAGAAAGCAGAACAGGTGAACCACATAAATATTATTGATTTTCAGAGTTTTAAAATGTTATTAGGAAAACTGTCAGCCTATCTTACGTGACTGGAGAAAGGCAGGGAGACAGCTTCTACCAGGGTTCAGGGCAGCACAGTCTGTTCTGCTGCTGATCTGAGACCCCTTGATGGGAATCTGGCAGCTGTGAGCGCTGAGCGAGTGCTGGCTGGAGGCCTGGAAAGCCACTAGTGCCAGCTGCAAGTCAGAGGAGCACTGCTGGGCACACAGCTGGGTTGCAGGGTGGAGGGTGCTCTGAGATGGAAAGCGACATGCTGCTCCCTTCTGCCAAAGCAGTGAGCACTGTGGGAGCTAAGCTGCCAGCCCTGTGAAGAGGAGTTACAGTAGTCAAGCCTGTGTCATGAGTGCATGTATTTCTGCTGAGAGACCCTGATGGGATCTAATGAAAGGATAACAGGAGAGGAATACCTTTGAACCACGTGAGTGTTCTTGGGCTTTCCCAGGAAAAGAGGGGCTGAAAGGACCGTGGAGGCTTGCCTTCTGCATCCACCTCTACTGTATCCCTGCCAAAAGGCAGCTGGAGAGGAAATAGGGTATTTTCATCCTGCTTGCACCTGCCAAGCACTACATCTTTGCTATAATTTGGGCTAAGGACAAAGGGTCCCTGATTCACCTGGGAGATTCCCGCTCCCAGTGTAAATCACAGCACAAGAGATACACAGCTGGTTATTAACCTTACGCCCTTCCCCAGCCTAATTTGGGCATAACCCCTACTAGCCATTTTGTTTGTGCATTTAATTGCAAGTTTGTTTACTGCTGGAGACTAACGCTGGCACCTGAGCCTTCTGAGTGTGATTCCAAAGCAAGTGGGAGCACACCTCTGCCCCTGAAGCTGGAGCCCACTGTAGTTGAAATGTAGTAGCTCAGCTACCCTCTGTGGAGAGGACGGCCTTGGGATGGGGAAAGGACCCACACTCTTGCACTCATCCTGGCTGAAGAACACTGTCCATAGCCCCTCACCAGGGCAGCTTGCCTGATTTGGGAACCCATCCTCAGGCTCTTTCCTTGGGTCCATCTGGCCTGGGAGAGCTGCTCTCTCCCTGGCTTGGTTTTTCAACATTTTTGGACATCCCAAAGGACTGCGCACCATTGTGTTCAGCCAGTCTGAGGGTGACTGAAATTGCACAGGGTTTAAAAGTAAGATTATTTGTTATTGCACAAACCTAACTAAATGCACATTTATTGTGCTATGTATTGTTTTTAAGCAAAGCTATTCTTGCAATCACATTCATCGAGAATTAAAAGTTTATATATGGAAATCTAGCTAAAGATATGAATGTTGCTTCTTGAATATAATGACAAATTGCAAAAAGAAAAAAAATAATAGTTCTCTTTGTTCTGCCTTTCTTACCTGAAGTAAGAACCTGGTTAAATCAGTTAACTATTATCCTACACTTCAGAATGATGCTGCTAAAAATGAAACATAAAATTAGCCTGTCATTTTTCTGTAGCTCGCTTGAGATTTGAGCTGTCCTTCTGCAAAGCTTTTAATTTCCATTAAAATACCTCATGGCAAGCGTGTGGAATTTCAGCAGCAGCAGCGATTGACCCCAAACTGGTCCAAGCCTCACCTCCTTCAGGCACACCCTGCCTGGCCAGGGCTGTCCTGCTTACTGCTTACTCAGAGGGAAATTCTGCTTCTCCTCCCCACAAAGACCCTTTTGTAGCAAATATGGCCAGAAGTGCAGCCCGCTTTCCTGCCTCCATGCCCCAACTGTGCTACATGGGATGTCCAGCCCTTCCCTGCTGTGCCAGGGAGGATCACAGTTACTCCGTGACTGTGGCACGGACAAGTGGGGCCGGCGGTCTGCCTCAGCACAGCCCCCTTGCACCGCGCAGAGAGCTGAGGTGGCTGTGTGGCTGCACTGCTCTGTGCTGGTGTTGGAAAACGGGGGGTGGCAGCTAGGAGGGTTTTGCTGGGAGCTTTGTGAGGTCAGTGGGAACCTGCTGTGATCCTCAGGAGCGAGCCAGGGGAGGAGTCTAGATGTGACGAAGAGCAATTTCCTCTCCTTCATGGCAAGTCTCCAGTGCTGGGATGAAGCTGGACTTGGCTCTGGCACAAAGACCAGCCCTGGCGAGAGCCCAAGCATCTGCACGAGAGGCTCAGAATGAGAAAGGCAAGTGGGCTGATGGTCTTGGCATGTGACATAAGGAACCATTTTACCCTAGCAAAAGTGAGAGGTGCAGGTCAGGTCTAAGGCAGCATCACCCTGCTAATGCCAGTGAGAGTCCGTCCAGAGACACAGGGCTGGGATTTCTCCCACAGGCGGAGTGTCCTGTCAGTTTTTGCAGCACATCATAGGTTATGAGTGTGCCTTATCTAATAGATGGGAGGCAGTGCTATTCAGGTAGTTATACACATTCTCGTTTGGTTTGGCTATTTTGGTGCTGGAAGAAATTTTTTCTCTACTGGATCATGAAGAGGCCCACACTGCTTCCATCTGTTCAAATAGTGAGAGTCTTTGATCAATCAGCCAGGCAAACAGACTAAACTCTCTCTGAAATTCTGCTCCTTTGGTGGTTTGCTTGTCCTGAGATTCTCAGTTTTATCTTTGAGCCATGAGGATCAAACGTGTGATTTGGATTATTCTGGAACAGAGAATTTTTAAAAGCCTGAGAAGAGTCTAGAAGTGAATTTGTTTCTAGTTTTAGCTGGATGATTCTGTGTGTGTGTTGGCTGGTGCATAGCCGATGCACAGGCCCTGCCCAAAGCCAGCCGAAGCACTTTGCCTGATACAAATTCTCAGCTTAGTTTTATTTCTTCCATCTACAGGCCACCATTCTGATTTTTCAGATAGTCCCTCTGCTTAATACTAATTTTAGGATTTCACCAGTAGTATCTACACCTAGCTTAGCCTTACTTTTCCTCCACAGATCGAAATGTCTATACATCACATCACTAGAGCCAAAAAATATGTGTCAGCTGAAACCAGTTCTAGCCATGGTGCAGTCTCCAAGCAGTCCTTGTGTGCATATTTTCATGCCAGGTCAAAGCAGGCATCATCCATAGTTGTGACTGTTCGAAGGACTGACCTAAGGCAAAGCCAATCAGGATTTGCCATCACATCAACTCCTTCCAGAGCAGTGCTCAAGCACATGACATCAGTAGCCTGGTACAGATGTGTTTAGATACAGGTGGTGCCTGGTGATGAAATCTGAGCTAAGTTGTTTCTAGCAGTTCAAGTTAAATAGGTGGTTACAGGCTTGAAGTTAACTATGAACCAGGGTTGTTACTGGTGGGGGAAGCAGGCTGTGGGAAGAAGGGATGTCTTGGTGCTTACGTTTGCCACATTCAGAATGAGCAGTAGAAATTTTAAAATAGCTAATAGCCTGCCTGTGGTGCAGGGGGTGCATGATCTTGCAGTAAAACTGCCCTGCTTCTAGTAATGCAGTCTCTATTCCTGTTCATTTAAAAGCTGTTGTGTGCCTTTGGCACTGCTGACAGGGAATGCTGGCCAGGGCCGAATCCTTCCTCCAGCTCTATGCAGTGTCTCACTTTTGACCTGTAATATTTGGTGGGTATTTTTGTAGCAGAAACTGTCAATCATGTTAAGCAATGTGGAGGAGATATGCTATGGATAGTCAGAGATCATCAAGACTTAGCACTGATTTGCTTATTGTCACCTCTAACCTGAGTTACATCAGGAAAGGTTGCTCACTCCTTGGCCCTTGCCTGGTTCCTACCCAGGAAGAGATGTCAGTGTTCCTGGCAGCTCACCTCTGCTTGCAGAGATCAGTTCATGCTGGATCCCAGACTCCCTTGCAGTTTGTCTTTGGTTTGATAGCTGTTTTCCTTTCAAAGGCAGCGGTGACTGCAGTTGAAAGGCATTGGTTTCTAAAATAATGCCCCTCCTTGAACATATAGTTTTTAAGTTTCTCGGAGAGCCCTGCAACTTCAGCTAGAGTCACAGTAAGCAGAAGCAGCTATGTTAGGAATGAATGAATGAAATGTGCCTCACCCACTGCTGAAGTTTGTCTGTGCTCAGAGCTGTCATGCATGCCTGGGACTCCCCAGCCAGCCCATTGCAACCCTTTGGGGTGAGCAGTGACTCATCCCCCTCGTTCTGCTTTTCACACCTCCACACATCTGCCTATGTTTTTAGAGTTGTGCTCCAGTAAGAATAACAGTTTGTTTACTCAATGATGGCAACATTACTGGTGCCTCAAAAAGCCCTGGATGGTCCTGCTGTCGGTGAATGGCATCAGCATTTTCCTAAATTATGTAAAACTGTATTGACATGCTGTCAGAAATATTATAAATAAATAAATGGAGGGTTTTTTTTTCAGTAATTGTGCTTTGACATAAGATGAGCTGAAATTTGCCCCCCTTTGTCTTGCAGGTTGCTGAGCCCCTGTTCAACCAGCTTGTACTGCATCCTGTTACTCTGCAGCAGCGGGACCTGGGGTAGTATGTGACCACCTTCCCCAGAAAAACATTTGGAAAGAGGGGCTTCGTGTTTGCAGAACCCAAAGACACTGAGATGCTGGAGGAAGAAGGACATTTCCTTTGCATTTCCCTGGGACCGTGACAGTGACTTCCAGGTGACAGCTCCCTCCCAAAGGCCAGGAAGATACAAGACAGCTTTGCATTAACTCATATGCTGGAGAGACTGAGGCTCACCTGCCAGCTTGGCCCAAGGGGGATCATTGCAGAAGGGATTCAGGTAACTCCCCGTGTGTCAGCAGTCCCCTCACAGACCCTAGTGAGTTGCTGCTAGACTGCCATGTCCTCCAGGCAGCAGACGCAGCTGTGCACAGGAGCTGCTTTCCACACAGGCGGTTTCATTAGACCAAGCCAGGCTCTAAATATGAAACAGGGCAGTGGTGCTGGCTCCAGTCGAGTTTCAGCTGTCTGTAGCAGAGACGAGGTCTCCTCTCATGACCAGCACCTGGTGTAACTTCCTTAGAGCCAGCATGCAGATTAAAAGGAGGGCTTGGCTTTCCACAACCATTTTTTTGAAGTGATCCACACATTCACTTGGGGCAATGCCTGAGTAGATGCCTAATCTGAAACCTAGTAAAACAGTAGGAGCTAGTCAAACAACAGAGGCACTGGGTTTTTTAACTTTAAAGATATTGGACCATCTTATATTCGAACATCTTTTACTTCAGAGTCAGTAGCTTCCTCTTTTTCAGTTTCCTGATTGCACACTTATTAAAACCAGACTTCTGTGACCCTTATATTTTGTCACCGTTACGATGGCTGCTAAATAGGTGTTTCACAGCCCCAGGTGTGTGTCTGCAGGTTTCTGCATGGCAGGGCAAGTGGGAGTGAGAGCTGGTAATAGAGGACAGCAGGAGCTTTTGATTTCCTGCTCTTTCTAGTGCTTTCAGATGCCTCTAAAACAAGGTGCTCCACAGCCATGCAGTGCAATCTGCAGCGATGAGATTGCACTCCATCATTGTCATTTTGATTAATTTCTTTTTTTTCTGACCTGAAAGACTAATCCTGCCTCTGTGCCTTGCTGTCATTCGGTTCCTGCAGCACAACTCCTGACTCCTGTAGTGCCCACAGTACAATTTAACCAGTGACATGAGGTCTTATTCCTCAGCCCAAAGCCTAACCAAGAAGACAGCTTAATGTATATAATCAGCTCCCAAAATTGTGCGTGGAATGTTTATGCATTTTCCCCCTTTCCTAGACATGTCCATCATTAAAGCATCCCAAACATGCTGAGAGGGTGCACACACATGTTCACCCTGTTACAGAAGGATCGCTCATTACAGATTCCAGGACTTCACGTTTCTCAGGCATGAGGTAAGCAACGTGCCAGGTGCCAGCTGTGCACAGACCGTCATCCCTCACATCGCATATCACTTGCTATGCACCGGTTGACCTCTGCCAAAACATTATCCCAGCAGTCACGCGACATTTGGCTCTGTAAGGGGTGCCAGCACCCTCAGCCAAGCATTGCATCTGTTAAGTGCAAGCTCAGAGAAGTGGCCAGGCCCTTGGCTGCCATAAGCTGTTAGGGTTGTGCTAACCTCAGAGGAGCTACCTGCATTTGCAGTGCATAATCACCGTTTAGGAATCTGGGCCATTAACAAGACAGATGGTCTTAATCCTCTTCTTATTGGATAGTTGTGCACATCACAAGTAAGACTTATTGGACTGTTATGGGCAATCAGCAGAGACCTCAAGGACTAAGCACCAGTGGAAACTGAATGATTGCTGCCTCTGCAGCTGGTCCCTCCCAGCCAGGTTGGAGCAGATGGCAGGCGAGAAGCTCTCCGTATGGTACCTGTTCAGTCACTGAAAAGAAGACTGGTTCTCAGGACAGTTACAGCTTCCATAAAGAATAAATAAACCACCCATTGAGCCGAATAATAGCTCCAATAGCCAAGAAACACCTTAAAGAATAGATGTGCAGGTAAATCCTGTCACAGAGGCATATGAATCAGGATGCTGAAACCCCTATGAGAGTTGACTGATGTATTTCTGCTAAAAACAGCATTCCTTGCTGGTGTTATGATTTCATTACAGTTGGTATCATAACTCAAAATCACATTTATCTGTCTTCATCAAGCACTAGTATGGCATGATAGGGGAAAAAAAAGAAGATCAGTTGTACAAGCTCAGTGAACGCTTCAGCATACCGCAACTGAAACTTTCCTCTTTCCTTTGTGCTACTGCCTCAGCCATTTCTGAGTGCTGGCCCTGCTACTTCATAGGTGCATAGTGCCCATGGGTGCCCACCTCCACCTTCCAGCTTTCTCTTGCTGGCATACAATGAACATCAGTTCAACGCCAAGGATCAGGCCCCATGAGTCAGTGTGATTTTTTGGCCACTCTCTCTGGCCCTTTTCAAATCAGTAGCAAAGGCTTTCAGTAGAGTTAATTAATTATTCTGCAGAGGCCAGGCAGTTTCTGGAACGCTGGCCTCAGACATCACAGAACTAATAGAACTAATCCTCCTGTAGACCCATCACTGAAGACACATCTGTGTGTCTCCCCTCCAACTTCCTCGCATTTCAGCTACCAGTACAGGGCTGGATTCATTCTGGCTGAGCTGTGTTTCGTGAATCATGGGAAGCCACTCCTTGCAGAGATGATAATCGTTCTAATCTTCTATCATTATCTCCCAAAGTGTTGGGAATGTGCTGGATAAATATTTGCAGCAAAAAGAGACCTCAACTCCCTGTGACTAGTTGGGTTAAAATCTGACCTTCTGCTTTGAGCTCATCTCTAGTCTAAAGCTTGAGTGAATGACAGACACAGCTGATTTGCTCTGAGCAGGGCTGAAATGAGATGAAAGAGAGGGCAAAGACATCCCAAACCAGATACTGCTCTGATGTATGCATGGGTTAGATCCCATGCTGGTGTGAACAGAGCGAAGTCAACACAACTGTGGTGGTACACCTTTAGCCGAATATCAAGTCCTTCAGGGAAAAAGTTACTGAACTATAGCCATCAGAAATGTACCTCATCGAACAGAAAAAAAATCTGAGATATTCATTCACCAGGTCTGCTGTTTGACCTTCTAGAGTGGGACTCAGTCTCTCATGCACACACACTGTCTTTCACAATAGAGTACTAACTACTGCTGCGCTGTTTATTTTAGCCTATCTGTTCCTCCACAGTCACTAGATCAGCAACAAGATGCCGAGACCATTTCTCCAGCTGCCCTAGCTCTTTGTGAAATTGAGTGGCTTCACAGCTGTGCAGGATGGTCAGCGTGGGCACCAGGGTCTGGCCCCAGAGCCTCTCCACGCCACTTTTCATATGAGGATGTAGGGCTGAGCTTTGAGGAGGAACCAGACCCACCCATATCGTAACTCAGCACAGATGCCAAGGTTGCTGTGGTCTGCCTCCAGGTTACTGGGAGACCTTTAGTGAGTCTTAGGTTGTGAAAGACCAGGATGGAGGAACTGAGGAGCAGTATCCCCATATAGGTGTTGAAGAGGTTGGAGCTGGTATTTTGATATATCAGGACTATTACTCTGATGGCAATATATTCATAACCACATCAGAAAAACAAAGCAAGGTAGGCAGTGCCAAGACTAGTTTCTCTGGCTGAGCCATCCTGATAGATGCAAGGACCGGCTGGGAGTCTGGACAGGGAGATGTGCTCATGCCCCTGGGCAGCGGAGGGAGGCCAGTGCCACAGGCTGTATGGTGTGCACAATCAGGGGCAGTGAGGAAGACGTAGCGCCACTTTGCAAGGAGGCAGGCTGCCAGCTGCTGGGCACCATAAGACAGCATTGAATATTATGGAATATATTATTTGGGAGAATTGGGAAAACGCAGTCTTACAGCAGAATAAGAGTGTACTTGCAGTAGCTGCTCCCAAATGAGGCAGTCTCTTCCTCCTGGTAGACAAGCTCTGAGCAGGCTGCCATTTCACAGTAATATCTGTACTCAGGAAAGAAAGGGGATTTTCATTTTTAGACCATTCCTTTCCAGGTCAGCCATGAATCGAGAAAGTAACTGGTGTGAATCTAGCGTCAGCACCACTTGCAGACTGTCTGCTTACCAAGGGGTAAGCACAACTGCGGCATCGACCTCCAAATAGGCAGAGCCGTGGGAGAAGCTGTGCAGGTTTGTATGCCCACTGGCACAAAGAATCTCCAACCCCTCTGAGGTGCAGGGCCCCAGCCCAGGAGCACGGCTTGGTCTCAGTGCCCAGCTCTCCAGGCCTTTCTCTCCAGACCACAAGCACTGGAAATGGGGAATGCAGAGAGCGACCCTCTCAGAGACTGGACCAGGAACCGTACCCACTGCTGCACTTCAAACCTCTTCTCTAAGTCCATGGAGATGCCAAGTGAGTACAGTGGCACAGAGACTGTCTTTTTACACAGAATTAATTGAATGCAATGTTAAATGGAGGTGTTCAGTGTGTTTTTGTAACTTCCACAAAGGAATGGCTTGTCTTTTCTTGATATAAGGGGGTGGACAGCTTTTGCATATGAAAAGAACTTCTTGCTTCTACATTTTCTCTATAGACTGCCTCTGCTTTTGCTCGCAAAGCTGACTGATCACCCAGTCCTCAGCTTTTCAGCAGCTCTAGTCCCTTTATTTCAACAAATTATGCCACCTACTAAACTGGTGTTCTCCACATTGGGCATAAGGTATGAAAATCCCTCATTTTCTGGGATTTCCTAGTAGGTAAGAGACACAGGGAGCTCAGTACCTCATAAAATCAGAGCCTACATGTTCTGAACTTTCTTCCTGAGACACTAATCATAGAAAAGAAACAAAACACTCTGGTACAGTGGCTGTGATTTGCTTGTTCACAGGCAGGTTCATCTACGGGGAGGAAGTGTTCAGTGAAGTCCATATTGGTTCCCATTTGTCCCTTCAAGTTCATGCAGATAATCCAGGATCAAATCTTCCTCTGAATTTGCAAATAAGTTACAGCTTCAGCCTGGGAGGATGTTTGTCATGTACTTCGGAGGCATTGTGTATATATTTCTAAATGGGTGGCCTGGGAGTTACGGTTGGCCATGACTGCTTTTGTCTCCCAGAAAGGCAGTGCTTTGGGGGACATACTTCTCTGCTTTTCTTGCAGCACTGTGCGTTATACCATTCTTCAAGCTAAGAATAGTCTTCATCCTGATGGCTGTTGCAACAGCATGGACGAGAACAGCAAATCTTAGTAATATGCAGGCCAAATCCTGCGTTCAGCTGCACAGACTTCTGTGCAACAATTTAAAAGTTAGTCATGCGCTAGGGACACTGGTGTAGATGAAGTACCATAACAAAGAAGTGCTCCTTGAAAAACCACTCTCAGAGCTCTCTCTGGTTCCTTTTTTTAGTGTAGGAGGTAATTTCAAATAAGGTCTCACAGGGATGTGCTGTGAGCCTGGATCTACTGGATATTTTTATTAGTGTCCAGTGGGACTGACTGGAGAATATATTTATATCATTTTGCAATGACCTTCTTGCCAGAAAGGACTGAAAGCACCTGGAGTGAGGGCCTGAGTTAAAAATGATCTGGACTAACAGGGGAAATGGCCCAGAATGAAATTCAGTAATGACAAAGGTGAAATGATATATTTAGGAATGTACAACTATACAAGTGGCAGAAGTACTGCAAAATAAGACCCAGGGTTCACAGCAGATCATGAGATAAATAGAAGTCACTGGTATGCTACTGTGGCAGTTGTTCTCCCCATCTACTTGGTATAAGATGAGGACAAATCAGGTTTAATTTAATTATGCTAGGTAGGAAGAAAAATGTTGTTACTGCGAAACTTATGAAGCACAGCTAGGCAAGAGAGGCCACAGGATCCCTGCCATTGTGGTTTTAAGAACAGATTAGATGAAGACCTGTCAGGGATGGCTGCGATGTGCTTCATGCAGGCCCAGAGCCGGCGGTGGGGGAGGTGACCTCCCTGAGCCATGCAGCTCTGTGCTTTCTCAAGCCTGTGCAACATCAGCCATATCTGCCTCTCAGCTTCTCCAGCAAAGTCCTTCCCCATGCTCGGGCCAGTCAATGATTCAGAGCTGCAAAGAGGGCATGCTGGGGAGGTGACACTGCTCACGCTGCTCCTCTGGGGCCCAGGAAGGCCGCTGACACCAGCCACTGCTGCTGGGAGGAGGCTTTGCTACCTTCAACAGCTGGGCTTCCACGGCACAGGGATGGGCGAGTCAGCGCTGTTTATCTGGTCCCTCCTCACTGTTTCACTGCTAGGCTTGGAGCTGCTTGTGCCATCATTTGGCAGCAAAGCAGACCTTATCCTTAAATCCTTATTTGAGGGAATAAACTTTCACCACAGAAACTGTCCCTGAATGTCAGTGGGCAGCAAGAATAAGGCCTGGAAGGATAGGATTTTTATTCTGTGCAAATTGTGGGACAATTGTGCAAACTTGCTGAATTTCTCCATGTGGAAGAAGAGGTCATAAGAGGGCATTTCAGCAACCATATGCTTGTAAGGTCCTACACGGACTTTACAAAAAGAAAAGGGAAAGTGACAGTCTTGTTGCCATATGTTAAGCGGCAAAAGAGCACTGACCAGGCTTTGAGAAAATAATTTACGAGGATTGGATTTTGAAGCACTCATGTACACTTTGAACAGCTCCCTCTCTGCTAAAACCCAAGATTATTTCAGAAAGTTGCCAAGCAATGCAGAGGCCATATATTGTAAAGTCTATATAATCCAGACACTTGCTTCTTAAAGAATGAAAACAGGACCTGAAGGACAGTTAAGGAAAATTTTGCTTTTCTGAGGTTCTGTTGGGTTTCATGTCCCTCTGCTCCTTCCACACACAGGACCCCCTTCCCTGTCTCCCATATTCCTTCCTCACTTCATTTTCTGTATTGGGAAGAAGGAAAAATCAATGTGGTCAAGGAGACAGCAAAAAACTATAAGAAGAGGCAAAACTAAGCGTGACAGCATTGCAGTCAATAAGGAAATACCAGTTAAGTTAGACATTAGCCATGCAGTTTGTATTTGAGCATTTCCAAATAGATCTTGATAAATGCAGGCCAGCTCTGCACCATCTACTTTTCCCCCCTTTGCCAAAAGGAGCAAAGGTAGTTGCTGTAATGCTCACAGGAGAGGAAAAGAGGGAAAAAGAGATGGATTTAATGGAACACTTTTTGTCATTTTGTACTATTTTTGTTCCACTCTCTGAGGGAGATGGTGAACGAAAGGCTTTAAAGTAGCTGCCTGGCACTACTATCTAAATGCTGGGAAATTGCATACCTTATATGTGCAGGAGGGTGTCAGGGACCTGTGCATAGTGCCCACTGTGCTGGTCCTTCATTTCATCTCTGCAGACTAAGCCCTAGGAGCCCCTTCCTCTGCATTCTGCACCACTATCACTGCTTCCTTGTGCCACTGTGAATGCCAAGTAGTAATAGGGATACTCTCTTCTTTTTTGAAAATCTGGATGTTTTAAACTTTGTTTTTCATAAACAGGTTGTTGGAAAAGTTGTTAGCCTCTGAAATGCAGTTAATCTTTGGACAAATAAACTTTAAATGGTGCGCTGTTGTCTAGCAACTATACTATAAACAGCCCTCCATTTGTCTCCTGTGGGTAATCACTGATTTCTCGGGGATTAAAGCTTAAGTAACACTCCAATCTACGTACGTGCATCAGACCATGGCGTATTACAGCAGATTACTCCTCCTAGTATACAGCTTGCTTAACCATTTAGAATCACAACAGAAAACTGATGGCTACAATGATAAGAAAATAACGACTAGCTTGTCAAATAATTAATATTTTGAGTTCTGATGTAGAACATTTTACTGGTAGGCTCAGAAGGATTTCTGTCATAAAGAAGGGTGGGGTGGCAGATAAGCATCAAATTAGAAGGTCTCATCTAGGCTGAGTCTGAGTTATTTCAAACGTGTCTTGATAGCTGCTGCCTAACAGCCTCCGCATGTTCTCTTGCATTTGCTGCCTCATGCCGCAGGTATGGAGTTTTACCTTGCAGTGGTGTGCAGGACCATACCTCAGTGAGATACTACAACTCACTCATGGGCACAGAGGCTCAGGACTGATTGAACTGACTCTCTATGTGTTGTGAATACAATTTACTAGATGCATCTGCTTCCATAGATCACTGTCTGCTTGAGACTGAAAACACGTGCTATTGCCAAATCACTGCATTTAGCACCTTCCCCAGTGAAGCTCCCCTGCGGCATGTACTGTCTTTGGTTGCTGATAGTTTCAGCATAATGCTGGGTAATGGATGAATGGGGTGGCCTGGGGCTGGTCGTAAGGAAAGAGCAGTTGCTAGGTTGAATTTAAATGAAATTTTTTTAAAAAAAATTTTTTTAAAATCACAGGCTCTGGATTTAGAATAAATCTCAGCATTTGTGGGATTAGAGTTTCAAATGTTGACCTCCCACGCTGAAAGAAATACAGGGCTGTGGGTGGGTAATGCTACATATCTTATGGAAAACGGGTATTTAACTGAAGGAGTTATACTCAAGACATTTATCTTCAGATTTACCTTAAGAATTCACATTTTAAAGAGAACAAGTTTGATATGATCTGAAAAACCAAACTCACACTGGGGCTCCCCAGTCCCCCACCCTCCTCTGCGATCCTACTTTAATGGCTTGTTCATGACCCACAAGCAGCAACCAAAACCTGTCCTCGCCCCTGCAAGACTTGGGCTCTCCAGGCTTTAAATACGAAGCCAGAAGGCAGCAGAGGCAACACTTACCCTGTCCAAAACCTGGTGTGCAGGAATGGGTAAACTGTTGTGACTGCCCCCCACTTTTCCCAGCCCAGCTGAGCTGGAGCAGCTCTTTCAGCTTCTGCACCAGCAGAACCCTCTGTCTGCAGGCTCAAGTGGAGAAAGTATGGGGAAAGCGGGGAGCAGCCTCCCTGAAAGGGAAGACCTCCCTAGGGCCAAGCTGGTGCGAAGGTTGCAGTATGCCAGCTCTTGTTTCCAGCTGTGCCAAAGGCATTTGATGCTTATGCCCAGTGTTGGAGTGCTCAGCAAGTTGGTGGAGCAGTGCAAGAGGCGCCCCAAAAGCTGGGTTGAAACCTACTTAGATACCGGTGCTTTCCACACACTGTGTGGGTGACCCAGGAAAGAATCTGTGGATATAAGTGATATCCCAGGGAACGTGGGCTTAATTCAAATACCCACAGGGTGCTCCCCTCTGAAACACCACCATTTCAGAAACCTTTATTTGTAAGTGGTTGTTGGCAATGGGAAAGGGGTGATCCTACTTCCTTAGCTGTGGGATGTAGGCTTTAAGGTCTTAGGATCTAGTGACAGGGAGATTTTGTATCCTGCATCTTTTCTTAAGTGTGTAAAAGAAACATCTATTAGACCCACTGAGGATACAGGCATCCTCCAGAGCTCTGTCTGCCTTGGAGTGGGAAGAGTTGGCACAACTTTCTTTGGGAGGCACTACACAAACAGTGTGATCTCACTGGGACTTGTTTGAATTTTCAGTCTTGCCTCCAGAGGATCTTTCCGCTGTTGTGTCCTCCAGTCTCAAATCCCCAAAGCAGTTTCATAGGTATCCTTGTCTTCCTTCTTCCTATTGATCTCTCCTGAACAAGATGTATCTGATAAAGTTAGTATTGCTTCCACAATACATCCTGTAAAGTTTCATAGATATAATTAGGTTATATGCTGTAGAGAGCAACAATTAGATTCCCTATATGCTCCATATTTCTATTAAAAGAAACTATAGCATTATCATCTTCCCTTCTCCCCCCCTTCTTTTTCCCCCTGAATTCCCTTCCAGATCAGCTAAAATCCCTCCACTGATTTCAGCAGAGTCTGGAACAAAGGCAAACAGAGTATGGACAAAGTCTTAGTCCTGTCAAATTTAATGGCAAAATTCCTGTTGTACCAAATGGATCCAAAAAGAACACACAATTCAAAGCTTACTGGGACTAATGAAAATCTGTCAACTGCTGTCAGTTAGATCCACATCAAACAGTGTAAGATAAAATAATGCGTATTTGGGTAAGACAGAGGAAAAAACCCTGTGAATATGGTGTGAAAGCAGTGATGTCTCTTGCACTAGAAGAATTTTCATCACATAATGAAAATCAATGCTTAAAAATTTATTACCCTATAAAGGTGACATTATGGACTGTGTCAACTTTTGAGATGTGGTCATTTTAAAAGCCAACAACCTTGATAATGTCCTTTGGAGATTATTGTTTGTTAATAGTGTACATTAGGAATCAAGCAATCAAAGAGAGTGCAATTAAGTGCATAATCACAGGTATTTTTGACATCTGTCGACTTTTAGGCTCCATGGCATTTTTTTGCATCTCCCTCCCCCCACAGCCTAGTGTCTTCAGTTAATTTATCATGACCATCTGTGTTGTAATTTTTGCTGCACAGCTTGCCTTTGTACATCTGTTTTTTGGCTGAGTATTTCACGACACTTCATCATTTTCACTCATAGCACTAAAAATACAAAACTAATATTTGCTCAGTTAAGTTGTGCAGTTAAGATAATCAGCAATTAAACAGACTACTACACTTCTGTTAAATAACTGTATAACAGCAAACAGAAAGGCAAGAAGGGAGCGACAACGTTTTAAAAACTGCGTATCAGCTTTTCTGGTGCTGTTTACCTCTAACGCACAGAGGTAAAACCATCAGTGGTTCTGCCAGCTATTACGGTGCATGATCTGAATCCCCAGCTTACAGGATGTTTCAGAGAGAAGGGCATATGTCATGGCTGGAAGGTCGCTTGGTTATTGTGCTCTGGGCAGTCTCCAAGACTACAAGTGTTTTTGAGGGTCATAGCTAACTACACTCACTGCATGAGGGTTAAGGATGCTCTGGAGTATGCAAGGATCTGTGTTCATCCAGCCTCTCTTCGCTGATTACAGTATACCAGAAGGAGTGGGCAATGCATGCAGCAAAGAAGAAACATTTGTAGGTTTTTACTTCCTAGCACCATCAAGGTTAGAGGTATAGTGCTCCTAGTAGGTAACTCATTACACCTCCCTACAGTGAAGCAAACATTTTCTATTGCTTTCCTAGAGTCCTTTGAAATGTTTAGCTTGGGAGCTCATCCACAATAAATATTTCATCATGATACAAATATTTTATCTGAAGTCACTGCTTCTGCCTAATTTTCTTTCCTTAAATTCCTTCCTTTACTCCAGTTAATACTAATTTTAAGCAATCTTTTTCCAGTCCTGGCATTGTAGCACCCTATGATTCTGTTTTTTATGGCTTTAGGATCTCTAGGTTTTAGTAAACCATAGCAACTGTCATCTTCTCCTAAAAGAGGGAAGGAGAGCAAAAATCCAACATCAGAGCCTACGCAGATACAGTAACAGGCCTGTCACTTGGGAGCTTGTGTAAGGTGGCAGGAGAAAGGCTGTTCACTTTAGCAAGAGCTATCCTTACAATAACATTATGGTATGTTTATCCCAGGCAAAAGTCCTTGATGAAGTACAACCCTCTCTGCAGTAGTCCTATCTAACAAGTTTTCCTGACAAAGACCTGTATACCGTATTCTTTATAGAGCTGCACCCTGGAACACAATATCCAAGTATCTACCTCTTTGGCTGACCCAGGATACTATTTTCTGAGTTGATTTTTTTAACCTTCTGGATTGGTGGTTCCTGATGGCATACCTCTTGGGTGAAGTCATACTCCGCAGCAGCAGCTGAGCTATCAAATGCATGTAGAGGGGGAAAGGTGCTGCCCCACAGTGAGGGGGGAGAGAAAGATATTTGCTAGAAAAGACATGGTAACATTGCCAGTTTTTCTCAAATGAGCCTCAGCTATGAAAAGGCTGGGGACTGCTGCTAAAGACTGAATGAACTTTCCCATTTTGCTCATAGTGCACTTTGTGGGTGGACTGACTGGATTTGAAGTAAACAGCAGGAAGAAGATCTTCCCAGTGAATGAAAAAACTGCTTTGCTGAGGGAAAGCAAGCACTACAAAACCATGGCAAATAGCTCTGAAAGTGGCACTTTTCTAAGCAAGGTTTTAAGCCTATGAAAAAGGCAATGTTCCCTCTGTGAGGCCCGTTATATTCATTGACACACTTCACCAACTTAGCCAAAAAAGAGCAGGCCCGCTATAAACCTATCACATTATGTTTGATTTTTGTCAGCGATTAAGTGAGATTATTTGCTTGTGGTTGGGCCCATGCAGAAGAGAGCGGCAGCGTGATTGCTACTGATTGAAGAAGTCTATCTTTAGTACCAGTGTCAGAGGTCCATGACTTTGACACTGAAATATGAAAGCTCTGCAGCTAACAATCACAGGGGCTGCAGCTGCGATGTTAGTAGCGTGCTCAGGTGAATCATGAAAAATAGCAGTCCCGAACGGACAGCACTACAAATTACAATATGGTAAAACTTGATTGTCATGTCATGTCCTGGAAAACATACCACTGAATAAAGCTATACTTCATCTATGTGACCAGAGTGCTGCTACTAAGCAGGTGATGATTTGACTGCTGACTGATCAGATAAGTCATATCAGTACAACAGTATAAGAATTCTTGGTTTCAACTGCTAAATAAGGTATAGGAGAGAGGAATTATTTTTCTGTTGTGAGGCTTATATACCTGCAAAGAAATGCTCCTGAAGATATCCTCCAGTCATCAGTGTCTCTGATTCATGGCAGGAATTTCCCAGGAAGTCACTGCATTGAAAATATAACAACTCGTTTACCTGGTACCTAAGTATTTTCAAGATGGTGTTTGTTCTGCAGTAGTCAGAATTGATGACTTCTGAAATAACTTTTAGTGGATGAAAATATAAAGGTCTTAAGCCATGTAAGATGACTTTTAATTAAAACTCAGCAATCCCATGTTGAGCAGAGCATACCATGATGTTATAAACCTCTGCAAACTGGGTAGTGTGCTGGGCTGGAGCTGAAGATCAGGACAGGCACATAATCCTCCACAAATAATTAGAGCAGAAAATGCTTCTAATCTCTTTGTTAGTCTGGCTGTGTTATTTGATCTAATAATAAAATAGACCTTGAAAAAAAACTTTCTCATACATTTAAATTTAGACTGCAATGGGCATCTTTTAATCTGTAATTGTTTAGTTGGTCTGTTTTGAAATTTAGGTTCCTCCTTCCCTCTGTTTTGACTTATGCATGTACTGTATAGACGTACACGGCCTGAAATGCCACTGTCCTCTGGCTGTGTAAGTACAGCATAAATACCAAGGTGTCAGAATCTAGGCCCTAATTTATGAAAGCTTTCCAGTAGGGACTTTATTGTCTTTCCACACACACTTAGGTTTCACATGTCCTTGAGTGGTGTCACCAGTCTGTGTGCTTTCCTTAACCAAGGCTGTAGCCCTGTGAGCCTCTGATGCAGCTTGACCTCCCTTGAATTCAGTGGGGGTTTGGTCAATGCCACTGGGGATGTCTCTGCGCGTGTTTGCACTGTGGGAAGAGGCAGGGTGAGGAGCCGTGGGCTTGCAGAAGTCTCTCCTGCCGTGTGGGGCTGGGACCACAAGCGTGGCACCATCCCCCAACATGAGGTGCTCTGCGAGGTGCGGGGCCCTGGTCCCTCACCGCCCATGGGCCTGTGTAATTCCCCGGCTCTCGGGTGGTCTCCAGGCCAGTTTCCACTCCTTTGTCATCTCACTGACCCTGTACTGCATACAACTCTCCTCACTGACCTCTTACAAAATACAGTCACTTCTCAGGATTTCCAAAATTCACACATCCCTCACAGCTCCCGGTGCCTGGACCCCTGCTTGTAACGTGCTTATTTCCCAGATGAAGTGCTACCCTCCGACACCGCCTGTCCTTTGCCTTCCCAACAGCGCAGCACCTTTTTGCCTCCCGTATGCCCTCCCAGCTCCCATGCAGACTCCTCGTCCTCCACCATCCCTCCAAATCCAGTGAAACCAGCGTGACTTCTGTGAGCGAAGACCCTTGGACAGGTGCAGCTATTACAGAAGGCCCTGGTGATAAATAAATGAAATAGGTCCATTTACTGTTTGTTATGTATCAGTGCAAATTTAATCTATAGGGGCAACTCCCTGCGGGGGGTCGACACCGTCCCGGGGCCCGGGCCCCGGAGCGCAGGGCCTCCGGGCCAAATCGGTTTAGCGTAGTCGCTATGGCAACAGCGGCTGCCGGCGGGGGAGCGGCAGGAGCGCCTCCGCCCGCCTGAAGCCGGCGGCGGCTCCGCTCAACTTCGGCGAAGGGGCGGTGTGGAGGCGGCGCTGCCCTGGGGCCGTGCGGCCGCTTCGCTTCAGCCTTGGCGGCGGGACGGGAGCGGGTGGCCGCGGTAAGGAGGGGACGCTGGCGGCGGCGGGCGGGGTGCTGCGGCCCCTGGGGCGCCCGGCGGGACGGGGGTGGTGCCAAGCGGAGGGGACGGCTGTGTTTTCCCGCTCCTTCCCGCGAAGAGCGCCGGGTTGGGGTTTCCCAGTTTGTGCCTTTGCCGCGGGTGCTGTTGCCGCCGCCCGGCCCCGGAGGCTCCCGTGAGGGAGCGGCGGCCGCCGGCTGCCCGCCCGCCGCCGGGGCAGCGCCCTTGGAACCGGCGGCCGCCCGCGGCCCCCGGCCCTGAGGCACCGGGCCGGGGAGGGCGGCGGCAGCGAAGCGATGCCCTTGCTGTAGCCGCTTCACAAAGTCCGAATTCTGTGAATTCCTCTCGTTTCTTCAAAGTGAAATCTCCTTTCAGCTGCAGATTAGAAACCGCCACAAATTTATCGGGTTTTGGAGGGATTTTTAAACGGGTACCAAAGTCTGCCTAAGTTGAGAGGTGTCAGCTTCTTGATGGGTAGCTGTATCTTGTAGAGGTACTGGACCCAGCCCTAGCAGCTCAAAAGCACTGCTGTAAGCCCAGCTGGGGCTCCCTCGTCACCAGGGCTAATCCATTCCCCACGTGGGTTTAAGCTTGCTACGCCAGTTTAGAGGGCTTGACTTCAAGCCGCGTCCTCTCTCTGGTACCGTCTTCGCTCACTCTGGGTCCATCTGTCCGCAGAAGCAGCAGGAGCACGCTGCTGCCAAAGGTGAGCTGGGACAGGTGGGCAGGGATGGGGGCCAGGGTGCTCTGACAGCTATCCCAGGCTGGGCTCGGACATGGCACCGTGGGGCTGCCTGTGTGGATTAGCACTGGGTAACTGGTTACATAAAGAATAGGCAACCGAGGAGGAAAGCATGGTTTATTCTGCTTTATGCTTATGCCACTCTTGCTTACGGTCTCTCAGATTAGACGCCTGCCCGACTAAGTGTCTTCCCTGTGGAAGTCCAATGTGTAGTAACCCCAGCGTGGTACCACTAAGGTCAGTCAAGTGGCTTTGGAGTTACTGCAGCGTAACTGAGGATAGGCTACACTGCGCATCTCTTAACGCTAACATGTTCATTAAAATCTGTCTCAAGACCACAGTCTTTGCAGTTTCTATGGCTGCTCTCTGTGGATGGGCCATAGGTGGGTCATACGGCTGTTGCAGGAAGAAAACCAAGAGCTTTCCTGGAGCTTTGCTGGTTGCTCCCTATGCTGCACGTGAACCCTACAAAGAGAGGCTTAAGTTTTCAAGCTGTGAACTTCTTTTGGGTGCTAATTTTAAAACAATGTGTATTTTTAAGTAACTCCTGTCACAAGGACCAAACTCTAACACTGGTCCCTGTATTCTCCAGTATAGGGAAAAGATACATAGGTTAACAGCTCTGCAGTGAACTGAGTCAGAGTGAGACTTTGGGGATCTCCAGGAAATATTCTTTCTTATAGATACTATAACCAAGGTTCAGTACTGAATAGAATTGTACTGGCATCTGTTAAAATGCATTGTCACCTTATGATGCAATGAGTTACTCCTGTTTTTGCAGCAGAATCAGTCCTTAACCTGGATGGAGAACGCACATCTTGCCCACCTGTTTTCACAGCATTTAGTCTGGTCTATGCCACAATATATAAATTAAAAAAACAAACTTCAGTGGACCTGACAACAGGTGAAATGTGCTTTTGGGTCTGAGTTTCAAGCTCTTACTTTATATAATTCTGTAGATACAACTGTCTGCTGTGAATGACAGTATTAGAAACTCCAGTTTGTGACATTACTGCCCCTTTAATAATGTCATGTAGTTACAATGACAGTAGAATAGAGAAAGATGAGCTGGGGATCTTGCCGAGTTTTAATTTTGAAGGCCTTTTGTGTTGGAGCCTTCCATCAGACACTATTGCTGGTGTATTGCAGTGATACTTTTTTTTGTGGTTTGAGTAGTTTTAATAACATGAAAGCTATGTGTCTGTATTACTTTCTGAACTCTCATTTACATGGCTGAACGAATGGTGAAGAATACTTTAGCTCTGTCCTGACTGGAAACCTGACTTTGCAGTCTGCAGAGATCAAAGTAAGATACAGAACTGAAGGTGTATTTGATCCACCACAGCAAAATAGCCATATCTGAGCAAAATATAGGAGTTTTAGTAACAAGTTAGGCAAACAGAGCAAATCACTTTTTTAACTTCCTGGCTTCAGTAGGTTTAGCTAACAGTCCAGTGTAAGTTGTATACGATAGAGTGTTTTTATGGGCGCTGTTAGAAAATATTGTTTAAAGCATGAATGGGAATTTGGCATTAAAATAGTCCTGTTTCTCAGCAGATGGAACTCATTTGCTCTGATAAGTAGACAAACTGTAAAATGCTACTCTGCCTCATAAGCAGATTTGAGTAAAACCCACCCTTTTGCTTCTGCAGATAACACAAAGATTATCTTCTGTAGAGAGTCCCAGCCATTAGTACAGCTCTAGGCTATTGGGCCCTTTCTTCACTTTCTCTTTAAGATCCATAGACTGGATTTCCATCTGGAGTTAATCAACACAGCTCTTTTATTTATTTCAATGAGGCAAATCTGTTTTATATTAGTGCAGCTCTACTGAAGATCACGAAGCTGTATCAGTTCGATCAGCTACCTTTTCTCCTCATGTTTTGACTAGTGACTGAAACATACCTTTCTCATGCGAGCTTGAGCTTGGGGCCAAGTTCATGCTGAATTCTTATTTCTTTATCCTTCTTGCAGTCAAAGTGCAGATGTAAAACACACCAGATATAGACTTGTTTTCTAAAAGATCGAAGTTCTGAGAATGTATTAAAAAATACACAAATGCTGGGGAGGTGAGAGCAGTATTTTTCGTGTGTTCTCCATTTGAGAGTTTCATTACAAAAGATCTTTGGAGGGCTTCTCACTGTATAAAATGTGACATACCTATGTATACCATAACCGTTGTGGTATCTTCAGAAGGCCAGTCATGCTTTCCTTTGGTAGAAATGGTACCACTTTTCTCTCTTTTGTCTTGCAGCACCTTGTGATATGCTCTGACTGGCCTTCTGTTATGCTACCTAGCGGTGATTTTCAGTCATGCACATCCACAGATGGCTTAAGCGACTTTTAACTTTGTGGCAATTATGCCAGACAAAGAACCAGCCCATTTCTATATGCTGAGAATGCAAAGTCTGCTGGAGAAAACCTATGCTGAATGGCAGCATGGTTCTTATGCCTTTTTGAGAGCGCGTGAAATTAAGAAGCAGCAGCAGCAGGAGCTGTCAGCCTGCAGCCAGCTGGTTGCACCGTGAGCACTGCCCTGCTAGGGGCAGACAGGCATCACGTAGCATGCAGGGGCCTGCTGGGTACCACAGTGCCCTGCCACCTCTTAGACACCACTGTGAGGCTCTTTTTGCTGTCCTTAAACACCTACAGCCATGAAGATTTGACAATAAATGTTTCATTTAAAGTGTTGGCTTGATCCCCTATACTTCCATTATTCAAAACTCCTTGCTACTTGTAACAGGGTCATGTCCCTGGATATATTTTAACCACTGTGTTGCGGTTTTTTTTGTCCAGAAATAGATTGTGACCATCACAACAAGAAAATCAGTATGCTCATGAAATGAAACACAGGTTCTCTGCTGTGTTCTATAAGCAGACCACTGAGTGTCCCCAGGAGTCCTCCATCTTTATTCTGCAGGTCAGAATGAGGAATGCTGCTGTATTAATATAATGATATTTGCATTGCTTTTAAGTTTCTTGATTGAAAAGCTCTCTCTACTGCTTTTTCAGCATTAATTGCCTCGTAGCAACTTTGGGAGATAAATGTCTGAGGTTATAATAGTTTCCATGGCAAACAGCTGTAGTAAACACCATAGCCTTCCATGTCACTAAACAAGAAGGGCGATTCCAGACAGATAGGAAGTAGGGTTCTTTGGGCCCTGGTAAGGTAAAAGTCTCTGTGTGGAAAGGATAATGGTAAGTAACTCTGCAGAAAAGCAGTGGAGAACAGGGATTCTTTTACAAAGCTATGGTGGACTATATAAATAAAATTGAGAATGTGTTGGCAGCAGTTTCTTAATTAGAACTTACTTTAATTTTGTTCCAAAGAATCTTAGCATCTTTATCATAGGAGAAATAGAATTTGAGGTTCATCTATGATGCTGTAACTACTTATGCTACTTCATGCAGGTATAGACAGCAGCATAGTCATGACCACAAATTCTGCCTGAGAAGCTCGTTAAATGTTGCATCATTTAGCACATGACGCTAATCATGTCTAACTGTAACCATTAATTAATTAAAAATTTTAAAAGTTAATGCTAATCTTATCAGAAGCACAGACTTCAGAGATGGGTGTAGCCAAACCAGCTTTCATCTACCTATGACTCGTAGCCCAGAGAGATACTTAGATGCCCTTTGCTATCTGAAGGACACTGGACTTTTCTGGATAATGTAATCCAAACTTTACTAATGAAGCAAATAACTAATAAAAAAAACCCCAAACCTTAATATTCTCCACAATTTCACATCTTCTGTTTTCCCCATGACTGCATGTCTTTAAAATAAGTACAATTATGAGCACAGTTTGAGGATGGAGCTTATCCCACTTCTTTTAGAAATAATTTTCCCTGTTTGTTACCCTCTGATCTGGCATGTGTGGAAAAAGGCTAAGCAGGTATCTTGCATGAACAAATTCTGTCTCTCTGCCCTCTGACTGTAGTAGTAAGTAACTACCACCCACAAGAAGGAATGGAAGGCATTTCCCAGCTCCTCAGCCCAGTTTGTCGGTATGCTTTGCCTGGATGACAGTGGATTTCCTGGAACTCTATCTATAGCCAGCTGAGTGACATTTCCATTGACATCACTGGACTTTGGATTAGGCTCCTACTCATCCAGCCGCTTAAGGCTTTTCTCCTTCTGCTCTGACATAACTACAATACCCCTAGGACTAGTGAGAGTCACTAAGGATTGTCAGTACTACTCCTGGATTGACAGACTGTGAAGGCAAACAAACCACAGAAGTCTTTGTCAAACTGAGAACATACTGCTATAGAGTCCAGCTGTAGTCTCTTTCCCCTCCCTACCCCCCTCCCCTCCCCCCCCATATACACATTTCCTACCATCTGCCTATTCCTTTTCTGCCCTGGAGAGCATTGAAAGCTGGGAACCAGGAAAAGGATCAGTGGAAAGGTAACTTTTTTTATTCTTGGAAGTTCATTTTCTACAAGGCAAACAGGTCCTGCTGATTGACTCACGGTTTACCAGAAAGCAGCCCTGCTGTAACAAGCCTTGGCAAGTGGTGATCTAGCCTGCAAGAGCCTGAAGGAGACTGATGTCTGTTGAGTTACATGTATAGCCTCCAGTTGACCAAAGAACAGCCAGAGAGCAAGCTACAGAAACATATTCCCTTTGTTACTAGAAGAGCTAGGAAAGGCTGAAATCCTGTTTTAGGAAGGTGAAAAAACAAATAAGGCGTGTGGACTTTGATATTTCTGATGATTTTTTGGTGCATTCTCTGGAGCAAAAAGAGGAAATCACATGGGGAAATATGGGAGAAGGTAAAAAAAGTGGAAGATGAGGTGAAATTGTACAGAACATGCCGTGAGAAAAGAATGGAGAAAGCTGTAAAGTACATGAGGGGAAAAATGCAGGAACTGCTGACAATGTGGGGAACAAAAGTGAGATTTGGAGAGAGGCAAAAACCTTTAGAACTAAAGCTAACGGGAAACTTGTACATTTAAAAGTCTCAGAAGGACTTACTAACAATCACTAAAAATTGAATAAACCCCTCAGAGGCTCTGTGAATGAGAGAAGGTGAGGTATTCCAGACTTTGACATAGCTAAGGTAAATGTATGCTTAAAACTCTGAGGTGGTTGGTCAGACTTGCAGTCAACACTGTGAGGGGAATGTTTGTCTTCTAGACAAAGGCCTAGGGTCAATGAGGCAAAAGTTTTGAAACCCAGGCCTGTTTCTAGAGTGGAACTTACATAAACCACTCTGAAATTTTGCTTGAATAACACCTGAGAAGTTCATCAACTGGATTATGTCAGCTCCCAGGATGGCCGCTAACAAGGAATCAGAAAATGGACTAATTCTCCAACATAAAGTACTCAGTTGGGGCAGCGTCTCTTTCTTTTAATAATTTTAATGTGACTGCTTGCAAAGTGTAAATTTGTCCTTTTCCCCAATAAGAAGGTCAGGCTGAAACTTTCGTTAGTTGAAACTAACGAAGTTAGCTGAAACTTCTGTTAGTTGCCCACATCCTGCCAACAGTCCTTTCAGTCTTTCCGAATAGGAAAGCCATTTTGAGTCATTTAATAATTAGCCTGCATGTGAACTTTAAATTAGAAACAGCAGCTACAATTAATGGAGCCCGCAGTATCTTCTGCAGGCTGCAAAGACCAGTAGTGGGAATAGTGGTGGTTTGTCAAGCCTTCTAAATAGAGATGGCCAGTTTCCAGGTCTCAAAAGGAGATGATGGATGAGAGATGGGGAAGGAAACAATCTCATACAAACAAGAATCCCTCAGGAATAGCCAGTACAAGCTGCCAGTGTGCATGAAATACTTGGATAGGATTTTCCTTCGTTTGAGAACAGGCCATTTAAACTGCAGATGAGGTGCTTTCCTTACTTTATACTCCACTCATGTGGAAGCAGATTTTTCACATATGGGAGACAAGTGGAAGCCCCATTCAGAATTGGTGGTATCCATGTTCCCATATCAAAAGCAAATCTGCCTGTTATGAAAGATCTGGGACAGGGCAAAGCTCAGGTTCAGCAGGCCTTGCTCAGACAAGGTATCCAAAATATTTTTCTAACTGATTGTCCTCTGCAATACTATTGCTAGGTAAATAAAATGGCTCTTCTCATGCAGAACTACTTGCTTTGAGGGAAACCTGCGAGATAAAAACATAAAGGCAGTAAGGACATCCCAGGATCAAGTGAAAGCCAGGGCAGGTCAAATGAGAATCCAGGTCTCCTTGCTGTCTTTCCCAGTTTCGACCACTAAATTCCCCACTTGCTCCTCTTCTAAGGAAGCAGCTGGCGAGCTAGGAAGAGCTGGAAGGACATGCCTCAGCTTCACACTTATAGTGCTTTATACTGATTTACCCTTAACGCCACAGAAGTCAGCGGAGTTAAACCAACATGAAACCAGGTCATAGCTGGAATAAAAGCAAAGTAAGCTAACCCTTTGCTGATAAAATACAGAAGGGCATGCTCACCTTTATTAGCTGAAGGTGAAAATGGAAATAATGATACCTTAATTGGTCAGATGCCTCTAAAAGTTTATGAAAAATTGGTATTGTCACATAAGCTGAAAAGAAACAGGAGACACTTAAATCTTTTACTCCAGCCTGTGGTCTGTTCTGCTACTCACTTTTGCTAGCACCTATGTGATACATAAGGGGTGATAAGACCAAGGAACAGGTCTTAAGTTTTAAGGATCTTAATCCTTAATAATGTGTAATGGTGACTGGAGGCCACCATGTAGCAAGATCCAGGTACATGTTAGGATGGTGGGATTATGGAGTTGAAGCTGTCAGCACATCAAATCCAGCCTGAGTTCATTCAAGCGTCTTGGGCAAGTAAGTCAGCGGCAGGCGGCAGCCAGAGTTCTGTGTGGTGATTAGCGAGCTGTTAGCTGGAGTCATCCTGGTGATGAAAGCAAATGAAAGGACCTGCTGCTCTTCCTCCTACAGAACACAAAAATGAGATAGGAGCAGGATTACTTCCACCAGCTGCTAACTATGGTTATCGTAAGGGTAATCACAGCTGATACTCCAGGGCGAAAACAGTCACTACAGCGATCCTTCATGTATAAGCATTGTAAACTAGCAGAGGTGTTACTGTTTATACAGTCTCAGAAGAGGACCTGCAGCCTTACGCACCTAGGTAGCTAGATATGTGTCCTGTGGAAGTTTTCACCCCTTTTATGTCTTCCTTCTGAATAAACTGGTATTGCTTGCTGGGAGAGGTAGGATATATGAGTTGAGAAACTAGTCCTTTGATGCAGTGTGGCAAACTTCCTGATTCTAGAAAAGTCTAAGCATTAGATGCTGAAATTGTTTCAAACTTGGGACACTGTACAGACTATCCAGGTTTTTGGAGCGTCTTCCTTTAATGGTGTGACATATTTACATTATATGAATATTTTTGAAAGTGAACAAGGCTACATTACAGCAAGTGATAAAGGCATGAAAGCAACTCTCCTGGTGCAGATGGTGACAGTTTTCCAGGCACTGAAGGCAGAACATTATTGACAATTGTTCTTCTAGGGGGTCTGGGTGCTTGTGACTCTCAGGTCTAGTGCCAGTATTGAGTAGTTAGGAGCTTCTGGTGATTTGCATTGTCACTAAAAGCTCTAGTCCCCAGTATGGCAGCTTAAATCAAAAGCATATTTTTCTCCCTCTTTTGTCTGTTTTCATGTCTGTGTCTCAGTAGTGAGGATTTGCTCAGGCCCTGCAGAATCAGGTTCTTTAATCCACTGTCCTCATGTTAAATTTTGACACCATGTCCTGACTGGGCTGCTGCCAGGAGTAGCCTTTTGGTAATCCCAGCTGCAGCCAGTATTTGTGCCACCCCTTCTCTCTGGGGGCTAATGGAGGGGAGCAACAAGGCACGTAACTGTGCTGTGTGAAGAAACAGATGCTGTTTTGCTACTGTTCAGGTCCCTAGTGCCTGCTTTGGACTCCATTGTGTTTAAATACAAATACAATAGTTAATAACTTTGTTCCATGCATTGTCATCTTAAGTGACTACATGAAGGGATTGGCTGGGTGGGGAGTTAATTCCATCCTTTGCTGACCTGATTGGTGCAGTTTGTTCTGCCTTTGAAGAGCTGGGTAACTCCCCAGCAGCAACCTCTCACTTAGAAGTAATAACAGTTTAAACCTTGGTATGCTGTCACTTCCCTCAGCCCAGCCTCAGTTCCCTTGGCGCTGGCAGTAGCAACAAGGGTGTGCTCTTCCGCCATAGCTGGTAGTTGGACTTCGGCTTGTAGAAGTGTGGTGTAGCCTCTGCTACACGCATGAACGTCTTTGCTAAATAATGGTTAAAGCTCTGCCTGGGCTTCTGGTTAATGCAACTGTTGCTCCTGCCAGTACTAGCTAAGTACAGATGAGCTCTACCACTTAAGTTACAGCAGCAGCAAACCTACTCAGGTCACCTATCCTGCACTCCCCGCTGAGGATCTCCTGCTCACTAGAATGTGGCTCTAGGAATGGTTTGACCCCATGCATTGAGTTTTTGCATGTAGGGTGCTGCAAGGTCATGCCCTCCCATGAGGGCTCAGACAGGCAAGCCCTAGCTCCAGCTCTTCCATGTGGGCAGGAGAATGCTTCCCCAGCCTAACCCAGAGGGAGCAAGGTATCCTTATAACTTGACTTCAGACTGTGAAGAACTGTGACTGTCACTTTAATTACGTGGTGACTGGAAGCCCAAGGGAAATGGTGCCTCTTCACACTTTGTCTCACCCTCTGCACAAGTTGGCTGCTATGGGTGAGATTTCTCAAGGTGCTCAGCACCGGTTAGTTCTATGTGGCTAATCCAGTAGTACTTTCAGGTCAGCAACAGACTCGAGGGGTGTGTGGGGGAAAATGTTCTCAGCTGAGGTGTGTTGATGATGACACTGTTGTTGTTCTCTCCCTCCCTCCGTTCAACCCACTCCCAATGAAGACACACAGAGCACTATGTCACTGGCATCCTGGTTCAGATGGAATGAGCCCCCAAACCGTATTTCTCAGAGGAACCCCACAGAAATGGTGATTGAGACGCTGATGATGGAGCTGAACTGGCAGATCAAGCAGGCAGAGAAGCAGCAGCGAGAGCGGGAGAATGAGTATCGCAAGATCAAGACTGGGGTGGACTACGGCTGGCTGGTCAGCTATCCAAAGCAGAGCTATGATATCAGCCCAGGAGAACGGCTCCAGCTGGAGGATATGTGTACCAAAATACATCCTTCCTACTGTGGGCCTGTCATACTCAGGTACAGTAAGATCTGATAGTACAAACCTTTCCTTTCCCCCTCTCTGTGATATGGGAGGAAGGAATGAGAGTTGTTCGGACCAACAGAACAAAAACTTGGCATCCTGTATCATAAGTCATGTTGGGACAGTGTCTTTGTAGGAGAAATCTAATGTCTTAAGTAAGTTTAACATGGTATCACTTCCTCTAAGAAGTTACTAAATGCCATTTCCATCTGAGATTGGCTTGAGTGCTTTATGCTCCTGAGCAGCCAGAGAAGCTTTCTTGCCTGATGAACAGTTACTGTTTCAGTATTGTGATGGCTTTTGCTTCAGTCTTCAGAATTTTAGAATAATTGAGGTTCAAAGGGATCTCTGGAGGCATGTGCTTCAACCTCCTACTCCTACTGAATAAGGCCAACTTCCAAGTTAGATCAGGTTGCTCAGGGCCTTGTCCTGTCCATTGTTGAGTATCTCTGAGGGTGGAGATTGCACAGCCTCTGAATAACCTGCTTTGGTGTTTATCCACTCTCATTGGAGCCTTCCTTCCTTGAATTAAGCTGTCCAGCAGGTCTGTTGAGGCACTTGTCCCCAGTATCCAGACTAGCCAAAAGGTGCTATTGTGTTTTCCAACCTATGAGCCATGTATTCCCTGAGAAAGGAGGGATTGCATGCTTCTCCCTCCCCTGCCCTCCCTCCACACACTTGACATGAAGCAGGATGCAGGTGGGGCCTGCAGTTGGCTTGAACAGCTAGGTGGTGCTTCTGCCTTCTGCAGCGTAGATGTAGACAGAGCCACTTGGACTTGCTGTTGACCCTTTCAAGTGCTAGGCATAGGAATGCCTTCAGAAATAGATCTATCCCTGCTGTAGCATCCAAACTCAAAGGGAGTGAGGTGACTTTTCCTTTGAGGGGGGGGGTTCTTCTAAGTTAAACCCTCTCACTCAGCACAGCGCGAGTAGTGACTCTGAAGTCCACCTTGGGCAAAGCAAAGTTGTGAGATGGGCCTTTATAATCCAATTCCCTATTTCCAACATGTTATTCAGTTGCGATTAGAAGGAAGACAGTCCTGGCAGGCCATACACAATGGGGTACTCGGCACCCTGCAGTCCCTCATATGCTGGTATCTGTTTTCCCTTGAACAAATGAATCTAGAGCTCTTCAACTACAACCATAAGAGGACTGCAAATAGCTGGTCCTCTGTCTTACAGTGGGGGTGCGCAGGAAAGAATGCCAAAGCTACCTCTCTAGCTCCTGTCTTGCCCGAAGCTGAACCTGGGAAGCAAGCTGGCTTTGGCTTTTGCAAAGGTTGGCATGGTGGCAGAATCAGAGATTTGGGATCATTCAGTGGCTGAGTTCTCTCCAGTGAAAGTTTGCTGGGAACAGCACCTGCCTTGCATTTGTGTAACTCCAAGCTATGCTGTAAACAAGCTACTACAAACCCCTTGGGGTTCAGAGTTATTTTTACCATCCCCAGGGCCAGAGCAAGGCCTGTCTGGCAAACAGATTATTTCCATAAGAGCAGGCTTCAGTCACTGGAGTTGGGAGGCCCCAGGGTTCATCTCCTTCAGACAAAAGCATTAAGCTGAGCCATATGCAACTTGCTGCTGCTCTGCCTTTTTTTCTTTTCCTTTTATTTTTTCTTTTAAACCGAGATCATGCAAGATGTATGATTTCAGTGCAGCCGATTGTTCTTCATTGTTCAGGATTCAGCATACTGTTGACAGCAGATAAACATACTCAGCAACACTGGTGGCCTCTATGTGAGCATAATTGAAAAGGATAAAACCATCCTCTTAAAAATACTCTTACAAATTGCTATTATGGGCTATCATAAATTGTATTACAGTATGAGTCAAGAAGTGGCATGTTCTTGTTTGTTCCATACTATGCAGTTTGCATGGTTAGCAGAGCCGCACTGAAACAATGAGGCTTGCGTAACCTTTGTCAGTTCAATTCCGTGACTGAGAACAGAATGTCATAGCCACAAAAATAGCAGAACTGGATTGGGTCAAAGGTCTGTTTGATCCGGTATGCAATCTGTATGTGAGATAGTGGCCAGAAGCATCAGTGTAAGGAAAAGAAAAAAAGAACAAGGCAAGCAAATGCAACAGTACAGACAATTACAGTATCTTGTACATAGCCTCCAACTTACTCTGCCTTGTAACGTGGAGACTCTTGGAGCCAGAAGTGGGCCTTCCATCCATAATTGGCTTTTTCTTTCAGTAGTTTATTTCAGCTGTGGGGTTTTGCTTTTCTTTTTTGAACTCATATAAACTTTCAGCATTTGTGGCACCCCATCTCAGAGTTCCACATCTGAACTACAACTCTGCTGTGGAAAACTGTATTTTGCTTGTTGCAAACTAACGTGTACTAGTTTTATTCGAAAATCCCTTCTTCTTCTGCTGGAAATGTGAAGAGTTGACCCCTCTTCTTTTCTACCTTCTAACTGAGAGCCCTGTGGTTCAGAAATATTCATTGCTGACATGGAAACAATGAAAAAGAATGGGGCTTGCCATGCTAGGAGCTGAAAATGTGCAGGAGAAATAAGGAGCATGCAATCTAAAAGACAGCCAAAACTGGATAAATACTCTTCTCAGAAAGTGAGATAACGTTGAAACTTCCCCAGAATTGCACAAGATGAGTATCATAGGAATTCAAATGAAATCTTCGCATTTCCAGTTAAGTACCTTAATCACAAGATCATTGCACTGCTGCTGATGCCTCCTCTCGAATATCCTGTGGCTTTCTAATACGTAGTAACTTTTAGAAAAAATTTCCACACACACAAAAAAATCTACGAGCTTGCATTTGGAAATTCAAATGCAGAGCATGTGCTGTATTGAAGCCCTTGGTTCTGTCTGAAAAATTAAGCTTGATCCTTCCCCTTCCATCTTAGACATCTGAAGAGCTGAAGTCCTTTTTGGTGTACTCGACAAGCATGTAATACAAGTAGCATGTAGCTTGCAAGACTGCAGAGCTTGTTTGGTTTGTCATGCAAGGCATCCGTCTTTTGTGAGATTCTAAACTCAAAGTCAGAACAAAACATTTTTGTATGAGTTGTCAAAGATGTCACTTTATTCTCCAAAGGACTAAATATCCAAATTTTCCTTTTCTGTGGCTACAGTCACATCTACTGAGAGGCAGAGTTTCTATAAATTTGTTTCTTTAGATGTGGAGGAGGCTGGAAAGGAGCACTTCTTAAATGGGAGGGGTATTTTTAGATCCAGTTTGCCTGTTTTGTATTTTGGGTCAATAGGAACTTTTCTCTGAGTCTCTTGAAATTCTGGAAGGAGTCAAGTACACTGCAAATAACATCAGGTATCTGGAGACTCTGATTCACCCCCAAACAAAGCTATTGCATTCAGGTGTAACTTAGCTTTAGGTTACTGGGTTGGAGATAACTTACTATATTTAAAATTAAATCCTGGAGCCATTTGAAGGAAGTGACAGTGATTTTGGTGAGGCCCTGAGTACCTAACTGCCTTGGTTAAACTGAATTACTAGACTAGTAGCTTCCTAATACAGAATGCTAGATTTTTGCCATCTTTACTCAGAGCTTTAGCGCTAATCAGAGCTAGTCATGGTCTGTTTAACTTCTTTCAGTTTCAGCAAAAACGAAACAGTGGGTTTCTGTCCTTCTCTGCCCAGAGAGAAACAAACAAAAAACCCTAACATGGAAATGTAAACCTGCATTTTGGTGATCTGTTATTAATACCACAGGCTAAGGACTGTAATTTTCTAAGGATTGTGTATAGCTGAAGTGGACTTCCTAGTGTGCTTGAACGTAAGACAAATGACTTGTAAATAAATGTATTTCTGATTTTAATTTTGAGCTTAAGGTTGAGGTGATGTGACACGAATGTTGCAGTTAGTGTGAATGCCATAGTCCTTTGGAGTCAAATAGCCTTCTCTAGCAAAGCTGTTCATAGCTTTACAGTGTAACCAGAATTCCTGCTCAAAATATAGATTCAGGAATCAGCAGCTAATTATTAGCACCAAGCACCCCACATTTTTGTCCAGTGACTAAATCTACTCAGCGCTTCCAGTTCAGACAGGCAGTCAGGAATACACTAAATTATATGCATATTGTTTAAGTCCATGGACTTCCATTGGATTTAACAGGTCTTTAAAGTTCTGGCTGTGCTTAGGAAACCTACTGAACTGGGGACCTACAGAATAACATAGGCAGGTGACAGCGCTTTAAAAAAAGCAGTGCCAGTATGAGCCAAGTGTAGTCAGATTCTTAAAATTAATGGCCGTATGAGGAAACAGAAGGGTCACAATTTAAAGAACATATTTGCTTGAACTGTGATTAAAACACAGCCTGGACTGGGGAATGCTCATCTGTATGCGTGCATATAGGTGCTCCCCAGGCTTCTATGCTGGCTCAAGGTGAGTTTTGTTGACAGTCACGTCCAAGACTGCACGACTTGCATAATATATTACAGGCTAGCCACCAGAAGTATCATAACTTGTTTTGCAAATACGATAGATATACTTTTCTGATGAGTAAGGAAACCCTGTTGAGGGATTTCTAGATACGGATGTGCAGGTGCCTAGTTTGAAACTCTTCCATGCAAAAGTGTAAGGGCATTAACCTGTGCTAGAAGATAGGTGAGCCTTGTGCAATTTTGTGTGCTTAATTCTACTGAGCAGCTTTGTGTGGAATTTGTTCCGCAGGATATGAGCCTATATTCCTCGATTCCAGTGGTTTTACTGTTTTTGTATGTATGTTGTGTGTTTTGTGCAGACTGCTGGATCATCCAGCACATCAACTGGCTTCCACTGATAACTGGGGAAGATGGCTTCAATTATGCTTGGGTGGCTGCACCAAACATCATCTGTTTTCTGACACACACACTGGTTTAGCTAGACCTCAGTCCCTGCCATCCTGCCATCCTTTCTGCTGAGAAATATTTGTGACACACACACCTTTTGGACTTTGTTCATGGGCTGCCCCTTACACAAATGTGCTGGTACTGAAGTTACGTGGGCATTAATAGAGGGGCAAAGTTAGTTCATCCTATTGGGGGAGAGGAAAGGAGGCTCCCCCCTTTCCCTTTTCCATCTGAATAAGAGTCACTTTCCTCTCGGTGACTGGCAGGTAGTCTGTTGGATTGCTTTCTCTTTGTTTCTTAGACCTGCTCAACCCCATATGAAGTAGTTTTTGTGTTGGTCCTGAAAAGTTAGAGGTAAATCTTAACAGCAAAAGCAGAGTTCACAGTACAATTCTTGCTGACATAGCTAAGGAGAGTGTGAACAGGCAGATAGCTATAAAGGTGGAAAGTTACACTGATTTTAGAAAACTATTTCTGCTAGATTGGTTGGGAGTGCTATTAGCAACACAGGGCATTAGCATTAGAGCTCTGTGCTCAGGCGGTAAATTTGATGTCGTACCACCTATTTTCCCTCTTGTTCCCAGAGCCAGTCACTGGTCCAGTAGTAGCTTGACACATGCTATACCCGCTCTGGAGCCACAACCCAGCAGTATGGCACAGCCTCTAAAACTGGAGGCAGTGATGAAGCCTTTTGGGTGCACAATTGCCAATACAGAAGAGAGGGATGTACTGATAGATAGATATATAATATCCAGCATCTCTCTTTAATATATATACGTAGATAAAATAACAGAATGACTCATTCAGTTCACCTCTGCAATAAAAGTCCTTTGAAGTGCTTTCCCTGGTATAGTAATAACAATGTCATACAGACTTGGGTTTTGATGGACTCATCTGTCTATGCTTCTGACTAGGATAAAGGGAGAAGCTTATTTATTGTGAAAACTGTATTTTTGGCTCTTTGATAACGCAACTGAAGTGCCTCCTCAGAAGGCAGAAAGGATGTTTGCAACGTACAGCAAACTGTTACTGCTGTTACATGCTAAACCTTAGCAAGACCTAGTCTCTTGCTCTTACAGGCTCTGCACAATGCAGCTTAGCATCACTGTGTAAGTACTTATGTACCAGTGTGAACTGCAGTGCCTCAGAGTTTTTTTTTGTGGGGGAGGGGTGGAAGAAGGCAATTAGAAATTAATCTGAAGCAACTGAAATCGTTAAGGAACATCTTGGTGACGTGGGTAGGTTTTGTGTCAAACTCTTCTAGCTTGACTCTGAAAGGAACCAGTGCTTCTGCTGATAGCGAGTTCCCTCAGCAGACAGTACTGGTGTTTCCACAGCTGTATGTAGCTGCCCATACTTGCTGGGAGAGAAGCACACAAATATGGGGGATACAGTATGATGATAAGATGTCCAACTCCAGGCCTCCACAGTAAGAGTCAAAAGGCAAAAATGTAAAAATAGTCTTTTTGGTTTACCTCTGACTTTCTTTCTGTCCTTATTATCTTGGGTACCCTTTGTCACTCCATTAAGCAGTGCAATTCCATAGTGCACTAAACTCCTTGTTACATCCCTAGCGCTTATCAAAAAAACAAGAGGCAAGATATCATTCTATCAGCTTCTGCTGTATTAGGCTTATTTAAATGCAATTCTACCGTCTTCCATCCTCGTTCAGTTCTGTTGGAGAAAAATATCAAAATGCTTACAGACCGTACACACCTTAGCTTCCATTAAGTATAAATACCTGGATTTTAGTTAAGTACTAGTTTAGCTCTGTGTCCAGTTGTAGATATAGTTTTTAGGTTAAGAACTGAATATTTATTAGAATAGTAGCTATATTACCATGTGTCATGAACACGTACTGTTATGGAAAAACTAGAATCTCGATGTGACCAGTGTTTGTGCCTGGGGAGTGGATCTCACACTCTCCAGGCTGGGGATGAAATCACTCAACAAGGAGTCAGGAACGGTATGTTCTCTTCTTGGCCCAGCCAGTGGCCCGCTCAGTGACTTTAAGAAAACTATCCTGCTCTGCACCTCATCTTCCTCACCTGCAAAATCAACAGTGCTAATTCTTCACTTTCCTGGTATTAAGCAAGCTTAATACATGTCAGCAAAGCATTTCAAGCTCCTGGCTGAGAAGGCACTGGAGTAATTCACAGTTGTCTAATTAGATACAGCATCGTGCTGCCAATCAAGGTTTGTCAGCTGAGCCAGTCCATTATTTTACAGAAATACCATTTCACTGAAATTTAAATACTGAGAGATTATCAGACATGTAGCAAAGAAGAGTTTTACAGGGTTTTTGTTTGTCTAATGGCCATTGGGTAACGGTATGGGGGATGAGAAATGGAAATGGGAAGCCTACTGGGACTTACCCTGGTTTATCCTCAGCTTCTGGTAAGCACCGGTTGAGGGACTACTTGAGCAAGGATTTGCATTTGGACAATCACATTTAATCAGCAGTGATGGGGACGTTTTCCACAAACTTGTCTAATAATTTTGTTTCTTAAGCTATTGATTGCACTGAGTTTTGATTTAATAGGTGTTGTGTGAAAAGAGTACTTCCTTCAGTTTCAAACTTGCCACCTTCTAGCTTTGTTTGGTGCTCCCTATTATTTCTTGTACTTATGAGAAACGGTGATTCATTGCTTCCTTACATTCTCTACCTTGCTTGTGATTTTAATGACCTTGAGTGTATCTTCATGACCCCTCCCTGTTGTTGTCCCCTTTGGTCCAGGGAGTCCCATTTTGCAGGACAGCGCAAGTTCAAAGCCTACCACAGTGACTTGGCAGCAATCCCTAATTTTATGTTTTTAATCAAAGCTGTGCCTTGACTGTGCTTTCAGATTCCGGCAGCTCATTGCTGAATATGAACCAGAAGTGCAGGAAGTATCCCGGCTTTTCCGCTCTGTCCTGCAGGAAGCTGCCGAGAAGATCAAAGAGGAGGAAGAGGCCAAGAAGCTTGCCAGGCAATGGAACACAAAGAACAAAACCAGCCTCTCCTTAACAACATTTAAATCCCGGTCCAGGATTTCCCCATTCATCAGTGACATCAAGACCATCTCTGAAGATGTGGAACGGGGCACCCAGCCCACCAGGAGGGTTTGGAGCATGCCAGAATTTCGGAATGCCAAGGATTACTGACTCTATACTGAAGAAGGTTTTTAGTGATCTTTAAAAATCCCAGTTAACCCTTTTTTAGCTCTACTGTTTCTTTGTTCCAGCTCTGTCTTCCTGCCCGTCTCTCTTTTGAAAGCTGTGTCCATAGTAACTGCTGCCGATGCCCGCGGTGTGTGACACAATTTATTACCAAACACGCTAGCCTTTCCTTTAATTTAGTAGCTATTCAGTAACCTTAAGGGCAAGGCTCACTTACTATCTCATTTTTATTACTGCTTTCTTGTGGAAAATGAATTAGTTTTGTGATGTCTGTCTTCTCCTTCCCCCTCCAGCCTCGATGTAGTTATCTATAAAAGCTTTTAGCCCAAGCGAGCGAGAGCTGCTGGCTGGGTCAATCTTGCTGAAAGCAAGATGGCCACTTATATGAATAAGGCTTGCAGGATCAGGCCTGTGAGTTAAAGCTAGTATCTGATTTGGAACTGAACTTCCTTTTCCAGCTAATAACCTTCATCAGCATTACAAGAAACTTCACAAGTAACCTCAGTACTGCTCTTGATCAGCTTTTTGCTGACAATTAGCAACCCAACCCAAAAAGAAACAGACCCGAGCTTTTTGAGATGAAAGGCCAATATGATTCTACAGCAACTAGTTTATGCATACTCAAGTTTCTTGGGTATCTTCTCTTTTGTGCAGGCAGAACCCCCAAACCTTGCACCTGTAGAATAGACAGAAACGTAACAACCTGCTGCGGAGATACAGGCGGATTCATCAATGCTGTTCTTGGTCCTCAGCGTTCTGTGCTGCTGAGCTAACTGCTCCACCCCACAGCCCAGTAATAAGTCAGTGGGCTGAAATTAATGTTTATGGCTAAGCCTGAAAGAGTACTGTAGCATCAATATATGGAGATGGTAGAGGGGTGAAGGGAATCTGCATTAATCTACAGGGCTCTTTGTACAGCTGTGATAGTTAGGATCATTTTAACAAGCTACTGCTGTGAGTGACTGAACGGCTCTGGCAGTGGAAGATTTGCACCCTCAGTCTTCTCTCATGAGTGCTCACAAGAGAGCTTTCCAGTATCACAGGCTGCTGACCAGTAGTTGATACTATTATGAAAGAATCTTTAATGCAAACTGAACAGCTTGTAGGCCAGCATGGTTCTGCTGAGACTTGGAAGAAACAGGAAAAGACGGCTGAGGAAAAGGTACCGGGGTCGTAACTTGGCATCTGTAAGGACAGCTCTCACCAGCAAAGGAAAGAGAATGGCATGCTGTGAAAATCATGGATCCTGTAGAGAAGCCGAGGGCTAGGATGCTTTATGGTGACAAACAGGAGATGGGGAAGGAAGAGAGGGATTTCCCTATATAACCAGCTTTTGGGGAATCATCCTAGTTGGGTATAGCCCTCTGGAGCACCCTGCAGCTTTACTGTTCTTTTGCCAGTTTCCAACTCTTCCCTGGGGACCTTTGCAGCAGCATGTGGGTACTGCAGCCAAGATAAAACCCTTTGAAGCTGTGCCAACTCTGGGAAGAATTCCAGCACATGAAATCTATCCTAGAGTAGAAATGTGCAGTTTCTTCCAGAGATGGGGGAGGGCAGCATAAAACAAAGATCAAGATCAAACCCTTAAGAGCTCTTTAAGACTCTGGGATTCTGGCTCTTCCTCTCTCCCCTCTGGGCTATCTAAGATTGAACACAAGGCTTTCTTACTAGCACCAGGCTGTAGTTTCTAGCCCTTTGGTAAACTGCTGCCAGCAGCCCTCCTAGGGACAGAAAGCAGAAGCTCCCTTCTAAGCAAAAACTCAGGGCTTCCAACTACAGCATCCAGTTTGGGACAGGCTGTTTAAACTCTAGGTCAATAAGGGAGAGTTTAAAGCCTTCTGACAATCAGCTTGGTGTTTTTCAGCTATGTATCCTTGTGAGGTAATGTGATTGTGTATATGAAGTAAAAACAAAGGCTTGACATACTTAGCACAGCTTTAGCTGTCTAGAAGATGTGGGATCTCTAGCAAGGGATCACCATAATTTGCAGAAAAATTTTTGTTTGGAAAAAGGTTAACCATCTCTTTTTTTATATATTTGCAAGCCACTGTATGGTACTGAAGGCTGAGATGAGTTAATGAATTTCACGCTACAGCTCTGTACTCTTTTTATTTGCACTCATGTTCTATTTTGACACCTTCAGTATTGACTGTATTGATGCAATATTTGATGGACTGTTGGGAGAGAGATGGCACATTCTGACACACTGACATAAAGCTCTTAGTTCTGATTCTCCTTAAGAAAGAGTGAGCACATTACAGCCACTATACTGTAACAAACTTCCCTACACCAATGTACAAAGCCAAGGAAATCACCTCAAGGGTGTTCACACTATCACAGCAGCCTGTGATTGTACTGTGTCCTTCATTAACAACTTCCAGTTAGCAGATACCATTCTCATTTGACAGCCAGGAAAGGGAGACAAATCTTTGGTCAAAGCCATGTATGTTATAGAAGCCAGGCTGTGGCAGTGCCTGCAACAGCTGTTGTGCCTCAACTTACCTATAACTTCTATTTCCATAATAAAATGTAATCCAAACTTTTAACCAGTATCATTCTCCTGTACCTCTTCTGCAAGTTACACCGGGCTCACAGTAGCCTCTGATGATAAAGGAATATTCAGATCCAAGCTATGAGGTTTCTATTTTTACTACATGCTATCTAGTACTCTTAAAGATATAGAAGTAATATGGTGTTTGCCCGTAACCAGCTCCTTGGAGACTGACTGTGACATTCTGCACTGTGTGTGCACCAGTAGGTACTGAAGCAGAGCTGGGGAGGTGGTTAGGATACACGACTGCTGCGCTGTGCTTGTGGCACTCATTTTCCTTAGGAATGCTGTAGGCTGAACCATAACTGAGCCTTTGGTCTCAGCATGTGGCAACAACTACCCACCTGTGTTTGCCTTGTCCTAATTCTACATTTTGTGTGGCTAAATTAGTGTTTTAGTTCAAATGGGGAGCATGCAGCTCCTGGTTGTCCCCACCTACTGTGCTTGGTCCGTAGCACTGGGCATGCACAGTGGACAAACTAGATTGCTTTTGGATTAAGCTAGCCCAAATGATCCATTGCAACTGGCTCACAGACCATAAAGCTGGACTAATGCTGGTCTAAAGTAAACCCTCATGAAACTTGTATAGTGGGAACATTAGGTCCTCACCAACAACTGTCTGACTCTACAGCTCTTCTCCTCCTGGGCTGCACTGTTTGCAAGCAGAGGAAAAAGACCAAACAAACCAAACATTTCATTTCTACACAGCCCTGATGAGACTCTCTGATCTGGTCTTAGCCCCTCCTGAGAGCTAGGCCAGTGTCTTAATTCTTTAAGAAGAATAAAAAGTGAAATAGCAGCACAACATCATTAACAAACAAGTGAACTGAACAAAAAATCATTCTAAATCCTCAATCATTCTCTTCTCTCAAGGCTGAGCAAGGATTTTTGGTATCAGCCCAGAGCATCACTATTGCTCCATTGCTGATAGTGTTATGCTGTCCAAAGGACATTGTTACACCCAGGGAAAAGCAGTCCTAGATTTACTATATATTCTAACAGGTAACGGCAACACCTTTATAGCAGCTTAGCTGCACTGCTCAGCTTCAGGGGGCTAACACTCCTCAGAGCCACTACTCACCTGAGAGAGACTCTGCAGCCCTGCTGCTATGGCTCCTACAGATGAGCCTGTCCCACAGGCTGTGTAGCCAGCAAAGGCATGCAGGAGGTGAGGTCCCTCACCCATGTCAGCATATAGTTCAGCCAGCTATCACGCTGTGGGGAATTGGACTAAGCTTTGCAGGAAATACCTGTCTGCTGAGATTGCACTATGTTTCATCACAGAACCTCAGAGAATTAAAGCAAAGCTGTGAAATACAAACAAATTTTTTTGTACTTGTCTTTAATTAAAGATCTCCTGAAATATAATCTGTCCACATCTAGCCAGACACAAAAGCTGGTCCACTGCCCTCCTGTGCACTGTGTACATAACAAATAAGGAAGGCAAGAACGGTAAAGGCAGTTGATCTAAACAAAAAGCCACCATACTCTCTACAGGCTACAACTGCAGCTGTCTACCTTCTAGCTTGTTAACTCTACAAACAGATCCCAAGATTTAAGGTGGTAAGTAATTGGGATTAAACAACTGCAAAGGTCTGAAACTCTGAAGCTAAGTGGTTTACAGATACAACCTTAAATTGAAGTCTTCATCAACATGCTCCCAAGCATGTCTTACATTAATGAGTACTACCACAAAATGAGAAGATAGAAGTGACAAAATAGATGTTTTGTCTTCAGATACTTTTGAGTCACACCTATTGATTCTGTACCTGATCCTGGATACTAGAACACCTAAATATTAGTAGATGGCCCCAGATGGCTCAAGGCTCCCTCTGCTAAGCATTGTATATGCAAAGCATGCATGTGTTAAACAAAAGGAAGTAATTTTTTTTCCCCACACAAAGTATTACTGAAGCATGAATTGCATTGCTCAGCACATTCTGGAGATCAGACAGGTGAGTAGTTCCCAAAAGGGGACTACACAAGTTCAGAGGGTTAGCAGACCACAGTGGTCAGGATGCAGCCTACAACACAGGGCTTAAGCTACTCCTTGCCAGAAGCTGTGGACAAGCAAATCTGTGTTATTGCTTACGCCGCTTCCCCAGAATATTGCTACAGGCCTTTCCCAGGAGAAAAACTACGGACAGCTAGGCTTTGACTGGATGGCCATTCTGATATTCCTGCCTTCTGCTACACCCCCCTAATAAAGGGCAACCCACTATAGTTTTGCCCCAAAAGCATTCTGGGAAGCCCTGGACTGCGTGAGGCGATGCCTTTTTGGTTGTGCCCTACAACAGAGGCAGGGCTATTAAGTCTTCCTCAGTTCTGCCCACCTGTGCCAGCCAGAGACATCATAATCTCAGTGCCTGCTTTCCCCTAGTACTGCTGTCCATGCTGTGGGCTGTCGGCACAAGGGACCTCTTGTTCCCTTTGTATGATCAGACAAGCCATGTTTCAAGCTGGCTTACATCAGAAAGATACTGTGCTGGCCCTGAGAGTTGGGTCTCGGGCCCAGGTCTCCCAATGACTACCATGTATTTTCTGTGCAGTTGCTGCACAAAGATATTCTCAAACTAAGGGAAAAATCTTTGCAGGATGAGATCTTAATAAACATGACAGAAAGGTGAGGGAAAGGGCTACAAGAAGCACAGTGAATTATGTGGCTATTTATGGTTATCTGTGTATACCGTGTACTTCATAAAATTATAATTTCTTAGGGTCTTGGCTAGATTATAGCATCTCACCTCTATAATTTAGTCACAATTACATTTTGTCACTTCCAAATAAATTTAATTGACCCAGTAGCAGATACTACAGAAGTGTGGGAAAGAGCATTTGTGTTTTCTACACCAGAGTATCTGCTCTCCAAATGTAATTTGTCACACCTGTTTAGTGATCACAATGCCGTATTCTCAGAGGCCTCTATCAGGTCACAGTCCATGTGCAGTACCTTTTCCAACCTTCTTTTCTGCAGTGTCAGGTTGCCTAAAGCAATAGATTGCACCTAATTTAGTCCGAGGACTATTTAAATAACTGGATGTGATACGAAGCAGTGACAGTGAAATATTCCTCAGGTGGTTGGTTTTTTTTTTTTCTATATTCTGTCACTGAAGGTCTGAAATTATTTTAGAGATCGGGAAAAACAGGGTGCAGTTTCTGAAGAACTCAGCAGCCCCAAGTAGGGATGGTGCAAGAACACCTGATCCTTCCAGGTCCCTACTGCTCTCAGCAACGTGCTCCTGTTGCGTTCTGCTACTTGGAAGTTAAAGCCTTCCTTCTGCCTTTGGCACACAAGCAGCAGCAGGAGAAACTATGGTCTGCACAACCAAGAGCAAGAAACAAAGACTGGATAAAATTCATAGGACAGCAGTAACAAATGTTGCCCATAAATAACATGAAATTAGATAGGTCTTTGCAGGCTAATTATCGGGTTTCAGAGGAAGAAAGTGCTAAGTTAATGTCCAAAGATTAAAATAAATTCCCGTGACAGTCCAGCTGGACAGCAGTGCCACCTGCTGGCACATTTCCCAGCGCTGATGAACCAGGAAACAGGCAGCAGCTTTCTAACCAGGCCTCTCCTGACAAATGCAGAGTCCTCATTCTCACACTACTGTCACCCAGAGAACAGCTCACGAATGGAGAGCAAAACGAACACAACTGGTGTTAGCTGTACCGTTTAGCGCCTTATTGGAAGATGGCACCAGTGGCCAGCGTGCCAGTATCAGAACAGTTGTAATCTTAAACATTGTACCTCTGTGATCACTGTACGCTTATCAGAGTGGATATTAATGACGTTCTTCACACTGCTTGAAAAGGCTCAGAACATGCTTCCTTAGAGCCCTCAGCACCATGTCCTGCTCTTCCCTCAGAAAACACTGCATGTTTCACACTCCTTGTGAATCACAATTTAAGACCAAAACTGAGCAGGCAGGAAAGAAAATAGCTGTCATCAACAGCCAAATAAATCATCATCTCTGCACTGGATAGCAATTTTGATCACTCATTTTGTCCAGAGATGGAACTAGAAGGCTAGGTGTTGGCCAATAATTTTAAGAAGCTGCTCCTCAAAAGCTTATCACCCTACAGCTTCCAATATAGCCAAGTAGCAGACTGGAGGATTTTCATGTGTGCCCAGGACCTCATATCCTTCCGGAGGACCCACTACCACTTAAAATCCAGCCATTTCATGGAGTACCCAAATGAGAGTAGAGGTCCCAACCTTGGGAGTTGAGCAAGAACTTTGGAAACTTGTTTCCAAAGGAAACCAGGAGGAGTACGTTTAACACGTACAAACAAAGTGTATCAGAGCTCTATCCGGTGGTCAAGGCCCCCACCTGCACCTCACCAGGGCAGGTTCAGCAGGTGACCACAGGAGAAGTTACTTCAGCCTCTCTGACCTCTGCTTTTCCCCTGCATGCAGAGCTAACTCCGTTTTCCCTGCTACGGAGGGTGAGTGGGAAGTACATCAAAGCAACACACCTTGCCTAAGTTTAAGCATACTAAACACTGAACAGGTATGAAAATTGCAGGCCCTGCTCAGCACTGCAGGATGATATGTCTTAGTTCAATGGAGGCAAATGCATCCAAAGCAAGGCGGTGTTTATAAGTGTTTTCTCATCTTGATCTCTTGTACATTTTTGCACAGGCAAAGAAGTCAAGTTCAGGCAAATCATAAAGGAAACAAGAGCAACAAAGAATTGCATGGCCCCTGAGAACTGGCTGAATCACATAATTGCTTCCATGAAGCATTCTTTGACATTTGGATTTTTGCCTATTTTCCCTGCATAAGAAAAGAAACTTATGTAACTGTGCTCCATCCCCTTCTGATAACTTTCAGGACTACCAGTTGTATCAATTGTAGAAAAATCTTTAGAAATACCTGGTTCCTTTCCTGCTTCATGACAACTACTCAATAGATCCAGGAGGTCCAAATTAGCACTTTCCACCATGGGACTGATGAAAACCACACAGCCATATTACATTTATGCCTGCCTAACTGCAGCACACAAGCGGCAGGTAGGACTAGCGTGGTAGCAAGTGTTTAAAGAGCAACAGGCACAAATCCCAAGGGACCAAGTCTTACCAATTTGGCCGCCTGTGGCACAACTTTTTGTAAATGGAATAGAATACTTAGAACAGTGCCAAGGAAGATGGGCATGGTGGCAGCAGCTCAGAGAATATATCCTTATATCCTTCCCCTCCTTCCCACCCCAGTGACTTCTGTTTCTGGACTTTCTGTTGTCAAAAGAAAAAATCAGTTGAGTTCTGATTCCCAGGTCATGATACCCAGAACGGAAAACGGTGCAGGGACACAGCAAGTAGGTGTGATAGGGAAGACTGTCACACACACACAAACAAAAAAGTAGGTTTCACATCTGAAAGACTTACATTATTTGGCATTTTAGCAAGAATCTCAACTTGTCCAGCCAGGTCCTTATCAACTGATTTCTGCCACTCCATGACTTCTGACAGCAGCAGTCTCCTTCCATCTCTACCTCATACCTTTTCTATTGTTCTATTGTTTCAGCCTTCATCTTCCCCCACGATATGCACTTTTTTGAGACCTGGTAGCAAGGCTCTCTATCAGCCATTTGCATATCAGATCAACATCCCACGCCGCTTCAGTTCCCTCATGCAAATTTCTCAATCTGTATTTCATCACATTCCTCTACATCTCTTACCTTACTGTCATAACCTTCACATCTGGTTCACTCTTTGTTCAGCTTCACAACAGTAATCTGAAGCAGTACTAAGAAGCTATGCTTTAGCGAAAAGGTCAACAAAATGACCTTCTTTCCTGAGGTGGCAAGGCATGGACAGTTATTCTGGCTGTATGGGCTTGTGCTCACTAGGGAGACCGGAATCTGTTGGCCAGCTCCAAACAGCAGCCTCAAAGATACTCAGTCCCAAGAGGATGCACGTGATCTCTCTCAGTGCTTGTGGGGAAAGACGGGGGAGGGAAGGATGCAACACAAACTCAAACCTCTTTAGAAACCCAAGAATCTACATGGAGACAGGTAGGAAAGAAAAGGAGGCTTATAAAGGCAGCAACTGCTGCGAAGTTTCTGACAGCACTTATAAAAGAGTGGGCAGAAGAGAATAAAACTGAATCACTGCCACAGAAGTTACACAGCTTGGCTTTCTAAAAGAAACGATAGCTTAGAAGTAAACGCTGGCATAGAAATAATTTAAAGCGTCACCAAAGCATAGCCAGCATGTCAAAACTGAACAGGAAAAATTCCTCCATGCTGAAACAGCAAAAAAGAAAGTGGCTTTGCTTTGGCCTTTTTTTTGGTTGGTTGGGTTGTTTGTTTTTTTTTTTTTTAAGAAAAAGCAGTCTGACTCATCTTTCTACCATCAGAGTTGGCAACTACCAAAACTCTAAAAGAGGAACAGACCACATCGTATTACTAAAAGGTCCTTTGCCTTTTTCATACTAGCACGGAACAGTGAAGGAGTTTTTACAATCTTGACCAATCTTGAATACAGCAGTAAAATGCAGATTATTTCAACTGAGTCTGAAGCTTCCGACCAATGCAGTTCTTTACAAGTGTGATCTCTGTGTTTCCCCTTCCTATTTGCTTTCTATCTTCCAAATTTCTACTTTTCTTTTCCCCTCCTAAATTTTCAGGAAATACTATCTTTACATAAGATATAACCTAGGGAATGGCAAGGATGTTAGTGTCTTCTAAGAGCGTGTTTGGGATTAATCTTCTTAAGAGAAGTCCACAGATAAAAGCTGCTTATCTGGGCAAGATGCTTTGGCATCACTAGCTAGAAGATACCAAAGCAGCATAAATCAAAGCACAATCCCCATGAAAAAAAACGGAGGGGGGGTGGGTGTTGCTTGTTTATTTTTTCCCCTACTGACATTTCAGAACAGTGCTTCCACAAAAAGGAAACCATCACCAGGTTAAAAGTCAAGGAAATTCCAGTTTTTACGTATGTGTTTTCATGTTTTATGTTCATAAGAATGTAAGGACTTGCTTTTCTGGATCAGGGCTTCAGTCTCTAAATTTAGAGTTACATCTCTGCAAGAATTGCAAAATGTTTCACAACAAAAAACAAGGGAAAAGACAGGATTCTAGCATCTTCAGAAGGTTTCACGCATCAAAAATATTAAAATTATCCCTTGAGCAATGGTACAAATCTTCAGATTTACTTAAAACACCATGGCAGACACAGACACAGTGTGTCTTCTGTTTGTTCGCTCTTTAATGAGCTCCCCACACTTTGACCACTGTACACCAGATATTCTTGTCAAAGCCAACTACCCCCGACTCCTTTATCCAGGTGTTCCTGAATTGTGGTTCCCAAGGAGCACACGCACGCGTGTTATGCTGGAGTCCAGCTGCATAACCAGACCTCACTGGCAACGCACCTGGAGGGTCACTGTCACTGCCTGCCTCGGCATCATTCCTATGGCTCAGACTAAGATATGCTGCGCTTCAGAGGAAGATTTGACATACAGTTCACAGGATCAGAAAGGCAAGCCAGAACTCCAGAGTGTTTAGGCCTAGGAACTGCAACTCCAGATATGGGGGGTAAACTATCTACTGTGAGCTGCCTTTGAACAGCTGATCCAGATAAAAGAAACAGAACCAGAGACCTTTCCTGCTTCTAGTTTAGGACAAAAAAATCATTCAGCTACCATTATTGCTCTGGAGTATTTTACTGTTACACTTTCTACTGAGAGCGCACAATAAACTGTCCAGAGAAAGATCATATCTCAAACTCTAAATATATTAGTGAATGAACTGTCTAAAAATCATTTCCGTAAAAGCATGTTCTATTTACAAAGGTTAACTTGCTCTTTAGGACAAGTAAAACCGCCACTGGAAAAAAATATACATACAGAAATGCCTCATCTTTCAAAAGACATTTACAAATACTCTGCTTTGCTTAAACTACTAGAAACATTAAGACATTTGAAACTAAGAGTGTGTTCTGCATGCAGTTAGGATAGAAATCATGTTATTGGACTTCAGTGTGTCATTTCTTATCACTGTCAATGACAGTGTCTTAGGCTCTTCTGAAAACACCACAGCCTGGCTATTACCTTAGGATCTCAAGAGGAGGACACAGATCTTCATTAACAAGTTATCAGTTACTCTTCATTTTGCCATTAAAAAAGGACATCCCGATTGTCTTCTCAGCAGGAGAGTCTGGTCTCGTCAAGTTTGGCGTCCTTTTTTCCCTGAGTTTCCCTTTAGTGTTTTGCTAGGCATGATGATTATTGGCTTGGTATATTTACAAGTCCTTGGTCAGCACTCCTCCCATTATAAGGCAGAGTTCAGAAATTCAAGGAGTTCTGCACGATTCCGGTCTCTCTGTAACAGCAGAAAAGCAGAGGCAGTGGTTTAACAGACCTGTACTCAGTGGACTGAGGCTGCATAACCCTGCTTTCTGTGGGGCTTTCACGTCTCAGGCCGCATAACCCTGCTTTCTGTGGGGCTTTCACGTCTCAGGCCGCATAACCCTGCTTTCTGTGGGGCTTTCACGTCTCAGGCCGCATAACCCTGCTTTCTGTGGGGCTTTCACGTCTCAGGCCGCATAACCCTGCTTTCTGTGGGGCTTTCACGTCTCAGGCCGCATAACCCTGCTTTCTGTGGGGCTTTCACGTCTCAGGCCGCATAACCCTGCTTTCTGTGGGGCTTTCACGTCTCAGGCCGCATAACCCTGCTTTCTGTGGGGCTTTCACGTCTCAGGCCGCATAACCCTGCTTTCTGTGGGGCTTTCACGTCTCAGGCCGCATAACCCTGCTTTCTGTGGGGCTTTCACGTCTCAGGCCGCATAACCCTGCTTTCTGTGGGGCTTTCACATCTTGGCATGCTGCAGAGCAAATGCTACCACATTCAAACAGCTCGATATGACTAGCTACCAGTCAAGTGTGAGTGCCTGGTAGAAGCACAAGGCAGTTGGGTACTCAGGAGAGACGCTATAGGAGACAAGCTGTCACTATTTCGTGGTACATTTCCTAAGTGGCTCCCCATGGAGGCTCCATTGGGTTGTCACCATGTCACTCATAGCCTGCTCAGGAGGGAACTCACTAGCAGAAGAGATACAATTCTCTGGTGTCTGAGGCAACTTTCACTGTACATGCAGCAAGTCTCGTGCTTTGGGAAGTATAATTTTTTTCTAAGCATAAGCAGCAGCTTGCAGCATAGCAGAAAGAGAACCATGAATTTAGGTTCTTTCTTTACATAAGAGATGATCCAAACAGTCAAAAGACTTGTTCCCAGTGCTTTTAAAAATCACAATTTATAAAACAATTATTGAATCTTAAAATACTGTGAAGAATGGATGTTGTTCAATTCAGAAAGTTCATGACCAGAGACACCAATCAAAAAAAGGAACACACAGCAAATATTGTGACAAGGAGGTTACTGGGGTAAGGCTAGCATGCATTCAGCATTAACAGTGTCCAATGACTGGACAAGAGGCAAGGGGCACAAGTTAGAACACAGGAAGTTCCACCTCAATATGAGAAGAAACTTATTTACTGTGAGGGTGTCAGAGCAGTGGAACAGGCTGCCCAGGGAGGCCATGGAGTCTCCTTCCCTGGAGACATTCAAAACCCACCTGGATGCGTTCCTGTGCCCCCTGCTCTAGGTGTCCCTGCTCATGCAGGGGGGTTGGACAAGATGATCTCCAGACATCCCTTCCAACCCCTACCATTCTGTGATTTAATGCAAACTTCCATGCCACAGAAAGAAGATAAAATATTTTTCATCAAATTTAACTTGGAATGCTCAGTTCTGCTTTGGTAGCTATAGAAGGAACTGTTATGGCTGAGTCAGAATCCACCAAACTAGATACCTCAGCAAAGTAACACTTTTAACACATACTGACTAGTACCAGAAGCCCTCTGCAGATTACTCTAAGGTGTGGAAACTGCTGAAAAGGGTGAACACATTAAAATGCAGAGTCCAAACACCCATAGCAACAGCACAAAATGCTATTCATGATATCCATTTCCCTGGTTATCTCAGCAAAAACATTTGTCTGCTTTGAGAGAATGTGTGAGCACATGGTCCTAATACTACTATTGTCTTTTTTTAATTCCTCTCTAAATAATGGCTAGCCTTGTGTGCATTAGTAAAACACAGTAAAGCAGCAATTACCACAGCTGATCACAAGAGACTGGAAGAAGATGAGGACAATTAAAAATAGTGCAAATTAAATCAACAGAGAAAGGCACAAATCAGCTAAACATTACGAACTGAAATTCTAAGAAGTTGCACAAGCATCCTTGGGTTTATCCAGTCATGCCTCAGTATTCCAAGCCCACTCATAACACAAAACCTGCCAAAAGAATGAACTAAAATTTCTCAGATGGCATCATAGCCACATTAAAAGCTACACTCAATTTACAACTCTGAACGGTAAGATCTACTCTTCTACAAGAGACTACTATTAGAAAACTATTAAGAGATACAGTATTTTCCCTAGGGATATATAGACCATTTTAACTCTTACCTCTTTATCTTTCTTAGTCTTCTTTATTCTCATCTTAATTTTCTTTCCTGTTATCATGCTGTAGTTCTCATTCTTCTTTTTGTTTTTAAAGAACTAAAATGAGATCACACATTAGAAAGACATAAGCTTTGCTTTGTTTTATAATGTTACAAGTCTTAAATAAAATTACAGACATAATCTTTTATACTTCCTAACTGTCCAAAACAATAGAGATAGGTTTCTTTTCACTGATGACAAAACTAGTGGTGTTATGAACATTTTTATGACAGGCCAGATTAAGTGTTTAGATTAGAAGTATAAGGGGACTTCAGACACACACTAGCGTACCTTGGAAAGCTGGACAGGTCCTGTTTTCTCTCTCTTTTTCTTCTTCTCTTTCTTTTTCTTCATTTTGTTCTCTTTTTTCCTTTTCTACAAGTATACAAGGCATATACTCTTATGCTTACAGACTCAAGGGCAAAATAAGGGAATCCACAAGTAGCTCTCAACACCCCGGCTAGTCAAGACAGCCACTACTGCTTGCCCTGACCACCGCTGGATAGGTACTATCTGAACTACACAGAAGGTAACACAGTAGGTTTAGCAACCCTTGAGATCCTGAGAAACAGAAATGGTCTGATCCCCTATTTGCTCTTTTAATGTAACCCCAATATACAAAATCACTGAACAGAAGGTCCTGATAAAATTAAAAAGAAGAATTACAACAGGAAGACTATACTACACTCTCACTGACTAGAAATTGCTTCTTCTGACAAATTCTATAAAGTTATCAAGATTCCCCACGTCTCTTTTCTTCAGAGGCTACTCTAAACACAAGCTGGGCTACCAACAATTGGCAAAAGGAACCTTTAAATTATTCCTCTGTTAGTATACAGTCAAGTATATGCCAGCTTATCAGTTCACCTACTGTAACCCTAAAAGCATGATTCAGATTTACATAGCCTCAGGCAAAAGCATTACGTCTTACATGGCATTTAAGGTTATTGAAATATGAAGAACTATTTTCTGTCTGTTAACTACTTCATTCTCTTTGTAAATGTTTACCTTTTTGTTATGTTTTTCTTTTCTCTTTTTCTTTGATTTAGACTTCGGAGAATCTAAAATTAAAAAAAAAAACCAAACAATAAAACAAAGCAAAATCAAACCCTGTAAGTTTAGCATTTTGAAAAAGGCATTTGGTTTTAAGCTAAGGCACATAGGAATGTAAAACATAAGAGGAGAATGCCTTAATTCAGCTATATATATGAACACTGGTTGAAACTAACCTTGAGAAAAGCAACATGTTAACTTACTGCCACTTACTGGTCTAACATGGAAACTGAAAATACCTGATTTACTCAATGATTACTTATATTAATATATTTTATTAATAGAGACAATACTTCTATCTTCTTTCTGCAGCTGTGCTCAACATATTGCAAGTATGTGTTTTATAGCCAGCAATCCTGACTCTCAAAGGACACAACAAAAACACTGTTGGGGCTGTCAAACCACTGAAAATATTATCACTGCTCATGGCAAATGTAAAACTTTTCATACTTACTCAGCTCATTTTCCAACTTCAAGGCCTTTAGTAAGTTTTGTAAAGCAGAAACTCAAAAGATCTATAAGCCAATCATAGATTTTAAAGATTACACTGTGACTGGTATGTGAGGAAGTAGATTTTGAAGCACCAGCTTTGACTACGGGACTGTAAACCTAGAAAGACTGTGAAACAGCTTCCTAGTCTTCCAACAGACTGTCTTCAAGCCATCAGCTCTGCAGTTTCTTTACAAGAAATTCCAAGCAAAAGATAACATTATAGGAACATACCAGAGCACAGCCAGACTCAAAAGTTAGAAAAGTCTAAGGTAAGACTGCCCAAGCAAGCCTTGAGGAGGCCATTTTGGCCTCCTAATGACAAATGCAGCACTAGCATGTCAGAAGAAATGATGAAAATATTAATTCTATGACCACATTCAGTCGTGATAACAATGGATTGGACTAAACGCGGACAGGGAATGTTATAACTGGCCAGAGGACTTTTACAAATGTTTGCCAACATCAGGAAGGAGGTACATTCACAAACACTGGGTTTCCTTCCGCTTTGAAAATCACTATGCTGTGGCGAACAGACTCTTGCCCAGTTTTATCCCTTTGCCCACATCTCTTCCAGACTCAGTTTTTATCTCCCACCATCCTAGCCACAGTTCTCATGACCACAAACCTTAGCAGAACTTCTCTAGAATTCTGCACTGAACTGTTGACTTCCTAGACTAAGCCAGGACATCTTTTCCTCCTGTTCACTCTTTCCGAGTTGCCATCCCTCACCATCTGGTCTCCCCAGTAGCTCAATCTGTTTCCGTACTCGGCCACCCTACCCCACTAGTTCTAGCACTGTTCGCCTGCTTGTCTCCTGCCTGAGGGGAACCCCCTTCCCAGCTCCACCTAACCAGCTGCATGCCCAGTTTCTATATCCCAATGTTTCTTTTTCCACAGCAAAGTGTGTCCTTTCTGCATTCAAGTTAGCTTCATTTTCCATATAACCTATGTTACCAGCAAGGTTGGAGAAGGTGGGTGGGGCATACAACTCCAGAGATCAGGATTCAGTTTCCCCCACTCTCCTCTCAGTTTTCCCCAGCCACTGCCCAGTGTCTAACAGACAGAATTACAGCTGCATTCACTAAGTAAGAAAAGAGGAACACAGATTAAAAAAATGCTGGAAGAAATCTCCATTCGGCTATCCCAAGGAATGTTAACTTCACTCCTGCTATACCCAACACATGAGACTGGGGCAACCTTTGTCATTCAAAGTCTTTAACTGCAGGTTAGGCAAGCTATTCCACTGTTCTGCTGCTAGGATGTATTTTTATTAGATCTAATTCAAACCCTTCCTGTTGCAATTTAAGATCATTATTCCTTTCTCTGAAAGTCACAGAATGATTTTTCGCTCCCTCTGCACAGTGGCAACTACCCACACCTATGTATCTGTCTTAGCTCAATTACCTCGCATCTTTTCTTGTCTAGATGGAGTAAATAGTTGTTTAAACATGCCCTCATAGGACGTTTTTGCTAGATCATCTGCTCTCCCCTGTGAATGGGAAAAGAGGGCATTTTTACCTGTGAAGTTTTAGCAAATCTCTGAGTATGCAGACTGACAACTTGAGCCTAATTCAGAATGATTTTTAAACTCAAATACATATGTCTTGACATCCCTCCCAAAGATGAGCCAGAGAGTACGCCAAGCACGTTCGCACAGTCAGTGCCTGACATGACAGTTTAATTCTTTTTAGAAGTTTTAGAGTGTATCACATGTGGCAAAATTCATTCAAGGAGGGCCTCCCCCCATCAAATGTACAAGTTCATAGATTTGAACATTTTCAGAATTTCTTTGTGTCAGATACATAGAATCAAGCCACTGAAGTGTGGGAACAAGTAATATTTCCACACAGATGTAAATCTGCTTTGAGGGAAGCTGAATTAAATAATTGTTAAACTGTGGGATACACAGTCACAAATATGAGGTCCTGTACTAGATGTTGAAGTTTTCAGCTGACCCTGATGTTAGACTTTTCCTCGGGTGAACTCTAGTTCATACTAGAGTTCTTCCCAATCATAGTAAAAAAGGATAAAATACACTTCAATGTTTAGCCTGACACCTTTTATTATAAACTGAAAATGTAGTCACTTTTCCTGCAGTAAGAGCAAATATTTTGATACAGAATATCAAAACAATGCAGTCTTGATACAATCAGCAATACATTCCCTTCAATGTCACAAGTTACACCCATAGAAAAAAATATGCACTTACTCCCAGACAGTATCTACCCCAAGTCCTCTAAGTAAGCAGCAGCTTAGCATGGAAAGTCTTAATCCTGCAATGCTTGCGTGTGTGTTTCCATTGAATTTGGTCACCGGTATTAATAAACTTCATGTGAGTCCTCAAAGTTAAATGCTTAAAACATTAAGACCAAAGTAAGACTAAACCAAAAAACCCCAATTCTGGTCTAGATAGACAGGCGAAGTAGAAAAAGATCTGTGTGTTGCAAGTGTAACGAATACAGAGTTTTAAATATGTACAGCGTATTGTTAAGGTAACACTTCTTTGAACGGCAGTTTCTATTTTGAAGTTATTTAAATTAACAGAAGAACATTGCATACTGTGCATCAACAGGTACCTTAGCACAGCAACAGGAAAGGTTTATGAGAGAAACACTCTGAAAATGCAGTATTGATATTCTACACTGGTACTTTGTGGTTGTTTACACATTTAAAATAAGCTTTAAATGTTTCCAGGAGTGCTATCAAAACCAGTAAACATCACACATAGCCATGGAGGTAGCTTACCTCTGCTACTTGAAGACGACGACCTTGATGATGAGCGTGAGGAGGAGGAGGAGGAGGCGGATGTAGTGCTAGAAGACGATGTGGATGAAATGGATGATGATCTGCTTCTACTGCGTTTTCGTTTCCTTTCTTCTTTCCCTTAGGATAACATAAGACAACAGTGACAAGCATGCTAGTAACTATGGTCTACCAAAATGACCCTTCACAGAATTTAAACACAATGAACCCCTATTTTGAGAGGCTGGTTGTGGTTTTCTCCCCTCTTCCAGTGTGCCATGGTCTATTACTGTTAGGAAGTGACAATACTCAATACCAGGGTCAATGATGGTAACTGACATAAAGGATAACACACCTAACACCACAGCATGGAAAGAGATCAGCAATGCCTACCTTGGACTTTCAGCCCTTCTTGTGAAGCTGCACATGGTGTCCTAATTTTTTCATCCTTCCCGTTATCCATATCTAGTGAGAGACACAAGTACATTCGATAGCATCATTGCCAAAAGACTTTGGGAGGGAGAAACCACCAGAGCAGTGCAGAGACAGAAGAAACCGGGGAGGCCGCCTGAGGGCAGCCCCAGCACCGCTCCCATCCAACCACACCACGCTACGGTGCGGCGCACGGTTAGGCTCTCATCCTCTTGCATCAGGAACCGGGGGCCAAAACCCTGTCTTCGTGTCATCTTCGATGACACCGTCAGTACGGGCGCAGCTGGTTTCGCCACAGCGGCCCCGTGTCAGGCCGCCGGCGGATGGCAGGGTCCGGCCTGGGCCGGCCGAGGCGGTCGCCTGCAACCGCCGGGAGGGCCCCGAGCCCGGGGACCCGCGTCCCGACCTGCCCTACACCGGCACTCACTCACTCACCCACCGACCCACCCACGGGCTCACGGTCCGGCACCGGCCCCGCCGGCAGCCTGCGCCCAGGGGGGCTCCCCCGCCTCCCGGGGCCGGGCCGCCATTTCCCGAGAGGCATCGGCGCCCACGCCCTCCCCGCGGCCGGGCCCGGCGCGGCGGCCCGCAGGACACCACTGCCCCACCCACCCCGCAACCGGGGACACGGAGGATGACCGCAGCCCCTCTGCCTGCCTGCCTGCCTGCCTGCCTGCCTGCCTGCCTGCCTGCCTGCCTGCCGCTGCCGCCGCCTCCGCCTCCTCCTCCCCGCCGCAGCCGCGCCCCGGCTGGCGACCCGGAAGTGCTGGCGCGTCCCGTTGCACCGCCCGCCGCCGCTTCCTGCGCGGGAGCCGCCGGCGGCGGGCGGGAGAGCGGCCTGCAGGCCCTGCGCGGCCGAGGGCTTCCTCCAGGGCCCGGAGGCCAGCTCGGCCCGGCGCCCCCGGCGAGGAGAGTGGGGAACGCAAGCCCAAACTAACACGCACTTAAACTCCGACCTGAGCTGCACGCTAAGCTTGAACGGGTGTTTTGAAGCCTATGCTGAACCTTGCGTGATAATTAATTTAGCCTTAAACGGAATTCCAATTAAAGTTTACAATTTATTGAATAGAGACAAGCAAGCAGCGCTGGATGCAGGGGGGATCCTTCCGCCTAACGTGCATACAGTCATACAAAACTACAGGGTTTATATTCAGTTACTTAATAACAATTAGTAAAAACACGCCTAAGTTTACACTCATTGGTCAGTGATAAGCATCCCACTTGCCGTTGGTCAGCCGTATTTAAATTAGCCACGCTTGCCATGTAGATTAGCACGCATGCTTTTTACGGGTGTGGGGGGGAAGTCTTTTTGGTCCTGAACTGGGTCGGTGGTCGCAATCTCCCCCTGCCGGAATTACCTTTCCCCCAGTTTCCATGCTTCAGCACCTTCTGAGCCAAGAAGTTCCCTGTTATCACTACTGGCTGATTTGTGGCCTTCCCTTATCTTGGCACTCTCCTTTGTAGCAGGATGTTTCCACTGTTAGTCCTTGAAGCTCTACTGAGTTGTATTCTTTTAGGAGGCTTCTTGTCAATGAAGCATTCATTGCTAATGCCCTCTTGTCTGGCCTAAGCATTATTTATTATCTTGTTAAAATTCTCAGGTGTTAGTTTCTATTCCTAACTAAAATTCTTTCTTAACAATTAACTTAACAAATCGCCAATCAATATTCCAACCATTAAGACAGTTAACAAGTCAATTGAATGGCCCTCGGTTACACAAGCACAAGCAGAACGGTCAAATGTTAGAGGGTCACACTTCACCATGTGGCCCTAGCATTGTTCCATATTGACACGAATCAGATGAACACATTTTACACTTGGCTGCAACTTAAGCAGAAGTTAGTACCCCTGTACCCCTTCGGAAAGCTAACTGCTCCTGCCGCAGGAGCCTGTCCCGAACGAGGCTTGTCCCGGCTTCCCAGGACCCGCAGGGCGTCCTCCCCTCGCTGCCTGCCCAGCCTGGGCCATTGCCTTTGCGTGGTGCTGCCCTGCCGTTCTCAGCTCTGCAGTTAGCCCTGATGGGCAGCGGCCCAGTGCACGGGCTTCGCACAGCTCCCAGGGACAGCTCGGGGCGAGCCACGTCCCGCTGTGGCTCCTGCAGTGGAGACGCGCCAGCCACGCTTCCCCCGCCAGCCCGTAGCCGTGCGCCGGTAGGCGGACGCAGCCCTCCCGCGCGTGCTGCCTCGCGCGTGCAGACGCGTCAAGCAGAGTTGGCTGTGAGGGAATGAAGGGCGCCGGAGCCCTGCCCTGGTAGGGCCTCACGTCCCGCTCCCTCCAGCAGCGTGACGGCTGCTCTCGCACGGCCCGCAGCAGCGCAGCGCTAAGGCTGTCCGTCACCTCCACCCGAGGTGCTGCATGCACGGAGATGGGACATCCCGTGGCACTCAGTGGGTGTCTGAGCTCTCACAGAGCAACGGGAGTCAGATGCTAACTTTTCTCCTGAGCTGATTTCCAACACTTTGGGCTTAAGCCCACCAAGTTTTCCATTCCCATTTTTAAAATACCATATTCTCAGGCATGAAGTAATCATGGGATACTGAACAATTCCACTTTTACTCCTGACCTGAAACAAATCTGACCTCAGCTGAACCCAAACCTGGTCCAAACAGAAATAACATCCTGGTTCGATTCCAGTGGATCCTCAGACCTTATGGCTCTTTGTCTGATCTAGTTTAGCTTGCAGTTTACTTAACTTCTATGCGCAGCTGCTTTACAATATTAAAGTATAAACCAAAATACCTGTGAAGCACATTGATTCTTAATCTAAAGCAGTTTGGGTTTTTTTTTTTTACTGTAAACAAAGTTTTGGGTGCAAACATCCAGTATTCCATATCCTTCTACAAAGTCTGCTTAAAACCAGCCAAAAGGAATATATGCCACACTCACTCCGGAAGAATGCTAAAATTATTTATTCTTACATTCGTTTACATATACAGGGATGACATTTGGCTAGAAAAATGCCTGTAGAGTAGTAAGAGATATTCAAACAACTACAAACTGTCAATAAATACATTAAAAACATACTGTATGCTGATGTAGAAATACCCTATGCTCTTTTGGTTACTTACCCAGTACAATATTACTGAAAAGTTTTTTGGTGTCTTTCATGCAACATCAAAATTCTTCCCAACAGTTCATGCGATAAAACATATTTTTTCATTATTAGGAATGGGATGAAATTTAAAATCCTATTTGTTTACAAGTAGTAAAAATCGCTGAAAATTTTAACATAAAACTCTCAATTCTTGTAATAAAAAGAACCAATTCAAAGAAGGTTGTCTTTAAAAAAATTAATTTTCTCAACTAATTCTTTATAAAACAGGCAGTATTTCAAAAGGGATGTTTCCATCACCCAGGATGAATCATTTGTGCTTCAAAATTTTAAAAGGAATATTCGTGGCAAAAACCTAAACCTAACTGGTAGGTAGAGGAGAGATTGCAGTACGGATTCTCTAAAACCTAACATGCTTTCAAAATCTGTCCAGGAACACATTAAACACTTATCCACATCACTATGCCATCACCTACTCTAACAATTAGAAATGGAGTTTTAATAATACTTAGCTCTTTTCATGCTCAAATTTCTCCACAAACATTTAAATAGTCCTAACGCTTCTGCAAGTATTATTATCCCCATTTTATGCTTGGGGTGGTAGAGGCAGAGAGGGCTGAGAATTTGCCAGGACACAGACCGCATCCTTCCCCTCTTGCCTCCCTTCAGTGTCCAAGTTATTTAACTCTTTTCCGTATTTTACACTTAAAGTACTGTAGAGTCTCAGGAAACATGGGTGGTATGTTTCCATCAGTTATTAGTGGTTATTATGCAAACTGTGCCACTTTAAAAGTTACCGGACAAATATTAAAGTAATAATTGACATGAAGACCATGTCTGAGGCTCGGGATTGACGTCCTAGAATGCCACACCATTTTCAAACCAAGCATGCTCTTCCTGTAATGAAGCGTTAAGGACAGGAGGCCTAATTCTCTCTGTTGTACAGCCAAAATGACTCTTGAAGTCAGTCGTGGTTGTACGAAGAATAAAATCTGTCCCTCACCTGTCTCACCTCACCCTCATCTGTCCCTGGGAACACAGAAAACCCCAACAGTGGCCCAGTATGTCCTGGCACCGTGCAACAAAAAGGACATCTAGATCAAAATGAAGATTTCAGATGTGCTAACTTACCATGAGGTACATATAACTAGGGTCTCCTCTCTCCCACCCCCAAATCTGAAAATATTTGCGTCTGAATTATGTCCTAGAAACTGTGTGGGAAAGTAAATGCCTAGCAGTGAGGCTGCAGATACAAACTATGGTATTTTGCCTTTGTCTTAGTGTCAATCCCCAAACTGTATTATTTCAGTTGATATCAACATCCCGAGCAGAAAGGGCATTTTTGATTTTGCCACATCTGCCCCCTTGAATTTTCTACCTTATATCTTGCAGTCTCTGCCCCATTTTGGTTTTTATCCTGCCTAGTTTACTCTTACTCTAAACTCAGCTTGGATTCTTGATGTCTCTTGTCAAGCTCCGGGTTTTCTCGGCCAGTGGACTGCAGGAGCAGTGGATAACGTTGTGATGTTTCGCTACCTGATCTGTGAGAGATGAAAGACACAAAATTCTGTCACCTATAATAACAAAACAACCGAGTGTGCAAAATTACATCCCTCTTACAGGCATCCAAAAGGCTTTAAAAAGGCACGTGTATTCTTTGTCACTTGGTCCTCAGTGCCTGATCTTGGTGTTTTTAGTGCGTCTCCAATAAACCCCATACAATGCACATATTCCCTTGGAGGGAACCTGGAATAAAAATTAAGATCTTTAGACGTACTTCAGAGTTAGTGGTCATTACTTAGCAGCTGTCTCATCTTTTAACAAATGCTAGAGCTGCACTACCTGTGAGACCTGGGTTCTTATGGCAACCTCATTCCCTAGTCCATTTTCCTCCTCCTTTCCCAAATGTTCCCATTTCTAGCTGAGGGGAACAGTGCATTTTATGTGGGCTTTTCCTCAAGCAGATACCCAAAGCTCTTCCTGCCTTCTGTGGAGCTGGTAGGCCAGAAAACCTCTCTTTTGTGCAGATGTTGGAGCAAAAGTACAGGAGTTTTGTCCCCTTTTTTTCAGCAGAGCAGCCAAGAGCTGGCAAGCTGGCCAAGTACCCCAAGTACCAGGCCATGTCCTGAGAGGTGAGAAGCACCTGCGGCTTCTTTTGACTTCACATGGGGACTGTGGATGTTTACCACCAATGGAAATCAGTCCCAAGGCACTAGGCAGGAATGGAAAGGACATAACAAAGCTATTGTGACCTGGGGGTACTCTATACCGCTGAAACATCAGGCTAGAAAAGTAAGAGGCATTGGCATCTTCCTCTGGGCATTCTGGAAAAAAAAAAATTAAAATGAAAAAAAGATGCAAGATACCAGGCAAATATTTCCCCTGCCTGGCTGAAGCCATTCTCCCTGCTTCAAAAATCCAGGAGCTGGAGGGATCATAATACATTGATTCAAACATGCTAACGTTGAAATGTTTCCATTTCAGATGAGCACTTGCATGCTGGGGCATGGCATCAGTTCTGTGTGAGGGACGGGAGCCCGCAGGCCTGCTTGGGCTCCAAGGGGCTTACCGGAGGAGTTTCATCTCCAAACACCAGTCTGGTGATGGGAGCCAAGCATTCCCTCCAGCCTGGACCAAGCCTGGTCTGGAACGAATGTGTGTTCGCATCAAACTGGACTTCTAGCTGCCTTAAAAACGCAGTCTTGAAAAAAAGGTTAAAAAAGGGAAGGCTGATGCTTTGGCAATTCATTATCTGTTATGCAGTCCAAAAGCCTCGAAACATTATCAGTAGCTTGACTAGTGGCTATTCACTATTGCATGGCTGGTAGTCACCAAGAAAGCATTTCTTAATAGTTAAAGCAGTCACATTGATCAGGTATGCTTTTCACAACTCCTCCAGATCGGTTAAATCCACAACGACTTTCAAAAACAGAGTGTCATCTCTGATGTAGGTGTTCTTTGTGTTCTCCAGGACCGTGTGCGGCACAAAGCGTGGACATCCAGAGGCAATATTCATTTCTCCGTCCGGCCTTTTGAAACTGCTGCTATTGGGGTCAGCTCTAAAGACTTCCACAATGTGATTTTTTTTCCCACTTTGGTCCAAAAGCATAAGTGTAACTTTTTGCTTGAAAGGCCACAGCAGCAGCGAGTCAAACTCTCCTCTCATCACAACAAAGTAGAGAGAGACGTGTGTTCCCTTTCCTGAGCCGTCCCCGTTCAGGTAGGCTCTTGCGCATAACCTGTACCCACAGCGGCTGGTGTAAAAGGGCTGGCTGAATATGGAGAGGACACGGCCTTCCACTGCTTCTTTTTTCTTCATCTTGTAGTCCGTGATTTTCCAGATTAATTTCCCATTGTAGCACGTGCCTTCCAAAAGCTTAAATCGTTCTTCATTTTTATTTAGCTGTACTTTGTGAATATTGATCTGGAGATCGTGTTTGCTGGACTGACCTTCCAAAACAACTGGAGGAAAAAAAAAGACACACACACACTTCGTAAAATAAAACTGTCAGAGCACTGGATATAAAGAGTAACCAGACTTGAGCTGGCAGAACTGAACTACTCAAGCCCGAGTACAGGCTGTTAACTGGTGTTACTATAGCTGTTAACTTTTTAAAATCGTAATTGCAGCTAGCAGCTGAATAAGGAAAACAAGTAACTACAAGCCAGATTTAATGCCTGACTATGGATAGTACCACTGCCTCCATCACAGTGCACCAGCCTGATGAAGCCCAGCTCTCTGGCACTACAGAGCCACAGGAATTCAGGAGACATTGTGGAGTAGTGGAAGGTGGGAGGACGCAGCGCGCACCATCATGGCTTGATCTGTGAAAGCGAGAAGAAGAAAGCCCTTTCTGGCTAATAGCTGCAACTGACTGACTGTAGCACCAGAGCCTCTACTTAGCCACCAGTAAATCAGCAAAAACCCCACACCTGCACAGAAAAGAAACAAGTCCCAGCATACCCAAGCGCTGATCGTATGTCTCCATCAGGGCAATTTTCTGCTTTACATTTTCAATTGTGTCAAACAGGGGTCGCAAATCTAATTTGCTTTGTTGCTGGTTTGCCATCTGTATTAGCTGTTTGACTTGCGATTCCAGGCGTGCAGACTTATCCAGGTGACTGGCCAGAGCCTTCCCAGTTCATGCCATTGGAAGAGGGTGGAAGTGGAGACAAGAGACATTCATAAGATCAGCCATTTCTTTTGAAATAAGATAAAGAAGCCTTTAGCATGTCAGCAGTATCAACTATATGGCGCATTTCAAAGTACTCTGCTGGCTTAGGAACCTATCCAAATGCTCCTTCACAATTAATTTGGCATTTAGTGACTGAGAAGCCACCCCTTACTCAGATCCATTCACACTGCATCACTTCATTCAACTGATTATTCAAATTTACACCTGCGTATTTACCATGGGGATCTGGCTAGGAGGATTTCTACAGTGCTTTTTTGCCCAGATCAGACATCCAAACTTCTTTATTGGTTAAAATAAAAAGACAATACTGTATTGTGAAAAAACAAGAAAAGCTTGTGAAGTGTCTGGGAGACAGGATTTGTTATTGCCCTACTATTAATAACAACTATTACCAGATAAACACATTTAAGGATACAAGAAAGCACTTGGCCAAAAAACATAAAATTAACGTCTCACCTGCGTGCTTACCATCAAGTTGCTATTTTTACCAAACAGTTGTGTAAACTGCCTGAATTCTTTCTCGCACTTTTTAATGGCCTCTGCTAGCTGTTGGATTTTAATCTCTTTACATTCCAGACTCTTATACAGGTCAGATATCTACAGATGGAAAAAAGAGAGTACGAACACTAAGGCACACCAAAATAAATGATAAAATTAAAACATATGTGACTACATAGGAGAAAGTGGAAAAGTTTACAATGCAAAGCCTCTAACTTTGATATAGCACTACTTAATTCACAATTCGTGGATAAGCACTGGCAAGTACTGAACATAAGGTAGTCATATTCTTTAATAGATCTGTGTGGCAACAGGTGCAAAGAGACTCATATCTCTCATTCCCATCATGATGATCCAGCTATTGGGGGATAATACATACTTACATGTGCATGTGTGTTTCTGTGTGTATGTATATACTTTTTTTTTCCTTCTCTCTCCTGAGGTCTAACCAGTAAAAGAGATGAGGCAGTGACGGATGCTAACTCCAAAGCCAATTGTAGCACTTTGGGGCATTTATTTTTAGCATAAACAAGCAGATAAGTAAGTCAACCATCAGTTTGGATGCATTTGCATTAGCAGGATCGGGCATGTACCCAATGTCACCTGCTGGGAGCCACAGAAATGATTACGAGTGGAGAAGTGCTTGCAACTGGCTCTGCACTACTCCATGCTGCCTCCACAGAGGGGTGACTTGGGCATCTAAAGGCTCGTTTTCAGAGAAACCTGACTGGTCACTGAAACTTTAAAATGCTCTATCTCCAAACCTCGTACCCACTGTAAGCAGAGACCAAATGCAAATGAGATGAGCGATGGCAACGAGCCTCCTACTGTGCTTGGTGGAAGATATACGTGCCTGAGCACAGAGGGATTTCCATCCACTTCTCTAGACTTCTCTAGAAGAGCTTATTCTGACTTCTGAGGTATGCAAAGATGATAAAAACAGTGTTTAAAATGTAGCTGGGCTAAACCAGGCAACAAATGCAGAGCCTCAGATCATCCTCCAACCAGCCAAGAACCGCTGAAGAATGCTTGTTAAATGTGACTTACCTGTTCTTCCAACTGGGAGTTCTTGTCTAAAATCTGCAGCATATGTTCCCTTAGGGCGCTGTTTTCATGTTCAGCAAGTTTCCCTCTTTTAACCTTAGTGAGGTAGAGGGTGAAGTGAAAGAATGAAATAAGAAGATACACAGATTTTTTTAAGCTGCTACTAAAAAATTTATTGATGCAAATGTTTAAAGTGTCTCCTCTGTGCTTTGAAAGTGAGGGAATAGCAGTCCTGATTCCCTTGTACAGTATCTTAGCCAATACTAGAAATGGCTGTGAAAGCACAAAAATTCGTTATTTTTATTAATTACTTTGATTGGTTTGGGAGAAGAATTCCATCCCCAGTACAAACAAGATCTATAAAACAGTACCTTTACAAGACAGCCATACTGCTTATACGGGCAGTCCACTTCTGCCTCGGGGCACACGGCATGGTGCTTTTCAATCTGCATATATTAACAAAGAAATTTGTAATGAAGTAAATATTAAGCAACTTGTCACACTGATAAAATCTGAATGCCTGCATAAAGGGTGAGTAAAGGCCAATGTCATGACACCACTGATAACATAAAGAGGAAAATGAGTATTCAGAGTCAACAAGCAAGCCAGATATTTTCCTGATACTGCAAAATGCCAATACTTTCCAGTGACCAAACACCTCACTTGTAAGATGGGACATATATCCCTTTTAGGACCAAACAAAGAAAATACTTGAAGCAACAAAGTTTTATTGGCATGGGCCAATGTAGTCTGCGACGTAACTTTCAGTTTTCATAAATGTGTCTGACCTGATGAATCCCAATATATGCAAAAAATAATAGTACCTCCTTTTTCAGAATTATTTGTGAACAGTTTTGGAGACAAGGCACAGGGTAATCAGGACAGTCATTTTTCTCATGATTCTGGGGAAAAAGAAACAAAACAAGGCAATGGTTTGCATTTTTGTAAAGCAGTATATGTAGAGGAAGCTATGAAAAAGTAATCCCAAACATAGACATGCAAGCCCTGTATCACATTGCTGTTCATAAGAGAGCAACAGTAACTGGAATTATTTAGGGCATATTTATTATACTTTCAACTACTCAGCCAAATTTTGTTTCAGGAGTTGTTAAGCCCCATTGCAATGCTGGAAACTTTTCACTCAGCAACATTAAGAGGAAACATGTGCTATGGATTCCCAGGGAATGCTTTATAATCTTACCTTTATATTAATTAACACCACATATTTACTACAGTACTGACACATTTCTTCTCGAAATTTACAGTGCCTGCTCAAATGCTCTTTCAAGTCTTTCCGAAGAATTTGATCACAACATCCATCATTAGTGCATTGCACGCTTTCAAACAAACACTGCTGAAGATGCTCCTGCAACATGCAACAGCAAATTAAACCCCAAAGTATTTAATTGCATCTCCAATTGCCCAACAGACTCACAGAAACTCTCGGCACTTTGCTAACAAACAAAACTCCAAATACTCTTTCCTCCATAAGCTTTCCCTTTTTTCATCCTCAAAACGAAAGTGAACGCAAAAATTTGGAGAGTCCTTTGTACGACTGCCATCTTTCATTCAACTGATATACCAAAAAAAGACCCAAACAGCCAGTATGTCTTGGCAAGTTTTCTTTAATCAACCACCACGTAGCGCTTAAGCATACAGAAGGTATGTATAGATGCTGTGGATATACTAAAGCTACATAAAGCAAATGGTTCATATTAAACAAATAATCTAAGGCAAAGCTGTAACAAGCTAACAGCCATAATATTTTGTGCTTAGCATTTGTTACTTAGCTAAGTCAATCTTTGTACTTAAACAACATCACTCCAATAACTCGGAAGTCTGAAGACAATCACTGGAATTTAGCTTATCATAAAAACACAGGGTTTGCATGAAAATCAAAGGCTTCAAAATTTGATCAAGCAAACTAACCTGATATCGTCCCAGAATTATTTTTGAACTGCAGTCAGGAATGTTTTTGCAGAACACATGCAAGTTGAGAACTTCTCTTTTACAGCAGTTGTCTTTGAACACCTGTAAAGGAAGCAAACCAGGCTTCATGTGCAGTCACATAGGATGTCATAAAGAATATAAAAAAGCAAAACATCACAACAAATCTTTTAAGCACACAAGTGTAGACTCCATAATTGTGAATATGGTTCTTGGTAATTCATACTGGAAATGTATTCTAAAAATACAAATTAAAACATATATAAAGTCTCTAATAACCATGGGGTTTTTTCCCCATACAGTTATTCCACAGATGCTAATCCATCCCACAGCCAGCAGAGTTAGTAGCTCAGGAGCTATAAAACTGCTGCCAGAGCCTGCCTGAATCTAGAAGAAAGCAGCTGGAGCTAATGGGCCCCAAAGGCCAAACCAGCTCTGTGCATGCTCCTCCGATGTTCAAACAGTGCAGCACGCCTTTGGGACGGAGACAACGCTGAGATATCCCTTCTACAGACTCTGAAAAACAGCACCGTTCCCAGTTGTGTATGCTGAAGCAAATTAAGCCCCCAGGGCAAACTTTCAGTCTTATTTAGAGATCTTCCTGTAAGAAGCATTATAAAGCTGCCCACTGTTGCATTACTGCCATCAAAATTTGCACGAAGTAGAAGGCAGCAAATGAAAAACAAAAATCACATGGACGGTCTGATTACAATTTCCTATGAGAAGTAAGAGGGAGATAGGAAGGAGACATTTGATTTCACTGGAAAATTCATTCTGGCAGGACCAAGTATGTAGCATGCTTTCAAGCCTTGGCATATAAATATGGACAAATGAACCCATTACAAAAAAACCAAGCAAACAAACAAACAACCACCCCAAACAAAAAAACACCCACAAAAAAAAAACCACAAACCATACCACCTCAGTAGATTGCAAAACAAGAAGCATGAGCTTATCTCTTCCTCTAAAAAGTTACCCAAAAGTAAATTAAGTCTTCAGGGTTAATGAGATATAATGGAAGTAGTTAAGGCAGAAAATTATAACCAAGTGAAAACAAAGACAATCAAATAAACAAGATGACCCAGCAAGATGGGACATTAAAAAGGCAAGTCAATAAGCTTTCCGCTAAAAAAAACATCTGATGACCAGGGAAGATTTAAAACTTTGTGAGTGTCTTCAACACTTTACTGGAAATACAGAAGGCTAAAATGAAATAACTTCAGAACATGAGGTATAAAATAAAGCTTTAGCTATACACCCATACTTCCTTTCTGGGAGAGCATCCCTGAGTACACTGCTTCCCTTAGCATCATTTCAGAGACAAACACTGCTCTGCCCCTGAGGCCTAATAGACTAAGAGCCATCTTGTTCTCAGCTGTCTTGCCTCTTCCATGCAGATGTTGACTGCTGAAGTAGAACTATAGTCACTTACCTCATGCATTTTTATTGTTTCTTTGTCAACAGGACAGGTGGGTACTGCATTCAACTCTCTAGATCAAAAGAAGAGTCCTGTTAACCCACAGAAAATTTGATTTATTCTATGAAATTGGGCTATGCTAGAAAAAAGTGCTTTGAAAACTCTTTCGTCTGGCAACTACACAGTCAAATTCTGCCCACAGCTCAAAGATGGCATTAAGCTGCAACAGTGAATATGTGACAGAAAGCAGAGTTTGTCCTGCGAGTGTTAATAAGATGTTTTTTAATTAAGAGGACTTTGTCACTCTCTGGCCGTCTGCTGCTCGCAATGTCACATCTTACAAAATCCCACTGTGTATATCAAACCCAGCCTTTGCCCAGCGCAAGCAGTGCACTCCTCACTACAGCAGTAAAAGAAACCTAATAGCTCCTGTCTTAAAAGGCTTCCAGAAGTCCTACAATAAGGGATGGGAAAACACTTATTGAGGCAGTGCAAAAGGGAAGCAACTCAGCCAGAGAAAGCAGCAAACATGAAGCATCTAATATTCATAAAAGGTAAATGCCAACATCCATCCATATAAACAGGCTCCTCTGCCCCCTCCCCAGGCCTAATCCTGCCCTCAGGTACACCAAACAGTATGAAATGTATTCCCAGACAGGTCTGCGGGGTAAACTTATTTGTACCTGCAGATAAATCCCAAGCAGATGGATACCAGCAGCCTTGTGATCTGACTGTAGTATCAGGTAATACTAACATCAGTTTTCTACCTCCACTAAAATCAAAGAAATTATACAGAAGCAAATGAAAACAGCTTAATCTAACCACCCAGGCCACTACCGTGAGACACTAATGCAACAAATTCAACTGAACAGCACAATGCTAGACAGACTGACCGAAACAGCATCTCACGCAAAAGTGCTTAAGCTTACATCAACAATATCTTTATGCTGACTTCCCTGCAGTTACCAAAGTATTCCTCGCCAGCACCAGGTAAGGTCTTTAAAGACACCTTTAAAACACTGAGCACACAGTCATTTCGCTCAACAGTCTTTCCATTGACTCCTTCAGCACTTTATCAGCTAGGTACTATTATTATGGCACTCACTGCTGATTTATAGAAGGCATTGATTTCTTTTTAGGAAGGGGAGTACAGGGAACTTTCAGATGCAAGAGAAGCTTGCACTGACCTCAAAGAAAGAATGCACTGCTGGCAGAATCGGTGTCCACATCCCGTCTGGTGGGGATTGCGAAGGACGAGGTGGCAGTAGGCACACTTGTACCGGTCTTCTAAGGTTTCAACAAATTTGTAGTCAGCATCAGGCTCAAAGTCCAGAGAGACAGCGCTAGCAGAGTTCTGGCGCATGAAGATGCTGGAGGGAGCAGCAGGTTCGTCACAGGCCATGGGAGCTGCACTGGGAACCAGACACAGGAAGAATCCCTTCACCGGCAGCCACACCACCTCGGCTACCACTTGCAGCAGGCTGCCACTTGCGGGAGGGTTGACATGTGCAGCAGGGTGTGACAGATTTCGGAGGAAAGCACAGTGCCAGCTATGGAGGAACAACAAAACACTCAGAGAACCACAAAACAATCATTACACAACAAAGCATCAAAGCACATTTCTTTGGAAAAGAGTTTCACAATTTGAAAATTGTCCTGGAGAATAGAGATTTTTATGGATTTTTAAAATTTTCTTGCAGCAGTGCTTAGTCTCAAAAAAACTGCAGGAGTCACAGACAAGGTTGGGGAGAGCAGAGACCAAGTCTTGGCCCTAATGTCTGCCAGGAAAGTCTACACATAATGCAGAGCCCGCCCACATGACTTCACAAGTTCATTGCACTGGTTCATGCTTTGTGGTCCACAGCAAGGAGCGTACAAAAAAAAAGCAGCAATGGGATTTTACCTTCAGTTTAGGTGTTACAGGAGTCAAAGCCTCTTAACTTGACATCTTTCTTCTTCCCGTTGATCACTCATTTATAGCAGTAAACTCTAATCCATTTTTTCAAAGTTTTACTTATTTACGTGCAAGTTGTTGGCTATATTAATCCTGCCTGAAAGAGGTGGAAAAAAGAAGAAAGAAAAGCAAGATTGCAATCAGCAGCGTGACATAAGTTTTCCTCACAACCTACCAAAGCTCCTACAAAGCACAGGAATGCAATATTAATTTTCTAATAGGAAAACAAGCAATGTTTGCTTCTGGCCCTAAGTCACAAACTTTGAGATTTGCCACTGGTCCCTCAATCTTGCAGTAGTTTTTCTGCAAGTAGCTCAAGACCTAGAGCCACTCTGGTTTTCATTTCTTGCGGCTTTGTACTCAGAGGACAATTTTTTCCTTACAGGATGTGTACAAAAGCACACAATGGAGCTCTCAGATCGTTCCATAAGTGAAGGGCTCTATTTTATAGCTGTGCTGTGGGATGCTATTTCTCCCCATGTGCATCACCCGCCCTGTCAGTCACTCAAGTCACTCTTACTGGCATCAGCACCTCTCCAAGAGCTCTGACTCAGCTCCTGTAAGGTCACCAAGGGTATCTGCTGTTTTCATGGGGAAGCAGGGCCAACACATCACCATTAGTAACTTTACGGCTGGCATGAAATAGTATGCCAAGTACTGATACACTGCCCTACCTCCCTGCTGCAATGGATTCCTGGCCCACAAAAGCAGCGATTAGTACTGTGCTACACACAGCTCAAGCACTGCCACAGACCACCTTAGGCTTCAGAAAGCAACATCCATTTTCCTTTTGACTTTAATATCCCATACTGGGCAAGGAAATCCTGCAGAAAGATAAAGTACCTGATTCAAAAAACAAGCCAAAGCACTTAACCAATGAAAGTGTGTTTCACAGCAAACATTTATGTGCACCTGTAACTTAGCACCCTTGTTCATGGTTGTACACAGTATTTACCTGCCAAGCTTGTGAGAGCCTCCCTGCCCTCCATCAAGCTGAATGTCAGGCCTACTCCAGTACAACTGATCATCTAATGTCAGTAACCCACAGCGATATGAGCCCTAATCATATTCCAGGCATAAAGGCTTATTATTCCAACTGGAGTTTGCGAATTACCCTGTTTGGTCCCTCCCAATGAACAGCCTTCTGCTTCAAATCAGAGATGATTGTCCATGTTGCTCCTTTCATTTTTAAACAGCTGTCCTTTTCTCCTCTGAAAATGGGGTTCCCGGTTCTCTGACGCTTGATAACGAGCAATTCTATTTTCCTCACATCAACCAGAGATGCAGCCCAGGGGATTATCCGCCTTGTGCCTGGACTGCCTCAATAGCAGATGCCAGCAGCAGAGCACACCTGCTGCTTCAAAGGCAGATGGAGAGCTGTTGCCGTTAACTTCCACAGCATAGACTACCTACAGGATGAATTTCCTATGAACTCATTCTGTCGTTGGTTGGAGAGAACCCCGAAACACATTTCCCTCCCCTCTTTTATTAGTGCTCTCTCCCATTTACATAGCATCCAATTTCCTGAGTCCTGTTACACTGCAGGACCTCCATCATGTGATGGTACGGTTTAGCAGGTTAATGCTGCACTGTGTAAAAACACATTAAAAAAAGAATCCATGTTCTACCCATTTTGCCTTTAAGGGTCTACCTTAACTCCAGAAGTACTTCCAGCTGGGGTGAGCAATGTTACAGGGGTTGTAGGCGAGAAAGTTATGGGATGCATAAGAAGAAACACAGTCACCAGCCCAAAAACCCATCCAGAAACTCCTTCAGAAATCTTGCTGCTCATTAAATCAACCACATTAATTCCCATCTCTTTCTTCAAGGAGCACTCTGCTGTGGTACAATGCCTTCCAAATCTCTTGCTGAAATGAGAGCCTTTATCTCCTTAAACACCTTTGTAACACACCCAACCTAGATTCCATTCCTAGAAACAGAGACTCTTGGCATCTCCATGAAAGCACCTCCTCCACCTCAGCCTCACCCAGGAGCATGTGGCATAGCTGAGGGCACCTCAGGGCACAGGAAAGAGCACTTCAGGTGAAAGGTGAGCCTGCCAGCCCAGAGGGCAGAACGGAAACCTCTGGGTGCCCAGAAGACCGCGGATGTTTGCCACTGCTGCCAGCCTTGCGGGAGGTTTGCTGTGGCGTTTGCAGCTGTTTTGCTGGAGGAAATGGGCTGCCCCAGGAGAGGGCCTGTGGATGGTGATGTTTCACCCAAGCTGGAGAGATGCCCATGTGAATCAGCTGGGAAGATGGGCTCTGAGGAGCCAAGAAACAGCAGCCCTGTGCCAGACCTACCGCCGGCCAGCACTTGGTGGGATGCGATCCAAACCACTGCAGGCGGCATGTAATTCCCGTCCCAGCACCCACTGGTGACTCAGGGCAGATTGCAGAAGCTCTTCTTCCACTTCTGGCTTCCAGCACCTACGCCTGTGCTCTCTGGACTGAAACCAAAGGGAAACTGTCAGGGGAAAAAGTGCTTTTTGTGACAGTGAGAGCACACCAATGGTTAACTGAATCAATTTCCTGCTTACGCTAATGCCTTCGTTGTCGTCTGGTCTGGTCTGAGAAAGAGGTACGCTTTCACTTCTGCCTGTTCATAGCTAAGAACAATGGGAAGGTGTCCTTTCTCTGCACACACTGTGATTTTTTCAGCACGCATGTGAACTGTAATGCTGTTTTAAAGTATTAGAGATCCGCTGACTAAGGCTGCATTAACGATGCCCTTGTAGCGGATGCACAACACACGTGGCAAAGGGATTTTCATTGCAACGCCACTGCAACCGCACAAAAAACCTCCCAAAGAATCTATGAACACTGAAAATCTACATGCCAAAAAATGGATTTCCATATACTGAAATAAAAAGAATGAATTCTGACCACACACAGAAAGCAGTTTGAATCACTAGAAGCGAAGCCCAAGCTCAATGGCAGCACAGTACAGAGAGCTCCCAGCTGCACCTTCCTACCATTTCAGCATCCCAGCCCTGCCTGCACCAACAGCAACACATGCAAAACGCTCTGGAACAAATCTTTATATAACTGTGTTGTATGCAGATGCTTTAACCTCACTGGAAATATTCCAAAAGGGAGAATTTTCATAACAAAAATAAACTTTCTTAAATGTGGGCTATCCTGTTTGGGCTATCCTGTTTTAACCACCACCACACCACACTGAGCCCAAACGTTTTCCATTGAAATGCTCCACACTTATTATATCTTACTGTTCAGAAACTGAGCTAGAGACGAGCAGAACATGATAATAAGGAGAAAAATCAGCATGGGCATGACTTACTGTAATACAGAAATTACATTTACATTTTTAAAGCCATGTTAAAACAGTTGCCCTCCGGCAGGTGCTGCTGCCTATCTACACCACCAGCAGTCAGAATGGGGAGAAGCGGTGTGCAACGCCAATAACACATCGGGCTACTGTGGACAGGTTAACTTTTTTTAGCTATGAAAACATACTCACTGTACACAAAGAAAACCATCCCTATAATGTGGTTGTTCTTTTTTAAGATAATGTTTTTCCTGTTTGCTCTTGCACAAAGCCAAGCCCCCCCTGAAAGGTCAGCAGGTTACCCCGTGAGATGTGAGTGCACCACTACAGCAGGCCGCAGCACCAAAACCTCCAGGACGGCAGGCCTGAGACACAGGCACTGAACGCCACATCTTTTAGACTGAGGAGGGCAAACATGTGAGTTGTTACCACAGATTTGGTTGTCATGCACTGACAAGAAGACAGGGTCCTTGGTCCTGCTGCCTAGCAAATAGGGGCTGAGAGCATGACTTCTATCAGGGTCACTCCACAAGGAGAAGGCAACGCTCAGCTACCCTCCAGGACTGGGTTATTGCTCAGTAAAAAGCACTGTGATTGCTTCCTTACTTATCATGCTTCCATGAAATACATATAACAGGTCAGAGGAAAAAAGTTATACACCTATATTCCTATACACCTAGCTCTAGTTCAGCTCTATTGCTTTGCTCTAAGGCATTTGGTAGGGACACGTCTTGGAAGATGCCCTGCCCCTCCCTCTGAAAATTATCTACCTTTTATGGTACATCAGAACTGGAAGCCTTAGTCACGGTGGGGAAAGTTTTGTCAAATTTAGAAGTCTAAGAACAATTCACTTCATTGGGAGCTGACAGGCAGAAATATGATGGAGGGGAACATACATTGCATCAAAACAACCCTCTCCAAACTGCCTTATAAACTAGGTAGATTAGCTGCCTCCAGTATTTTTGAATTAAAATAAGAAAGTTATATGGTTTACTACTAATGTAAGGTCCTCCACAAAAACATTACATTATGGGGCCAACAAATATATGCCCCAACTCTTAACATATGGAGTGGAACAGGTAACAGAGTCTGCTAAAGAATGACTAAATATATCTATAAACTTTGAAATACATATTTAAGATATAGCAGATTATATGGAGTCATGTGAAAACATCAGATGATGACATCTGACATCACTGAGGGATCATCTGTGTCCCTTCCATCCCAGGAAGACTTACAACATTTTGACTGCTGACAATGAAACACTCTTGCAGAGTCCCCATGGCGGAGAAGGACCCCAGCTGCATCATTTGTGCCACTCCCGCCAGAGGTTGTGGAGGGAAAAGATCCCCTACTGCACCAACACAGACCCACCACTGATACTCAGGGCTTGCTCCTACTTCACCTGGCAGCAAATCAGCCTCAGGAGCTGTTCCACTGTTATCCTAATCACCTAAAAACCGTGGTGCAGTGACCAGCTGGTACCCAGGAGAGAATATTTCTAAAAGCAATAATTTCCTATTGGATATGTGCCTGGGGCCCCACAGGGGATGTTGCTGAAGAGGGCAGCAGAACAAATTAGTTTTCTTTTCTATATAGACAATATTATCCAATTCAAATTCCAGTATTACCTTATTCTCAAAGCATGGTGAAACCTTATTAAGCATGCATCAATTTGCTAATCTCCATAGGCAAATTTTCACTAAGCAGAGTAAGACGGTAGGGTTTCCTTTCCATAGAGTTACAGTGAAGCATTACGATAAATCCCCATAAGGCTAGACTTCATTGGTTTTTTAAGGCATAGATTACAGCACAGATAGCATTTTAAAACAAATTTTTTAAAAAACACGCTCTTACAACTAATGAAGTGTGTCTGGTGCTGAAGTAGCTTTTATTTTATGGACAACTTGATTATTTACTACTTCTGCTATTTTCCCTGTGTCTCTTATTCATTATTTGATTAATTTTGTAGTATCAAGAAATCTCTCTACATCTAATCAACGCAATATTATTACAGTGATATGGAAAATTTTTGTCTTAAAATCATCTCATTCACAGCTGGAAAATATTTTTGTTCCCATCACTTCTCTATGAATACCTGGATGTGTTACTGCCTTTCCAAGCACCAACAGAAATTTTGCTAACCAGACACCGCCACTTACCCCACGACACACCAGCACCTTGGCACCGCGTTGCTGTTTCAAGGGGTGATCTTGGTTCCTGAGATGTTTCAGGGTCTGCAGCCTCCCCCCCTGTGCAGCCCCACACCGCTCACACCCCTGTGCAGCACACCCGAAGAGCCCTTCAGAGATGAGAAATAATTCTAGCAACATTAGGCTCCTGTCAGCATTAACAAGATACGTTTTGGTAAAGCCGTACCTGAAAACTGAAGCTGGTCCTCAATGGGGAGAAAATGAGAGCGAGAGAGAGAGTGCGCCAGCATAAGCTTTGTGGTTAGAACAACAGTACGAGCATTTTAAAACAGCAAGGGAGTGGAAATCCCCCAGCGTAGCTTTGAAAAGATCATGTCTAAAAATATTTTAAAAGTGTTAGGACAAAAGGCAAGCCATTGAAAAGTATTTTCCCTAGTGTGTGGATGTAGGGACTGCAGATTTTACCAGCTGGAGCAACGCAAGGTTACCAAGAACTTTTCTCACAGTTTTCATCCAAGACACAGAAGAGTTTTCACCTTTCACAAAAGTGGTGAGTGATGTGAGCAAAGGAAAAAATGCATGGGCAGCAGGAAACGCATAAGGACATAAGGAAAATCCAGGTCTAGCCCTGCAATTCCCCTCACCATAGCCCTGTCGAGCCCAGGTGGACCCACTTATTGGCAGGAAGCAAAGGGACGGCTCATGGAGGAAACGGCACCGGCTCAGTCACAGAGTGACTACGTCAATTCATGCTACAGACTGCACAGGCATTTTGTATTTAAACCAGAACTCTCCAACTGAGATAAAATCCATGTTAAAAGGAATAAATGTTTATATTTGGGTTTGTAATAATTTAAGTGGCCATAAAACCTAAGGATTTTGTAGCCTGAACTTAATTGTGCACCTGGGATTCCTGGCAGCCTTCATCTCCACTGGACTCTGTGTGTGTGTCAGCCTCCTTCCCCAGACCAAAACACACTGCCCTTATGGCAGTGCCACAGGCTCCATTGCTAACCCCACTCTTTCCTTATTCTCCTCTGCCCCCTCCCCTGGCTTTCTAGTCTCTTTATTTCTTTCCCCCCCTAAAGTAAGGTATCTTATTTTCTACAAAAGCAGTATTTTTTAGGTCTCCTGTTACTTAAAATACTAGTTTTCCGAAGAAAGCTTCTATTCTATCTTGTAGTAAATGCAACACGTACCCTTTTTAGCCCGTTCCCTTTAACTGAGCTTGCTCCCAGAGCATTTCTAACTTATTTCAATTTCCATCTCCCCTCCCAGGAGGCATCTCAACCTACTGCATGTTTTCTGAACCTTCCCTGAAGCTCTGGAACAGACAAGTCATTGCTGAAATCAGTGGCAAAAGGAAAGGCATTGATTCAAAGGCATGCTGCTTCTTTATGGGATCCATTAAATTGATCCAAGTTGTATTTCTAGAAGCAGCCTAAGCTCACTTTTACAGTCAAGCTTTTTAAACCAGAAGATACTCTTTCATCCTTGCCATGAACTCATGTCCTCAGGGTGCATCCTGGTCAAGCCGTTGACTATACAGAACCTCTGCACAGGTTGACATCAGGACAGCAGAACAGCTTGTACGTGGGCTTTCCTTGAACCTGGCAGCTATGGAGGAAGGATGGATCTGGCTGGTTTTATTGGGAGGAGGCAGTGCTGCAGGAAGCATAGTGCCCTGTGAGCACAGCTCCAGGAAGCGCCATCTGCTTCTGGGAAGCTTTGGGGAAAACCCCAAATGGAGAAGTTGAGTAGGAGCAGGATCTTAATTTTAAACAATTTCACTCTGCAGATGAGTAGAGAGCAATAGGCTGGTGTCACTGTTTGTGGGCAGCCCTGGATCTCCTCCAGCACCAACTACAGTGCTAAAACCCTGACCAAGTTTCAAGCAGGCTCAAGGGCACGAAGGTGAGTGAAAAGACAGACAGCAACAGCATTTAGGAAACAGAATGAAGGAAAAGAGAGAGCGACAGAACAACATAAAGAAACAAAAGGTACTGAAAAGAGGTAACAATAAGGGACATAGAGCAAGACAACTAATGGGTTTTAATTTTTTTTCTTTTAGCATATTCGAGCCAAAGTGAAGTCCTCACTTTTCCTAACAAATAATAGGCCGTTACACATTTTGCAGAACTGGGTCTTTGAGGCTTTTAAGTTTATGTCTTCTTCCCTGCCCCGAGGGGACACACTATCCTGGACTTCAGTTGCTTTGACCATTCAGTCGGTTTAACCACAAATACCTGCTCAAGGCATAGGAGAGTCTTAGTTTTAATTTTCCACACCCCTCTTTGACTTAGCCTTCCTGAAGAACTTAATGAACATGCATACAGAAACCCATAAATCAACTGAATGGTTATTCATCTGAATTACTAGGATGAACTCAAATTTTGCTAAGGCTGCCCACCCCCTTCTCCTTGTTCTAGGAGTAAACGATTCCCCAGCATTGTGGCTTCAGAAATTAATGAGTTCAGTGGATTTTGCTCTAATGCACACATGTATTTGATGACATACAGACACACATTTTTCTAGTCACATTCCTTACAGAAAAGGTACCTGCTAATGTCAAAACCCAAATGCTATCAGGGACCCCATGACCTTGCTGTTTGGAAAGCAGTAACAGCAGATTGTCATCATTTTCTTTTCCTAAAAAAAACAGAGGAAACAATGTGTTCTTAAGAAGTCCTTCCCATGAGATCAAACAGGACAGGCTGGAGATTTATGGAGGTACGAACTGGGAGTGGTGCTTTCTCTAAATGCGATCTGCAGTTGCAAGCTGCGCTGCCGCCCATCCATGCACACTGCCGCAGCCAGGCAGAAGCACAGCTGCACAGCGAGCACTGCCACGGGCATGGATGAGTGCTGGGAGAGAGGCACAGGGACCTGCCGTGAGGGGTGCAAGGCAGAACCGCCCCTTTTGGCACCACGGGAGATGCTGTGTAAGAAGGATGTTAAACACGCCATGGTCAGCGTCCAACCCTGCTCTCGTTGTTGGCACCAGTTTAAGCTTTATTGCCTCTCGTAGTCACTTTTTTTAGTGACCTCAAGGTGCATCTCAGGCAGCACCAAGGTCCATGTTCACAATTCCTCAGTAAAAAACTGGCATGACACAGGTTTAACGTTGATGCCAGTGACAGAGACAAGTGGACAAGTTTTTTTCTTTATAGATAGCACTCAGTAGCCTTCCGTAACATCTTTCGTTGAATATGTGATCTGGCAACTGTTTTCACCTGCTGGCTCTAAGGCAATATTAAGAAACAAAAGCCTTGATTTTACTTTCTTTCATAGTTAGTATGGGTCACATTCCAGTTTCATGTGCATGGATAAAGTGGGCAAGACTGAAAACCATATGACTTAGCACAGGCCTGATCACTGTCTGTCTCACAGAGACTACTTTGGGAAAAATTGCTTTACAGATTGTTCCTCTCCTTGAGGTTTGGTTAGTTGCTAGGTGGCTTTGCATAATAACAGTAATAAAAATTAACTTTTACATTTCAATATTATCTTCTGCAAAATAAGCACACAGCAACATACCGCCAGAGAATCCCTGTATGCAAATGTCAGTATATTACATACAAAAACTTGCTTTATCAGTGTCACCACCACCACCACCACCCCCCACCGAGACAAACACGGTTAACTATAGAGCACTCTGGGCAGTCCCATATCAAAACCACTGTGGTTTAGGGTGCAGACAGTTTCTCACACACTTGTTTATTTGTTGCAAGACTGAGCTGGGGAGGCTATGGAAATTTTTGCAACATTTTTATTAACAACATGCATGACTCAAGCCTCCTCACCTTCCCAAGCCCAGCCACGCACTGGGGTAAAGAGGTTAGCTTCTTTCCCGGGCCAAGGGAAGAGGGTGGAACAATTGCACATTGCAGCCCAAACCAGCACAGATAAGGGACTGACAACTAACAGTGTGAATATTAACTCTTCATAGTCATCCACCATGAAACTTGGACAGAGAAGGACCAGAAAGCAAAAGAAGAGGTTCTGAAATCCTCACCACAACCCAGGGCCCAGACCCAAGGGCATGCTGGCCATAAGGTATCCCAGCCAGCTGGCTGGGGTCCTGCGGCAGCACCCTTGGTTTGGCATGCTGCTCTGGGCAGGCTGCTAACTGCTGCTGAGGACAGCACGTCTGTGAGATGAAAGAAACTGCCTACGTCAACTGCAGCCACCACCTCAAGAAGATCAGGAGCCCAGGAAGTGTTACAACCCATACAGATTCCCTGGAGGGCCAGAGAGAGGAATGTTCTCACATAACTATTTATTGATGATAAATAACATCTATTCTTGTAAAACCAAAGGGTCAAAGTATTGAAGAAGATAAAGGGCTATAGGTTAGCTTAAAGATAAGACAAATAAAGCCCAGGAGATGAAGCATGCTATGAACGAAGAGCTCCTGACCTGGCCTGTAGCTTTGACGGCTGCGCAGAAACTACGCTCCTGTCTTAAGGAGACTGATTAGGGAGGGAGCCTGTGGGGTGGAACAAAGAGCTGTCTGGTTTCTGCTCTTTGCACTAATTTGAAATTCCTTTTGTCTAAGTCTCCAACAGCAACTTTCTAGCCTTAAAACCTTGTCCCCTCCTGGATGTCATTCCTCATCCTCTCTGAACTCTGCAATTATTCCTGTGCCCTCTGCAGTTTCTGTGAGTGCCACAGGCTTTTCTTTCTTCCTTCCTGATGTTACTCTGAATCTTATCTTTCAGCAGCTGACACCTATTGAGCCAAAGTTTCCTGCCAGCTACTCATAGATGGGTCTGTGGCAGTGGGGCACTTTTCCTGAAGAAGCTGAACTCTCAGCCTTCCCTCTGGTATCTGGGCTGTGGATGACTACTGGCTCAGAGGTAGCCCACTGCCCCCAACCTTCCCCAACACACCTTCTTCTGCACAGTATCTGAGCCTGACACAGCCAGCCTGTGTTCCACTTAGGTCCATAACCTTCACCTCCCTCTCTTGGGCTTAAAGCATTAGACCTTCACAATGTCTCACCAACTCCTTCTGCTTCGTATCTCCATGTGATATGGTATTTCTTATCCACTTACACAAATAAAACTCGTCATTAACCACCATCCTCCTCCAGTTTCCCAAACACTCAGTTCTCTTGAAATGCAATCTTTTACTTATTTACCCAGCCAGGATGCTGCCACAAGGATCATTTTTTGAAGCCACAGCTATAACCACATGACCTCTCTGTCCATCCCTCCACTTCCCCACTGCACCAAAACCTCTTGGCTTTCAAAGCCTGCTCTAGTCTCCCTCCACTTGCCCTTGCATCACCTCTGATGGTTTAAAAGAGCTGGTTTCATCTCATGATGATACCAAGCTCCTCTGCCTACTTGACAGGTATTTGAGCAAGCACATACTGTGAGGGCAGATTTTTTGGAGGGATATTAACAGGCTATTCTACTTCAAGTCTCTTCTGTTAGATCTCCTTTGCCAATCAGTTGGGAACAACTGGCTTCTGATAAGCTGCAACGACCGAGTCTCACACTGGTCCAGAGGTTCCCGCTGCCTCCTATTGCTCTTGCATTCAGGCGCATCCATCCCTCCTGACTTGAACTATAAGCCTCCTTCAGCCAAGGGCTGCAGTTTTGTCCCCTGCTCGCATAGCTCCTGCCACGCCAGGGTCCTCACCCACAGCAAACACCTCTCCACGTGACAGGAATAAGAAAGATAATCAAGGCAAAGGAAGTTACTCTGGGTAACTGAGCTAACACATGACCACGACTTGCACTAAGATCAAAGACAACAATGCAATGCAGTCTGCAGATGAAACAAGATGAAGCGCAATACTAGCCAGGCCAGTACTCCTGCACAACAGCATCCCAGAGCACCTCAATTTTACATTCATTGTTAAACCTACACACTCACTGTAGAATCAGCTGGGATGGTTTAAAAATACCACCATCTTACTGCTGTCAGTCTGGAGACGTGCCTGACCTGAATACACCCGGTTATTCTTAGCACATCATTGCACTCCTTCAGCTATCCTGTATTTATAAAACGGAAGTTATGAGGAAAGTTGTTCTTGGCTGACACAGGGAAGGCGCAGCTGAGCTAACAATAGGCAAAGCAATTCAAGAAGTGCAACAATAGGGGCTCTCCATTTTTCCTTCTAAATCTTAAGAGTGTTGAAAGCACTCAGTTAGAGCCCACTGCCTCCATACACTCCCCGAGTTCTATCAACCAGGGAAAGTCAAAGGACAGGCTGGGTCTCCCTGTGCACGCACAGAAGGGAAATTCCCTCCCCCCAAGCAGAATTCAGTTGACACCAGCAGGGATACTTGTTTCGGTACCCTGCAACTGAAAAAGATCAGAGCCGCTGCAGACGCATCCATCCGAGCAATCCCTGCTTCTTTGTTTGCTTCCCAACCTCCAAAATTTCGGCTCTGCCAAGCTCCAAGGCTTTCACTAGGCCTACCTCTCCCCACAGCACGGCCGGGGGCAGGCGGCGCTGGTGCATCCGTGGGTGAAGGGGGAGCGGGCTCCGGCGGCCAGCCCGCACCAGGGCGCGCCAGGCAGGGGCTGGGCTCGGCTCTGCGCACCGGAGGAAACCTCCGGCGCCATGAGAGGGGGGCTTTCCCACACCGGCGCAAAACTCCTGGGCGCACCAAGTTCAGGTTTTCTGCACGGGCCTCCTTTTTTAAGCGAGAAAGCGCCGCAAAAAGAAAAGCGCCGCGCAGGCTTCCCCCCCGGACCGAGGGGGCAGGAAGACAAGCCCTCGCAGAGGGTGTCACCCACCGTCCGGGGCCTCCCGGGCACGACGGAGACCCAAGGGCCGGGGCCGGGCCCCGCCTGCACCGACCGCGGGCCCCGCGTACCCCCAGCCCTACTCCCCGACTCTCCCGAGGCCGCGGCGGCAGCACCTGCCGGCCCCGGCCCCGCTCCCGACCCCGCTGTGACCCCACGGCCCCGCCCGCCCCGCCCCGGCGCCCCCCGCCCGCCTCCGCCCACCCCCGCCCGCCGCACCTGCGCCGGCGCTCGCTGCCCTCCCTGCGGGGCCGGCGGGCGCGGGAGGTGCGGGGCGGCCCCTGCCTGCGCGGGGCGCGGCTCCGGGCGCGGCGGCGGCGGCGGCGGCGGCGGCGGCGGGGCGGGGGGCGCGGCGAGGCGGCGCTCGTGCCGCCGCCCCCGGCGCTGCTGCTGCCGCTGCCGCGAGCCGGTTTCGGTTTCATGGCAACCCCTGGGCGGGGAGACGCCGGCGGCGGCGCGGCCCCGCCCGCAGGGCCGGGGGGCGGCCCCACGCCGCTCGGGACGCCGACGGTGTTGCCGGTTTAGGAAGGAAGGAAGAGGCGGCGGTCCCCTGACAGCTCAGGAACGGCAGCGGGGCTTAGCTTTCGCCTGAGCCGGGTGCTCCGGGCCCCCGCGGCTTAAGGAGGGCCCCCGACAGCCCCCGCTCGCCACCGCCGGCTCGGAGTTCGCCGCAGTGCTCTGCAGCCTCCCAGAGGCTCTGGAAGATTTGACAAAGTCAGGACAAACGCCCTGGGCAGGCTGCGGAGTTAGTTTTCCGGGACGGGCTCCTGAGAGTCGATGGCGAGGAGCACCGCTGTGCTGGTGAGGAGCAGCGGGCTTTACCCTCTCCTCCTTTGGGCAATACAACCACTCGCACCTCCCTGCCTGCCTGGAATACAGTTAATCTTACGATTTACATATACGGTACCGAAATAGCAAAACAAACCCCATGCTAAAAGTCAAAGAAAGCAGACATCAGCTATTACTATACGCCAGTATTTTTTGCTAATTACTCAAGACCTACCGAAGGATTTTTTACAAACACAGACAGCACATCCATCTTCCAGCCAAGAGTACTGATGCAATTGTTTTACCGCTTGCTCTCCACCACCTACTCCTGCACTTTGTTCTGTCTTTCATATTAAACCACTTCTAGGAAAACCAGTCTCTGAGGAAAATACCGCGCTAGCACATGCACAAAAGAACTTAGGCTGATGAGAAAGAAACAATCAGAAAAAGAAACAACTGGGCTGTGTTATCTGGATTGCCTTAAGGTGAGCTATAAAACTAATAGTTATAAAATGGTTTCAGATTCGTCTTTTGCTAAAATGACTCAGACTTGCCACTCCCAAGGGTTTCAATCCATATTGCATTCAGATTCTGGGAGTCCAGAGATGTACAGGCCATTATAGAATCATAGAATTGTTAAGACTGGAAAAGACCTGTAGGATCATCAAGTCCAACCATCAACCCAACACCACCATGCCTCCTAAACCGTGTCCCAAAGTGCCACGTCTACACATTTTCTGAACACATCCAGGGCTGGTGACTCCACCGCCTCTCTGGGCAGCCTGTTCCAATGGCTGATATCTCTTTCAGTGAAAAAATTTTTCCTAATATCCAATCTAAACCTCCCCTAATGCAACTTGAAGCCATTTCCTCTTGTCCTACAGCAAGTTACTTGGGAGAAGAGACCAACACCCGCCTCACTACAACCTCCTTTTGGGTAGTTGCAAAGAGCAATAAGGTCACCCCTCAGCCTCCTCTTCTCCAGAATAAACAACCCCAGCTCCCTCTGCCCCTCCTCATAAGACTTGCTCTCTAGACCCTTCATCAGCTTCGTTGCCCTTCTCTGGACACGCTCCAGCACCTCAATGTCCCTCTTGTCATGAGGGGCCCAAAACTGAACCCAGTATTCAATGTGTGGCCTCACCAGTGCCGAGTACAGGGGCACGATCACTTCCCTGCTCCTGCTGGCCACACTATTCCTGATACAAGCCAGGATGCTGTTGGCCGCCTTGGCCGTATGGGCACACTGCTGGCTCACGTTCAGCCAGCTGTCAACCAGCATCCCCAGGTCGTTCTCCACCAGGCAGCTCTCCAGCCACTCCTCCCCAAGCCTGTAGCGTTGCATGGGGTTGTTGTGACCCAAGTGCAGGACCTGGCACTTGGCCTTGTTAAACCTCATACAATTGGCCTCGGCCCATTGATCCAGCCTGTCCAGGTCCCTCTGCAGAGCCTTCCTACCATTGAGCAGATTGACACTCCCGCCCAACTTGGTGTCGTCTGCAAACTTACTGAGGGTGCACTTGATTCCCTCGTCCAGACCATTGATAAAGGTATTAAACAGAACTGGCCCCAAAACTGATCCCTGGGGAACCCTGCTCATGACCGGCTGCCAACTGGATTTAACTCCATTTACAACCCTCTGGGCTTGGCCAGTTTTTTACCTAGGAAAGAGTATACCTGCCTAAGCCATTACTACAACAGAGACCTTTTAAAACACTCCCTCTTGCAAAAAGGGAGGACTTCCCTCTCCCCTCCTTTAGCTTTTATGAATATCCTGATGACCCTGGGTACTACTTGTCTGGGAAGTCCATAGGAACATCCGTCAGAACAACAGGCATCGTTATTTCTGTAAGTAAATATTTCTAAATGTAAATGAAGTTTCTTTGGAGATGGGATCAGGTTCCCAAGAGGGATATCTGCTGCATTCATGATCCTCCTACTGCAGAACATTACAATCCCCCAGAGTGGAGCTCTGTGGCGACAAAGATCTGTCATATGGATCATCAAGTATCAGGGTGGAGGCATTACTTTTAAAATCACAACTCTTACCATTCAGTGAGTGTAACAGGAGACCTGGTTTGCATTAAGACATAGTCATGTCCCTGAAGCAGCAGTAGAGGTCACAGTCCCTGGATGTCAGTTCTTCCTTTTGTGCCAGTCCAAGGGAAAACTTCCACATCAGTAAAAGCAACAAGGATTTACTTTGCTGAATTTCTACCTTATTATCAATTTTAAGGACGTCTGTTATAAAAAATGGGACAGTTGCTTATTAAATAGCCAAAATACTATTGCCTGTATATTTTGCCTCTCCTCCCTACCCGAGAATAGATTTTTGACGCCTAATTCACCAGTAACAGACTACAAGTGGTGTTAAAGGAGCTTATACTTGCCTTTTGTATCTCACATACATCCTGTGATCATAAAGCAGATGTCTGTCACAATGCACCTGCTTTCAACTCACTCAGAGAAAGGCAAACTCTGAGGTTTAGCTATTTCAACCTCAGGAAAAGCTGGAGGTTCACCACATTTATTAAAACAAGTTGCATTCAGCACAATTTACAGTGCACAACTTTGCACTGGAGCTGTGACAGCTGCTAACTCCTTTATGGCTTCCTTTGCATTTTGAAATGCACCTCTGAGCAAACAATTTTGGTAAGTTTGTCTTTGCCCTGGCTTTGCTTTTGCCTAACCACATTTCTGCTTAGCACCAGCTGCAACTTCAGTCTATTCCTTTCTTTTGCTAGCAAGAGGCACAACATTTAGTTACCTTCATCCTAAAGTCTTCCCTAAACTGTGCAATTCTGCTCTCTTCATATGTGAAGTCTCACATATATAAGCTACCGCTTTGTGCTGTTTTCTATGAACTCTGAAGTTTCCAGAATAAGCACCATATGGTTTAAGAAAAACCCCAACAATATAAAGAGGAACAAAACCCTAAGGACAGAGGTAACTATAATTCCTTTTGCTCATGATCAACTGCAAGACAAATTAAACTGCTTTACTATGATGCACAATGTTTAGTGATTGTTTTATTAATGCAGAAATACCTGCTTAACTTCATACCCATTCTGATTTAAAGTGCAACAATTAAATCTGATAGCTCTTGTACATCCATATTTTGCAAGTGTTGTTCCTAGAAGACATGTCTTTCAGATTATGCCTTGCATTTGTAAAATGTTTTTTAGTACCATTTTGCTTTATTAACTAAAATAAACTGTACAAAAAGCTGTAGAGTTACATTAGCTTTGAACAATGTAGGATACACGTTCTCTGCGAAATGTCAGTGTGCAAACATTTTACATTTTTTTAAAGTGACAAAATTAAGCCAACCTTGAAGTCAGAGTTCATTACTACATTACAAAACAGGAGACTAGATATGGCAAAAGAAATTCCCCACTGAAATCAACACCATTGTATAATTTTATTTCTAATTCTTAAAAAAATATAAATGAATTTAGAAGAGAATCACAGTATAAGGGCCCTAACATATTAGACCATTACAAGGTACATAAAAATAGAAGACACAGATTTCTTTGAAACTTTAATCCTTTAAGCAGCAAGCATATCACTCTCCAGGCAAACACTGCTTAAAACAAACCCTACCCCCCAAAACAGGACGTGCAAACTGTATGCACATATTCTGCAAAGCACACAATAGACATTTTGCTATGTACATACTTACTTAGTACTACAAATGCTAGTTCCCTACTGTGTGCTACAGTGTATGTAAAGTAAGAAATACTACCTATCTCTGACCCTCCCTCCCCCCTTCAAATACAGCACCTTTGCCCAGTTATAGAATATTTAAACAAGATTAAACGGAATTACAATGTACTGAACAGTTTTATAGCAGTTGGTGGTGGCCACCTGTACCGCAACACCCAACATTCTGCATACTGAAGTCTACTGACAAGAGACAAGACAAAAATTAGCAAAGGTACAATACACACACCTGGGAGACTCAATGCTGAAACAAAAAAAAAGAAAAAAGAAAACCTGAAGATATATGTTATCACTACTAACAATTCAACTGAGACACTTAGGATGTCAGAATGGACTAGATTCGTTTCGCATCAGTTTTAAAGATTGGAGAGCAGCCAGATTTGTGTGTAGTTGATGAAGGGACACTTAGAACTCCCAGAACACAAGTTTTGGTGCCCAGGAATTCCTCAGTGCTTGTTTTACAATACTGCTTTTCTTAGACAAGAGGTCATCTGATGCTCATGTAGTGGCTAAGCATCTGCTCTGATGCAAAAGAAAAACTGTAAGGAGGACCTTTTGTACGAGACCTCAGTGTAACAGTTGAAGCTGTTTGGAAAGGAAACTCTCTCAAGTTTGGTCTGAAAATATTTTTAAATGAAGAACTAAACCATAAAGGTCAACACCTTATCCGCAAGTCAGGCCACAACTATTAAACTTTAATACTAGATTTACAAATGAAATAGGGTCTGATGCTATAAGAACTTCCCTCTGCACATAACAAAAACCTTAGCTGGCTGCTAAACTGATTGTTAGATCATTCAATTTATCTGTGAGAAAGCCTAGGGAGAGCACATTCCATTTTCAAATAAAGTCTCATTTTAGTCAAGGGCAAATGTAGTTAATAACAGAATGAATTTAAAATGATTTCCAAACACTATTTCAGCTATAAGCAAAAATAATTTTCTACAATAGTATGGTAGTCAACATGAATGTTATTACATAGTCAAGAATGCAATATTTTTCAATAGCTTGGTTCAGATCACACAGTTTCAAACACTGCTACTCAAATTTGCAGCTTGGTTTACTTGGAGGGTAGAGGCATCTACTTAAAAACAAACAAACAAAGAACCCAACCAAAACCAAAGCCAACCTAGCTCCCCCCCAGACCACTGCTGGGAATAGATTGAGGTTTCAGACAAGAACATCTTGATGAATGCAGTGGAAAGAAAACCTTTTAATCTCCTAAAATTTGGAAGCAATAATTAATACCCAAATGCAGATTTTACTTAGTCAATAAAACAAGCACAAAACCCCACCCACAATAGCCTCAACCTAGCTCATCAACTCTGCCAGGAACAGCAAAAGTCAGAGATCATCATTTAACAGCAGGAGTGGGCCAGCAGCAGGCAACTCTATCACCACAATGTTCTACCACCACCATCAGCCTCTATACCTCCCTCGTGAATTCTTAGGCAAGATATCAGTGATCTAACATACACAGACTGCAGACCGCCATTCTCAGAGGAATGAAATCCTACTGTACTTAAGTTAGAAGAATTAGTGGAATAACAAATTAATAGCTCTGGCTATATTGTTCCTATCCTGTCATGCCCCCCGGGTGGTAGAAGTTACTGCCTCTCTCTCCATCCCAGCCCACAAGAGATATTGCAGCAGGAAACTGGACTCCCGTTTTCACTTAACTTCTATGAGTAGAACACGCATGATATTTAGTAAGTTTGGTACAATAGCTCATTGAGTCTTCAGAATACTCTTTCAGAGGAGTATTTAATAAGACAGTACCTTTTTAAACAAGAAAAAGTATTCTGGGAAAAACATGAAGAAACAAAACACCTACATTTTACAAGTGCATGAAATGCTTCTACTGTTATCTAAACAGGGCCAAAAATTCTGAGCCTAAGGCCATTATTTTTTTTGCACTAAAGAATAAAAAAAAAAAGTAATTCACACACACACAAAAACCCAACGCTACATTTAAGTCTCCTACGATATTACCTATTCCTAGATTTGCCGGACTACTTTCCTGTAGTTAGATGCTTGACTACAAAGAACTGTAATAAAATAAATAGAGTAAAAATCAGTTAAACAAAATCTTGGTGTGTTGAACATTTATTCATTTAAGAAGTTAGCTTCCTTCAACAGTTAGTTATTCATATAGAGGAGGGCTGTACTGTAGGCATTGTTCTGCTGTACAAGTCTTTGACATAAAAATATTTTTATACAGGTGGTCATTCACGTGGTTCTGTTTCTGGTTATTAGCTTGCTCCTCTGTAAAACTGATCTGACACCTGTGAAGGCTTGCTCTTTTCTCCCCTTCATTATTTGGAAAAAAAAAAAGTACATTGATACCATTTTTCAAATGTAGGAGTTAGCATAATTCTGCTTTATTTCTTCAGTGCAGAGTGGATTGAGATTCTGTCTGAATTCCAATAAGCGAGGGTGGCTGCTGGCTGCTAACCGTGGTTAACACTGGCCTTGGGTTTAGACGAGGAGGCATGGAATTAGCTGGGCGGATGAGTGGTGGGGGAGGCTGATTTAGAGTCGGCCTTGGCTGAATAAATCGCGCCTGCTGTTGAAGTGGCGGAGGCTGACGGTGGAGAGCAGGAGCAGCAGGAAGTGCTGGACGAAGTAATGGGGGCGGCTGATTTAAAGTTGCCATGGGTGCGGTAGGTGCTGGAGCAGATGCCTGTGCTGGAGGTGAAGGGCCTAAACACTGAGTGGCCGGAGTGCTTTGTGCCTGCACAAAGGACAAAGACAAGACCGCGTGAACAGCCATCCCAGTCAGAAAGCGATGCAGTTCGGCTGCCACTGTCCACTACACAGGAAACAGCATTTAAAAAAAACAAAACCAAAAAAAACTGAGAAGTTACTGAAAAGAAATCACCAACCAAAACATTATAGACAGCAGAACTAAGAATATTTATGAAGCAAGAGTCTTCTTTCTAGAACAAGAACTGGAACTGTATTTTAACAATAAAACAGTAACGTGATCATCACTATGAAAGGTGCAGTCCTGCTACCAGCTGGTTAACGACATTGGCTGAAGTTCTATGCAAGCTCATCATCATTCTTTAGAATGCGGTTTGCCACTCCACACCAGTTAACCTTACATTATAATCACTAAATAAAATGCTGTTCCTCAACCCATGCTTACTTATTTCTGGTACACAAAACACACCTCATCTTCTTCATCAGTGCTCTTTCCTGATGGCACATTAGAAGTATTTTTTGTGTCCTCCCCTAAAGCAGAAGCATCACCATTAGAAGCCAGGGTTCCTTGTTCCGCTTCCCATTCCTGCAATACCTCCTCTAAGTTAAACCGACGCCTGTAGTTTACAAAGAAGTTCTTCACTTGGCCAACAGTCTTGTTGCCAATTACATCTGCAATAGCTTGAAAATCTTTACCATATTTTCGGACACCTGGAAGGCAAAGTAAATAACATAGCTGTGAAGAATCAGTCAGGCACAGCTACGTGTGATGTATTTATAGAGAGAACCTATGGGACCTGCAAACCAAGGACTTGCTAATTAGGAAGACTTCTCAATTAGGAGAAGGCCTCAATTTCCATTAAAACAAAATAATTTAATTGCACGGCTATCAACATACAAATCGAGAACTTTATTAAAAGGTCATTACCCACTCTTCTTAAAGATCCTGGCTTACTCACCAAGCCTCCCAACCTAAAAACAGAGAGATCTGGCTTCTGACGAATAAAGTAAATCCTTCAGTGTGCTTGCAGTAAGGGCATAAGCCTTACTTCAAGATGGGAGAGGGAAGGTGACCAAGCATGTGTGTATAGCTGTAAACAGGGTATAACACTAGAAATGTCAAGTGACAACTGTTGACAGCTTCTCTAGATTCCCGCTGTGCCAGCTGCATGCAGATATTTATTTGCCTACAACCTGTGTAGCAGGAGTGGTAGAGGGCAGTAGCTACTGGATCAACCACAGGGCAGATCAGGGGGCATAGTTCCATAAGTAACGATATACTCCTCATTCCTCCACTTTGGACATGGTCTACTAAGGCTACAAAGAGCAACTGTAAAGCATTCACCTGACAAAATCTTTTTAAAACTTTCATTCACCGTTAGAGCTGGGCAGAAGAATCTGGGGTTTTGGGACAACCACCTTGGGGTATTTAAATAAATATAAGCTACTGGTGTCTGTTTATAAGACAGCTCAGTACAAGCCTCTGGGATCAAATCCTCCAGGAAGAAGCAGCATGACAGAAGATCTTTGCATCTTTCCCTTCAGTCATTTTTATATTGACATCAGTAGGTCACTTCTGTTTATAAGCAGTTAACCAGAAAATGCTGCTGGTCCTTTGCAAACATCCCAAAACATGCTTTTTCAAGTTCTAAAACTACATTTGCATACAACACAAAAAAACAACCCTTGAGTACAGCATTCCATAGTTTTAAACCTAAAATTGGAATTATAATCTAAAGTTTGATTTTTCTCTCAGTTGTGTTTAGGGTATTTGCCTAGTTCCTCTCTCCTGCTTAAGGAAAAAAAAATATCTTCAAACTCTCCAGCATCCTAGCACACAGCTTTTAGCTGCACAAAGTATATTTTTAATCACAAATGTCCAAAAGTTTGCAGCCTAGAAGAAATGAACAGTTTTATTCCACACTCAGTAAACAGAAGACTCATTTTTTGCTCTCAGCTATGCATGAGTGAATTACAATTTGACTCCTGTGAAGCTCCTGATAACTAAACTCATTCAGAACATATTACAGTGCTTAGAGGACAGGCACTCTGTCTCATTACAGGAAGAGAAATTTATGGCTGTTTTCATGCCTCACTTCAGAAAGTGAAGCAAAGGATTCAGAAAGTAAGAGTTGTTTCCAATGTGAAAGCTATGTTCCTTTTCAACTTCACTGTGAAGAGTATGACCTTCAGCTTGTTCTGCTCTTTTCTACTTTCTTCGTTAATAGGCACTTCTGATGTGTTAATGTACACTGACTGTAATTTAAGAGAAAAGTTCAGCAACAATTTCTGTAGCTGAAGCTAATGTTTCAACTGTCAAGAGCCCAGCTACATTATTTAAGATCTTTTCTGGGGCATAAAAAAAGAATCCAACCATCCTGACTGCAAGAACCTTGGAAAGAAAACAAAGGGACCTAGCAGAGCCACATGGGAGGGCACGTATCTAGGCAAAGCAGAGACATGGATTTGGCTCTGTGCTTTACCAGTTGTAGAAGGATTCAGCTATACTCCTTAAAAGCTGTGTGCATCCACAGAGCACTTCCTCCAGTGCCTTAATATTCTTTGATTGCCCTATCATTATCACCCTTACAAATTTATAATGATCATTAGATGTCCACAGCAACATATCTAACATCCTGTACAATTAATCAAGTGAGCAAAGTGCCCAGCAGAACAGAGCACATTTTTGTCTGAAACCTAATTCAGACTTTCAGTGACTTCAGCCTTTTCTGTTACTATGCTGTCTAATTCTTCTTTCCCCTTAACCTGCAAAATGACTGAGCCTGTTGGCTAACTTTAGTTGAAGTTGTCAAAAATAAGGTCTTAAAGCCTATTTCCAAGCAAGCAGCTTGAAACCAGCATATCTTGCCTTCACTGACAGCCCAACTATAAGAAATATCTACAGGAAATAAAATTTCCTTACTTCAGCTACACACAGCACTACTCATTTTGGGTTCTTTTCAGAGTGTTATTTAGTACTGCTCTAGCATCACCACAACGACTTTTACACAATGATGTAGTAGAACCTTTTAAGCTGCATCAGAAACAGAGTAAGTTCAATGTGTTTATGTAAGTTTTATGCATAAGGTGCTGGCATATCTGTAACAGTTGATGCCATCTCATCATCCCTTTCAAACTGGTGCACATTACTTATGCATCCTTATAAAAATTATGTGCTAAACACCACCCAGATTTCTAAAGTTTAATCTGTTATTCAATAAGAATAATTTTATTAGGTTGCTGAAAGTGAAGCTCAAAAGATGACTGCGTAACCTCCCTTCACATGTATGAATGTCTTTCTCGCAGCTCGTTTGAAAGTAGCCCTGATTGTGGGAATCCTTCAAGCTCTTCAAAACTTCACCCAGTTGCAAAGATGCACTTGAACATGTGCGTGCTATTACAATGTTTCATCTGGAATGTCTAATTTGGAAAAACTCATAAATCCAAGTTTGATGCTGTCTACACTGCTTAACACTGTGCAGCTCAGCAAACACTGACGGGCACACAAAACATTATCCTGGGTCCAAAGCATTATAATACAGCACCACAACGAAGCAGAAACAGTTAACGGCAACCGCCAGGTTATGAAAGCTGCAGTTTCACTGTCATGGGATTACAGTGCTCCTGACAACTACCTTACATAGAGTCAGATCCTGGTTGTCCCAACGGCTTTTCACTGCATTGCTATGAAAGTCATACACTGCTTTTCAATTCAAATTTTATTGTTTTGACCAAGTCTTCAAATATTTTTGCAATTGCAATTTTCATATGGTTGAGATCTTAGTTTGAAAAGATGATCGCACTCATCCATTTCTAACATAAAGTTTGTAACTTAAGAACAGCAAGTGATGAACTGACCCATTACATTCAAACAAGGTTGAACAGTAACCAGATAAATTACACTGCAAAAGATAATCTCAGAGATCGTAAGTCTGAGTTCACAACCCCACTGCAGGCAGCCACACTGCTTTTAAGATTATACACTCAGCTCCATTTTAAGGTGGGTTTTTTCATTACCTCCTCTTTAGTTACTGTCAATCTCTTGAGATTAGCCCATAGATGACATTTTTTTTTTCATGTTTAGGAAAAACAGTACAAAAATTGTATTAATGCAGATTATTTTTATGACTTCCACGGTAGGATTTAATGTCTGAATTCAAGTGAACAAATCACAGAAGTGCCACCTACCTGCTTAACGCTTAGGATTTCTGTAAAATTAAGAGTACATGCCAAAACGCATCAATATATTTGATGAAATAAACCTGCTTTAAATGTACAAACTAATGTCCCCATGCTCAAGTCAACTTCCAAGTTTAAGCCTAAAACAAATCATGGCAGCTTTTACTACAGCAACCATGACTACTTCCTTTTAAAAACAGATTCAGGGCAAAAGACAGCGTGGCTCCTTCATGCATAAGCCTACTAGCTCAAGCAATTATTTTGAAGCAAGAGATCAGGGTCCCTAGCCTGAGGGACAAGAGGTTAAAACCTACAGCACTCTCATTCCAGGAGGGAGACTCTACTGCTGGGCAGTAAATAAGGGAGGGACAATAAGAATACTTTGTTCTTGGCATTAAGGGGTTCTCCCATCTGTTTTATATGGTGGCAAACAGGAAATACATGTAAGAAACAGATGTAAATTCAATGAAACGAGTTGCTTCCAGAAGGCCTGATTTCTCACCCCACCCTTAAGTATTGAGGCTGACTACCTTTATAAAACATGAAACATTTCTTAGAGAAGAGACCAGAAGACTGGAACTCCTCTCCAGGGAGTCATCATCAACCCTCATTCTTTTGCCCGTGCTCCAGTTTTATTATTTATCTTGTCAGTCACACAGTGCCATAGCTTAACAAAACTTCAATGCACTCTTATCACTTCCTAAACAGATGCTTAGTGAGAGCTCAGATAACTATACTATGAAAATGCATGATGGTTTGAATCCTTTCATACTAAGGCAGGCACAATGAACCTGGATTTTTCCCCCACTTCTCCAGCAAGCATTCTACTTACTAGGCTATCATATTAAAGATGGGCTTCTCCTTCAGTTGCATTTGGGAACAAAATTTTTTAAAAATAAGCTTGTTAGCAATACCAAGAGGATGAACTTAGGACAGAAAATGGTTTGGAGATGTAAATCCCAGTCTGAGGCATGTAAGTTGAGAGGCATGATTTCAGACACACCATGCTCTTCAGCATTTCCATTCATACTTCAAAATAAACCTAACTTTAGGTTCAGTCATCTGGCTAGTAACTACCAGGTATGGCACACCTGACAACTTTACACTGATATCCTGATCCAGCTAAAGATTTTATACTAAAATTCAGTCTTTCTTTTAAAGGAGGTGAAGAATACAGAGAACTAAAGCAGATCTGTTTATTTTCTTAGATTTTCTCATTATATTTTCTTAAATTATATTATCTTTTCTTAAAGCTGATTATATTTTCTTAAAAAAGATGATCCATAGAAGTGAGCCAGTATACAGTGACTTCAAGACCGCATTAGGTTCTCCAGACATTTCCCTTGCACGTTCCTTGATTAGGCAGTGCATGTTAAAGCAAGACAAGATTCAGTTTTCCTTCATATAAATGAAATAGCTGCAAATTAGCTGTATCAATAGCCTACTAAAAATACTGTTTTTTCTCCAATAAGACTGTTAGTCAAGTAATCATACCCAGCTTCAGGCTCTTAGAAGCCCTCCATGGGGTAGATATCTGCTCTTTCATTCCCTCATGAACAGAGAAAAGTAACTGTAAAGCAGTTTTACTTCTGCTTTTTCCTACTTTAAGAATATGGGGAGATGTCTTCAACTATTACTTCAGTCTCCCACTTTAGAGACATAAGGTAATTTAGAATATGATTGAAGGGACTTTTTGGTACTACTACAGTTGTTAAACACGGCTTAGCTTTTCTCTTTGAGATTTAATATGGGTCAACTGAAAAACTAATGTCATGTTGCTTGAATGCCCTAAATATTCTCACTAGTTTTGCTGTTTTCCCAGTGACTTTCTTGTAAGACCAGATAAAGTTTAGCTTTACATTCAAGGGAAATAGAAACATAAGCCTGGGTACCTCTTCAAATCCTTTACATCAGATTTCAAGTCACTACTACTATTAACATACCTTGTACTGCAAGAAGCTGCTCTTCTGTGGTCCAACGGGCATTGATTTTCTGATTAGACTATTAAAATTAGAAAGATGGCACAAAGATCATTAAAATGTTTGAACAGCTGCAAAATATGAGTATCAATGCATTTTACTTACACTACATTTTGTAACATAGGTAAAAATCTCTTGCTTATAAGCCATAATTTCATAGTGCTTTCATGAACAGAAGTAGCATTTAAGGATTTGAGCTTAGAACTAAGTTTAAAACCAGTTTTCCCTCTGTTTACTGCAGTTCCTCATATCAGCTATACCATAACTTATGCACAAGCTAATGATCTTTATGCAGACAGAATTTGAATTTATAGTTACATTTAGCTAAACTATTATGACTTGGTGTCTGGAGTATTTTGGATTCACGTTATGTTTCATATCCAAGCCTTTAAAACAAGCAAAAAAAGAACTTCAGTACTAATAAATCATTCGCTTCAGATGCTCGAATGTATATAAAGTCACATTTGCACACAGAGCATAGAATTTACTGCTGGCAATCTACATCAACTACTTTTAATCAGAAAAAAACCCATATATTAGGGCTCAGTTTTAGCTCCCTACTGTCATGAACGGGCATGACATTTCAGTTTCTTCCGCTTCTTTATTCAGCCAGTTGCCATAAAAAAGCCTACCGCTAATTTCTTGTAAAGAAGCCCGACAGACTCACCCCTGCGTGTAATTCAATGGAACCTGTTTAAGGGGCTGCTGAAATGCAAACACTATGCTGCAGCACAACACATTTCTGTAGCTTCCCCCTAATCTAAGTGCAAGGCCACAAATTCTAATATTTATTCTGATTTACCTCAGGAGGTTTGAATTCTTCAATCCCGCCTTCCATTTTCTGTTTAAGTGCACTGTTTACTTGCTTAGCATTTTGAACCTTGGTCAAAAACAACAAAGTTAATCAGCTCCACAAAGAAAGTTGGTCACTTTACACATATATCTTCACTAGGATTGCCACAAGTGTACCTCCTAAGTTAGAAAGAGAAATATTATGGTTTAAGGCTTCACTACTTTTAACTGTTTTTAAATAAAAGTTTAAAAAAATACAGCACAGTTTACTATGGAGAGAAAAATATTTGAGCCAGTCTTTCAAGAGAACAGTTTTTCTGCAGGAATATTAAAAGTAGGACATAATAAGCAAGTTTTGATAATGATGTATATGTTCCTGAAGAATGCAGAATATTCTAGACACAGAACTTTGTTCTTCGAAATTTGAGATGTACTGTATACATTAACGTCTTCCTTCTCCAAAAGCACTTTGGGGAAGAAAAAAAAAAAGATTTATGAGATGTTTCCAGTTAGTTCCTTCTGACAGACTGCTTTTTATTGACCTTAGATCATCATGATTTCCTTTACCAGTGATTCTTGAAATGATTTAAAATATTTAAATAAAATATCTTATTCTATAAAAAGGAGAGAGCTTCCAAACCATACATATATATATAGTTATTAACCATTTAAACCTGGCAGTGATGCAGATAAGGTGACATAGGTAAGAAAATAGTTCTGCATACTATGGTGCACAGCTATTACAAGAGTTCTTTAAGTATGGACACAGAAGCAGACAACTCAGTGGGAGATTCCAAAGGCTGCATCACTGAGAGCACTGCAAGGGGGAAAAAAAAAAAAAAAAAAAAAAAGAGAGAGAAACACAACCTCAAGGCTGTAACTCACCTACACTTAGGCTAAAGAGTGAAACCCACCTATGCTATTTAGGCCCAGAGTCCTGCTGTGACAGAAAGAAGCATATTTCTCCTGTAAAAGAATACAAGGGAGCAAAACCCCCATGAAACCCTTTATTCACTCCATGATTTTGCAACATGGCAGCTCTTAGCCATCTATAAGGAGGCAGAAATTCCAGGAGATAACGCTTGACTTTGTAGTCCAGTCACTCCTAAAAAGCAAGCATGCACATACTGCTGTACCCTTAGAAGCTGAATAGATACTGTGTTTAAGCTTTAAGTGCCAAAAGTTAATTTCTTCATGCAAAGGATGAAGGTATTGTCCTCTTAAAGATGAAGACTACAAAGCTTTTCTAAATTTAATAAGGAGTAGAAAGTTCATCAATTCAAACAGAGAAATAACTAGGCCCATGACTCCCCTCCCCCCATACTTTCATGGTATGTGGGGAAGGACATCCAGAAAAACAGCTACAATTTTAAGCATAAACAAATGTAACTTCTACTGCTTCATTGGTCTTATTCTGATTTGTCAAATACTTTTAACAAAGTAAAAAAAAACCTCAAATGAAACATGACAGGTTTTCTCCTGCCCCCATATCTGTAACATCGTTTTCACGCCATACTCCACCCCCGCCCTTTTTTTTTTTTTTTAAAAGGAAGTCATCTTGTTTCATGTTATCCACAAGAGCAGATGAACATAAACAAAGCCGAAGAATAGCTAGTCAGCTAGCATCCAGCATTTCTGGTGATAACTGTGAAACAAAATTAGGAAGACTCACATTAAAGAAGTTTCAGAATCTTCATAGATAATCTTCAAAATCATTACAATCAGAACAATCTGAGATGAAAACAAAACAAGACCAATAACCCATGGTACCTGTCGCTTTAACGAGATTAGTTCCATATCCAGCTGTCTAAGAATTGTGTTGGCTGCATTGGGACTACAGGAAACAGCTATCACATCTTCCTGGGTCAGGTACATGCCTTTTGGTGGACGGCATTTGGAACGCTGAGAATGGTGGCGATGCTGCAAGCTCTGATACTCTCTTCTACCCAGACCTATTTTGCTGGTCTGAACAGGCTGCTCATTATTGCCCTTTAATTTATAAGAGATAAATCATTAAAGAATAACAGTATCTTATATGCAACTTTAATAAAGTATCACATAGCATTGTAATGTCATTTACGACAAGAAAATTTAAGCTAACATCCTCCTCTGCATGTAGTATCCAAACTAAGTCTCTCAGAAGAGCTGATGGAGCGTAACAGTCATTTGCTGGATAAGCCTGCATTAGTCTTAGAAAGGTCAGTTTTCAAAATTACTTTTTTTTTTTTTTAACAAGGCTGAAAATACAAAACATGGCATAGAAATCAGTCTGAACAATGAAATGGGGCAAAAATCAAGAACCTCCTATGTAAGGAGAAGGTAAACAATATATATATATTTTGCATATGGCACCAAGTAATCAGTGAATTTACACATTTATTTCTGGTCAGATACGAAGAGTGCAGGTGAAGATCAGGAGAGAAGAATGAGTGAAAGTCAGCCAGGACACGCAAGAACACAAGAGGACACTTTTTCCTGCTGCAAGCACTTTAACTTGCAAAGTGAAAGTGCTGCCTGCTTTGGGAGAGGATTTGAGATCTGTAAAGAGGTGATGGATTTACTTTTGCAGTCATTATAAAAATCCATGTAATTTAGCAAACGTAAGCCTTTGTTGTTTGCTTTTTTGAAGTGGAAAAGGATAGCAAAGAGGAGATGCAGTCTTTGTAACTGCTGTTTTGATATGTTTGGACACCTGAAAATTTCAGCTTTGTCTTCAACGGGCATTGCTGCACAACAGCTAGTCTGCATGTACGTGACTCCCATATAGCAACCAGGTAGGTTCCCTACAGACCAGGAGCAGAGAAGCAAAAATTACTTTCCCTGCAAGGAGTTTTGAACCCAAAGTAATGCTAAATACCAGAACAGAGATGGGATTTGGGCTTTTTGCTACTGTAGGCAGCTCCCTACTGCTTCTCCCTGCTGGCATCTATGCAGGTTAAGAGGAGGTGGTCATCTGATCACAGTGAAGAAAAAACAAATTGCAGCAGCCATTATGATTATGTTCTGTAGCATTAGTACAGATCAGTAAACATTATTTTGCTCTGCTACGCTTGGTGTTCTGTCACATCCTCTTCCCAGCTAATATAACATCTTAATCCAGTCCACAGCCTTCATAGAGACAGTCTTAAAAGCAATTAAGACATTTGCTCTTCCTTGGGAAGTTGGTATAGAGCCTTACATCTTTGATACCTAAAAATCCCACGGTTAAATTTACTTCTGGCCCATTTATACTATGAGTTTTGGTTCTGCATTGTTCTTTCAGTACGAAATTGCAATTCCCACCTGTTCAATCTGGATTTAAAGTTAAAATATTCTCTCAAGTTTTTGTCTTGCCAGGCTAGAGTGTTTGGCTTATTTTAGTTTTCTCTGGTAACAGAAAGTTTCCATTGGTCTACTCAGTTTATATTTTGCTCAGGAAGTGAAAGTACGCAAATCCTACCAGCAATACTAGATCACAAAATTTTCTTCTGTATCTCCAAATACCTCATCAGAAACTACAAACCTATTTGTCCTGTTCCTAGAAGTCTAACGTGGTACTTTCATTCTGGACTGCATGTAGTGATTCAAGCAATAACTAAGGAAAGTAAATTGAACAAAATAGCCCTTATTTTTAAGTGGCTTAGATAGCAACTGAAATAAACAGATTGCAATATCATCGTTACAACAGCAGAATAAAAAGTAAAAGTGTTCATTATTAGACCTTGTGCCATTTCAAGGTCTAAAAAAAATATGTACTCTGGCTTGTTAAAAAAGAAAAAAATCTCAAACCCCTTTGCAGAAAGGGGTAATTGTCCTTTTTTTCCCCCCCGAGGCAGTTAAACCGATACATTGAAGTCACTGCAAAGCTGAGTATGGAATCTAAACCCATCAGTCTCTTACTCAGCATCCTTTGTTGTAGAACTGCAAAGTTTTATTAATAATCCTAGATACCACTTCATGGGAATGTTGAAGTTTTGCACTCCCCTCATATTCTCAAGAAACTTGAATTCTACAGTATCAGGAAAATCACAAATGCATTAAGTTGATTGAGGAAACAATCAAATGTTTATACACTTAACTGTGTTTTTCTAGTCTTGTTCATAAATAATTTAATGTTTACCAAAAGAATCTACCCAAAAAACCAAAACCTGAACATACCCCAAACACAGCATTCATCTGTAAAGCTAACAGTAAGTACTCATTAGAGGAGACAAATGTTTTTCTCTACACTTATTAGTAGAAAGTGTCTCAATAAAAAAACCACATATTAGTTGAAATGCATAACCTCATGGTGGCTTTGAAAGAACATAAAAATTATTATTGGAAAAATGTCATTTAATTTTAAAATGCAAAGAAAATATTTAGTTTCCAATAATTCACAACCAGTAAAACTGTAAACATATTAACAAGAGAAATGTAGGGGAAATGTCATTTGAGCAGGTAGTGATAGCATACATCTCTTAGAAAACTTGGAAGATCTCTCAGGAGATGGTGAAGGTAATAAGAGATGCATCTATGTCCACAGAATGGCAAAAATATATGATAAAATTTTGTTTCTATCAGAAGTTGTCAAGACCTTGACCACGTAAAAACCCTGTGATTTCAGCAGGTTGCAAGCTAAACCTCTTTACTACAGGTCATACTCTTTGCAGTAACAGTCAAAACAACAAACTGACATTCACCGTTAAGCTATCTGTTACCTCCTTTTTGGCTTCTTTTTTGGGATCATAATCACTATCATTTCCATCCATTGGATGAGCTTCTTCTACGTCATCATCACTGAGGACAGACAATAAGAAGCTGGTAATTGTATCTATTTTTAACGGCAAATATAAATATGTATCAGGGTAAGACAGAATTATCTACTCTAAGTATATGGCATCTCAAAGTTAATTGTAGTTTTCAAAAGAGAGCTGTTACAAACATATTCGCTTTATTAGATTCTAATAATTATTATCATAATAAACAAGCAATCCTAAACTGTAGTTTCAAAGCAATGCTGGTACTGCTGCCAAAAATTTTGGTGTCACCTTTCTTCAACCACTTTTGCCAGTGGCCACACTTACATGGTCAACTAGACCAAGGCTAGAAATAACCTTGCATTTGCCATGTTAGTTCTAATAGATATATTCTCAAACCACTGCACCAGGTGTATGAATAAACCCTTGAGGAAGTCTGTGGGGAGCAAAAGGGGACAAGATTGGAAAACACAGGACTGCTTTTTCACCAAAGTGCTCAGATCTAGAAAATTGGGGGGGAATGAAATCGGCTGAATTAATCAGAGAAAATATTGAAAAGACAACAGTTAGTTTAGCTGAGTCCAATCCAGTCATTCACACAATATAATTTCTGAGTAAATTAATGTAAAAACAAAACAATTCGAGTTATTAAAAAAACCAAAATGCTGCATTAGAAGCAAATTTATTTTCTTCTGTGGTTTTTCAGCTACCGGGTCACTAAGTAAGCGTATGATTTTTACATTTCAGGAGTTGTTTTCAATAACATAATTAAATAGACCCTTTTGCTCTAGCTAGGCAGCTTAAGGATGTAAAAAATCACACTTTCCGACATAAACATGTTACTTACACAGTCAACGTATTAAATCACTTCTTCTACCCAAGATAATTTAAAACTATTTTGAGCTCTAATTCTCATTGACTGATAGCTGTTCTGTCTCCTAAAAATAAGATTTACATTTATATAAAGTTTTCTTTTAAAACAATACTTGGCCATTCTAATTGCTACAGCTCTTTACAGTGGTTGAACTTTCAGTTTTAATTCCATTTCAGTTAAAAAAAAAACCCAAACAATAAAAAAGGCCACCAAGAAAACCCCCATGCCCGCAAAAACACACTCCTCCCCACACAGTAATATATGGTTAGACTTCTCAAAGCATTATTTCTAAACCACCTCCCCAGACTTCAGGTTTTTTAAACCCTTGTTTTTACAGTTTTCCATTAAAGCACTTACGGTGTTATTAAAACTCACACCAACTGGAGAGATATAGTTCTTAAAGCAGAGGTACCAAACCCCTTGCTAAAAGCAGAGACATCACCACAGATGCTCAAACCTAAAAACACGTCTCACACTGAAACGTAATAGCTGGAAATTACTCTGAAGTCTCTACCTAGGAAGACTTCAGTCTCTGGTTAGCTGCTTAAGAAGATAAAACTTACCTGTCACCTTGATTATTTCTGTTAGCTAGTTTTCGAGCCTGCCGATCCATCAAACTTGTCCTAGAGCGAGTTTTTTTCCAAGAATAGTAATATTTTACAAGGCTTGCAATAGTCTTGTCTGGAAGCTAGAAGAATTCATTAACATATTAATACTTTTAAAAATTAAAATTCCACCCAAGATTATAATGCTGCTGTATTTACAACCACCTTTACCCAAATATTTAAAATGCATGGATGAGGTGGAAAGGAAGGGTGTATTTCATATACATTTTAAAAAAGGGGGAAGGGGGAAAGGCTTTTTTTATTAAGAGTGAAAAAGCTATAGGTCCAAGACTTATGATGAAATTAACTGCTTCTGATTAAAATATTACTTTACCATTTGCTGGATCCTGTGAAAGCTCTTTCCATGGAAGCTAAATGCTTGTTCAAATAGGACTTTATCTTCAACTGTCCATTCATCAGGGAAAGGAGTGAAGTTAGGGAGATCCGCAAGGGACTTCTCAATATTGTGTTTATGCCAGAACAACATGCCGAGAGCCTTTGAAAAGAAATAGTCCCTTTTTGGATTTAGTCAACTTTCTAAAATGTTGAGACAACTTAAAAAAACCCAACAATTTATTTATTTAAAATAAAATTTTACTATCAGAACCCCTTCTCAAAACATATTTACAATTCTATTAGCTATGTACTATAGGTTACAAAATTCTCTTTGGAAAAAATACGAAGAGTGGGCACATCTGTACTTTATTAAAGCTATGAAAGCCAGACAATTTAAGGTTGGCATGGCAGCAGTAATTCTGAAGTAGCATGAACTAGGCTGATAGGCTCAAATCTGACCTGCTTTCTTTCTTTACAAGCATGTATCACCTACACAGCTCCTTATAGGTCTTCAGGCCTTTATTACCAGCCCACTGAAAAAAGAAAATAAAAATACTTTTCAGCAGCCAGAGGATCAACCATCCAAAATGCAAGCCTGAAAGTTCAAAGTGAGAGTCATCTTTCCACAACTCTCCAATCCACAAATAACAGCACGGCCACTTCCATGTCACATGCACCTAACAAGATTTGAAATTTAAATATATTCTTACATAATTTCATTCCTCAATATTCTTAAAGAATTTTATGTTGATTAGACTTTCTGCCAGGGAATCAATGACAGATTTGTTGCCAAGTCTGGCATGGGAATTGGGAAATGTAACCCACTCAATTTCAACCATACAGTGCAGACATGATCACCAGTTGTTCATCAGCTCCCCAAACCCCTGATTACACATCTTCCAATAACCAGGACATAACAAACGTCTTTTCTTGTTAAAATGGGAAGCAACAAGCACCTCTTGCGAAGATAATTTCTATTTCCCTGAGAAGAGTCTACCAATATTTTGTACCAGAAGTTGTTTTGAAAATTAGTCTTTTTTGTTGACTTATTTTGAGTTCCCTCAGTTCCCTCTCTCCCCTAAAAGCCAAGCCATAAACAAACACCACCAAACTGCAGATATTCTGGACATCATAACATTGGCAGCCTCTTTTCCAGATAGCAGTTGACTAGCCAGTCTTTGCTATTATGAGCTTATATCCTCCAAAACTCGATCAGACAACTTGTTTCCACTTCTACAGCAAATACTTTTTTTCAACAGGTAATCGCACTTTTACATAAATTGGTTGTTGAAGAAAATTGCAATAGACGTAAGTGCAGACCAAAAGTTTTATCCTGTACTTTTTACAGGATGGTGACTAAAGTTTATTCAAAAAAAAAAAAGGGAACTGGTTTGTTACACTCAAACCTAGAATTTTATTCAGTTTTCCTGCCTCTGAAAAAACACTCAAAGTTGGTTTGGCTCTTTATTTTTTTTTTAAATATGCAAGACCTTACAGTGCTGTCCCTGGGGTAGTTTATGGTTCAAAATTGTACCATATTTTAATTCTAATACTAAACATTGATTTGTAAGCTGCTTTCCTACGAAATTCATTAGCTAAATATACACACACAATTGCATGACATGCCCAGTGTATCAAGAAACATACCAAACCTTTCAAAAGTGCACATTACAAGCTGAGCATGTCATGAAAACAAAGAGCTCAATCTTTTGCAGAGAATCCAGACCACAACTGTATGCAGATCCATTTAACTGCAGTGTTTGCTGCCGTGCCTGAAGAGAAACAGCGTTAATTAATGGTAACCAAGGGAAAAAAAAAAAGAGTTGTGTTATACTTTTATATTAAAAAAAAAATCCTTTACATGAGCACACTCATTTCACGGCACTTACCTGTTCCACATTGTATCCATGTTTTTCCTTTGCTATTGCTATATATTCATCCACTGTAACAAAGCAATGTCAGAATTATTCTTTAGTACTTTTAGTTCTGCTGTAAGATGGCACAGAATCAGCCATCTAACACGGGAAAACAGCATTCCCATGCTTTAATACACTACACAGGCCCAGGTCCCCCCAAAACATTAAATATATTCATAGCTTTATTAATAATAAACAAGCCCACTGTCTTTAATCCAACATTTAGTTTGATAAACTTTTTACACAAACTAATCCTCAGTGAAAAGGATGCTTTATTTCACATTTTTATTACAACAAAGCCACAGATGCTCATAATTTATTTATTTAAATCAGGGGCTAGCTGGTTATTGAAAGGAGATGTCTTCTTGAAACCTACTCCTAAGCACGCAGGCACACTGGAGGGTGTGCAGACACCTGGGTTCATTTTAAATTGAACTACTGCTACTGTTCCTATTCCCAAACAGGTTAAAAATTAACATAGAGATCCTAGATCAATGATTATGCATATCCTCGATATTAATATAGTTTTCACTGACCAACATTAATTTTAACCATGGCTTGAAGTCATTATTCAACCGAGAATACAAAAATTCAATAATTAGGTCATCAAATTCACCAATAACATTTTTTTATAATCATATTTGACCATACCAGAGGAGCTTTGAGTTGAACACTTTCCATCATTCTGCAATAAAGTCCTGCTAGTTTTGACCTTCAATGGGTACTTTTTTTTTTAAAAGAAACAAACTCTTTCCATTCACCTTCTACAGTTCACAATTAAGTGGCAACTAAATGTAGTTGAAAGGAAGCATGATTGACAAACAGAAATAATTATATCCTCATTATTCAAACAGACCAGAGATGTCCTTACAACAAAGAGTTAATTGTACTTTAAAGGAATGAAGAAAGTGTTTAACAGCCATAGCTTTACAGCATTTTATTCCTAACTGTTCTGCAGTAGTAAAAGGTATGTTCCCTGAAATGTAGCGGGACACAAACCTCTAACTACTGGTAACAGAAAGGAATTCTCCTGAGGACCAGGTTCTCACAACCGCATCCTCAAAGTTTATTCCTCTACATATGACATATGGGAAATTCTAGCATAGGAGGCAGGTTTAAACTAGATTAACCAGATAATTCATCACATTTAGTCAGATAACTGCTGTATTTCAGGTCAATTTGGAAGGGAGAAAATGCTCGGTTTTTCCGGAGCATTCACCTTGAACTAGGCCTCAACACATCTTTTCTGAATTTATCTGCTGCAACTCCTTCTCCTAAAAATTTAGAGCAGCAAGTTCCTCATGTTTAGAAGTATTATTCTTTTATTAGTAACTAAAGGTTTCACAGAAACTGATGATGGTACAACACAGGCAGAGTGGTTTGAAGTAAAGACTTAACTATAAAATAAGAGAAGGTTCTTTCCTTACCCCAGAGTCCTCTAAAAAAAAAAAATAGAAGCTTTACATTTAAGTTACTAGTTTGCAATTTCGCTGTGTGTAAAATAATGAGTGAACAGGCACACCAGAAACAATTATTTAGATATACTTAAGCATCCAAATTCCTAAGCAGGGAAGGACTTACACTTGGCATCTGGAATATTATGATATGGAGACCATACAAGCATCCCTCCATTATCTTTATCAGTATATTTTGTGGCACCTGTAAGAAAACAAGTAACTCTCAGTACTTATAAATATGATCTAGAGAACAACTATTCATAGAATAAGTAAAAGTCAACAATACTAAGAAGTCCAGCCCAACTATTAAGGCGGGGGGAAGCATTAATTCCATATTATTTCCATAAGACATCGAAGGGCTGAATTTGAACACTACTCTTATAAGGTTCAGTCATAACTGGATATTAGACAGGACCCTGGTTACCACGACTGGAGCATTAAAGAACATTGCTAAGGTTGGCATGGATACAAAATTCAGAGGTACTTGTGTTGGAACAGTCCTCCAGAAGTTATGATTGTCTATTAGTACTCCAACATTTACCACTAACATGGAAGTATCAGGTTCTACTGTGATAAGACATACTTCCTTAAAACAAAAATATGAGGTAAAGGGTAGAATACAGTCACTATCCCTGATCCTTTCAAAAGGAACTATACTAACTATGCCAGAAAAAATTCTGTTCATCCCTCTCTCCCCAGTTTTGACTTTCATAGCCATGTAACTTTGATATTCGTAGCCAACCATATTTTGTAGCTATAGAAAGTACTTAAATGTAACAGTAATCTTTTTTGTTTTGTTGGGTTTTTTTGGGGGGTTGGGTTTTTTTGGGGGATTTCTGTTTGTTTGTGCTTCACCTCCATCTCAACACAGCAAGGAAGCAGTCCAAGTTACCTAACCTACCAGGAAGACAGAGACATTTCTGCAATACTGATACAACTTTGTACAAAGCGCTAAATCATAGTATTTGATTTTTAAAAACATGCTGTAAAATAAAAGGAAATTCCCCAATACGGGAAAAGTACTAATAGTTTTCATGAACATTTTACAAATGTAGGGTACTATGTAAAGCCTGTTACAAGCTATTTGTTTACAACAGTTTATCTTCCTAAGATATTGCTTAACAATTGCAGCATTTACACTTGTGTCAGCATGAATATCTTGAGGAATCACCCTCAGAAGAACTTTTCTTGAATCCTTCTTGGAGAAGGAGATATTTTTTTTTTAATTCAGTGAAACAAGTAACTTTTCATTCCATTTTAAGCTTCTACTCTTTATATTTAGATTCTACACCTTGTTGAAGGAAAACAAAACAAAAAAATTAATGCTTCAGAAATTACCACAACTTAGTACTTTCTAATTAGGTACTATGTTTTGTTGCTCTTCCCTCTTTAGTTTGGCAGTGTTTTGTATTTGCTATCATCTTTGCAATCTTTAGATCCATTGTGACTCTGAACTTGAAAATCAGTTAATTAGAAAAAAAACTAAAAGAACTCATGCATCTTCCAAAATGAGATGTGTAAGACAGATGACCTAAATGTACCATAAACTCTGTAACAAGGTAAAAATGTACATACATTCATAAAGCACAAATATCAAGGCATAAACTGTACTAAAGTCTGAAGGGGTTTTGGCATAGAAAAACAAATACCTAATATAACATTCTACTTTAGAACAAAAAAGCATGCCATTTTTAGTCATGAAATATTGTATTCCTAATGAAGACTAATGCGAACATGTTACAGGCACATTTCTCTTGTCCACTCAGTTTTTACCACAAGTAAATGACCACTACCCTGTACTCCACTTTAAGAGATAAAGAAAAAACAGGACTGCTAGAGAATGCATCAAAATTTCAGACTGTGAGCAAGAAATGTCTAAATTTAACATGAGCATACCCTCAGTTTTTCCTTCCAAAAAAAACCCCAAAAAACAGACAGACACCTACAGACAAGTGGATACCATAGATGTTTTCAGCTATTGAATATTCAAGTACTAAAGTAAAAAAAAAAACAACTTAGTTTCAGAGTCCCATCATTTGCACCTGCAGGAGATCATGTATGTGGTGACAGTCCCCTACTGAGGGGTCACCCTCATGTAACTAACAAGCAGCTCCCACCAGAACACCCCTTTTCAAAGCAGTGCTGTTCAGTAGGAATCAGACAACTGTTTCCATTCAGGTGGCATCTTCATACTGCCAAAAGGAAAGCAAAGATGACAAAGGAAGGATAGGATGCATACAGGTAGGTCTGTGCTCAAAGAAGGGTATCCTGCCCTCAACACAGGATGACCACAGCTAAATTACAGGGATCTCTCCATCTCCACATGTAGGACCTTTATGATCTACCTTTTTGAGAACTGCTTCTTGTCCTTCTTTGTGCCCTAAGTATTCAACTGAGAAGCACCCTCCCCACATGCCCCCCCCCCCCCTTGTGTCTCAAGGGCAATGGGATCTTTATCTGCAAGATCCAGTCTTATTACGGACATCCGGAAATACCAGGCAAGGTGTTAACCAAAGCAGGTGAGAAGAGCAGAGTTGCAAGCCAGTAAGGAAGGGAAAGACCATGAGCTACATTTTAAGTATAACAAGCCTCCCCCGCCCAAACCCCACATTCAAGCCACTTAGGAGGAGGTTTCTGTACTTCAGCTCCTTGTGCTCCCCTGCCAATAACGCTTAGAAAATGGGGCTAGCTGAAGATGACCCACAGGCATCCTCCACTGCTTCCAGAAGAGGGAAACTGTAGCAACAAACAGACACTTTCTAAATTTCAGCTTAGCATTAGAAGTTAGGTACATGCAGATGATGCTGTTCTGTACACAACTCCAAGTACTGAGAATAAAATGAAAATCTGGAGGCATACAAGACTCAATAAGGGCACTGTGGGACAACATGGTAATTTAAAAGTATATTAGTTTCCAGCATACCAAGTACCAACAACTGCTTCAGACTAAGCTTTGAGAGTAGTAACAGAAACACAGAAACTAACAGGAGGAACAACCGAATTTCTAAAATAAAGGACTTAATCTTAAAAATAAATAAGTAAATAAACAAATAAATACACCCCCACCCCCCAGCGAATGTAAGGACAGATGGTATGGAATAAATGGAAAATTTTGTATACTTCACCACATTATTTAATAATTTCAGAGAGCCTGTTTTCATATAGGAAGAGTAGAGGGAGAAAAGTTTTAAGGACGTGTACAGAAATGGATTCTATAAGTGACCTTAAAAGGTATAAAATATTCCGCTTGATAGACCCCATGCCCCACCCTCCCCCACCTCACCCTCTGAGAAAAAAAAAGGAATTAAGTATTTCAGCATTAAGTAAGTAGAATTCATACTAAAGTCTTTGGGAAGTCCAAACCTGAGTAGAATAAAACTTCTCTAGCAGTTATCTCACGTGTTGATGACATAACAGTATGGTATATCTCCAGTGATGGCATTCTCCACTACGCTTTCCAAGAGAATGCAAATAGCCCACAACATAAGGACACAAACTTTGTAACATCCTGCTACATATAGGTGGGTCACAAAGAACAACAAGAAACAATTTCACCTCGAGAACCTAAAGTACTATAGGAAAACAAAATCTGGAGTGCAGGATATGGTTTATTAACTCAGTAAATTAGGTAAGGAGAGTTAAGATTTTTATTTTATTAAAACCATTTTTTTTCAGTGAGAAAATTTATCTCATTGCAGTAGTATCTAGTGACAATTAAAAATGTTATGTCTACTACAGCTCTATCTGAAGGCTTGCTTGTAAAAGGGTATGGTGGGGGAAGGGGTAAGAAAAAGTATCTTTAACTTCTCCTAATTATTGCTTTCAACAACAATCCACTTCTTCCAAGAGCACTGACAAACACTTGATTCACTTTTTCTTAAAAAAAACCCCCCACACTTATTTTATACACAAACTCAGGTTAAAAAAATGCTTACTACCATCACGTTTAACATTTGTAAATGTTTATAACTTCAATCATGAATGTTTTGTTCCTCAATGTATTGTCATAGAGCATTGCTTACAGATATGTTTCAACACAGGCTAAGTGAGGCCAAAGGATTGGTATTCATATTCTACTCGTTTTAGTATTCTCTGTGTGTACCAGAGGGCCAACTTTGTATCTTAGACTCCTATCTAGTTTCATCCATCACTGATTCCCTTCTTCCACCCATTTCTTTTAAGGGGGTTAAAAAAACCAGCAAGCAAAGTTGTTTTGGTTTAACCCCAGCCAAAACCAGCACAAAAGTACTGTAAAGAACCACACATTCTAATGTAGGGTAAACCCTCAAAAAAGGCATTAAAACAATTCCAAGAAGAAACAGCATTAAAGTCAGTTCATTAGAGATAGTGCCTATGTCCATATATACAAACCTAGAAGTATGATGGAGTGTCCATTACATTATTCGGTCCAAAAAATAAAAAGTAATCTAAGTGTAGGTGAGAAATGATGCCTCAAGACTTGTCAGAAAAAAAAAACAACCAACCAAATGAACAAAAAACCAAACAAATGAAAGCATGAGATCTTGCAAAGATCTCCTCAGACAACTAATCTGCTTACATGGCAAGTATGTACTGTACTTTTACACTTTATGCATTTTTTTTAGCTTTTATAAGACTTAGGCATTCCAAAAAAAAGTTACTATCTTCTTGCCCTAACAATCAAAACAGAGACGTTTAGAAGAACAATACTATACATTACAACTCTTACACAAGACTTCAAAGAAAGACTTCCATCATTAAGGAAACAATAAAGTAGTTATTGGGGATAGGAGCACCAGTCAAATTCCAGCCCCCAGGAACATTCTGGAGCTCTAAAAAGCCTGGTTATAAGACAGCATAAAATTAGTTCTGTAGTTACAAATACTATTGCATATATAGTTTACAAAATTGAAACCACAGAACCTCAGTTGTCCTACAAGGGGTGAAGAGTTCTTTTAATCAGAAGAAAAACAAACATGATGTGTTTTTCTAATTTAAGTGGCCTGTAGGAAAAACAAGCCCAGGCTGCACGTTAGTAATTATCATTTTTATTTGTGTTTATTTTTATGTAGGCAATATGAAAATGAAGGGTATAAATGGTTAGCCTTATTAACAAAGAGGCCTAGACTACACACTCCTTCCTAGGGGAAAGGGATTCCCTTATGCCAAGATCACACATCCGTTTAATCCCACCCCTCCCCCTTTCTTTTCCCCGGCCTTTTCTTTGGCCTGTGGGGACTTGTGCCCATCAAGAGGGGCTCGCTCCAGTTTTAGGAGGCACTATGTGAGAAGCTCTGGCCCAATCCTCTTCCGGTAGGAAATCATCTGACACCAATGGAGCCTGTTTGGAGAACAGGAAAGTAGATAGGCTTCATCTGACCACTACAGCAAAACTGATAAACGCTCCTACAGTCTCGCTGCTCAGCGTAGTAACGCAAGATAGCATTCTAGTGATTAACTTGCTAAAACCGAGGCTATGCAAGCGTATTCCTCGGGGCGGGGCTGGGGGGGTAGGGGGGGGAGGTGAGGAAGGCGGAGGAGAGCAGCTCAGCCTGCAACAGCGGGGCTACCAGGGCTAGTACAGCACACAAAACCAGGGGCTGGAGTTTCCCACCAAGAGCATCTTCCACCCAGCGCCCCCACCACGCAGCCAGGTCTGCTCTGCTTCCGGCAGGGCACATCACTTCCCACCCCTGCCCGACAACATCCATCACCCCTCCCCGAATATTTTAAAATCACCTCGTTAATATGAGTTACGGTTTTAGGAGGGAAAAAAATTATTTAAAAAAAAAAAGAGCATCCAACCTTTTTCTGCCTCACCGCCTCCCGCCGGATCCACATAATACGGCTGATAACGAAGTGAGTGCTCCCCAATGCGAAGCCCCCCCCGCCCCGAGCGCACCGAGAGCAGATGCTGCCCCCGCCAGCCTCCCGCCGCCGCCGCCACCCCATCGTCGGCACAAAGGCTCAAAAGCAAAATAAATACAGCCCCACCGCCACCGGGAGAGCACCGAAGCGAGCCGAGCCCACCCCGGCACCAAACCCGCCCCCCACCCCCACCCCCCCGGCCTCGGGAACGGCGGCGGCGGCGAGATGTCAGGTTACAGCGGAAAAGCCATTTACCGGGCTCGAAGTCAGGAATGCGCGCCTGGTATTCCGCTCCGACCCTCATTCCTACATCTGCAAGGCAAAGGGGGGGAAGGGGGAGGAAAGAGAAATTAACGGCTTGGCTGTCCCCGGGCGGGCGGGCGCCGTCCCAGGCTACCGCCGTGTGGCGGGCGGGTAGGCTGGCGGACGCGCCGCCCGGGAGCCCCCGCCGCCTCGCCGCGGAATAAGCCACCTCCCCCCCCGCCACCCCGCCCGCTGCCGCCGCGGATTAAGCCCCGACGACCGCCGGGGAGGGGGCCGGAGGGGGAAGGGGGAGTTTATTTCAGCGGAACAATGGGGACGACGGCGGCGGCTCCCGGGAGACACTCCCCATCGTTAAGCGCCGCGGGGCCGGCCGGCAGCCGCGGGGCCGCGCTGCGCGCTCCCGTGCCCCCCCTCCCCTCCCCTCCCCTCCCCTCACACACGCGGTCCGGCCCGCCGCAGTACGGACGCGCAGCCGGGGGGTAACGGCGGCCCCGCCACCGGGAAGGGGGAGGCGGCTCGGCTCAGCACGGCTCGGCGTCCCTCCCGCCGCCTCCGCCGCTACCCCCCTCCCCCAGCTAGCGGGGCGGCCCCGGGGCCGGCCCCAGGCTCGCACCGTGCTCGTCGCCACTGTCACCGCCGCCGCTCTCCGGCTCCGAGTAGTGCCCGTTGGAGGGGGAGCTGCTGCTCTTGGTGCCGTTGGGGGCTGCCCGGCTCTTACCCCCCAAGAGCTCCGCTCCCTTCTCCATCATGCCCGGCATATCAGGGCTTTGGGGGGGGGGGGGGAGAGCGGCGGCAGAGCGGGCTGCCGAGGGGGGGAAGTTAATACGGAGCCGCCATGTTGCCCCCTCCCCGCCCCCCCCTCGGGCCGCCGCGGCGCCGGCACCTCCTCCCCCCCCTCACACCGCCCCGCGCTCCCCCTCCCCCTCAGCCGCTCAGCCCCCGGGAATCCCTCCGCGCCGGCCCGGCCGGATCTACCCGAGGGGGCGGGGATGCCGGCGGAGCCCCGGCGGTGCAGGCGGGAGGTTTCTGCTCCCCGCGTTGTATCGGGGACTCGCCGTCACGCCGCGGGGCTCCCTTGGCGGGCGGAGGCGGGAGGGGAGAGAGAGGGGACTATTTCCCCCCGGCGGCGCAGGGATGCCGGCGGGGAGGGGCGGAAATGTGTCCCGCGGGGAGGGGCGGGAGGTGCCGCGGCCGTGGCGTGGGGGTGGTGTGGGAGAGAAGGGGGCGCGGGTCGGGGGCCCGACCGGGGGACAGCGGAGTGGGGCCTGTGGGGAGCGGCCGCCGGCGGGGCCGGGGGGCGGGCATCTCGCGGGGCGGGTTTCGGCGGCCACAGCCGGTGGCGGCCGCCGGCGAGGGCCGGGGCGGTGCGCGGTCTCCTCGGGCCGGCAGGGCGGCCTTCCCGGCCGCGGCTCCTGGGGAGGTTTCAGACCAGGGTCACGTCAGGTGGAGGGGATTAAGGGCACCGGGAAGCCGGCCCCAGAAACGGGCAGCGTTGCGGGTAGTTCGAGGCGCTGTGAAGCGTGTGTGCAGTGGTGCTGGCTTGTCTTTCTAAACGCACAGAATTATCTTTTTCTATTTATTTAGCATAATTCCAGTGTGTTACCAAGTGCTCAGGTGTCATCATCCAGTTAATATAAAAATATCCTCGTTTTAAGAGGGGAAAAAAAAAAAACATTGAGACTGGCTCCGGGTAGAGGCTGAGCTACAATACGGTAACAGTCTTGTTACTTCATCTAGAGATCAGTTTGTCTGGCTTATATCCATGCACATATATCTAATGTAATTGTGGCTATACTTGAAATATGTGTTAAAGGTATTTTTAATAATGCAGCGATAACTTGGCAGGCTGATTTCCTGATGTAGGAAAAAAAGTATGAACTTAACTGTTAAACATTGCCATATATTGTAGTCAAGTCTCATTTTCCAACTAAGACTATCTGACACAATCCATTATACTTTGTCACATCTCAGCTATTCTTCCCAGATTTTGCCCTGGCAGCTGCTGCCCCAAGTTGGTTGACTGATTTAAGAGCGCTAGCTAGAATGGTATAGCTGCTTTCTTAGAGTGAGATTAAGGAAAGATGACTACTTGTGTCCCGTCTTCTGACTACCAAGTGTCCCTAACACTTTACAGTAGGGCTGTAACACAATGTAGTTTGCCATGCTTGCAGGGTGCTCTTGTTTGATACTTGCCTCAAAATCAGCCCAATATGGTCGAATTCTATAATTTTGAAAAACCTCTGATTTATGTGTGCCTCTTAGAATATGGTGGGAAAATATCAAGATTCTTGCTGCTCTGGGAATATTGTGGTCTTTGAAGAACTGTTTTTGAGACAGCTTTCGTCAGCTGACCATCAAAAATGGGAGAAAACAAGCTCTGACTCCTGTATGTTTGCTGTTCTCTCTCCCCAAGAATTGGAAAAAAAGATGAGTGAGGAGAAGGTAGACACAAAGGTGGTTGACTACCTGCAAGTGCCTCAACAATTGAGGGGAAAAAAGCTGCAATGTGATCTCACATTTTAATGTACACAAAAGAATTCACGTAAGAGAAAGCACTCACAAATACCAGAAGCACAGGAAAATCTTCAACCAAGGTTTGCACTTTTTAGATTCAAAATCAATAAGAAAAACTTGCAGGAAATTGGGCATTTCTATTTTAGTTCTCATAAAACTGAGTGTTTGAGGATTTTTAGCTTTCTAAGGATGTGAGGTTTGGGCACATTTGCAGCATTGTGACTCTGTATGTCTGCCAGTTCTTTACTGATAAAGCCAAAGCCACTGGACATTTTAACAAGCTGTTACATCTTTCAGGAATACCAACTTGTTACAAGTGTTGTGAAGGTAATCACCTGAAAAGAAGAAAGATTCCTTGTCAGTATGGCTGGGAGGAAAGTTGTCTTAAGAGTGTGCCCCTTTTAGTTTGTTATTTGTCTGGCTACTGTTAAAACTGCATTTTAGAGGCTATGTTAAAAGAACATAGGCTCACTAAGTCAAGGACTTAAGTATTGCCAAATGTATGTAGTGATTTTTTCCCCCATGTAATCTTAAAAGTTGGATTGCCTTGGAATATGCCTTCTCGTGTACAGAAGTCTTCCTTTTCTAAAAATGTTTTTCTCCAACTCCTCCCCCTGTTCCTCTGTCACATTCACTATCCGGGTGCTCACAGATTAGACTGTAGTTTGTGAGATTAGTCCTGCATCTGTTGTAGATAATATATATAAGGAATTAGCTTAGACTAATATTACCATATGTATCCTTATTCTTAATTTTTCTATCTAAGGGTAAGCCATAGAGGATAGCAGTGTAACCAATGCCTTCAGAAGGTATGACTTGGGCCAGTCTAAAGATTCTTTTTGTGAGCCTGCCAGTTTTTCATTCTTCTTAAAACTTACTTCCCAAAGTCATAGTTTTGGGGGAAAGGTTGTATCTGGGCAGGAGGGGAGGGATTGCTGGAGTGCAAAGAAGATTGCGACAGAGAGGAAGGGGATTAAGGAATGGAGAGGTTGCAGACAAGGAAGGTGAAGCTGTTGCTTCTGCCTTTTGACAGAGTTGCTGCAAGGTTTTAGTAGAAATAGAAGCTCAAAGGGAAAGAGCTTTCACTGTCCATGAATTAACTGAGCTTCGAACACATGTGGCTTCTGGGGGTGCTCCACGTGGTTTGAGACCTCTTGCAATTATCTTTGTGAGAGCAGGTTCTTGGAATTCATTGCTTAAAATTAGGCTCTTAGACTGTGGATGTCTGCAATTCGTTATTACTACCTTGCAGTGAGGATTAACGATAGTATTAACAGTTGAGTGGTGAGCTATGGGAAAGCAAAAACTGTTCATTCAGAACAAGATAATTTCTTAAAATACTAGATGGTTCCACATGCCTGTATTACTATAGAAGCATTTAAGTTTGAAAAGACCTTTAAGATCACCAAGTCCACCTGTAAACCATGTCCCTAGACACCACATCTACATGTCTTTTAGATACCTCCAGGGATGGTGTCTCCACCACTTCCTGGGCAGCCTGTTCCAGTGCTTGATAACCCTTTTGGTAAAGAAATTTTTCCTAACACCCAGTCTAAACCTCCCCTGGCACAACTTGAGGCCCTTTCTTCTTGTCCTCTCACTTGTTACTTGGGAGAAGAGAGACCCCCGCCTCTCCACAACCTCCTTTCAGGTAGTTGTAGAGAGCGATAAGGTCTCCCCTCAGCCTCCTCCAGGCTAAACAACCCCAATTCCCTCAGCCGCTCCTCATAAGACTTGTGCTCCAGACCGTTCACCAGCTTCATTGCTCTTCTTTAAATGCACTTCAACACCTCAAATGTCTTTCTTGTCTGTTATGTCCATCTTGCCTATGAAATTGCTAACTCATGAAAAGTACTGCAGATCACATGCTTGGTCTTTTTGTCTTACGGTGAGTGTTTTAGACTTTCTGGGTTTTTTTTGGAAAGAGTGTTTTGGCAGTTCCTTGGCTTGGGAATGTCACTTTATACCATTTAAAATCTGTGTCTTTTTAGATCTTTTTAAAAGCAGGTCAAATCAATTTGTGTTGCTTCTTCAGCAAAATTACAAGTGTATAATGTGTGTTGTGTAAAACAGAAAACAGGATGACCATGAACTCTTCTGGCAATATCCAGCCTGGAAACTTGTGCTTTAATGTGAAGATTTATAATTCCCTTTGGTATGAATGTTTCATAAAGACAAGTATGCTCTTTGTCTTCCTAAACACATTAAGAAAAGCATGGCTGGAATCAAGGTAATTTCAGATAAATTACACTGCTTGGAGTCTGTTCACTCCTCTGCTGGAAAATATATAGGTGTCGTCTGTCAAGTACTGTGTTTCTTTTATATTAAACACAGCTCAGCCTGCTGGGTGGTAAGTGGGAGGCTTAGAGTGGACAGGGTGAGATTTACTGATGGTGGTTGCTCTGTTCCAGGCAACATTCTCGAATTTTCCAAAGGGCTCCATGTTTTTAGTGAACCAGTGGAAGATGATGGAAGCTATGAGTTTTCTACAGCCCTGGAAAATCAGGCCATTGGTCTCAAGATTGGCACTTGTTAGTATTTCTGAATTCTAGTATTAATGTTTTATTAAGGCAGAAAACAGTAAAAATTTGTTTTATAGCTGGTCAGTGAAATGCAACAATAAAACATTCCCTGACTTGCTGCTGTTCATATGCCCTGACTGAGATTTGAGATTTTTTTCTTTGATTTATTTTTGTAGCACTGTCTTCCCGTTTGAGGCTTCGAGAGCTATCTGCTCTCCAAATCTGAACAGAATTCTTCTGCAATTTAGTTAGCATCATAGAGTATAGACTGTGTGTATAAGGACAGTCAGTAACTAACTCTTGGGATATGGGGAAAATCATGTTGTAGTTTCTTTGAGAAGTTTAAGGATTTCAGCAGTTGTGAACACTTTCCTGTTGTTGTTTCACCTGCCACCAGCTGATCAAATCATACTCTTCTGAAACCTTTGCCAAAATTTGAGACTTAGGCTGTGTTGTACAGTGTTGGTGGTTGATATGTTGAATGAAACAGCGGATGTTAGGACTTGGCATACTGTTAAAAATAGTATTTTGAAATGGTTTGTTGCACTGTAGGAAGGCTTATCCAAGAGCTAGCATAATGGGTAGTACTAACATTCATCTTGTTCAGTACTTTGATCCTGACAGTTATGAACAGCAAAGTCTATGGAGGAACTTATTTTGGGGCAGATGCAATAGTCTCCATTCTCTCTTGGCAAGAAGCCTGTTCTTGGTCTTCTAAAGATTTATTGAAGCTATAAAGTGTAAAGCTTGGTATCTTTTGAAAAAAAAATTATAATTTTGATTCTTCTAGATGTGTTAAGAAAATATCTGTTCCACCTTTACTTATTTGGAGATTGTTGTTTCAGTGACTTTCTATAGCAGTGAGTTCTACTTACACTGTATGACAATTTTTTTTTCTTTTGAAAGAAAAATGAAAAATTTTCCAAACTTTCAAAATTTTTCTTGACGGGAGGGACAGGTGTTCCTGATCAGCCCTTTCAGTCTCATTATTTCATTTCTCTACATTTAACCTGACTATCTGGTAAGCTGTACTGTTTACAGAAAGTAAAGAGCGTTCTGCGTCCAGTTGATTATCATGACACTCTGTGGGAAAAGCCTGAGTTTAGCTGGCTTAACCTTATGTTATATAGGCAACTCGGGGCAGTAGGTTATTTCAGAAAGTCACTTTACAGACATCATTTAACTACTTGCATTTTTTCTTAACCTCTTCAAAGTAAATTTTGGCAACAGCTGGTAGTATGTCTTTGAATCAGAACATTGGCACTCAGTATTGTCTGTGAATAATCTCAGTCTGTGTATGAATAGCTCAAGTATGTGGCTGAAATGGCAGCATGTCTCTACAGATAATTGGGTTTAGGGCCAGTTGTCTCCCACAGGAAAAAAAAAAGGCATTGGTAAACTGGGGTGCTTTTACTTTGTCCTGTTCTACTTTTGCATACAGTTACCTAAACTGTTTTTCATAGGACTGTTCAGTGGAAAGCAGATCTCATCTAATTGATACTTAGAGCTGTTAGACTTCCATAAGAAATGTAATTTTCCTGCGTGGCATCTGGGTTTTTTGTGGGTTGGTTTGTTTGTTGCTTTGTTTTGTTTTTAAACGCAAAGCAAGTGCTTTGGTTTTATGCACTTAGTGAAATGTGTGCTAAACTTATGCTCTATTCTTTCTTGCCAGGTTGTCCATTGCTGTTGTACCTGAAGAGGTGACCATTTGCTGTGAGTCAATGACATTTATGCTCCCTCCTATTTTTTCTCCACCCTTTCCTTCTGTGAAGTACGTTATGAAAGGAATGTACTGTGCAAGATTTTCTTGCAGTTAATAATACCAAAATTCCCTTTCTCGAGAGAAATGTCCTTTAACACATATCAGAGCATAATTTTTTTATTCTGGTATGTTACTGTATTGTGTTGTTAATCCTGAAACAGAGGGAAGCTTGCTCCAAACAGTTTACTGTTTAATGAGGATCCAGTCAGTGTGTGTAACCAACATCAAGAAAACAAGGGGGAGTAAGGGAAACATCAGTAATATGTTGATGTGAACAAACCAAGGTAAAATTACTGTAACCTTGCACTGCCCATCCATTTAAGACACAGTGTTGTTGTACAATTGATCTTGAGGGATTTTAAAGAACGGAAGGTAGTAGTGTTAAGAACCTCATTTGAGGAAGAACTTTGCATGTGAAAAAAGTATAGAGTGGTGTAGTAACCAGTAGTGGCAGCTTGTTTTGCTGTATGTCCTGGGCCTTGGACCATAATAACATTTTTATGCTGCAGCATACTGGCACCTCCTGCTATATTTTGTTCTTGATAGCTTATCCTACCTGGCTTCTTGTGGTTTAAGGGTGGGGAAGGGGAGCATAAAGTAGAAAATAACACTGACTGTGTGTGACCAAAAGAAGGTTCCTGAGGTATTACAAGAGTTGGTGTTTTTTTTTTCCATCTCATGGTTTCTATAGAAAAGTATATACTGTTTCTTAGAAATCCCTGTGTTACGGAGCTGTGGTGGATTTTGGAGGTCAGTGCGGCTGGACCGTATAGATATCAAAACATTATTGCTATACAAGTACCATATCATTTCCTACTGTAACTATTATTTGGCTGATGTAATGATCCACAGTTCCGGTATACAATTTATGAAAGATCAGCGAGAGGTTCTCTTTTGAGAATATCTCTAAGATGGAGTTGCAAGCAATAAAAATATAATTGCTAATTAATTTTTCTGAAATACGTAAGATTTATTTCCCACATGGAAATTGTTGTTATAATACCATTGCACTGTTGGTTTTTTTTTTCTAGGAGTGAAAGTGGTTCTCTTAAGTGTATTCTGTTAATAAGAAAACCCCAAACCCAACAACAAACACCTCAATATGGCTGTGTCTGGCTCTTCAGGTTGTATTATATATATAATGCTTTCTGGACAATGATCACAGAATCTTAGGTTGGAAGGGACCTCAGGGATCATCTAGTCCAACCTTTCTGGGAAGAGCACAGTCTAAACAAGATGGCCCAGCACCCTGTCCAGACAACTCTTAAAGGTGTCCAACGTGGCTGAGTCAACCACTTCCCTGGGGAGATTATTCCAATGGTTGACTGTCCTTATGTGAAAAATTTCCCTCTGATGTCCAGTTGGAATCTCCCCAAGAGCAATTCCTGTCCATTCCCCCTTGTCCTTTCCATGTGACTCCGTGATTCTCTTTTCTTGTGTCAGAAGTGGATAAAACTACATAAATATAAAACTGTAATCCACAATCTAGCATCTGAGGGTATGGATGGATACATAAAGGGTCAGTCTACACTAGGAAAATACGCCTTGGGAAGATTCAGCAGTTCACAGTATTTCTACTGGAGTGTTTGTTGAACCAAGAGGAAAAGCAAAACCTCATGCTTGTGTAACTCTAGGGTGAAAATGCTGGACACCACTAGGACCTTGCTGTCACTGGTTTCCACAACAGTTTTTTAGAAAAATACCCACTTCAAATTCACTCTCAACCAATATATTAAATACTCTTATGCTGGAGGTGAAGTTTTTACTTGCTCATATGTAGTTTACTAGCTTTCATGTAAATTACATCCCTTTTAATGAAGGTGGCTTTTATCCTCAGTTTGAGGGTCTACCTCATTAAAACTTGAAATATGTTATAGTCTGGGAACCTGTTAGAGGTCCATTTGTGGTAGACATCTAGTGTTCTGAAAAACCAAAGAGATGACCCAGGTTTCAGGGTTGCATCCCACTGCTAGAGATCCACTCCCTACAGATACTGCAGAACTGCCAAAGGCATCTCTGATAGAAGTGAACATTTATATATGAAATATCAGCAGAAGCATCATCTAACAAGCATGTGTCTTGGCCCAACCACTCATTCCCTAACCTCCCTTAAAGCCATACACTGTATTTTGGTTAGGTAGCTGGAGATGGTTTTGGATATTATGGTGCATCTTTTTTGAAGAATGTGCTGATATTTCACTGCACTGTGTGACCCTACACAGAAGCTTTCCTATCAATTAACTGCTAGCAGCCCTTGCTTCACAATAATGAATAGAAGCACAAAAAGGAATGCTGTTCTATTTGTTTAAACACTTTGAATTTCATAGAGCATCTATATTCATGTCTGAACATCTGCAAAATGTGAGCTCCTTTTGAACATTATACCTGGCAGTGCCTGCGCTGAATATATTGTAAAAAAACCTAACCAAAATTAGAAAAGGCATAAAAATCCCCACAGCAGGTATCCAAATACTTATGAAAATCAATAGCCTGTCACACTTTAGGGACATCTGATATTAGTCACTAGGACCAGATACGAGTCCAGTGCTGATAAAGGCCCTGTAAAAATGCTATTAAGATATGATCAAACTTAGAAAATTAGGAATTTTTCTCAGTGCAACTGCAGAAGATAACAGTAAGAGATTAGTTAGAAGGAGAAAATCAGTAATCACTATATTTAAATTTTAAAATTTAGAAGTGGCATTACTAAGCTAGTTACAATGTGGTTTGGGTTGGTTGGTTTGTTTGTTTGTTTGGGGTTTTATTTTTTTGTTTCTTTCTTTCTTTCCAGCAATTCTCGTGAGTTTTTTTGCTACTTCTGTGCGTCCCTCCCACTGTCAAAGAATGCAGCAGAGTTCTGTCTACATGGAAAGCAAATACTGCAAGTAATCTAGTCTGTTGACAGGAAGATCAGTAAGTGGGAAATATGTGATGAAATGTTAGTCTCAGTAAAACTGAAATTAAGTAAGAAGAGTCTGTTTTGCCCTTTTTTCCTTCCCTGTTGTAAGGGATTTTTTTGAGGCGGGGGTTGGTTTCTGTCTATTGACAAACCTTCTAAAATTGAAATTGTACAAGCAGCAGAAATGGTCAGTAAGGTCATGAGGAAAGAGATCAACTTTATAAAATACATAACTCCAAAATAGGAATTCTGAGTATGGGTAAGGCAAAAGTATGAAATACAAGCCTTACGCAAGAGAGTTCTTCACTGTGTTGAGTGTAGTTTTATACTGGGTACTTTTTGAGGTTGTTTCTTGGAGAGACTACTGTAAAAGAGGCTCTCACTAACGGTGTTGTTTACCACTGTCAGCCTCACAGGTAGGATGCTTCTGTCCAGAGAACAAGCAATGAGAATTTTAATATTGTTCTGCTTTTTAATTTAAACTACAGAGTTTAGGCTACATAGTAGAATTTGGGGAGTCTGACTCCTCATTATTTAGGAATTCTTCTTCATATTATTACATTGTTGGAAACTGCTGTATAGTAGAATCCAAGATTTGATCAGAAAGCTAATCACATGGTTTGGGTCAAGGGCAGTGGCTAAAAGGGGATGTTTTAGGGCCAAAGTAGGAAAAAAGAGATGGAAAACCTGCTAGCTAGTGCAGGAGCAAGAATATTTCTGACTAGGAATCATTTTTCTGAATCTAGGCTTAAAATAGCTAGGTTTTGTTTTTATTCTTTCTACAACATTTTGTAAAAATGTAGGATTAAAAGTAGCTTTTTTATATTGTTGAAGTAGGGACTACTGGACCACAGTTGAGAGATAAAAATGCAGTCAGTAACTTAACACAGTAATATAGCCTGCAACGTTCCTTGCCACTTAACCAACAACTATCACCCAGAACTATGGGTTCCTAGGCTTATTGTGACAGGCATGCAAATAAAAATATTTATTACAATTGTTGAGTGGGGGGCCCTGCATTCTCTTAGAATTCAAGCAAGGTGCACCCGAGTTGCTTCATTTTGCCATATTTTATGTTGACCCAGACACAGGAAAACTGAAGCCAACCGAAGTACACAATAAAAATGTTAATGAAAAACCTACCAGACCTGGAACCAAAGAAACTTGGTGAATATCTTTTCCTCCTCTGGGTAATAACGCTTCAGTGGGTTGCTGCCCCTGCTCTGAGAGAGACCATAAGCAGGGCCGGACAGGAGAGGGTGGAGCCAAGCCGGCTGGGTAGAGACACTTGCAGTGAGGAGAATGGCGATAGTAGCTGATGTCCTAATCTGGATGTGGGGGCGGGTTTAGTGTTGAGTTGTGGTTTGGGTTTTTTTTGTTGTTTTGGTTTTTTTTTCCTAGATCTGGAAGGGCAGCAGGCTATCTCCTGTTGAAATAAATGGAGATGGACATGCTGTCCAAACAGGGAAATTTTTTCTATGCCCTTTTGAGCTGTTCTAAGAAGGAACAGTTCTTCCCTGTTAGCCCACACTCCAAATGTTAGATGTATAAATAAGAGACTGGCTGTGTACTCCCTCATCAGTTTCATTTTGAGATTTTTTTCTTCTATCCAGAATGTAGGATTTTTAAAGTTTTTTTCCCGTATTAGTTACCCATAAAAAGTCTGGAGGAAATTCAGTAATTCCAAAACTGGAAAAGTGTCCATATTTATTTTTTGACAAATTTGTTATGGCTATTTGGGAATACTAACATTCCTTAATTCTTAGGTCTACAGTCTGCTGTGCAGCTGGTTATTTCTTTGAGTTAAATGTTTCATTTAATTTTAGACCGCAGAAATAATGGGACCTTTAGGAACCTCAGACTGAACTTTGCCAATGCCTGGACCACTTTGGTTAAAATGAGTTGTAGAAATAAATGGAACAGTTTCAGTAAGATGCACAGATCTTTTCCCGCATTCTTTCCTTTTGATAGACATGCGCGTACTTGTTGAACTATGGACTTACCTTAGTTTTGAGGTCTGACTTGTTTCTCATTGTTTTTTCCATAAAGTAACAATGTTAATCACAAGGAACTAAGTATTCATGTACGTGTGTACTTGGGGACCTTAGCCTGCAGACTTTTGGGGATAAGAATTTGTAGAGTAATGACTGCTTTATTGATTTTAATCTAAAAAATTTAAAATTATAGTTGTTTTTTATCTTAGTTTGAATTCAGAATGTCCTTTTTTTGTTTGGTGTCTGTATGGTGGAGTAACTTGTGCATTACCTTCTGTAATTTGTTATCCTACCAATTAATGTATTTTATCAGTTTAGCAAAAGCTATATCTTAGCATACAAATGGAACTGAATTTAAAGATCGAATGTTCTTTTTATTTTCAGGGGTGGTGGTAGTTTGTTATAACTTTGTGTTGTTATGATTCTGGTTTTTGACAGTTTCTTTTTTATAAAGAACTTATTTTATAAAGAACAAAAGGTAGTCTGCAAAACAGAGTGGAAATCAAACCAGCCTTGAATAAAACCAGTGCTTTTCAATAGAAATCAAATAAATTTTGAGCAGGTGAGACTTCCCTAACCATTGTGTTTCTTTACTGATTTGATGCTGTGAATGTGAAATGACAAGACCCAAAGAACTGACAGAATCTGACGGCAAAGTCTCCTGCAACTTTGGAAGAACTGGGTTTGTCTTCATCCGTTTGAAAACTTGCAAAAGGGTTGGTGATTTTTTCTGTCCACAGAAGAAGGAGTTTTTACTAGCTTTAAAGAGCAGATGACTTGCCGGTATTTTAGAACAAGTTTTCTTATGAGATTTGTTAGATGTTGGAACAGATTATCTAGAGACACTGTATGGCTGACTCATGGCAAGTTTTTAACAGAAAACACCGTAGCATCTCTCCGGATTGAACCTTGTGACGAGATGAAAGAAAGGAGCTCTGTCCTATTCTGACGTTTTTATTTCATAAATAACACGGGGGTTTAGTGGAATTCCCACAAATTAGTGCTTGGAACTGGTGTTTTTATTGATGATGGAATTTTCAGCACATTTGTGTGTATCAACACTGGAAGCTACGGTCATCTTAGTAAATGGGTTGGCATAAATACAAGCTGCTGCCAAAAAGGGAGGTGCCTCAGCTGCCTTTCCTCATTTACCACCAGTGCTGGGTTTCTTTTCAGGCTGGTTTTCAATTCAAGTGGGGTGACAAATATTCACAGCTTAGATGAAGGCAAATCTGTTCTTTTTGCAGCAGCAGCTGCTCAAAGTGACTGTGGAACAGTAGCTTAAGGCTCTGCAGCCAAGGGACAGTCGCTTACTGGGGTACTACAAGTCCTGACCTAGGGCCTTTTTCAGGAAAAAAAACAACAGGCTGAAAGAGCAGCATAATAAAATACAGCTGAATGTCCTCTATAGCAAACTATGACATTTTGCATTAGCCTTAAGTGGAAATATTAGGTATTAAGTTCTGCCGATTAGGCTTTAGCAAACAAGCAAATTAAGCTATTCCAGTTTTCAGCTTTCCAAAAAAATGATAGCTGAAGAGCTGTAACCATCTAATAATGAAGTCAGGCAGTGTACGTGCGCTGCTTCAAGTGGGGCTTAGCTTCCAGCTTTGTATCGTTTGCAAAATCTACCAGCAATGGCAAGAAAATGAGTATAGAATACAAAATAATCACAGTGAAGCATTAACACAGTGTCCCTCTCCACTAGTGGTGCAGATTCACATCACCAGCAGGAATCCTGTTTTGCAGTGGGGAGAAAGGAGGCAGAAGATAAAGGAGAAATCTTGCATTTGCTATAACGTTTTATTTGTTTGCAGTGTTACAAGGTAGATGTAAACCCAACCTAGCTAAAATGGTACCTTTGACATGGAACTTGTGGTATTAAGCATGATGCTCTGAAAAATGAGGCGATCAGAGACCGGACCACACAACGCAACACAAACTGCAGCCAGCCCACGCTTCATGGATTTCCAGAAAAAATATGGCTTTTCTTTCTCACTGTGTGTCCCCTTGCTCCCACTGCTGTGTACTTGCTGATTCAGTTTTAAATCTTTTTCTTTGAAGGCCTCAAAGTTTCTATAATGAATGCCAGCTGCCAGGTGTCTCCAAGTCATAGATATTCCTGCAGAGCCCGGCAGAAGCTAAGATAGCATGCACTTATCTAGCCTTCTGGTACAGTGGCTTAGAGGAATAACGAAACAGTCTTCCAGATCACTCTTGGTTGTTAATGGTTGTGTAAATTCAGTGTCAAAGGTTACACTTACAATTTTTTCTGGGGAAATTGCCAGAGTGTTTGATCTCCTCAAGTTTGGCCTGCGCTGCTGAAGCTAGCAGGAACTAAATAACCTGGGGCCTTCATACTTATGGTTGCTGGGGATAGATTTAGATGTGTAAAGATGCAAATAAATGCTTCCATGCAATATTCCAGGGAGAATTAGCCTTTTTGGAAATTCAGGTGCTTGATTTTTCTCCCCTAGCCTGTCTCGCTCTGGCAGCAAATCCAGGGATGGCCAGTGTACAGTACACGACTAGTTTAAGAGTGGCTTCCATGGCACAGCTACTTTATACGCCTGGCAGCAGGGCTGGGCCATCCTGGGGTTTTAGGAGCCACCTGGGTCTCTGGCTGTGTGAGGAGGGGCTGCTGACCCTAGGATGCTCTGAGATGTGATCTGTAGCTCCTGCTGCAATGAAGTTGTCACCTGCCTCCACCCCTCGACTCTCCACAATACGTAGTGTGTGTCCTTTCCCTTAAATGCTGTGGGGAGGCAGGAGGTCGGCAGAATGAAGATCAGGCTTTTGCGGCTGCGCATGTGTACAGTCAGTGTTCAGTCACAGCCACGGCCACCCTGCCTGGCTGAATCAGACGGTGTGTGTGGCTGCGCCGGAGCTGGCTGCAGTTCCTGGCTGTACTGTGGCCAGGGCCCAAGCATTACCTGGGAGAGCTGGCTGGGCAGTGCCAAAATTCTGTGGGAGCAGTGCTAATGCGTAAAAAGCCTGAGCGACACAGCCCATCGTCTCTGCTGTGCTGTACTTGCTCCTACTGTGTGAAATAGCTTTTCCCCATACGTGCGATCATGCGGAAACATGCTCGTGTCTTGAATATGCCCTGAGATGCGGAGCCTGAAGGTGCGGCGGCACTTAACGAGGCGCTGCAGCAAGCAAATGCCAATGCCAGCGAGAAAATCTGCCTTTTGCATTGAAGAGATCTGAGTATTTTCCATTTACTGACAGATTAGTAAGGCAGAAGGAACAAAGTCGTTTAATCCCTGAATGAAAAACTGTTGTAAATTAAATATTTCAAAGAGTTTAAGACCTGTCAAAGGTTATATTTAAATAGTTTATCTCGCTGCTTCCACTGAGCTGTTAATCAGTTTGTCCATACGGTACTGAGTAGCCTTCTAAAATAAATCATCATGGGAAGGTGTGAAACACCAGCTGGGGGGATAGCGGAGAGCGGCAGCAACCTGCCGGGGGGGTGTCAGCGAGGCCTCCAGGGTTTCACTTGCTGTGAGGGAGGGAGGTGCCTCCTGCTGCCCTGGAGACCAGCTGCCACGAGTTTGTGGGTGGTTTTAAAGCATTTGGAGTTCAGCAGCCCCCGGGGTGCAGCACTGAGGGCTGAGCTACTGCGGCCATTCCCTGGGCAGGTGCAGAGGGCACCATGAGGGGCTGTCTGCCCCCCAGCGGGCAGAGCCCTCTCAGAGATGATGCTGCCCCCCACCCTGTGGGCACTGTGTTTCCCCTTGAATCATAGAATCATAGAATTATTAAGGTTGGAAAAGATCTCTAGGATCATCAAGTCCAACCATCAACCCAACACCACCATGCCTCCTAAACCATGTCCCAAAGTGCCACATCCACATGTTTTTTGAACACATCCAGGGATGGTGACTCCACCGCCTCTCTGGGCAGCCTGTTCCAATGCCTGACCACTCTTTCAGTAAAGAAAATCTTCCTAATATCCAATCTAAATCTCCCCTGATGCAGCTTGAGGCCATTTCCTCTTGTCCTATCACTACTAACTTGGAAGAAGCTCCTTTCAGGTAGTTGTAAAGAGCGATAAGGTCTCCCCTCAGCCTCCTCTTCTCCAGACTAAACAACCCCAGCTACCTCAGCTGCTCCTCATAAGACCTGCTCTCCAGACCCTTGACCAGCTTCATTGCCCTTCTCTGGACACGCTCCAGCACCTCAATGTCCTCCTTGTCATGAGGGCCCCAAAACTGAACACAGTATTTGAGGTGCGGCCTCACCAGTGCCAAGTACAGGGGCACGATCACCTCCCTGCTCCTGCTGGCCACACTATTCCTGATACAAGCCAGGATGTTGTTGGCCGCCTTGGCCACCTGGGCACACTGCTGGCTCACGTTAAGCGGCTGTCAACCCACACCCTCAGGTCCTTTTCTGCTGGGCAGCTCTCCAGCTGTTCTTCCCCGATTCTATGATTCTATGGGGTTGTTGTGACCCAAGTGCAGGACCTGGCACTTGGCCTTGTTAAACCTCATACAATTGGCCTTGGCCCATCGATCCAGCCTGTCCAGGTCCCTCTGCAGAGCCTTCCTACCGTTGAGCAGATCGACACTCCCGCCCAACTTGGTGTCGTCTGCAAACTTACTGAGGGTGCACTTGATCCCCTCGTCCAGACCATTGATAAAGGTATTAAACAGAACTGGCCCCAAAACTGATCCCTGGGGAACCCTGCTCGTGACCGGCTGCCAACTGGATTTAGCTCCGTTCACCGCCCCATTCCTGCAGCCCTGAGGGGTGCCGGTGGCGGCTCTGAGCTCCCAGGAAGGGCGGGCGGGCTCCGTGACCTCCGCTCTGGCCCGCCCGGCCGCCCCTCAGCGAGACGCGCGCCGCCACCAGACGATGGCGCCGCAGCACCGGGCTTGCGGCGGCGGCGGCGGGGCGGCGGCTGCCGGCAGGGGGCGCTGCGGGAGGTCCGGTGGCGGCGGCGGCGGGCGCGGGGCTGCGGTGTGCGGGAGGCGGCGGGAGGGCCGGTGCTGCACAGCCCTGCCGGTCCCGGCGGAGGCATGGGGCGGGCGGGGAGCGGCGCGGCAGAGCGCGGGTCGGCGCGGCCCTGAGCGAAGCCTCCGCGCCGCGCTCCCGCACAGCGACTATGGCCGGGGGAAGGCGAGGGCTGGTGGCGCCTCAGAACACGTTTCTGGAGAACATCGTGCGAAGGTCTAACGGTAAGGGGGGACCGGGGAGGCTCCTGCGCCCGCGCCCCGGGGCTGAGGGCGAGCTCTCACCGGGGCGAAGCAGCCCGCCGCTTCCTTGGCGGGGGCGGCCCCGGGCGGAGGGACGTTGAGCCCCCGCCGCCCCCGGGCGGTTCAGCCGACGCGGCGCGTCCAGGTGCCGGGGCCGAAGCGGGTACCGCCGGCCGGCAGCGCCGCACCAAGTCCTGCGGAGAGCCTCCGGACCAGGCAGCGGGGCGGCTGCCTCCCGGCGGGGCGCCGGCTGCAGGTGCGCCGGCACGGCGGCGGCCGGAGCCCCGGGAGCCCCGCCGGCCGGGCCGTGCCCGCTGCGGGGCGAGATGCGCGCCCCGGGGGCGGCGGCGGGGCCTGACCCGGCGCGGGGGGCCGGGGGGCTCCGGCGCCGGGCGGGGGTGGCGGCGGCGGGGGCACGGCGGTTTCGGGCGGGGGGGCGGCGGCGTGCGGGGATTCAAGATGGTCTCTGGGAAGGGAAAGCCCGGTGCCGGGGGGTCGGCGGGGGCTGCCCGTCTGAGTTGAAAGACAAGATTTGTCACAAGTGAGGAGAGAGTTTGCCATTTTGAGGGCTGAGGGCAGATAATTTTTTTCCTAGTGCGCTGTAACCAGGTCTTTCGCTTGGAAAACTGTGGAGTGGAAAATGCCTCGAATTTCACAATTGCATGCAAATATGCATTAATGTTATCCAGATTCTTTCACTTAGGGACTTACCGAAATCTGCTCCCTCAGTACACCCGCGACCATGCAAACGTTTATGTATGCGTTTAAACCTAGGCATGTGCATTTTTTTTTTTTTAAAGCTGTGAGCCCAAGTTCTGCCATTTCTAATGCTGCCGTCGACTTCAGTGGGGTTGCTGAAGAGATTAAGAACTTGTAGGATGATTGAGAGTATGCAGGGTCAAGCTCCTCTTGAAGACAAGACGACTTAATTAAAAATATAGCCACTTTGTTCTGATAAGGCAAAGACAATTAACCCTCTTGATAAGTAGCTAAAAACTCAAATTATCTAAAGAATGATTTTTTTTTCAATTAGGCAATATTATTGGAGAAATAGCCTTTGGTGAGACCATATTTTCACATAAAATTGTGAGGCTCTTTTTGTAGGTTGTTTCTCTCCAACTTTCCTGTAAAAGGGAAGGGGTTGGAAGCTGCGTTCCTGAAAAAAATGCTCACCGTTCTTATAGTGAATCTTGCCCTCTTTTTTTTTTTTTTAAAAATGAAATGTTACATTTCATCGCATTCAGGCTGCTTCTCTAATCTTCCAACAGCAGTTATCTAAGGCTTTTCTCAAAACTGTCTTGAGTTTGTAGGTTATTTTCTTCATTAAAATCCAATTTTCTCTTTTGACTTTCAGTGCCAAAACCTTGATGCAATAAATCAGTTGGGGTTTGGAGATGGGAGGAATCATGCAGCAGAAGCTATGCTGTTTCTTCCTCTCTTCCTCCATTATTAAAGAGGTGTCATAACAGAGCGTGGTGCTAGATAGCACAGGTAAATGACAGCACTCCATTTCGAAAAGCTCAGCAAGTCCTGAGGGCTGTCTTCAATACAAGTTTTTAGATTAAGCCTTGTAGGAAATGATGCACAGTTCAAACATATGAGGAGAAGCTTAGGGAGGTGACTCAGGTTTAGAAGCTCATTTCTTCTGTAACATGCCTTCTAGTTTTTGCTGGTCCCAGTCTAGCTTTGCTGTCGATGTGATGTCATCACATAAGAGTGCTGTATGAATCAGTTCTAACGTGGGACCATCAGCTGCTTCTAACCTCTGTCCCACTCAGCAGACAAGGATAGTCTCCTTTCTCTCTCATCAGGCAGGGCTGTGCACGCCAGCACGGGGGCAGTATGGAAACATGCTGGTTCCTTGTTGCCTGTCTTGTCTTGGCCTGCCTGCTTGGCCTTTGAAATGATTTGGGATGCCCACAGGATGAGTGCTTAAATGGGCCCATAAAGCTTGAGGTTTGGCTCCCCTTTCTTGGTTTCATTTGATTGGGTAGGAACGTGACCCACAATGAAACTATCTAGGCCATTTGGGATTTGCCAAATAAACCTTGGGCTTGTTGTCAAACTGCTTGCATGTGCCAGCAAATACAAGTTAAGAAGTGCCAACAGATATTGAGTTGATACAGATATAGGAATGTTCCTAAATTTGGGAGGATTCCCTTTGAAAGGAGAGGAATTTGGTCATAGAACAGGAATAGATACCGAGTAAGTGCTTCACTTAGAGGTACTTGCATATGACATGCATCCACAGTCACAGGTGAACTGAGGAGAACATATTCTTGCTATGTGTTATATTTTGGGGCAGGGAGGGGGGTGTTAACTCAGTGAAGAAGGCCATATGGTAATAACAAAGCAATTGGCATGCAACCTTTTTTGGAGGCATCGCTCTAAGGAGAGAACTAATTATACCATTTTTAACCTGTAGTTTAACAAGGAATTCTTTGGACAACCTTTCATATTAGATGTGGGACTGGTAAGCTGATATACCTCTAATGGCTAAATGTAATAGCAGTGTACATAGGCATACAAGTTCAGTGTTCTTCCGTTAGGATTAGTATTTCGTTCATGTTTATATCACGCCATCTGCAGCAAGACTCACCTCAAACTCTGTTGGTCTGAATCATCTCCTTTAGAGTTATTAGAGATGAGAGCTTCTGCTTAGGTTGCAAACCAACTGAGACATGTTCACGTGTGCTAAATACCAGCCAAAAGAGCTATGCTAGGGTTAGAAGCTGCATGGTATTTATTCTCCACACGTTGCAGTAAAGAAGGGATTGAGAATTTCTCAGCCCATCCTGGGGTGGGATGGCCTTACCCTCACAAATACAGGAAAGAATATATAAATTGTCATTCGCCTAGACCTGTGGACCTAATCTGGTCCTCTGTGCTCTTCTCACAGAAAGAGCTTTGGATGAAGAGTGAACTCTTTGAAATAAGGGACACCATAATCCTGCTTGTCTTGTATTCAGTGCTTGAAAGCTGTGTTTCTGTATTAGCCATGTAGAGCTAGAAAAATAAATATTGCATGTAGTGCTTGGTTGAGAAAAATTTGTTTGAAGCGTTGAAATATTTGAAGACCAGAACATCCAATGCGACAGAAAGTGAGCCTGTGCTGTAAAACAGTGCAGTATGTAAAGACTCACTAGCCCCTGATAGTTACCACTAATGTGATATTAATGTTTTTCTCAGGTAATGTAATACACCCACAGTATACAAGCACTGTAACAATTACAGTTATAATCTTGGTTCATGGCCAAGGCACCCAGTTCAAATGGTGCAGTATGTTATAGAGAATACTGATTCCTTGTGATATGTGAATGCTTTGTCAATTACTGGAGGTAAAAATACTTTTCAGTTTACATAAATACCATACAGATTCTGCAGTCCTTCCTTGGTCAAAATTCTCACTGAGGTACGTGATAATTGCACGTTTAAGGATGCCAAAAGTAAGCTCTGTGTTTACCTGGCTTTGGAATTTCAGTGGAAGTCACAGATGCTTTTCTGATTTTATTGACAAGATGAGGAGGTTGGAAGAAGGGGATATTAGAGGGCATAAAGCTTGTGTGAATTTAGTCTGGCTTTCACTAAATCCTCTGGGAACACCCTAAGGAGATGTCAGGTATGGAAGCAAACCTGCACCCTTTGATGGGGAATGCAGCGAGTTCCCTGAAGAGAGGAAGAAAAAAGCACCTTCAGACACATCCTGAGAATAACAGACATTTCCATGATTTATGGCATTACTTCAATTGGAGGCTATAAAGTCCCAGTACAATAAACAGTCTGCAACCTGGGCATGCTAACCTTGTACCATTGCCTGAGACCTAGGAGAGAAATTAACTTTATAATAAACATCTCTGAAACTGAAAAACCTGTTTTTGTGTTCAGCTAGAGAGAAATTGAAAGGAAACTAACAGACAATGAAGAACTAAACTGAGTTTCATACTTGGGCCCTTCAATAAAAGGTTCTGAAATAGTTGCAGAGGATCCTTAACTTGGCAGTGCTGTGTGCTGCAACCTGGCCATGCCTGCCTTCCCTTCAAAACCTAAACCAGTGAGCAGCATGGTATGGAGACACAGACCTGGCTGCAACTAAAGCAATTTGGGTCCAGAAGCAATATAGGCATACTTACCCAAAGGTAGGGTTTACTATCTTCAGTGTTGTGGGTCTAATCGCTTTCAGACTACTGAGCTATTACGTTGGTAGGGAACACATGTATGAATGCAACAAGCTCTGCATCACTCTTCTGTATGTGATGTGCCAAGGGTAGTCAGGTCCTGGGCATCACTGGGGTACCTTGTACTACTGTAACACTTGTGGTGAATAGTATCAGCCATCAAGAAGGTATTTTCATATTGACAGCAGGGCTGCTTTTGTTCAAATTAGCAAGCGCATTTTTGGGGTGGAGTATACTTTTCTGTTTCCTTTTGGTAGAATATGTTTGGTTTCCTGACAGTTCGTAAATTTCCATAACTTTCAATGAATCTTCAAGCAACACTGAGTGAAATTCATTATTTGCAGAGGACCAGCTCAGAAGCCTTGTGCTGCAGGTAAATTACATCCTAATGTGATCTAGTGAGATTCTATTGAATGGGGAAATGCGTTCTAGTGACTGTTTTAGACATTAAAGTACCAAAAAGGACAAAGTTAACTGTGCTCAGGGAAGAACAATATTGAGGTATTCCTTATGACATGCAATGTCTGGGATAAGCTGTGGTAGTTCTTAAAGCTCACAAATGGGCTGACTTGGAAGGCTGTAGCAGATAAGTAGGGGGTTTTCTGCTCCATGCTGCCAGTTTAAAGTCTCATCCACCTTCTGACTTCAGTAGGTTAATTTCAGCATGAAAACCTCAATGGAATGGAATAGAGGGGTCTGGCCTGGAGAATGCTTCGCTTGTGTAGAAGGCTTTTTGCCCGAGTCATACCTTGCAAAAAGCACATGGAACACTGCTGGATTAGTAATAAGATGGTGCTAGGTGTATGGAGTACCTTAGCTAAAGATTTTTTTTCTCTTGCCATTACTGTGGCTTTCCCTGTTCAAGGCAAAGTGAATGGTATCCTCTACAAATCTGGCATCTGGTGGTTGAACTTGAGTCTATACCCTTTTCTATCTAATCCTGCAAGACCCAGCTTATTGAAGATTTCCTGTAGAATCACTTTTGGCTGCGTAAAGTCCATGAGTGTAGGTACGTCTGTTGGTGCTGATTGAAACAAGACGTTTAGCTATGGAAGCAGCAGACCTTCAAAAACCACAAGGGGACAACTTGTAGGTTCCATGTTAAGGACGTCTTCCCAAACTGAGAATGAAATGAAGGAGAGGGTTTTGTTTCTTTCTTATCTTCCTTCTTTCCTAAGGTAACAAGCTTTTATTTTCATCCATGTTTTTTGTACAATTGGTCAGTACATCAAAATATCTGTTCACTATTGACAATTTGGGTCTCTTTTTCAGTATCGCTTGAGTTGAATATAAAAATTTTCTTTTTGCTGCCTTTTACTAGGCCAGAAGCTTCTAGTCTTGTGTGTACTTCTTTGTGCATCTAGAAATGTACAACCTGATTTCCTTAAAATTGCTGTTATAGGTAGTAAGAAAAAAAACCCCATATGACACAGAGATGATAGTGTTTTAAAATTAATATTCTGAAAGCTCAAGAAGTTCTACTGTGATAATTCAACATATCAATCCATTTCTGCATTAAATCCTGGAACAAGATCATAAAACAAATCTTAATGAAACCCATCATTGGAGAATTTGTTAATGCATTTTTGTAACTTCTATAGCTAAAAGTGAGCGGGGATTTGGGCCTTGTCAAATGCTTTTAAGGCTTTAGATGGCTGTAACTATAATCTAAATCAATAGGCTTCTTTAAACTGATGGAAGACCCGAATAATTGATGCAACTAAAACATGCTTTTTCCTGGATTTCTTTTGAGATGGGAAAAAACCCCATACCAATTAAATGGTGAAGTCTCACTGCTAAACAGTGTTTTTATCCTTTATTAAGAATGGTGGAATGTACGACTCTTACAACTGATGAACTTTCCAATTTCTGAAAATTATCTCATGCTAACATCACATTTGTCTAAATGTCTTTTTTTTTTTAATTTCTCAGTATGGACAGTACTTCAGGGATAGGGAAGGAATGATGCTGTGCCTGAAATACATATGACAGTTTCCATGCACTTTCTATTTCAGTGATTCTTGTTCCATTATTCTGTACTCATCAGTTTTAGTTTTAAAAAATACAGATAATTATGAAGATTTTATTGCTACTAGTGTTGGAAGGATGTATTACTTTCAATTTAAACTTTTCTTACGGAGTAGGCCTACTGTGAAATATTTGTTATAACAATGCAAAATAACAAGTGTTGAGATAGAACCAGTAGTTTTTATCTATACTGCTGACTGAAATTAGCATTAATTTTCTGTAATGATTCAAACTGAGTCACTTGAAGTTGTTGTTTTGTCTCTTTTTTTATTTGTGGTAATTATGATGAAATAAATTTTTTTAATAATTCTTTTCGGCCTGTACTTGCACGATGCTCTGGAGTACACATGAAAGCCGTGTTTGAATAAAGCATGAAATGCCTGCATGTAGTGGATTGTGTTCATGCTATAGCAGCCAAGGAGCTTTTAAATCCATTTTTGTTTCTGGAAAATAAATAGTTATATAAAACGTTTTTAAAACATGTAAGCCCAAATGAACCTATCTATAGGGTTTTTTATAATAGGTTATACTACAGTGACACTACAGCTTAAAATAATTTGGTCTTGATATTAAGGATGTATGATTTTGAGGCAACTGTATCATTATTCTATAGAGAGATGAAGTTGTTCAATGGGGTATTTAAACATGGACACACTCCCACTGTAGGAATGAATACAAGGTGATACTGAGTGGATGCATGTATCCATGTAACACCGTTGACTTCTACAGGAGAATGTGGGTGGAAGAGCAGAATTTTGTGTTGTTACCTTTATTCTACCATGTGAATAGTCTTTCAGTCCTTTGAGGAGCTCTGTGCTTGCTTTGAATACAGTTACAGCACTACTTTTAAGATTAAAATTTGGTTGGTTCCTGTGTCTTTCCTCTCTGAAGAGTGAGCCTTGCATCCCATGTATGCAAAGAAATGATTGAATAGATGCTTGAAATTCAGTTTCACATATTTGTACTGATTTAGGACCGTATTTTGATCTCAGAAGTTACATTTGAACAATGTAACTAATCAGAGTGACTGCTGCTGTTTTACTTTTTTCAAAGCTAAGACTAAAAATGAGTAAAAATTCATACATACCTATCCTTTGCAAATTGTTAAAGGGAAAGCACAATATGAGCTGTGTGACTAGCAATTTTGACAGGCCTACTTGTAAACGTTGTTTATTTTCCATGCCTTGTGTTCTTCTCTGAAAATGAAACCATCTCTTTTCTCCCCATATCCAAATGATGCTACATGTTTTGCAAAGTCACGTGTTTGTAAATACCAGAATTGTTTAGAAACTCCTCTGTCCCTTGTACTTAAGCTCTATGCCTTTAGCTCTGTGACAGTTGCACATGATTTTTGCCAATTGGGCCATCTTGTTTAGACTCTGCTCTTCCTAGAAAGGTTGGACTGGATGATCCCTGACGGGTTCTGTGTGGTTCTGTGTGGTTCTGTGTGGTTCTGTGTGGTTCTGTGTGGTTCTGTGTGGTTCTGTGTATTGCACATTTCTTATGTTGGCTGTGACATAGCACCTATGCTGCTTATGCCCAGCTAATGGAACAGTAGCTAAGGAGGTCGTGGGTAGGCTAAGAAACCTATTCACAAAGCGGTTCTTTTAGGTCTGCTGTAGTAGTGGTTTCTGCTTTGTAATGCTAGAGGTCTAGGTTTGTGCCACTGAAGATCCATGGGAGGAGTTTGAGGCATGATAAAGAGAGACATGCAGGTCTCAATAACCAGGGTTATAACCTCACCCAACAGGATGAAGGCTGTGGTCTGGAATGAGGAGGGCAATTTCTGTTCTGCTGGATACTGATGGGAGAATTAGCAAGTTTGGTGAGGAGCAAGTCTTCCCACCTGATTATCCTGTCACTGAGAGGGGAATAAATTAGGAGCAAATCTTTTGGGTTTTGTATTTGTGTGATGACTGTGGGGAAAGTTATTAATATATTTAAATTACATTTGTGCAGTGCACAACCTGAGCACACTTGTGCTGGGCTTTGACAAACCTGCATACATATCTGAAAGCACAGTGGGCACCAGCCTCTGTTGTTAGCAAGGTCTGCACTACAACTCACTGAGCAGAGGTTTCCTCTTGGTTGCCTCCATGTGCTTCCTCTGCACAGGCAGCAATGTGGGAATGTGTTGGGCAGCATTGTAGGAATATGTCTGGCTGCTGGTCTCTGACCAGTGTGTTCTGGAAGAGGGCCCATGTGTCACTGAAGGGCTAGGGAAGGCAGAACTGGTGTGCTGGCCTCTGGAAAGAGATGAGGGGGCTCAGCTTGGCAAGGTATACCTTACCGTAGAGGCTGGGATGCTATGGGTGCAAATGTGCAGCAGTGCAGGGGAGTGGTGGGGAGGAAGCATTTCAGTAACATGCTCCATGCTCTGACCAGATACATGTCTGTGAGGTGGTGCTTGTCCTCAGGCATTTTGGAGGTTTGAGGTAATGGACAGGTCTTGTTAAACAAAGCACTATATGTAACAACAAGATTCAGCAGATACAGTAGTTTTGGTGAAGTTGGGTGTTCTAGAGACTTTCTATTGCTGTTGTTAAAGGATTGCTGTTATTCAGAAAGACATTTTCTGATGCTTCTGTGATCATGTATTTTGTGAGTGGAGGAAAGTACTGGTTTCAGTGACTGAGAAAATCCATTCTTATATTTTAGAAGGAGTCAAATTATTTTTTTGTTTCTTTAAAGCAGCTGTCCCTAGTTTAAAGTGATAATTCAAAACGGGTCTGACATTTGAGTGTGTAAAGGCTGACATGTGGATATACTGCAGTGAACAGAACTGACTTGTGGAAAAGGCAGGCTGGAAAATATGAAGTGAGGCACTTCACAAACCAGCGCTGCAGACCCTCATCACAGAAGCATGCCCTACTCATGCAAACAACTGTGCTGCCTTTGAGAGGCTACAGTTTTTACTTGTGTTTCTGCAGCATGATGTGCTCTGTGCTGCACTTCTGCATATTTCTACGCCTCCCAATGGTCTTGCTCAGACTGTGCCAAATGCAGCACAAGCCATAACCCCAGGTATTCTTTTATATGAGCCTGCCCTCTCCAGTTCCTAGCTTAGTTCTTCTTGAAGCTGATACGAAGGGCCAGTGATGCTTACAGCTTCTCCCTGGGCCAGGCAATACCACTAACCCAACTGACACTGTGACAGAAACTGACTTCTGGGTAAGGGAACACTTTGAGTCCTTTCAAAGAGTCACTGAACAGTTTCTTAAGTCACTAAATAGTTTCAATACTGCTGCTATCACATGTACATTTTACCCCTGTTCTTTGGAGAGAATTTAGCAGTGGGTTTCTTAATGGTCTTCCTCTGACCATCTCCTTTCCTGGCCTTGTTGAATGACTTGTGAGTCCCCAAGAGGCTTTGCCCTGTGATGCTCAAAGAGTTCACTAGAGCGTCCCTCATGCTTGCTGTGCAACAAAGCCACAGCTGTTTCATGGCCTCTGGGACCTTGTGTCCCTGCGGATGGAGTGGCAATATTTGCCTCAGTGGATGTTATTTAATATTTTATTATGTTAGGAACAATTGTTTAACAGATTATGAGCTGTCTCGAAGTAGCACGTTGTCAGGGATGTCAGTGCAATTGAATGTAAATGTTAGCAATGAGAACAGCCCTTCTACCTCTGGGTTATCTGTCAGAATGAACTATGCGGGGGAGTTAGAAGTGGGAGTTCTTATTTTGTTCTGTGTCTTGCCAGTGTTCACACAGGCAAAACACCGTTGTTGGAGACACTCTTTCTGAAGAAATGCAGGCATGTTCTTCATGTAGGCACAGAACCACTGTTGTGTCATTGTTTTGTGTTTAAGGAGATTTGGGAAGAGGATTGAGTAGCTGGAAAGAAATTAATATTTGTCTCCAAGACCCTTTCTTTGCAGATGCTGGGGCGCCCATTCTGTAGGCCATGGCAAGTTTAAAAACCAAAAACAGTGAGTACAAGAAGCTTGGAAACCACCGATGCAGATAATCTCTCCCTTTGCAACAAAATCAGGAACAAAAGAACTGATCATCCTGAGCCTGGTGTCCTCCCAAGGAAAGTTGGCAGAGTGGTGAATTGAAAACCTCTTTCCTGGCGTGGCAGTTCAGGTGGTCATACACTACAGCTTCTTTCAGCTGTCTGGCTGCTGTGCTCACAGGGGCCAACGGCTTCTTTGCAGGCTCTCAGCTACATGGGGAGTTCCCAAACACTGGTTCATGCGAGGCATTTTTTGGGGTCTAAGGATCATCCCAGGGCAAGCACTAAAAAAGTGTGGCAATGGAGCTGAAGGAGCAAGCCCAAAGTTGAATCGGGTGTGGTGTTGACTCCAGAGAATGGGTTCAACTTCAGGTTACAAACACACAGGGAGTAAATACTATGTAAAGCCTGGATCAAAGAAGGGTGAAGATGCACGGGGTGGAAACTAGCTGGAAGTGAGACACTTATAAAACAGTGGGATCACCAAAACCTCTGGCTTGCTCTTTGAATTGGTAGATGTGTAAGTGTTTGCCTTTAAAGCTTTGTATGTACATAAAGATCTCAGCTTGGTTGTGACTTGCAACTTAACCCAACCTGTACTCTCCGATGAAGCATGCTACCTCCACCTCCCGGAGAGGCTCACCCAATGTAGACTAACAGGATTGCCTAATAGGGGTGCATAAAATACAACAGCCAAGTCACACCGACTTAAAAATTCATCTGGTGAGGATGTTGGCATCTGTTCTCTTTGGTAACTTGAAAATTAGAATGGTCATTCAGGAGTTGAAGTGAAGGCTGAGCTTTCACTGCCCTCAGGTAGCCCCACATCTTGTAGGAGAACACCCAAACTGCTAGGCCGTCAGAGGGGAGGGAGATATTTGCATTATCTCTAAACATCATTTGGAAACTGCCAGTCCCAAAAAAATCAGGCTTCATTGGGCCAAAAGGTAAGTAAGTGGGAATGTGATTCTTTAGCTCCCGCAGTAATGGTAAAGAATCTTGGGTATTATCTGTGAGAACTGGGCATATGTTAAAATAGTAGGTATTGTAAGTAATATAGGAAAGGGGAAAAAAAAAAAGCAACCTTAAAACATACCCTTTTGTCATTGCTTTCCATAGTTTGACTTCGGCAGGTTTCTATTTGCTATGCTAATAATTTTCAGTTCTATCTCACCAACCCTACACAGGGAGCTTCCAGCCTTCTGGTGCTTGAATCCCCTTGTGGACTTGGTGCTTTGTTTTTACCTATAAAAAGGGGATAAGAGCACTGTCCTACCTCACAGGAGCATTGCAAGGCTAGATAAAAGTAGGATTAGCACAGTAATGGTCATCAGAAAAGTGCCATATATATCTTTTAATAAAAAAAGAGATTATTTGTCCAAATACAATGTTGAGGTTTAAGTGTGAAAGGAAGGTCACTCCTTAAGTTAATAGAAGCTCTTTGAGGAGCTCTTGAGGAAGTGGAGAGAAGGATAAGTTACCTTTTGAGAAGGGTAGATGGTGAGAAGGAATGCATGCATGAAATAACACCATTCAGATCAGGGCAGGACCTGGCCTAACATTTTTGTTTGTCAATTTTTTGTACTTTGTGATGAAAATTAAAAAATATCCTAACACAGTGCAATGAAGTGTTTATAATAGACACTCAAAAGCACTTGCTTTAGCAATGAGAAATGACTTGGCTTACTTATTTGTAGGAAGGGGTAAAAACATGCATGGTTTTTTGGAACAAAGTGCTGCAACCAAGCAAAACCCACGGTATTTCAAAGAGGCTGTGAGAAACAAAGCAGTTAAAATGTCCTGAAGTTATACTACTGCTGTATTTCAGTCTGAAGAGTGTATAAGGATACACTTAATCATGCTCACAGGATTGGACAATGGATTTAGATAGCTACAGGAATGTTTTATTTAAACTCACTTGAAGTTTGCAATAGGACAAAAGATTTTGAAAGGGAAAGTTAAATGAAACCCTTTGCAATTAATAAGTAAAATGTCTTGTTTGTGTCTCTTGGTTGCAGGAAGCATTAATGATGGCTATGTATGTTTGAGTAGTTGGGGGTAGATCCTGAAAAGTAGACAGGATAGTGAACTCCCTTAAACGCTTCCCTTAAATATGGGTGCCTCTTAAATCTCATGTGGCATCCTAGCCTTTCTTTCAAAAGCCAGGGGATCTTTGCAGCTGTGAAAGAAGCCACCATTTCTGCCTGCTTGCCAGTGCTCAAGCAGCAGCACTGTTGTCTGTTTTGGTACAGGTGTAGGTAGTTGACTGCACAAGAGCCAAAGCAGCAGAGAAAAGCAAGGTCTGGGCCCAGCATTGAGTGTGTTTGTAATCTGAATGAGGTATCAATCATTAAAAAAAAAAAAGTAGCATGCACAGATCCAGTGAAAATGGAGGCATGAATCCTGCTCAGGTTTTTTTCTTCCTGATTGAAACTCCTGGTTTGTACAGCAAACGAAGTTCTTTCTACTGGTGTAAGCACTAACCCTAGTTGCCTAATGTCTAGTTTGGAGCGCTGTGCTGTACATGTCACACAAGAAGTATTTGACCTTGTGTGGCCAGCAGTGAAGGTTGCATTGAGAGGAGCCACTGTGTCTACATTCAGAGAGGAGAAATATCGTTCATGTGCAGTTCTGGCCATGTGTATGAGGCTTCGCATTCAAACTGAGTGTCATGGTAGATCAGTACATGTGGCACAGAGGGAAACAGTTTGGTGAATCTGTCCTCAGTCAAGGGATGAATTTTACCTGTTTAACCATCATGTGTTTCACTTGCATAAAATCATCCTCTTAAGCTTTGCATGACAAATCAATATTTTTTTTTAAATAAGAATTTACTTATAATTAAAACTGGGAATAATCCTGTTGATTGCAGTGGGAATAGCATCTGGGAAAAACTGTTCAGGGGCTGAAGCAATCAGGATTGGGTCCTGAAATGAGTATTTCCTCTAAGGCAACCATAGCCTTGTCTAATGTCTAACTGATGTGTTCTTTCAAACAGATACTAATTTTGTCTTGGGTAATGCCCAGATAGTGGATTGGCCCATTGTCTACAGCAATGATGGATTTTGCAAGCTATCAGGATATCACAGAGCAGAAGTTATGCAAAAAAGCAGCACCTGCAGGTATTTGAGAGCAGATTTATTTTCTGTTAAATAGCTTGTAGTGTTGTGCTTGTTGCTTTAGGAGAAAAGTAATCTGTTTATTCCAGTTTGTCTTTTATCTCCTGGGGCTGCATCTGTCAAATATGCTTTCCAGGTGAAACAAGATCAAAGAAGGGCTATTTCTAAATAGGTCTCTTCACAATGTAAACAAATGTGTTGTGTTTTTTTTTTTTTTCTCTACTATCTGACTTGAATTTCTCGCTTTATTTGCAGTTTTATGTATGGAGAGCTGACAGACAAGGATACAATTGACAAGGTCCGGCAAACATTTGAGAACTATGAAATGAACTCCTTTGAAATCTTGATGTACAAGAAGAATAGTAAGTAGCTGACTGGTTTGTTCATTAATGTAGGTGTGTAAAGTTGTTTTAAATTATAGTGTAATCTGCAAGTCTGTCAGCGTGGAGAACTGCGCTTTATCTAGGGCTAAATAAGCCCCAGTTCTACCAGTTAATCTACAAGGGAGAAATGAGAACATTAGGGATGAAAGTCACTCAGAGATGCAGACAAAACTCTCTAATTTGTTCTGACATCTAGAGCAATTTGTGTGTGATGCTTTAAGACAACACTCAAGGTTCCGTCAGCAATGATAACACACAAGCTAGGTTTGTGCAAATGGTTTCTGTTACAGAAAACATACTTTTTCAAGTTTTAAAAATTTAATATAGCAAAACCAGTATTTAGATGTAGTTTCAGAATAAAAAGAACCCATCACTTGTTTTAGAAGCTGAACTACTTCTGACATTTTCAGATGAAACTGGACAATTTTTGTTTTGGACAAAAATTCCTTAATCAGGATATGGTTTTTTTCCTAGGAATTTCAGTCTGTCTGTAAGCGCACACGTTAGCAGAGGAACTACTTGCCCAAAACTTGTTGCCCCATCTAGTGTAGACTAGGTCATGGCACAGTTATTTTCATCTACTTAATGTCATCTGAAGTGTAAATCCACTGGGCTCTTCAGCCTGGCCAAATGTTAAGCTGAAAGTCTGCATTCTAGAACTTGTTGTGCTCTTAACAATTTTGCCTTCTAATCGTGAAACTGGTAGTGTGTGTGTACAGGGAAGGGTACCTCACAGAAGCATCCTGCTGGCAGCTCCTTCCCATTACAGCTATGATCAGTTCTGCATTAGTGGGAATGGGGGACTTCAACCACAAAATATAACATAAACTGCTGTGATGCAATTTTCAACAGTTAACCTCATTGCTGCCTTGTTTTTTGTTAGAAGGACCAGTTTTCTGGGTAATCCAGTCTACCTGTAAGTGTGAACCACTGGTCTTTCTGTTGTAATGGCAAGCTAGTAGTGACTGTTGGAGTTTGGTGAGAGAATCACAGGGACTTCGCAAAACCTAGAAGATAATACTTATGTATGCTAGTGCTGATCTGTGGATGTGTGGAGCTGCTTGTTTTCTATCAAAATTAATCTGTTCTTCTAAGAAGTGGTGGTGCCAAAGTGCATGGAATTGTTTTTTGTCATCTTTTAGGGAGGAAAAATTTCTTAAGAGATTTTTGTTTCATCTCTCTTCTAGTCTTTTTCTTATCTTTTTAGCCTGTTCTGAGCGTCCTGACCTCTGACATGGTACCATTGCTCAGGGCTCTTCAAGAGCACAGCTTTGCTGGTCCAACTCATTTGAAAAGCTATATGTGCTATCTGAATGGCCTCGCTTTGTGCTTCTTTCCTTCTAGTGTTAATCTGCCTCCAATGTTTACCTATTTCTTAAAGGTGATTTCTGTTCCTAGCTTAGTTAGTGGCCATAGGGACCATATGCAGCTCACATCTGTGCATCCAAAGGCAAGTAAATAAGCTGCAGTCGTGGGATCTAGGAGGGTCTGAAATTCTTAGTGATTTGGCATCAAGAGGCTATGCAGCTACTCTGTCATTGTTGCAGCATATGGCCTGTAGTAGAGCCTGGGGCCTCTCTGTCTTTTGTGCAGCACTAAAGCAAGGTAACCAAGGAGTGAGGAATGTTTCCTGCCCTGCTGTGCACTTCCCTGAGGAGAGGTGGCCTAGAACAAAGTCCAGCTGTGCAGAAGCTGTGTTGTGTGACATGCCAAAAAGCAGAGCAGTGATGGTTCTGCTGTGTGCATGGAGGGTCACAGGCATGGGAAAAAGGAAAGCACAGGGCTTGCTTTTAAGTTTAACAAAATGCAGTGCTCTTATGTTTGTTAGATTTGTGGCTTTAGAGGCACATTAACTACTGTTATAGAGACTTGACTAATAACACTAGAGAGTTGTAACTGAAAAATACCAAAAGAGGGACATCCTGGAGCTTTTTTTTTTGAGAATAAGGCACATCATAGAAAAACACTCTCTTGTTTACCAGTCACGTAGCACCCAGACTGCTAAGTGGTCTTGCCTTTGTGGTCACCTTACCTCTGCCTGCAACTATGGCAGTTGCGTGCTCGGGCAATGAACATGATTGGTTTCAGCCTACTCTCAGTTTGAAGATGTTGGCAAGGACCCTCAATTTTGTTACACATTTTTTTTCCTGCTGTTTCCCCCCCTGCCCTCCTCCCCCCCTATTCTTCCCTTATTCTATTTTTTATTTTCTTCCAGTTAGCAAGTAAATTGGGCAGGGAATAGATGTTTGTTGTTCTTTACCTGTCCAACCCTGTCTATAGACAAATAGTCATGATTTTCAAGGTTTTTTTCCATTTTTGATTTGTTCGTTAACTGGTACATATTCCACAGCCTGCACATTTAATGTACTTCTAGCTGTTTTACCAATACAATCTCTCTCCTTTTGGGGGAGAAAAGGGAAACAAAGCAGGAGTTTCAAGTTAACTATGATGTTGTTAGTGCAGGTCAATCTTCATCTTGTATCTTTATGAGCAGCAGTCATCACTCTCTAACAGTTATGTCCTGATCTTACGCTAGACATGTCAACAATAGATTGAGACTAGAAGTGATAGGCTTTTTTTTGTTTCGACGTGGCACTTTCCGTGGTGGTGACCCAGTGCTAGTATTTACTTGGTTGTCTGATAAGAATACCCCATCTAGATGTTGATAGGTACAGTATATCCACCAGCTTCATTGCAGTTCACAATATCAACTCTAGAAACAACATAGGCTGTAGTATTCAGAAGAATGATACAATTTTCTGCCTTCATCATGTTTGCACTTATGGATACTGTCTCTACCCTGGCCTCCCCTTTATCTGTCCAACCCTCCCCTATCCAAAAGTGACTATCCTCCCTCTTTTTAAACTTGAAGTTAAGATGCCATAGAGGTTTGATGGTTCCTTGGGCTAGGCCCTGGATTACTTAGTAGGTACGTGGTGATCATTGTTATTCTCTGGAAGAATTGCTTCTTAGAAATGCAGAGCTCCTTCAGGGTAATTGGAAGCAATTGGAGCGAGCAGGTGCACAGCCACCAGATTTTTGTCGTTGTTGCTCTGATGCCATCCTGTTGCATGCAGTGGGATTTTCATGGTCATACCTGGCAGGAGACAAAGTGAAAGCTTTCTTTAATCTGGACTGCAAAATGACAACAGACAGGTTGACAGTAATTTAATGTGAGAGCTTCAGTTCCATTGTTCAATTAGGTGTGAGTGTCCAGTGATGCTGGAAGTATTGTTTATTTTTATATGGGAAAATCAAAACATTGCTAAGTCTCACTGAAATCAGTGGAGTTATATTAACTTACACCGAGGAATGATATGGCCTAATGTGTTAGAAAATATTTTCTATCTAGTATTAGTCATATCTTAGCTTATCTGAATGGATGCAGTCTAAGCATCTGACTTCTTATGAGACTGCCAGCCATTTGTTAGGTTTTAAACTCTGTGGTCAACCTCATAATTAAAAATGGCTGAGTAAATGAAACTTGGACTTTGTGTCTAGTGTTCCATCTACAACCTAGGTCTGCTTACAAGCAGTGCAAAAGCAGGCTGCTTCTAAATGCACTTGCTTCTATTATTTATAAATATATATAAAAATAAAAAGTAAATTTTTGTAATAGTATAAATTTAGTTGCTTCTGTCTGGTTCTGAAGAGGTGGTGCCCATTTGAAATCTAACTCCTTTTCCTATGCAGTACTTGATCTGCTTCAGTGGAAGAATATCTGAAGTGGGCTGAACTCTTCAAAATTAAAATGCATGAAGAGTTAGAGTCTTCAAGAGTCCCCTGTTTGAGCAAAGACATTCTCATTGCTTACAGTCTGCAGCGGTGCTGCAGAGAGGGATAAGGCACCTTTTTTTCTCTCAGAGGTTTTCTACAGGTGGGGCCAGTGGAATGGCAGCAGCTGAAGGGTTGGCTGTAGGTAGTTATTTTGCACACTGCAAAGTGGTTTGGATAAGCAGTAGCTCTTACCTGAGAACATACATTATGGTAAGAGTCCCAAAGACTGAGGTTCACTTCCCTGGTTTTCTGAGTGCTTGAATGTTTAACAAATTTAATACCATGAATATTTGTGTGGGTTTTTTATTTTTTTTAACACATGCACTATCCCCCCATAGTGTATTAGAAATCTTTTAGATGTCAAAGAATGACAAATAAGCCCAAAGTAGTGATTTGGCAGATTCTACTTGCACTTATCTTTGGGACTGGTGCTTTCTACGAGGGTTAAAAAACAGACAAACAACCCCATCCTAATTTATAGAGAGCAAAACTCACTTCAGACCTGTGATTGCCCACCACTAGGGAGAGTTTCTCATAACTCTTGGTTAAAACTGTTTAAAACCATTTATATTTGTGTGCGCTGTGCCTCTAGTGTCTCCAGATGGAAACCTTTCCTAAACCCATAGGACCAGAAGCAGGAAAGAATGAGGGTGTTGGAGTAAAGTGGCATGTATCCTCCTGAGCTTCCCATTGAAATCTAATTCCGTATTTGTCAAGCAATATGTACACCTACATCTCCTCTTCTATGAAATCCCTCTGCATGGGTTCAGTCACCTTCAGCAAGGTCAAATCTAAGTATTTTGGATTCATAAAACTGATAATTCCTGTTGACCTTGTCAACTTTAAATACATTGGCAAGCCAGACCTGCTGTCATCTCCTCAAACATACACAGAACAGTAACGCTTCTCAGTTGTAATCCTTAAATATTTGATCTGAGGTAAATGGAAAGAAGATTTCAAGACTTCGCTGTGTCTTCCCCTTTCTTATACTCACTTTCTGTTCCTCAGAGAACTCAGAATCAGGCAAACCATATCAACACTGCTGCAGTATAAGGGTGTGTGCTGAGCTGTTTTCCTACTGTTGTTTTGGTGTCATAGGAGAACCCCTGTGCATAGTGATTCTACCTTTGAGGACTGAAATTGATTTTCCTTATCTTAGCATGTAAAGATCTGACCTTCATAAGCATTAGCTGCCAGAGCGTAGCAGCACCAGATGTGGAAAACATGAAGGTAACAGCTTTTAAAGTGCTCAAAATGTATTTTAAGGTCTGTTAGTATTGGCACAGAGTGGTGAGCTACATACTAAGTCGGTTTGTCCTCATTCAGTGCACCCTCTCTGCTAGAAGGTAGAGTCTATAGGAAGACTTTTGCTCTTTGGCTTGCATGGTCAAATGTCACAGGCTCTTCTGTGCTCCTAGTTAAAATCCGTGTGGATATAGTGGCTTGCCTAACTCTGTCCAACCACACGTCACCAGCTGGTTTGCTGATTTGATATTGGACAAACTATTTGGTCTGTGTGGGATAGAGAGAAACAATCTCATACTGAGTACCTGGTCATAAGTGAAACGCCAAAAGGGGTGACTGTAATGGTCAGCTCTGCTGTTTATATAACTGAAGTCTTGCTGCCTGCATCGCTGCTTGTAGGAATTGGTGGAGACGCAGCACATGCTTCTATCCTTCTTGTTTCCATACTGCTTGACTGTTTATCTTCAGGGCAATAGCTGTCTGATGACTGTTTGATTGAGATATTATCAAGTAATGTAGAGGTGGTGCTGCTTAAAGGAAACTTGCCCCATTCAGTAGAGGCAGTGAAGATGTCGGCTGAATTATCAAAACATGTTTTTAAATAGTGTTTATAAACAAATTTTGTTTTACTTTGTGGAAAGAAAAATTGTGTATTGCAGTTTTATTTAAACAATGTGCTTTCTGTGGTTTTGAAAAACAGCTGACCTCTTTGGTTAAATGGTTCAAGGTATGGCGAAAGAGCATATTTAGACAGTGATTTTGGTTTTCATTATAGCCTATTTTTGTTTGACAGGAGGGAAAACTGAAGGAGAGGTTGTCGGTATGCTCAGGGGGAGAAGCCAGAATAGACCTTTAACGTCTCATTCACTTCGATGCTATGAGAGTTTCTGAAGGTCTTCAACCAAAGTTAAATAGCATGTTAAATGCTGGTGTTCCTGCTCAGCAAGGGGCTGAACATGTCGCTGTTGAAATACACAGGACTGGAAAAAAGGAGAGGAAAGAGACGCTAGTATTTGTGTTACAGATGGGAAATTATAAGCTGTGGAGACATTTACTGTGTGTTAGTCTGGGGAAGACTTGGGACACGAATCACCACTCTTAAAATTGTCTTGCCTTTAAGGCAACACTAAGTACTGTGCTCAGGCCATTGAAGACTATTAAGAGCTACATCTGTTAATTCTGGAGTTAGCTATATGACTTTGGTATCAGCCAGTCTTGACAGGCTGGTCCTATGGCTACTGTCAGAAGTTCATTGTAGATTTTAACTTCTTCCCAGTTATTAAGACTGCTTCCCCACCAGCTTTGAAGTGACATTCCCTTTTCTAGCAGGATTGGTCCTATGCCATTAGACAAACTCTGGATTCTTTCACTGTTGATTCCAAATCTAACAGAAGCCATCGTGGTTCATGAGTGTTTACTTCTTTGTTTGTGCATTGTCATTGAACTTCACCAGTGAGAGAGCTTGCCAGGACTGAACGCAAAATGTAAATGAAAGTAGATGTACTGTTGGAAACACTGGTAAACAGTTTCTGCGTGGCTGTACATCAATGTAGCCTCGGGGCATATGGGGAACTTACTCTTGTTTTGCTGTGAGAGCTCTGAAACATGCTGCAGTTTCACTGCCTGAATAACCCATAGGCTGAATCTGAAAATCATATTTTTCATTAAAATTGTTTGTGCCTCTTGCCAGTAGTGATTGTCTGGCTGAGCAGGGACATCCGCTTTGACACCAAGAGTATGAGGGCTGCCTGTAGGAGGTTGAAATTCTAGTTTCCGACCTGATTTATAAGTGGTTTATACTTTAAGCTTTCCTGTTTAATAGTTAAATAAACTGTTTAATGTTTAAAAAGTAAAATTCTTCTGATAATTAAACCAGTATGCAGGAAAAAAGCTGAGCACAGCCACATCTTGGCTGAGCCTTTCAGTGTGTTCCCACAGTTCACAACCCAGTTCTGTTATGAATGAGCTCCTGGTTGCAGAGCATTGTGGAAAGCCCATGTAACACAGCACTGGAAGCATTCCCCTCCTGACTGTATTTTTATATCCACTTGTCTCCTATTCACAAAAGAGACTGACAAGGTGGTGGGGAACACACTGCAGGGAAAAATACTGAATAGTGTTGGGGAGGCAGATACATGGCCTGGCAGAATTTTCCATCTACTTACTTCTGCGGTTGCTGTGTTACTGGATCCAAAACTGGAAGACGACTTAGACCATATGTGCACCCTGATTTTTATGTTCTGCCCTGGAATACAAGCTGTCCGTGGCACTCTGAGACTCTGGAAATTATAAGGGTACCCAAATATTGATAGTCATCAAAACCACTTACTTTTAGCTGTCAAGGATATCTGGCTCCTTCTCATTGCCTGTGGGGCACATCACTAAGATCCACACTATCTACGCTTGGTTCTAGGTAAAACAGTGTTTTGTTTTCCTTTTTAATATAAATAATACAACATAGGAATGGGAGTCACAGGAGTCAGAAAGTAAGAACCCTGCTGATATAAGCTCCTTAGCCTGCAGCAGCCACCTATAGGTTATTGGGAAAAGTCTTTCCTCTTGTTGCATTTAGAACATGTTAGAAAAATCTTGCAACAATGTATCATACTATAATCATAAGGAGGAGATGACAGCATGCATCTGACAAATAGCCAGAATAAGAGGGCGAATTGCATCCTTTCTGTGATGTGTACAGTGTCTTCAAAAGTAGGGTAATAAGTCTTTATAGCTGTGAGAGGCAGAGATGAAGCTGAGCATGTAATTCGGGCCTTAATGCTATGAAGGTTAATATTATGAGCAGCCCAAAGCAGAATGGCTGTAGCTTGAAGTAGCAGAACAATACAAAGTGTTTTTGGGGAGGGGGTAAAAAACCCTAATCAAAAAAGCATGTGCCTGTAGAGGGACATCAAAAAGCAAGGCTGTAGATGGAGATCCTGGCTGATTAAAAAGTTTCAGTGTTAGTGAAGGGTGATCAAGTGGGTAAAATAAAAAGCAATTAGTCACCAAGGAGTCTGTGTGAAAGCAAGATATGGATTTGATCAGCATCAGAATAGTTCACGTGTGAAGATGGGAAAAACAACTAGGCAAGATGAAATAAAGATAGGCAATTTTAGGAACTCCTGAGAAAGGCTAGTGGAAAGAGTGTTACTGTCTCGAAAATTGCTGTTGGCTGCTTTGTGGCAGTGTCTTCTAAGCTCATTAGCAAGTTAGTGATGATTTTATTGGCACAGTTACTTCTCTGAATCTTTTCTTGTGTTTAGCATTTCTGTTTGCTCATACTTTATTGGAAGGTGGTGTTCAAGAATGCTCACTCTAAAAAAAAAAAAAAAAAATTAAAAAAATAGGAACTCCTGAACACTTTCTGTCATGTAAGCATGCTCCAGAAGTGGCCATCAGTGATTCCATCTGGATTTTTCTGCTTTTTGAGCAGAGGCCTCCATGCATTGTATACCCTGCTGTTTATAGAGGTGGCTGTACATATGACATGGAATCTCAGCCAGGGTTTGAAACTGCCTGTGCTATGTAGGCACAGTGGGAGCCTTAGGAATTGAACTTCATTTATGGAAGTTGTCCATGGGTTTTGGAGATTCCCTGGCTTTCTGTGGCCAGAAAAGATTGCGAAGCGCAGAGGCTGGGAAAAAGCCAGGTGAGGCACTGGTAGCAACAACCTCTGTTATATTAAGATAGTTTGAAAAAAAGCTGCCTTTGCTTGTTTTGCTGAACAGTAACTTGTGAACTACCTGAGGTTTCCTTGTGACCCTTTGACAGTCAGGAAGCACAAGTGGCCCTTGTTATAACTAATTATTGCATGAAAAATACCATGTAGTACTCATGTTAAAATACTGAGCAATTCAGGTGAAAGAGACTCTGATCTCTAGCCTAAAGGTGGGTCCTCTGGTCAAGAAAGAAAATAGTCTTCTAAGATCACCCTTTCTAAAATGGGCTTTCCTGCATGAATGACAAAAATTGTGTGTGTTACTGTTTATTCTGGCTTTCCCAGATGGTATAAATCTTGCTGATTTTTACATCTTGTATTTGCCCCTGATATGTAGACCCTCCTCTCCAAACATAGCTCACAAGGGACGCTCAAGAAATATTGCTTACAGCAAGCAAACCTGAATCTTCTCTTTGGCTCTTAGTTCTTATGTCCACAAAAGCAACGGTGAGCGTTTTCATCATCGTTGAGGGTGTAGGGACAGTCTGAAAACTCATATACAAGGTCCCTGCAGGCCCAGGCCTGGTGACCCTGGAGTCTCCTGATTGCCAGGTACCTCACAGTTGGAGAAACAGCCATCTTTTTATGACCAAAGTTAAGACTGCACACTAAAAAATGATGCCTTCAAGGAGGCCATGTTATGACATACAGGAGCCAACTGCTTTGTTCTGAGCCCTGCGATCAGCTTATACACAAATATCACTAAAATAAGTGTGGTGACTCCTGTGAAACAGGAGTGGTAGACAACATCGTGTTACTTGGAACTTCACTGCTATCACTAGGGTCTTTTCAGCAGCCTCAGCAGAACTGCCACAAATAGAGAAAGACAGGGCTGACTGACAGTTTCTCTCCTCCAGGTGATCTGTGTGGATAGATGTCAAGGAAAATTGACAGCTGCATCTGAAAGGTCATTGTCTGGGATCACTTTTTTCTGTGATGCGCAGGCTCTAATACCTCAAGCAGTTTTCATTAGTGGTTTACTGCAGTAACTAGAAAAGTACCGTTTCATGCAGTACAACTTGCTCCTATTCACCGCCCGTGGTCTGGTCCTTATGGCTTGTTCTCTCCTGAATTCAGCGGAGTTTTGCTTCACATTAGTGATTATGAGCAGGTCAGGACAAGGCAAGCTGAAAGGCAGTTTGCAAAGCATTTCCCTTGTGTGGGAGGATTTGCAGGGTAGACCAGGGCTCCCAGAGCCTGGCTTTTGAAGCTGGGCATAAGGCTGATATAGTTGTTAGGGGTTGGTGCTCCCTGTTTGTGGAGAAGTATAAGGTCAATCGAACTGGTCATGCTTTTGAGTTGAGCTTCTGTATTATGGTCATGGTCTAGGCATAGTCGGTCTGTTCTCAAGTCCTGCACAGAACCAGCAGGACTCTTTTGTGTGCACCTTTTGCATGTACGTAGGACTCTTCTTTCAGGAGGTTACACAGCACTTCATAAGTTCAAGTATTCACTTTGTAGATGAAGCCCAGAAATACTGAGTGATTCCTGAAGATTAAAAAGCTAATCAGAGGCAGAGCAGAGAACTTAACTAACACTCTTGTCAGCTGCTTTGTCTTTTTTCCTAATAGGTGTTTGCAAAAAAACCAACATTAAAGTAACATTTACAGATGGCTGATTTTGAAGTACAAACATCTAAACTAGCACATTGATTGTTCTGCCTACCATTGACCAACTTTTTGATATGTTTGTTTCCAGGAACACCTGTCTGGTTCTTTGTGAAAATTGCTCCAATTCGAAATGAGCAGGATAAAGTGGTTTTATTTCTTTGCACTTTCAATGACATAACGGCTTTCAAGCAGCCCATTGAAGATGATTCATGTAAAGGTTTGTCTTTTTCACAATTATATATTTATGCTGTTTCTGTTTGTTTGCCCTGGTCTTGAAAGAGCTGAAGTCCTTTAAATACCAAAGCCAAAGAATGAGATGTTAAAATAGCTTGTAGCTACGCTGTCGGGAACTCCCTTTGTTTAAGGAATGGTCGCTGGTTTCTTAAGTGAATTGGCTCTGGCTTGCGCTGGAGAAAGGGTCATTGGTAACGAAACGCGCAAGTGCTTCAGGAAGCAGAGTTTACTAAGCAAATAGGTGCTGCTCTTCCTTTTAAATTCATTATTAATCCACACTCCATCATAGCCTTCAAGGAGTCACAATGTTGGTAAACAGCCTCTTTGATGTCAGAGGGAACTAAAGGGTCTTGGGCCCTGTACAAAGTGTACATGACACGGTATGCAAAAACTGAGGAATTAACGCTGTCTGAGTCTAGCAAAGATCTGAATAATTTCATTCTGCCTGGCTTAATGTTACTTACCATTATTATGGGATTCTTTATATTGAAGTCCTGGACTAGTTTCCTTTAACATATGTGAAGAGATTCCCATCGTAGGTTGAATCAGGTTTAAGCTGTCCTGATGAGTGAAGCAGCATTGCTGTGTTTTGCTGTTAACCCTTTGCCGAGCTACAACCTGGAAACCTGGAGGCAAACTCAGCTGTGACAGCAGCATAAACTTGCACTGAAGTTCAGATCCTGTCAGAAATAGACCTTCTGTACCCATATGGAGAATTAGACTTGCGTCCTCTGGGGTAAAAAACCCTTAAGTTCTCCTGTTGTTTGCATTTTTTTTAGTATTTAATAATATTTGTAGTATTAAATTAAACAGGAAACTTACTGTGAAGGTGAACTGATTTACATTTATGCTCAAAATGTTATTCTTTAAAAACATAGTTTCTCAAAGTGGAAACACCTGTTACCATGAAAAAGGAAGTACAACCTTGACAAACAGCCTGCTCTTCCAGGCTATGTGGGTTATTTTTTTCTCTTTAATGCTATTTGTTTGGTTCTTCATTGCTTTAATAAAACTAAAAAATGTATCTTGTCAGAAAGGTTGTGTCTACACTATTTTTTTTCCCCTGCCTAGTGGTTTCACTGTATCCTGATGAGGACTGACAGCAAAGATAAATCAGCATGATATAGTAAAGATGGCTCTTGTTTATTTGCTGGGAGTGAAGGCCCTTGCTTCATTTAGTCAGTTGATAAGCACAACTTTGCCAGGGTGGTAGCTGTGTCTTTTTGCTTTCACAGATCTTTAATGTGATAGTGATATGCACTCTTGTGAAGAGTTTGTCCTTCACTTTCAACACAAGGAAACACTCTAACTTCTTTGTTTTCGAGAGAAGTATGTTGAAGGAAGGGAACACTAATTTTTTCAAAAAAATCTCCCATGGATCTTGAAATCATCCTGGTGTTACAGTGGTCGTAATTCTTAGCAGTTCCGTATCTAGAGCAATATAAGCACTAAACCTACATATAAGTGGACCAGCTTGCAGAGGAGTTAAGATGATTAGTAAAATGTCTTCATCTGGCCCATGGAAACTGGCTAAGTGACTAACAAGTTGCAGACAGAAGAACTGGACTTATTATTTAGAGGCCACTGATTCACAGGTCTGTACTCTTTCCCTGAGTGATATGACTTTATGTACAGAAGAGTTAATTCACTAAATGAGTCTTCCAAGTATTGTTTCTGAATCTCCTAAAATTAATGAAGTTGCACCAGTTTCATGCTGGTAAAGAGTTGTCTGTCACTGTATATGCAAATCAAATATGATATAAATGAAACTGCACATTCTGTTCTAATCCTTAATCTATCCCCTATGCCTATTTTTCTTGCTTAAGTTAGTTGCTATAGGCTAGCTTTGGAATTTTGTTGCATGCATCTCAGGGGGTGATATTGTGTCAGTCATGTGATAGCTAGATGAGCAATTTCTTGGAAAATAAGAGGTGATTTGTCAAACAACTAAAGAATTTTACATGCATAACCATGTCTTTAGTATTAGATCTCATTGTGCAACTGTATGCTGTGGGGGAGGAAAAGGGCAGGTATGGAGTGTTAGACAATTGTCTGTAGTGGGCTCTAGGATTCGTGGGGCAGGGGAATATTTTTGGAAGATCCAAAAAAGGTAAAATTGTGTTAGCTTCTTCTAAGAATCATTGCTTTTACAGACCTGAGCTTTGACAAGGGCATAATCTTTGCATCATGTACAATATTACAAAGGAATTTTGTATCAGGCTTTTTTGAAGGATAGCAATTTTTATAGGAATGTTACTCATATTCTAAAATAAAATGAACTCCCAATCTGAAAACCTAAAACTATGAACTTAAAGATTTATTGTTTAATTGAAACAACTGAAAACTGGTTCTTAAATCAATTACTTTTTCCTTCTTTTGCCTTCAATCAGCTTCTATCAACTACTTTTCTTTTCCTGTGCTTATATGTGAAATCAGTTTCCTGTGCATATAATCCCTTAATAGGCTGCCTGCAAATGCAGATATTTTATTAGCATATGTACTATTTGCATAGTTGCAGAGTGGCATAGTATAAAGGATTTAAGTTTTCAAAATCAATGCCAGTATGTATATGTAGAGAAAAACATTATGTAGTACAAGAACATGATCAATTTAAAGAACAACTAATCTGCCTGGCTAAACCTGCTTAGCTGTGATATTTCTTAGTTTTCTATCACCTGCTGGCAATTTCAAGCGTGATTGTTCAGCTGCAAATGATGTAGTGACTCGAGTGAAAAGTGTTGAGCTCTAATGGCAGGTGTTAGACTTTTACACAAAAAAGAATAGGCATCTTTTATCAGAAGGTAACTCAGAGAGGTAGAAGGTCCCAGTACCATTTTTTATACTCAATTTTTTTAATGAATAATATCAGACATTGGAATAGATTAAAAATATATTTTTAAGTAATGTAAAATATAGACTCCTAACTGTAGTCTTTGTTCATAGATTCAGATAATTTTGATGTTTTTATGACTGCCATAGACCTTAAGTAAATTTGCTTTTAAATGTAGCAGCTTTAAAAATAGTGCATTCTAAATAAAACAACTTAAAAATAGTGTCAGTGATGTTGATATATTTTCCATTCTTCCCTGTATGCTCACCCCTTTAAAAAAATCAGGAAAAAATAGGTTTACTTCAGTAGCAGTAGGCAAAATCAAGCTATAGCATAGCTAAATTTGGTTTGTGAAGTGATAGGTCACCTTCTTAGCGGAATTTTAGAGTATATGCTGTATTTGGAATTCATGCATTTTGTCTGTACATGTCTCTCTTGGTTTGAGATCTAACACACCAAGTATGACATGTTTGAGAATAGTATATCAAGTGGAATGTACCACTTTATGAAAACAATAATTTGTGCAGACAAATAGAATATGTGCCTGTACTCTGACTAGCTAGTACAAAGTTTGCCTGAACGGGTTTTGCATGTATGAATACAACGTGAACATATTCAGATGCATCTATGCTGCTTTATAAAAGTTTGGAAGTTATGCTTTGATCCTAATTTTTTGCTTTTGATACTTTGAATTTGATCACCTTTTTGTTTAAAAACAATGTCACTGAATTATATAGGAGAATGTTTTTTAGCCTCCCAGCTATTGAACCTCCTCTACTTTGTAGCAATCATAGTTATCTCATCTGCAGAAGAAGCTTTATTTCATTTTGCAGCTAAGCTGTCCTTTGCATCACAGGCAGGCTACACAAAAAATAATATTTTGATTGCTTTCTTAATCTTAATTCAGGGAAATCTCCAAGTGTTTCCTTTTTTCCTTTTTGTTTGTGTTTTTTTTTTGTTGCTGTCTAACTTTTTGTTCTGTTTTTAAAGATGTATTTATATGAGCAGAGCCAGTGTTTTGAAATATTTTGATTAAGTTATACTCTACTTTCATCTAGTTGAAATGTTTTCTTAAAAAAGGAAACAAATGAAATGGAAGTGGTGAATATATTAAAAAAACTTTGGTATGCTTTCCCAGTCCAGATGGAAAAATAAGACAATTTTAGTAATGAAGTTTCAAAGGGAAGGAGCATTAAGACTGCAGAGAGGCATGATGGAGGTAAGCAGGGGTCTCTGATGTGCAAGAAAACAAAGGTGGTTTGAGTGGAAGCAAGAACTGCTATAATCCTGATTTACTCACAGTTACACCATTCTGTGTGAACAATAGTCCTGTGACCAAATGAGCTTATTCTCTAGCAGGCAATGGCTCCTTGTTCTAACCCTAGGGATTGTGTAAGTCATGGATCAGCAACTTGATAACAAGGGTTCTGTAACTGCCACAGTTCCTAATGTTTGAATTTACAAGTCATCATGATAAAATTGAGGAGAGTGGTAGGAAACAAATAACTATCTATGAATAAATAATAAATGTTGTGGACTGAGTATCAACAGATCATGCTCACCTCAAAATACAGAAAATTGGTTTCTTCAGCTTAAGAGCATTGTTAAATGAAGCTTCATCCCTTAGAGAGACTTTGATGAGTTAAACATCACATCACAAAGGTGTATTTCAATGCCATGTTTCCCCATGAAACAAAGCTCAGGTGATAGCTTTTGTTCCTGCTGAAGGCATCTTGTCTTTTTGGGTGTTTTCAGAAGCAGTTTCTATTCAGTTTTTTACAATGAATGGAGGAAAACTGGAAGAGCATCATGGAATGCAGGACAGCTGAAATCAGTGCTGTTAATCTTGAAGGCTCTTCTTCCTTTTGAAGCTGGAGATGTTTTAGTGCCACCTCATTGCTTTGTCCCTGCATGATGTTTTCTGCAGAACTGAAAAAGGGGAACAAACAGTGATACAAATGGGTTAGAATCAAAGGCGGGCACAGGCAAGCACAGCCATGGGACTGGCATCCAGCTTTATGTTTGATTCCTGAATTTCAAGCTGCCTTCTCTGCTATGTGAGCTCTTGTATGTTCAAGGAATATATACGCCTTTATAAGAATCACCTAGGGTCATTAAATTTCAATTTATTTTGTTTTCTCTATTTCTAGAGGAAAGGACTGGATGTAGTGATATACCAACTGCTTGTGATGAAAGAGAAGTCCTAATCCGTATCATCAGTACTCCTGTCTTAGCAGGACTAACATCAATATATTCTTATATCATTCTGAAACCTAGCTTCCTGTCTTGGAAAGCTCCATCTTCTTCATGTAATCACCTCCATGACCCTTAGAATTTAATGTTTATGTTCTCTCCTGTGGCTTAAGTCCATTATTTGACCTGTCTTCACTGGATAAATATCTGACTTGCTGTAGGCTGTGTCTGTCCTTAGGCTTCTGGAGGAAAAATACAATAAATTGAACAGGTACTGCTGTCTTTTCAAGCAGTATTGGAGGAGTTACTATTCAGTAGGATTAGTACTGGCATTCTTTCTCATTTTCATTTTCTTTTTCCTTTTCTTTTTCCTTTGTCACAATCTGAAGGTCTGCTATAATTACACTTTGAAGTTCCCACATTTTCACTTTTTTTTTTTTTTTAAAAAGGAAAGGGCAATGCAAGCAAAATGAAGCAAGCAGACAATCTGTCCGAAAGATGAGTTTCATATACGTGGGACATTTGCACCATGATTCAGTGCCTGGTTTTAGGCATTTCATCACATAATGGCTTGTGTACTTTCAAACTGAGCTCACATGTGCTGTACCCAATGTGTGGAGAGAGTTGAGATATACACTTCCACCCTGCCATATTCAGGTCAGCACTTGTTCAAAAAGCCAAGCTAAAAAGCCCTGCTTCTTGACACAGTCTCTTGCCTATACAGTTATAGTTTTAATATTAGAGTTTGGAGTATGCAATAAGAGATCTCATCATGTTCATGGGAACAGTTCATTTGTGTATCGTTTAGGCACCCACAAATGAGATTTGCAACATGCAGGGCAGGGGAGGTGCTTATAGGGGATGCTGAGGACAGAGGAATGGGTTAAGCTATACCTTTCAAAAGGAGATGACTCTTGGGAAGAGGTGGAGGTACCTGAAAGCGCTCAGCATTTATAGCCACAAACCATGCCACAGAGGCGTCTGGCAGTGCTTTTGTGCAAGGAAGCTCAGGTGCAGTGCTTCCTTTTCCTCCCCTCTCAGTTTGTTTGAATAGCCCAATTCTGAGAAAACTCGATGATAGGACTGCAAGTTTGGCTTCTGTTTCTGAACCAAATTTTGAATCTTCCGGAAAAATGCCCTCCCGGCTGGGCGAGCGGGCGGGCGGGGCGGCCTGGGTTCAGCACCATGGCCAGCGCCGCGTCTCGGCCGCGCCACCCCGCTCCCGCGGCGGGAAAACGGGGCGGCTGCTGCCGGTGCTGCCTACCCCCTCTCGGAACAAATCCCCCTCGGGCCGCCTCAGCCTGGATCGGCATCACTGAAAGTATACCGATGCCGGTAGCCTTCGCCCGCGGTCCCGTAAAATGGGGAAAAACCACAGTAGTGCTGGCATGTACACTCCATGAAAGCAAAGTTTTATGTTGGTGTAAATTACTGTAGCTGTGTTGACTTTACAAAGGCTCGTTGGATTTATATCAGCTGAAGATTAGCCATTATGAATGGTTTCTCCCACCTGATCCATTTTTTTAACCTCTACCAACTTTAGTCAGAAGCAGTAAGCCCTTCAAGCCTTAGTCTATCAACTGTAGTTGGATTATTTTCATGTACAGTAGAGAAAGAATACTTATTTATAAATGTACCTTTATGTTGTTTTGTTTTTTTTTAAAAAAAAACCCACAACAAAACACCAAAATCAACCACCTTCCATGGAAATGTATTATGAGAAATCAAGTGCTTTGGGTCAGGCTTATAACAGATACAAATGGACGTCACTTGAGGTTCTGGCATGTTGATTTATTTTTCTAAGAAACAGTCCTTTAGTATAGTAGCTAATCTTACATGGGTTTATCAGGAAAGATCTGCCTTTCTGGGTGGAAATCATTCAATCTACTTGTTGCTGAGTACTACCCAAACGTGTTGGTTAATTCTACTTGGCTATTAAGTTACCAGCGCCAGAGTAGCTTTAAAATGTTCTTTAAGGCATAAGACACTTCCATTTTATTCTTGACATTAGAGAGGTATGATGAATTTGGTTCTCCCCTTTAATAAATGTGTTGCTTAGCATAATATTAAAAGAGAAAATGCTAAACTCTCAGGTCTGCCCTGCAAAATCTTGTTCAATAGTGGATCGTGCAGTTTTTTTATTTTTTGTGTTTACTTCTTGAATTACCAAATATGTTCCTGCAAACTCTATCAAAGATGTCAAGCATGGATATGTTCAAAGTACTGGGCAGTATTTTAACCACCCATCTTCCTGTACTTGTCATGGATCACTTACAGCTAAACTCCAGACTAGTCTTTAAAAACAGTCACTGCTAATAGTACCATATCTTTTGGTGATGAAACCATAATGTGGATGGAACTTCTTCCAGAACCAGGTTCTCATTAAGAACTGAATCTGCAAAGTTGTGAGCATCCTCAGTTGGAGTAGGTGAGACTACTCAACAGTTTCCAGGTTGTGCTAGTATTTTTCAGGATTGGGACTAAATGCACTGATACTTTCTTTTCAGAGTACCAGAAATATCCAGATGTATGCCCTGCCTGACTTTCTGTTATGGCAAAGTACTGCTCATAAAGATTATAGTAGTAACTAGCTCTTGTGACTGTCATTCGAGGCCTTCTAATTTGAGGGGTATTTGAAATGACTGTAAAAAACATTCTGAATTCAAATGCAGCATATGACTTCTCTGCCAGAAGCTACTAAATGTTTTATTAGAGTTTGAGAAAATCTATGTGTATATTTCCCCTTTTTCAGAGAAGATAAAATTAATGATTTTGTTTTGTCTGCTTTTCTTTTTATTATCTTATGTATGTTTCTCTGCTTATGCTAGATCTATGCTTAATACATCTGAGGCCAGGTTCACTTCTGTAACAGGCAACTGCAATTTTCATTGTGCGTGATTTGTCTTACATCTTCGTTAGCCTGGAATGTCTTCTACAGTACTGTGAGATCCAAATCTGGCTGTTGGACTTAATAGAAGATTATTGTAAAGTGGACATTTATCCTCACAAAAGATGCAACTCATGTAACAGCACTCTTGTAGAGCCATTGAATACAAAGTGGCTGCAGTCATGGGTGTTACTACTTTACCACCCTGATACCTATTTTGTGATTTGCTTTTATCTGGTACTTAATTAAATTATATTCCTTTGGTCAGAATTAAAGTAGATTGCTCTCTTAACTTTTTTTTTTTTAATAAGTTTTGGGAGGCTTTATGTAGTACACTTGTAGCTTTTCTTTTTTTGTAATATGTATAATCTTGCATGTTTTCTTAAGGTTGGGGAAAGTTTGCTCGCTTGACCCGTGCCCTCACAAGCAGCCGAGGTGTGCTGCAGCAGCTTGCCCCAAGCGTGCAGAAAGGAGAGAACGTTCACAAGCATTCGCGACTTGCTGAGGTAATGTTTTCTTTCCCTGAGAAACTGTAAAGACATGTTTTTAGCCTTTGTGGGTATGTTGTCTCTGCGTGAGCCAAGCACTGTCTTTCCCCCTTGCGCTGGGAATCTGGAGCCTGGTGGCAGGCATGGGAGCTCAGAATATGGCATGTGTCCTGTGACATGTATCCCGTGACAGTGGAATGGAAACAGGTGCCCAAAAGACTTCATGTAACCTAATTGCAGTGTTGTGTTCCATATCTCAGAAAGCCTTGTAACGGCATTATTACTAAAGTAATACTTCCTTGATTAGTTTCCATTCTTCTGAGGTTCTCAATGTTAGTAGGACCTTGGACTATTCCCTTGTGCAAAATTGAGGTGAGAAAAACTCAGGCTAGTACAGACGGAAATTCTGGAGAATCCTTGACACAGTTGTTCTCTGCATTCATTTATGTCTAGTTCTTTTTCAGTGGGATCCCAATCCTGCTTTACAAACTGATTAAAACATATGTTTGAGTTACTGGTACAGAACAGCTCTAAGATGCCATGAGCAGCACTGTAGACAGATTAGGAAAATGAACCCTTGTGATTTAAGTAGACTCTCAAAATTTTGAGAAAAGCCCTAGGCAGAGAAGGCTCCTTGAAGTACTTATGGTATTAGGGCTTTTGCCCTGAAGGGGAGAGACTGTCTTGGGTTTCCTATAGCTGCCTCCTAGGCCAGTAGCAGGGGCTCCCTGGTGTAAAAACAGCTTAGGGGAAGCCTTGATATGGTGGTAATGACAGCATGGCCAATGTAACATGGCACTTTGTATTACCTGTTGCTGTAAATGCCATGGCAACAACTGTGACTTTTGTCAATAATTCTTAATATTTCTGTGTAGCTGGAGGCATAAGCCACTGAATGGGTTCCATGAGGTCTCCATATAGTCAGTACTCGGTTAATTTTGCCCTGTATATGCCTTAGGTTCTATGCAAAGTAAACAACTCCTGTCCAGGCCTGTGCTATTATCACGTATGACAATGAAATTCCCATGGACAGGAGCTTACCTATTCAGTATTTAATACAGATGCACTCAAGAATGGAAAACTGATTTGATTTCTGTTGGAAGTACAGAAATAACACAGATCCTACTATCAGAGGGGAGGGGCAGACATTCACATGGATGCTATACTGTAGGAATACCATGTGATTATCACATGTCCACCCTGAGGTGGCTTTAGTGTCCTGGAATTTGGAATTGTCTCCCTCCTAATCCTACTCAAGGCTTAGCCTCAAATAATCCTTCCTTCTCTTTAGATGTCTAGCCCTGAATTTTAGTACAAGTTAAAATGGAGGCAGTAGAATGTAAGCCACAGGATCTGAGGTGGTTCTGTTTGGTTCAGTGAACTTCTGTCTGGACCTAAGTGACTACACATTACTGAAACTTCTTTTAAGACAATGTGCTCAACAAGTCTTCGCAAGTATTCTAACTGGCATAGCCAGTTGATTCATTACAAATAATAAAGGGCAAGCGTATAGTTTACATGTCTGAAATTAGTTTCTTTAATTGCTGACTGAATATTGCACTCATTATTTTAAAAAGAACATTAGCCCAACTGTGATGTTAGGCACCTTATGTATCTGCCATAATTCCACTTAGGTCAACAGAACTGCACTAGAGAAAACCAGAGTGCAGATAATCATACAGACAAACCCATTTTTCTTCCTTGGAAGACGTAGGGGGTGCCAGGCTTCATCTGGAATATTGAACATGGGATCGCTAACTGTTCCCTGCTGTATTTTCAAAGCTTTTTTTTTTTTAAATCTCTGCAGTAGCCTATTAGAAATCTTAAATTCAAATTAAAATTAATCCTTTTTCTTTTCCTACTCACTATGGCATTTCACATCAATCTTGTTTGCTCAAGAAGGCTCTTCGTTTATTAGACTATTATTTGTGTTGCTCTTAGTTCTTCATCACTTATATTTTTGAATATTTGAAAAGCCAGTTGTGTCCTAGAACCTGAGTAGGGCAAGGTATTGTATACAAAGAAAGAACAGGAGCCTGCCACAAAAGCTTACAATTTCTTTTATCATTTATGAAATACTGGTTTAAGGAAGGTGTTAGTGGCAAATTATGTTGTTTTATCCATAGGCTGTGGGTAATACAAGCAGTGTCTATTAAGCCTCAGTCTCTGACTTTTGCCAGTATGTGTAGATTTATTTAGCCTGACTTCTCTAATAGCAGTCATACTGTTTAAATTAATTATGCAATTATTGCAAGGGTGTTAGGTAACTCTGAGAGTACATTCTTGAGTAAGAATATAAAGTAATTGATACATTTCTGTGGCTTTATTACCAAGGAGCTAATTGTAGGAACCATTCTTCCTGGTCACTGCATAGTACACATCTTCTACACCTACGGTGTTAGCTAATGCATTCTCAATATTTACCAGGCAGTTCTGGGTAAACAAGATTGTGTCATAATTAAAAAAAATGCATTAGTTATGAGAAATAAAAGCAGAAAAATTATAATGGTGCTTAGCAGCACTGCTTAATAATGGAACTTCTGCCATTTTTTTTTTACCTTGTTTACCAGGGACTTATAACTGCCATTAAAATCTACTTCAAGTTGAGGCTTAGCACCTAGCCCTTGGCTTGGGAGGAATTTGTGTGGGTGCCTGTGAAAATGAAAGCAAGGGACAGTGAGAGAAAGCAAATATATGCAGTTGAAAACACAAAAGGGAGAGATTAAGCTGAAAATGAACGTTTGTGTGGATTTTCCTCTCCCCCCCAGTCATGCAGCCTTAAAAATAAATAAATCATTGTAATCACTTGTTGATGCACTTTTATGAGTCCTGACTGGTGATTTATTCACCATTTTTTAACAAATTTAGGATACCTTTTTTATTTTGTTGTGTTAAAAAAAAATTAACACAGCCTAGTGAAACCTATGATGAAATTTGTCATTTCTGCTCTTGAAATAATATTCTCTGGCTTTAAACTGCTATTAAAACATCATGCATCATTACCACAAATAATAAATGCAGCTAATACAACTTTAGTGGCTGATGAATCATAAGTAATTAGAATAATACTTTCATTAATAACTTTCTGAAACAAATATTTCTTTTACTATGGTATAACTGCATGACAGAAAAGTAATCCAAAACGAGGGCTGTTTCAGTTATTTGGAAAATTATAGCAATATTTGTTCAGTGCACATGGGTGGAAGCTTAGCATATTGGTTTATATAGTTGCATGTGTTTTCTTCATGATTACTTTTATATTGATCTTTTTTTTTTTTTTTCTCTTCAGGAAAAGTACCTTTACAAGCAGTTTGAATCTAGTTAGTTCATGTGGGTGGGTAACCACACCCGACAGCTTCAGCAAACACTGTTTCAGGTTGGCGTTACTCTCCCTAGAGCCTGGAGTGCAGAAAGAGCACCTTGGAATAAAGCAGAAGTACTTCTCTCTGCATCTACCTGACTTTGCTGTATGGTGCAGAGAGAGTGGGGTTTATAGCTCTTAATCTCTAGATGACCCAGGAGGGGACTATGTGTGGCCCTTCGTGTGAAAAGTGGAGAAAAGAGCTCTTCTAACTTCCAGTGCAGCAACCTGACAAAACCTAGAGGTCTAGCACTAAGGTCTGTGGACCTCCTTCCATTATTTCTGCACAGCATTGAGTTCTTTTGTTGTACTTAATGCTAAAAGCACATGCTTGTTCTCTGAGATAGTTAAGCTTTGTTATAGGCATTTTTCTCTTCCTTTAATGAAAAGAAATATTTGGTGCCTTTGAAAGCTCTTGGCTGGCAGTCCTGGTGGCTGCAAGACCTTTGCCAGTCTGTGAAGCAAGCTGCCTTTCCCAGGAGAAGGTAGTGTGAGCTGGGACAGTGCCCTTCTTCCATCTCAAACTGTGAAATGACAGTTCATCTCTCTAGCAATGTCAACAAGATGGAGTGGTTTTACAAGGTGCACGTTAGTGATGTAGTGAGAGGGAGCCAGGACTAGAACTTGCCACCCCCACCCCACCCAAGCAAAAAAAGTGGAGATACCCCAGGCTTGCTGCAGGTGGCTTTCCCACCTTGTGAGTGATTGATATCCCTGCATCATTCCTTGATGCCCACCTCCTGCCCTGTCCCTGCCCCTTCTCTCAAGATTCATGCCCATACTGCTGGTGCACATCCTTCCACTGAAGACCAGCTAAAGCCATGGCTCCTGCTCACTTTAAATAGCCATTGGTAGAACTTAATCAGAGACTCCAAGGTGGTAGTGGAAGTTCAAAAGACTTATTAATAAGGTCCCTAGCCATTCAGATAGTTTTATTTCAGATTATTTCAGATGTTTACTTTCTAAATAAAAAGGGAAGGAGACATCAATCCTTTTATTTTCCTGTGCTGTAGCTCTTTGAATCTCAAACAAGCTAGGGGAGAGTGCTTTTTACTTGGTGGTGACATTTTAAAACATTGAAGCAACAAAGTCGTTTTCTTAATGAGTTGAAACTAGAAGTCTGTTTTTTCTCTGCATTCAGTTCAGTTTTACATGCCTGCGGTTCCACTGGCTTTACTGTAATTTATTTTTTTATTTACAGCAAAATAACAGACACCATAATTTAGCCCCTTCTTTATTACCAGAGATTGTTCTTGCCTTTGTTCCTGTTATTCAGGTGTATGGGAATACATTAGTACATTTTTCAGTAACTTTAGCTTGGATGATGCAAAATTTCCACAAGCTCTTCGAGTATAACGAGACCAGTGGTGGCCAAAATGGAGTGCGTTATACAATCTTCAGCCTGTGTGTGTACATATAGGAATTAATTTGGCAAGAGCTAATAAAATTATTTTTTTCAGTGTTTCATAGTTGAGATTCCTATGTTGCTTAGAATGATTGCCAAAATGTTTGACTTTTTCAGGTAATAGTAGAGGCTAAAAAAATAAGCCCTGGGAGATGTGATTGCAAAAGAAGCAACTATGGTTTTGGCCTGCATTTAAGGGATGCTGCAATCTCCCTATGCTAGTGAGATCTCAGCATTAGAACTGAAATCCAGTTAGATGGATCTAGATCTGTAGTAGTGAGACCAGTAATCCAGAATTAGAACTGACTGAAAAATGTTGCTACATGATAGAAAGTTCTTGGTTTTGCTGATCAGTCATTCCAGAGAGTGAATATTCCAGAGGACTCTCCTTGCCCAGAGAAGCTTATTTTAGGCTTGGGAGCTTATGTTAGGGCTGCTACTCATGCAAATCCTTATAAAAGCCAGTAGTAGCTCAGTGCTTTCCAGCTGATTCAGGTACGGCTGTGATGCTCGAAAGGGAGAGCAGGAGATACTTGTGGTGTTGATCGTGGGCTAGAACTTCTGTTGAGAAAGATATCCTAACATTTGTTGGTGGGACTGCAAACAAGCCCTGAAGGGAACGATGCTCTGGGTATGCATACTAACTCAGTACGCAACCTATGCCTCTTCTAGTCACTATCAGTGACTTCTGAGGACTGTGTTGGCTGGCCAGTGCCTCCTGCAGAGAAGAGACTGCTTCTGTCTTGTGCTGCTTCTAGCTCCTCTCACCAGAAGGCAGCTTTTTTTGTTGTTTTTGTTTTGTAGTGTGGAGAACTTTCATGAATCGGGGTCAGGAGAGGTAGAGTGCTTGATACTGCAGTGACACGTCTGAGTCCTAGTTTGGGCTGCAAGGGGGTTCTACTTAGGGGAAAAATGTTCCTTTTCCCTCTTTGCTGTCATTCTAGAAACTCAGTGAAACAAAAGTATTAAGCCCTCTTCCCCCCCCCCAAACTGTTGATGACTCTGTGCTAACATGCAGGCCTCTCTGAGCAGGTCATGCTGCTTCTCTTCCGGAGAACATACTGGGCTCAAATTCAGCAGGCTTGCAGCTCCCATTGTCATTTATACATGTGCAAGGGACTGTGATATGACAGTGTCTGACCCCTGTTGTGCACAGGAGTAAGTGATTATGTGGGGTTCAAAGCAGTAGGGAACTTGGTCGGAGGCTGTTTTGTTCAACTAGGACTCTTGCAGCTGATTGTTTTCTTTTGTACCCTTTGGCTTAATCTGTTGGAAAAAAGCCCACCAGTTCACAAAAAAAAAAAAGAATAATAAAAAGCACTCAGAAAAGCCTCCAGATAAAAATCCATGTCTAAATAATAGTTGTTAAAAAAGCTGAGATAAGGAGCATGGAAGGAAGACATCCTCCTATTATAGCTATGTTGTCTGATCTTTTCCCTGAGAAGGTGGCCATTCAGTTTCCTTCTCTGCTCCCTATTGCTCTAAACTACGATGTAACCAAGCATGATAAAGGAGCCATGCTCCTAAATAGTTCCCACAGGTTCTATGAGTTTGGCATTAGCAAACACATCTCACTTGAGCAAAACTCCATCTTCCTTTCAGTTTTCACCCATAACTTATCCAGGGTAAATTTCATTTGAAAATTTAAATTGTCTTTATTTGGAGACAAGTCCTTCATGTTAGTTTCACCCTCATGTATATCCATGGATGTAAACAAACACTTTCTTATTCATAAGTGTGCAAAAGAAACTTTAATTCTCAAGATTTAAAGACATGATCATACTCTTTTTGCACCAGTGTGCAGAACTGGAAAGATAGTAGACTTCAAATGGGCAGCATTGATCGAGGTTGCAGTTATACAAAACAGTTGGAGCATGTGCTGAGCTTGAGGCCCAAGGTTTAAAACACATGCTGACAGATCATCTTTTGCTGCTTCAAGCGTTTTTTCTAATTTCTAATTCAGACCTAACTGCACTGTAACTTGACTGTACAGCATCAGATAGTGAAGATCTCTCAGTGAAAAGTTAAGTTCAAAATTAGTTTCTTGAGGCTAATGATAGTTATCCATGGGCTTTGGTCCTGCACCAAAGGAGAAAACAAAGGTCCATGCATTCACAATAGGTTGTAAGACTATTTCACATACAGTATAGTGAAGAGTGAAATAGACAGTGCTGAGAAGCAGTATGGTCCAGTGGTCCTGGTGCTGGATTGGAACTCAGAAGTTGGGGTATTTGTTCCTGGTTTTGCCATTGATTTCTGTTTGCAGCTGCCTTATTGCCCATCATTTATCTGTCTCATCTATTTAGACTGCTGAAGAGCTGTGCCTTCTCTATATGTCTTGGAGATCCAGCACGTTAGGCTTAGTGTCAAAAAATAATTAATGGCATTAAAAGAAACAACAACTATTCTTAAGTTGATGCTGATCTGTTTAACAGAGTACTTATCCTGACTTGCTTACCATTTGGTGGTGATAAAAGGAGTTATTGCACCTGCATTTTTATCAACTGTTGTACTGAGCTTGAGAATCTACAATGTGAAAAATAACATTGAAAAATTAAGCATGTTTTCTTTTTCTCCTGAAATCTCTGTGATTACAGGTACTGCAGCTGGGCTCTGAAATCCTCCCACAGTACAAACAAGAGGCACCAAAGACTCCACCGCATATAATTTTGCATTATTGTGTTTTCAAGACTACCTGGGACTGGATCATCTTGATTTTAACCTTCTACACTGCTATTTTGGTCCCTTACAATGTCTCCTTTAAAACCAAACAGAACAACGTGGCATGGCTAGTAGTCGACAGCATTGTAGATGTCATTTTTTTGGTAGACATTGTGCTTAATTTCCATACCACCTTTGTGGGGCCAGCAGGAGAGGTGATCTCTGACCCAAAGCTGATTCGCATGAATTACTTGAAGACCTGGTTTGTGATCGATCTGCTCTCATGCTTGCCATATGATGTCATCAATGCATTTGAGAATGTCGATGAGGTCAGTATACTAGTTCGACTTCCACCCATTAATTATTACTTAATCGTTGGGGCAGGGGGGGAGAGAAGAAAGAAATGTATGCCTTTAAATATATTTAATTAGTGTACATGTATCTCTAGTAGCTGCTCTCAGCCCATGTAGAAGTTTGCTTATGAGCTGTAGCCAGAAGGGTCCATCTTTAACTGCACTGGGAGAGGCTGAGGTTTTTGGTGTCAGAAATCCATGTTTATTTTCCTTCATTCTACATCCTCAGCATTCAGGAGGACAGGTAGAAGCAGACAGCAGAATCTCTGCACAGCACTGAGGAAAACTGCTTAAAGTGGTGTGCCGAGATAGTTTCTTGGGGCAGGCTTCTCTTCCTTTCACTGTTGACTGAACAGAGTATGTCCATTAATGGCAATTCTTCACATGAACAATTGGAAAGTATAATACACTTTTCTCAGCTGCTTCTAATACAATATAGTGGGTGGCAGAGGCTGGCAGTGACTCATTAAATGTTCTTAGACCACCACAAAGGGCTGTGCGGGTACCTGGTGATCCATGCAGCCTTGTTAGGCAACAGTTGTTTTAGGTGAAGCAATTGAAGATGCTGTTTTGATGCTTGTTTGGTAATTCCATAATTAGAAGAAAGGGTAGGGAGCAATCTGGAAATCTAGACTCCTCCTTAAGTCTCACTTATTTCTTTGGGAACAGGTCACAAGCCAGCAAAAGAACTAACATTCAGACACTTAAAACCACAATACTACTCTGTTTTAACTCCTTGTTCTCCTACTGCATCAGGCTGCTAAGAAAACATTCCTAAACTAAATATATTAAGGTTCCAGGCCTAAATAGTTCAGAGAGTTAATAAATTGTTAATAAAATTTTAGAGGATTCTAGCAGTCTACTTTTTAATTACATCTTATAAAATCTGTACCGTCAACTAACTAATTAGGTGTCTGTATCTGATACACATGCTAAACCTGTAACATCTGTATATATCATATCTCATCAGTGCTTGGTATTTTTTTTTTAGCCTGTAAAATGTAATTTTTTGAGTTCCTTTAAAATCTGCCCATGTTGTAAAGGACAACCTGGCTATTAAAAGAAAATTATGCCAAGTGAAATATCTGGGTAAAAACATAAAACCACATTACTTTTTTAAAAACACACTGCACAGGTTTTTATCAAGTTTAAAGTTTAAAGTATTTTGCTCAATGACTTGAGGACAAGTAGGCAAACTGTTGGATGCAGTGGAAAAACATAATGTTATTTGATATTTAATTCCCTAGAGAGGCTTTCATTTTATATAAAGCTGCAGACTGAAATAACACAAATGAGATCAAGCAAAAAAGCCTTGTGAGACCTGTCCTTAAATATTTGTTTGTCATAAAATGGACCCAGGCTGCAGATTACTGTTCAGGGCTTTCACATATTACTTTGCCATGGCACTGATAAAGCAATGGAAGGGGTGGCCATATGTCAGTTTCTGACATTTAGCCTGAAAGATTTAAAAAAAAAAGACAAAAAAAAAAAAAAAGGAAGGAAGCTTTTCTCATCCGCTGCAGATAGCAGCAACCTGCTGATGCTGATTTTGCCGGAGGAACATTTCATAAGTGTAGACTGGTGATGTGACCTACAGAACATTCCTGAGGAAAATGTCTATACCAGTGACTGTGACAACCCTTGAGCTGGGCACAGGCGCTCTCAGGCTCATGGTAGCAATTCTGCAGAGAAATTCTTGTGTGAGTTTGAATTTCTTCAGGTTCTCTATCACAGTGTTGCCTTGTAACAATGAGGAGCTGATTGGTACTTCAGGCTTCCTATGGCTCTTCAACAGTCTCTGTAATCAGTGTAACAGTGTTAGTTTTAGTTATTCTAGCTATTGTGCCCAAGGAAAAGAACATTTTTCTTGATGCTATCCTTTCAAGATTGTTTGTCTCTATTTCCCCTGGTGGGTTCTGACATTTAGCTGTTATAAATCATTGTAGGGTCGTTAGAGCAGAGTTTCCACTGGTGTAAATTGCTGTGCTTCTATTAAGGGCTCATAGACTGGTTTACAGGACCTGAGGGGCTTTGCCCGCAATGCCAGCAGAATAACATAGTGCACATCAGGTGGAGGTTTAGGACAGTATATGCTGATCACTGTTTCATGGGCTGCCTGTAGAGAGAAAGATAACCTTTTATTAAAGAAGGAAAAAAAGAAAACCACATTCAAGGTGTCTTGAAAGTAGAAAGGCTTTACCTTATATCTTCTCTGTTGTGTAGAGCATTCCCTTGTGGGTGAAATCCCTTTCTTTCAAACTTGCTTGTTAAATTTAACGGGTCTCTCACCCTAGATTACACACCATATCACTCCACACTTATTTTATGTCAGCTGTGAGGCTGCGCTGCTCAAGTTATAAGTAGCCAGACTGGATTGTTATCTGTGTGTCACTTTGATTTTGATAAAGGGAGTTCCCTTGGAGCCATGAGACTGGAGTTAGTAGGTGGTCATGGCTGCTGCAGGGATTTGTTTTTTTAAGTCCTAATGTGAATACTCTTAAAAATAATTGCCAGAGATTAAATGATACCCAGTGTCAACAGTGGTGATAAAATGAGTTAAAGAATATAAATTGCCATTTTCCTGTTTCAATGTTTTCCATATATGGCTTTAAACAGGAGGAAATGGGATCCTGGCTTTGTTGCAGACCCTGTAGTGAAGGGGGACTGGGGCAGGTGGAGGCTTACTGTTTTTTCTGCCTCCTGTCATTCTTCGTTAAAAGAAATGTCACTGAAGACACTGGGGATGTCATGGAGGAACTAACTTGACAAATCAATTTGGTTTTTAAGAATGCCGTAATTGCTGTGATGAAGATGAACTGATTTGCAAGGGATGTGGGACCTGGAGCTGAAGAAATAAAAAGCTCTGTATATAGGGTGTTGAGGCTTTTTTGACTCTGGGTAATTTTAAGACTGTCCCATCACTTAGCTCTTTATGGATTAATAGTGGAATAAGTTTTGTCATCTTCAAAGTGATCCGCTAATACAAGGTTAATTATAACATATGAAACCAGAGCTGATCAATATTTCTGACAAGCAGATGCTAATTTAAAAAAATTCTGATACTGAATATTTTTTCTATTTTGAGGTACCTTTTTGTTTTGCAATTTACTTCATTATTCCATTATAAGACATAATGGAAAATATTTTCTTGAAACAAAATTGAGTGTGATTTCTGTTTTATTTTTTTCAGGCAATTTCAAAATTCTTTGGGTTTATTGCAGTTTGGAACATTAGTATATTTTCAGTTCCCCCTTTTTTAATATAATTGAAGTTCCAGTTTCCTCTCTGCACTGTTGAGAATATTTTTGTCCACAGAAATACTTTGAATTAATTAACTATTAATTGATACAACTATTAATAACTACAATTAATACAAGAGACACTTCTGTATGAATAGCTATATTCTACAGATGGAAGAGGAAAGAAAAAACATTGATGTCTTTGTTCAAGGCCGTAGAATTAAATATGAGAATGTATGAAGTTTCTGATCTCAAGTGCTGTGGTCAAAGAGACAGTACAGTATCTCATATTCAGACAAGAACAGAATTCAACAAATGAAGGAGTGAATAGCTGTAGAGAAATTTCCATTGTTACCCAAATGAAAGAAAAGTTATAAATGTTTCTCCTAGCTTTTGTATATGGGAAGCTAATTATACAGTTAAACATTACTTTCTTGACCTGCCATAGAACTTCAGTAAAAGAAAATATCCCACTGATTGATGAATCACCTTAATGCTAGGCTTAGATGTTCTACTGTTAAGACAATACATCATGCTGTAGTATAGCTTGAGTAAGAAAAGAAAATATTGCTCTAAAATTTACACAGCCCTTAAAACATGTGGTATTAGTTTCTTTTGAATTTGAATGATCACAATAACATTTGTCAGTAATCCTTTACAGTAATTAGTATTATTCCTTACTTAAGAAAATACCACCTACTTTGGGGGATAATGTTATCTTTCTGTGTTTAGATATCAATCAGTGGATTTAATAAAAAACAGGCTTAAAGAAAATTCCATAATTTTTGCCAAGAACAATGCAATTTAAGACTTTGACTTCCAAAGGCAAGTTCAAGCATATTTTTGCAGTGTCAGCTTGAGCAATTTTATACTGTGGTTTTCAGCCATAATACCATAAGATATAATTTATATTGGAAAAAATTTGACTTATTACATGTGACACCGTTGTGAAATTTCATGGTAGGAGTGGAATCCAGCCATGTCACCACCATATAAATCTGTGAAATAGGGAGTTTGTTGTAGTAATTTCTATCTGTATTTGAATGGATCACTATGATCAATTGTTGGCCAATGCCAAATTGAGAACCATATATCACTCTTATTAGTTGAGGCAGAAGAGAAATAAATGCATAGTAAAAGATCATCAGGAAAGATGTATTGAATATAAATGATCTAGTGTTCACTTAAATGGATGAGTAAGAGAGTTGCTAGCATGTAGGCAAAGAAGATATACAGCTTTGAAAGAACAAAATTTATGATGATAAAAAGACTTCCAGAAAAAAACACAATACAGAATTAATAGAAGTGAATTAAGCTATTTAGCGTTAAGTGAGCATGGTGTAGCTGGAAAGGAAACAGTGAATTGTGAGAGAGGAAAAAATGAATGTGGTGCTGGTCAGATTGTTGGCAACTCTCTGAGGTAGTACTTTTGCAATAGATTAATTTAATCCTTATTAGTGGAATAATCTCTCATGCTAATACAAATTAGCTATCTAGGAATTACTGAAGTAGCTACACTGAAAAGCATGCAACTTCCCTAGACTTTTATCATTTTCTTGCAATAAAGGGCAAGGGAATAAATGATCATATTTATAGTATTAGGGAATAAATAGGGGTCCGAAACGAAAGATTTTGGGTTAGGTGAATTTTGCAAACTGGAAAATATAATTTTTAAACTCATTCGAACTGTAAACAGCTGTATAATGTGAAATCTGTTTGAAACTGTGTTTAGTTCTCTTCTTTGGATCTGTCCAGTTAGGCAATACTGTGTTTTGCACATGGGTCCTTTGGTAATGAATGAATATTTTTCTGTGGCTAATTAAAATTTAAGTAGTCCTAACCTACTTTCTATGTAACACGTATAACAAAGCAGCTAAGTATCAGAGTATGATCCAAGCATAGAGGAAATGTCAGCGAATTGTGGTTCTTGAACATGATCAAAGCAGATGAGAAGGTATTAGTGAGACCCCGTGGACTGGGTGACTCCTTACTGATGCTCCTGTGAAAGAATCAAGCAATTGGGTTGATGTACCCAGGTGGTGCAGTGGGAGGGCTGAAGCATGGGCCTTGGGGTTGGGGGTTTACTTGGTAGGGTGTCCCCTTGTGAGAGACCCCCAAGAAATAGGACAAAGCCCAAGGGAGGTGTGTGCTCTGGGCTGTGACCTGCCAGAGGCCCTTGCGGGATTGTTGGTGTGGCTCCTATGGAGTGTTGGGCGGTTCAGAAGGAGCTTGGAGGCCTTGACCTGTGGAAGAAGGGGAGTGCAAAAGAAAGAAAAGGTGGTCATGGAGGAGGAGTGCTGCTTATCTGACTTTTGTAGGTGCCTCTGTACTGCACTATGGCCCCAAGGGGCTGTGCCAGGCAGGAATTAGTCCTTAACAGGCAGGTAGGTGGAAGGAGTATTTGGGGAAATACAAATGGGGTAAAGCAGATTCCTGGGGTAATGCAGACTGCCGGGATATAAACTAGAGAGGCAAAGAAGCACTGACTGATCACAGTCTCTTGAGGATTTGACTCAGGGTGTCTCTCTGTCTATGTTTGGGTTTTTTTCCCCTCCTTTTTTTTTTTTTTTTTTTGATCAAATATGAGTTTCTCTAACTTCCCTCCTTGAAAAACCAGCGTCCATACTACTAATGGAGTGCCTCTTTTGTGCTGCCCTCTGAAGGGGCAGGCTGCCTTTTCCCCCCAAATCCTCTGTTTTCTAAACTGTGTTGGTGTTGCATATAGGCGGTGCAGAGCTCTTCTGCCATTAACCCGTTTAGTGTAAAATTCTCTCCTCTGCACCAAGCCTGCTTAAGCAGTTTAATTAATTTAAATTCTGCTTGCTTCCCTGGTCTCCCCCAGGTTCACACACCTTGATGGCTCAGAGACATCTACACTGTCTGCTGATGGATAGCCCCTCCCAAAAGAGAATACCAGAGAAGGATGTGTGGCTGTGTCTCTGCACAGCACCTACTCTGTGGGTTCTGCTGTGGCTGTTCAGATGCCATTTAGGTCCTCTTCTGCACTACTAATGTTCAGATCAGTCTTTTTTGCTAAGTCACAGATAAGTAAGGGTGTTATTGGATTTCAGGGCTACTTATTCATAGCTTTGAAAAGCATGACATGATTTATCATACTGTTAAAGTGAGAATAGTAGTCTACATAAGCTATTCAATCTGTGTGAGGCTAAAAGAATTAAAAAGCTGAATTACGTTTTCAGTGATAATGTATGGTGATATCCTTTGTCCAAGAAGGAGAGCTAATTGAATACATTAGATTCTAAATTATTTCGGAAAGCTGCTGTTAGAGTGATACTTACTCCGCATACAAAGGGAAGCATGTTTCAGAGACGGGGATCAGCTACTCTGTTCTTTTTCCCCCATTCAGCATACTTGTATCGATCTGAGGCAGAAAGTCAGATGAGATGGCAAAGGGTATTTATTTCAGTAGCTAAACGGTTGCTTTATAGTCTACTTCATATTAGGGATTGGATTAGAATTGGAAAGATGGAGCGGTGTTGGATGCCAGTAACACTAAATCTTATTTGGGTGTTTGGCCTCTTTGAGATAAGTAAAAAGCTTTTGAAACTAACAGCTGCTTTGAATCGGAAGCAGATTGCTGCCTGTCAGGGGTAAATTTTTGTATTTGTTAGTGTGGAAAGTGGGATTTCTTTAGATTACTTATGTGTTATCTTTATCCTTGTTCTTCCTCTCAAGGTAAAAAAAAAGAGTTTGTCTCCTGGGGGTGTGTGTGTGCGCAAGGCAAGCATGGACATAGTTTTATAAATGAAAAATCAGCTTTTCCATCTCTTCTCACACCCTGTGCTGTTATACATGAATTATTGCTGTTTCTTGCACAATTCTAACCAAGCTTGCAGATATCTGACTAAAATAAGCTCTGTGAGTCTAGAGATCTGCTTTTTTTCGGTGCTGAAAACCACAGTGGTAACCAGAAGGTTTAGTTATTGATTTTGACCTGTGCACATAACGCTGTCTCATCTTTGGCTGCTAAATATGGCAATCTGTAGGAAAGGTTGCATTCTCAGACCTAATTAAGAAAATCAGAAGAGGCAAATAACAGAAATGAGAAGTCCTAATGATGACCTGGCAGGGCTGCCATGTTGCTGCAGATAGCCAGAGCCAGACTGTGGCACAGGTGACTTCAGAATCAAATGTTAAGAAAGAAGTCAGTGTTTTCCATGGCTCTTGCCTCACTTATGATAAATTCGGTTCATTGCTTCTGTTTTTTTGATAAATAATTTTTGTTGTTCTGTTTCATTCTCATTCTTATAATGGTTGGTTTTCAGTCTCCTGCATCTCCCTTTAATTGAGAAGAAGCTAGAACTTTAGCAGTTACACGTGAGAGGAAAGTGCTGGAAAATTTAGTGCAGATTTTTGTCAATACTGAGTATTTATCTTTTCAAAATAGACAGTAGGTAGGAAGTAAATGATACTTCCTTTGAGCCTAGAAGAAACCCTTAATGCTTGGCTTAAGTGCATTTTCTTTCTGTACACGTGGAAAGTAAATAATGGCCAAAAACGTGAGTACTGTCATGCAGATTGAATCTATTACTAAAGTGCTGCCATTACTATAGCTGTAGGAGGTGGGATGAAAGTTGTATTTTAGTTCTTTTCTAAAGTTATTCGTCCTACATCTTGTTTGGAAGGGAAAATGAATTATTTTTCATAGTTTTTGGTGGTTTCTTTTTGACTGTAGTTAATTTTTATTGCTGTTCTTTAAACAAGTTGTATTTTGTTTTTTCTAGGTGGAATTTATTATTCCATTAACTGAGTTGAATGTAATTTGACAGCAACTGTTTTTTTATTTGCATAGCATCTAGCACTGTAGTGTCCACTGTTACTGTTCTTGGGGACCATAATGACACAGGTAACTAATAATGACTGTGCTACAGCCCTTATGTTGCTAAACACTTCACACAGTAACTCATCACAATGTCTCTATCTCTTTTTATGGATGTGGAAGTAATGACATAAATCTTATGTTGTCTGCTGCAAAGCTGGAGCCAAAACATGCATATCCTGGATCCTGTGTTTGGAGAGAAGGTTACTTACATGGCTGAGATATCACTGTGAGACAAGATACGTGAGATCATGTCATGCACAAAACAAAAGATACAAAAGAAATTCTGTGTAAATATGCAAAGTACCTAGTGAGTAGGTCTAAATAATGACAAATTATAGATGGAAGTTTAGTTTTGGCAGTATCTGATGGACAGAATTCTGAAGCATTCTCTTTAAATGTAAAATGTGGGTCCTGCTTTCCTTCAGAACTGAGGCTGATCTGTTTTTCTGTTGTGTTTGAGATGCAGTTCCACTCAGCAAAGATTGCATCGGAGGAGAGGAAGGAGTCGTCGTTGTTTTTATTACTTTAAGGATTTTTGACATAAGGGTTTGCTCAGTCAGTGAATACAGAGTTATTTATTCTGGCTCTCTGGGCTTTGAGCTTGTCCTTTGGTTTGGAGGGGAGTTGCTACAGATTCTTCCATTTTCATGCATCAAGCCCTCACTGGCAACAAAAGTAAAACTGTCAGCCTATTAAATATTTGTCAACAATATCTAAGTAGCAGCAGTAGAATCTTTAGTGTCATTCTGATACCTCAAACTATTTGAGTGAAATTCAGCATTTTGTGCCATATTTGACTAAGTGCTGCATATTTAGAAGTGCTGCACACAAGTTATCTCTGTAACAAACCATAGTAAAAATATACTGGTTTTCTACCCTGGCCATATAACCCATCTCTCAGCTTCTACATACCCCTAGGGGAAGGGACCTGTTGGATAGAGTACTAATAGGTGGGACTGTGTTTAAGTAAATCAGGCCCAGGTAGGACTTTGTGGGATGTTACTTAGTCTTGTCCTTTCCCTGCCTGCCACACAGAAGTTTCCTAAGGTGATCCTTTAGAGCAGAGCACCTGAGGGTGCCTGCTTGGGACCTGTAGTGCAATTGCTAGCTCGTTATGAACTGAGGTTTATCTATGTCCTGTGGCCAGAAGGAGTTCTGAGTGTCTTTTATTCTGCCCCTCAAAGGTTATAGGAGTGGCAGAGCTAAGAAGGTAGGACACACATCATGAGGAGTAAATTGAGTTCAGGCTCTTTTGCGTGACATCTCGGAGACATCTGTAAGATAAAAGCATAAAAATAATCTGCACTGATAAGAGCATTAGAATGGACAGTAATCCAAAAGTACAGTTCTGTTTTGGAAAGTTGTAATCTAAAAATGTCAATTTTGAATCCTGGAGATCTATTTCTGTGAGTATTAAAGTATTACTTGCTAAATTTAGTGAGTAAAAGTACTGTTTTCAAGTATTGGAGAATAACTGGATTTTTTTTCTACTGTATCATCTATGAAATAGTCTATTAAGTTTCCATTGTTTATACCCATTTGAAATTCTGTCACTTAGAAATTTTTGAGAGATATATGAATAATTATTTCCCTAGGCATTTCTTCCTCTTGATATTGATCCATTTAGAATAGACAAATCCTTTCCTTTGAGGAAATCAAATAGAAAATACTGTTAATGCTGAGGTAAAAATAAATGATTGGTTTTTTATCTTTTTCTTAAGTTTTAGAATCTCACTGACAATGCAGTCATGTGAAATATTATGACTAATTTGAATATTAAATGCATCCTTTCAATGCAACCAAATTTATTTTCTGTGAACAAGCAGGTTCTTTTTGTACAAAAACCCTAATTCTTTCTACCTCTGGTAAGAATTTGGTGGAATAACTTTCTCCCAAATGATGCAGTTCTATCACAAGCTTAAGCAGGGGGTGTCAGACAAGATGATCTCCAGAGGTCCCCTTCAACCCCTACCATTCTGTGATTCTGTGAAATGCTTTTACAAAATTTCTTTTTGTGAATTTCACAAGGGAAATTAGGATAAGAGTACTCTGAAAGCAAAGTAGTTTGCCTTAAATCTATTTTTAAATATTTTATTTTGTATTCCCATTTTTCATATCCAATTTCTTAAACTCCCCTTCTGTGATATTTTGTTCCCCAAGTCTTTCTAATACTTTTTTTTCATTTTAAGAATAAATCAAATTCCAAACTTTTAATTCCTTCCTGAATCATTATTATTTTTGTCTTTTGTAGGACTCTCACTGATAAACAGCATGTTTGTTTTTTAAATCCCAGTGATGAGTTTTCATTTTAGGAACAAATTTCGCACCACTGTTTTTGAGCAAAAATAAAACTGGTATTTAGAATGCTGGGGTGGATAAATTTCCTGCCCTTGCCCGAGACTTGTAATCACTGCATGAGTAAAAAGCTTGGCTTTGAGGCGGAAGCTAAAAGCAGGCCATTAGTGGAGACTTCTCAAAATGTAAAACATTATTGTTTTGCTGTTCATTTGTAAAGATGAAAGAGAGAAATGGGCATTGGTCCTGAGGAAAAAGGCCAGAAGACTGTGTTGTAATGTCAGAATGTAGATATTTAGAATATAGAGATGATATGTGTTTGTCACACAGGGACTTGTATTATCCAGTTCTAAAATATGGATATTGTTATAGTTTTTTGTGTTTTCCCCTTTACTTTTCCTCTCCATACTGAGTGTTCAGAAGTAGCTGCTTTCTCTCCCCTGGAAATGAAGGCCTTATGCCTTCTGTGTCATATTCTCTGAACTGCTATCAAGGATTTGCTCCATTGTTTACAAAACAAAGCTGGGTATGGAATGAATGGGAAATGGAAATTAACTTTTACTTTGAGAAGGAATTTTTGCATCAGTGACTTGAAAAGTTTGGCATAGATAATTTTGAAAAGAATAACTCACTTTGTCTCCTCCGGATCTCTGCAAATATCTCTGATTTAAATAAAAGCTGCTTTTTTTCTCTCTCTCTCACTTTTTTTTCCCCTCCTTCCTTTTTACTCACCTCCCCCTGGTTGCGTTAGATCTTGTCCAAATACTTAATCGAAATCGATAGTATGTTCCCAGGTAACAAATTACATCTGTCTCTGAAAATGAGTCAATGTAATCATGACAAATTCATGAAATAAAGGGGAAATATGTTGCTGCAGTCCTGGGGAACATGAGTCAATATGCTTTATGTAATTATTTAATAAAACATCCTTTCTAGTGCATTGAACCAGTCTAGGATACCGAAACAGTTGTATTTATGCAGGAATAAACAACCTTCCAGTAAAAGCTGGTGACCAGAAGTATGCAATTATGCATTTCCAGAAATACTCATTAAACCAGTCTGCTTAAATTTTAATCAGACTTCTATGTATGAAACAGTCTTGATAAGAGGGAGTAGAAAAAAGAAGAAAGGATTTTTATGAAAGGCTATTAAGATCTAGTGCCCCAAATGGCTTTGCATTTTTTTAATTTAACTTCTTGTGCATGGGATTGCAAATCTGTCTAAAAGTTAAGAACACAAAATCCTACGTGCTGGCTTAATTCTATTTTATGGGAGCCATATTAGTGTCAGCACAGAAATTATACATTGGTAACAAAGCTGTCACAAAAAGACTATGATGCAGGGGTTAGACAATGAGATATAGTTTTGTGTGGTCCATGTAGGAAATGCCGGAGGACTGATTATCTTTGTGTGAATTCTCACATAAAAGTAAAGTTGTAGGAAGTGTGCTGTTACACTGAAAAATTACAAATCACTGGGTACTTCCAGTATTTTTGGCCTTCCTTATTTATCTTCCTGGTGTCTGAGCTGAATACCCTAAACTATGTTATATCTGAGATATGAGAGGACATGTATTGCCAGGATGATAAGGATGTCAGGAATGGCCGTAAGAGGTTCATGACTCCAGATGCTGGAGTGAATTCAACTGGTGTCTGGTTATGTTCCTCTCAAAATTAGATTTGTATAGTTTAATGGTCAGTGACTTCCATGTTTCTTTTCAGCCAGCGTGAAGTAGCATGAGGATGCTCAGAGGTGGCCTGCTGGCACAACTGGATGTGCAATAAATAGCCTGTCATTTGAATCCTTTACAAACATATTTGTAGACCTATTCAAACCTTCTGAAAGGACAGTTCAGAGAGCAACCCACAAAATGTTAGTGGATGAAGACAAGAGTGCATATATCCATCCCTGAAAAGGGTCACTAACCTTTTCTTGTTTCACAATCTCTGTTTTCAGGTATAATCTGATGACCATCTATTTGATGGATCACCTTGTGTCTTTGGAAACTGCAGTTATGAATACTGTTGCTTTAATATTCTGTGCTTTATCCTTCTAGGGTATCAGCAGCCTCTTCAGCTCACTTAAAGTGGTCAGGTTACTTCGGCTGGGTCGTGTAGCTCGGAAGCTGGACCACTACATTGAATATGGAGCAGCAGTTTTGGTTCTGCTAGTGTGCGTGTTTGGTCTTGCAGCACACTGGTTGGCCTGCATTTGGTACAGCATAGGAGACTATGAAGTTATCGATGAGGATACAAACACGATCCGAACTGAGAGCTGGCTCTATCAGCTGGGGATGTCAATAGGAACTCCTTACCGCTTTAATGCATCAGGCTTTGGAAAATGGGAAGGCGGACCAAGCAAAGATTCCGTCTATATCTCCTCATTGTATTTTACGATGACCAGCCTCACCAGTGTTGGATTTGGGAACATCGCTCCGACTACAGATGGGGAGAAGATCTTTGCTGTTGCTATGATGATGATTGGCTGTAAGTATCAGAGATTCTGACTCTCTCACACACATTGCCAAATAGCTGTGTGGCGTGAATACTGATATCATAAGAACATCTCGAATCATGTCAAGTACTATTATGCAGCTTAAAATATTTTTGGTGGCAATATAGTCACTACACACTTTCTTACCATTTAGTTTTAAAATCACAGGTGGGAATATTGCTGTGACTAGCAGAAATTCAGTCATTCCGGAAGCAATGTTCTGGCAATATCCTTTCAATATTCTTTTGTAAGAAAACCATAAAATGTGTGAAGCCTGAAGTATTAAAAATTAATGCACCAGAGCGGGCACCAACAACCTTTATGCTTTGATTTGGTATGTGGCAAAATATCTGTATGTCAGAGCACCGTATATGTTGGAAAGTGGGTTGGTGAGTAGGAGAAGGTCCAAGAGCATCTCGTAAGGGAGAAAGAACAGTAGCTCTCTAGAGACCATGAACTCTGCTGTGGGCTGAGCATACAGTCAGATCCTAAAGCAACTGGGATGATACTGGCCTTGGGCACCTCTGGCTCACACTTCCTTGTCACAAGGGATTCATGTTGCCAAGCTGTCCAGCTTTTGGCCATGTTGTGTCACTTCAGTGTAAGATTTGCACTCAAAGTGCCTTGAGAGCTACTCAGAATTAAGAACCATACGGTGGCCACTGTTAAACTAAGTCATGTTTTTCCACATAAGAGTGAAATTTGAACCAAAATAAGGAAAAAAATTCGAATTTCTACATGGAAGAGCATATCATTATATGGAGAAAGAGAGAAGCTTCTGTATGGTGTTACATCTAGAGGAGAAAAAAATCAATCCTTGCTAAGCAGAAAATTAAAACCAAATATATAATGAAACCCAGTTAGCAGCACGATGCGTGTTATGATAGAAACATTAAGCTTGATTCTGATGTGTGTCATCTTACAGCAACAATGAAATCACACACTGAGATTAGGTGTGCAGTGTTAAGTAGACTGAAGATTAGTAAGAGTATAAGACACACATTCTTGGTCACATTGGGATTGGGATATTTTAGCTATAAAAATTGTTAATTTAGTTCTTCTAGCTTTTCCACTGCTAATAGTCCCATCATCCTAATAAAACACTTGTGTAGCAGCAGGGAAATGTATATAAAACTTGGAGACGGTTATATGGTTTCCTCATGAGAAGGTGCATTAGACAATTGTAGCAGTGTAGTACAAAACAGGCTTCCAAACATACTTCCTGATGAAGGTACCTGTTTAATAAGAAGCATCCTGACCTTTGGCTTATTGTTCATTGGGTTATTCTCATGATATTGGCTGGACAAGAATAACTAGTATTATTCAATGTTGTTGTTATTCAGTACTATGAATACTGAATTAACATAACCTTCATAAAAATCAAGAATGTACATGGGGATATTTTGGAGTTGCACCTGCTCCAAACTCTTCATATGAAAATGTGGCGGAAAGAAAGTGAATTTCTGCTAGATTAATGCTGATAGATATCTGTCCTGAATTCTAAAATGAACTTTAATTTCAGAAAGTTGTGAAAAATGGTGTTCTGGGAATTTTAAATCTCATGAATGCAATCACATTTGAGGGAAACAATTTTGTTTGTATTTGGACTTCTGGAAACTTACATTTCTAACCCTATAACTGTCTGTGTATCTGAGCACCTTTATCCTGTGAACAACCACTTGGAAACCATTAGGACTATTTGCAATATGTGTTTGCGGGAACGGCAAGTAAATAATCCAAACTCTGAGTTTACCTCCCTGGTTTTTGTAGGGTCTTGATTGCTTTTAACATTCTGTAGTTTTGAGCTGTGGTCATTCCTCAGGATGGGAGGAGCAAAACTTTTTTTTTTTTAGTTTGCAGCTATTTAGAGCTTAATTGTTGACATTCTTCCACCACAAAAATTTATGTTAAGGTAACACTTTTTTGCCTGTAGAATTAAGCGCTCAAACATCGATCTGAGCTTGAACTAGGGCTATTTCATAAGAATTTTTTCTGATCTGCTGGGAACCTGAAAGGTACATAATAAATGTATGGGGGATGAATGTGGGGGAGGGAAAATAAGCTTCCTGGCTAAAGCTTTTGTATGCCACTCAGGAAAACTCGTATTTGTCCCAGGCCAAGTGTAACGTGTTTGTTATGAGCTGAACTACTTATATCACAGTTGGTGGTGGCTACATGTTCCTGTTATGGTCCTTGTTTTGCAGATGTCAGATCACATAGATTTGCGCATGGGATTGATAGGGGCTGTGGATGTCCAAAGCATCAGAAATAAGCAATTTCAAATTGGTTCTGCTAATTAATATGTTACTGCCCGCTAATAAAAGGAAAGGGTTTATGATTTATTGTTTATACTTTGCCATTAACATTGCATTTATTTTAGCACCCATCTAGTGCCACATTCTTAAAAGCTACTATCTTTCAGTAGCACAGGGAATGCCATTTTCTTTCCAGGAAGGATGTAGAGAGAGCCTAATTGTTTGACTATCTAAAACTCCAATTGAAGATAGGTGGGATTTGCTGAGTCCAACCTCAAACATATCACTCCATTACCTTCTCCCATGCTAGAGGATGAGTCTTTAAGAACTATGTGAATTTGTCTTGTTTTTGAAGTGTCTAGGTATAGTCTGGGCAAAAATACATAACTGTATATTTAAATAGCCCAGTGAAATAAGTAAAGTACTTTTACAACCTTTTCTGTAGGAAATAGAAACAACATTGTAACTTCAAATGAAGCAAGTGATTGGGAAAAGCCAACATGGCTTCACTAAGGGCAGCTCGTGCTTGACAAACCTGGTGGCCTTCTATGACAAAGTGACTTGCCTGGTTGATGTGGGGTGAGCAGTGGACATTGTCTACCTGGACCTCTCCAAGGCCTTTGATACGGTCCCCCACAGTCTCCTCCTGGAGAAATTAATGCGTTATAGCCTAGACCAGAAGTCTGTGCAGTGCGTAGGGAACTGGCTGACAGGCCACACCCAAAGGGTGGTGGTAAATAGCTCTTTTTCCAAGTGGCAACCTGTCACTAGTGGAGTCCCCCAGGGATCGATATTGGGCCCAATGTTATTCAACATTGTTATAAGTGATCTGGATGACGGCATCAAGTGTAGCCTGATGAAGTTTGTGGATGACATCAAGTTGAGTGGGGAAGTAGACGCTCCAGAAGGGAGAGCTGCTCTGCAGGGAGATCTGGATAGGCTGGAGGAGTGGGCCAGCAAGAACCTTATGAAGTTCAACAAGGAGAAGTGTAAGATCATGCATCTGGGAAAACATAATCCGGGAGTCCAGTACAGACTGGGATCCACCTGGCTGGAGAGCAGCTCTGTGGAAAGGGACCTGGGGGTCCTGGTGGGCAGGAAGCTCAGCATGAGTGAACGGAGTGCTGCTGCAGCCAAGAAGGCCACAGGATGCTGGGTTGCACCAAAAAGGGCATCACCAGCAGAGAGAAAGAAGTCATTATCCCACTCTACTCAGTGCTTGTCAGGCCACACCTGCAGTACTGTGTACAGTTCTGGTCCCCGCTGTACAAAAAGGATGTGGACAGGCTGGAAGGGGTCCAGAGAAGGGCCATCAAGATGATCAAATGACTGGGAAGCTGCCATACAAGGATAGGCTGGGAGAACTGGGTTTGTTCAGCCTTGAGAAAAGGAGGCTCAGAGAGGATCTCATCACCATGTACCAGTACTTAAGAGGTATCTACAAAGAAGATGGAGACTCCCTTTTTACACAGAGTCACATGGAGACAGTAAGGGGGAATGGACACAAATTGCTCTTGGGGAGATTCCGTTTGGACACCAGAGGGGAATTTTTCACATTATTCCAGTGGTTGACTGTCCTCAATCTCCCCAGGGAAGTGGTTGACTCGGCCACGTTGGACACCTGCAAGAGTTGCCTGGACAGGGTGCTGGGCCATCTTGTTTAGACTGTGCTCTTCCTAGAAAGGTTGGACTAGATGATCCCTGAGGTCCCTTCCAGCCTGAGATTCTGTGATTCTGTGATTCTTATTTGAGGATGTTATAATTTTCATTTAGTTGAGTAAGACAATATGTTAACAAGATTGGTTTTGAGATTCTAAAACTGCAACTATAGTGTCATTAAAAAAAATATAGAGTATTTGGGGACAAATGTGTAACAGCCAGCATTAATATTTCAAAGTAATTCCAGAAAAAAAAATTATTTTAAATAGGCTGGAAATTTTTAATAGGAGGGTAATTTTTTTCTCCTTGGGCCAATTAACCTCCTGTGAATAAATAGTAAAACTTCCATTAGCCTGATGAAGACGGATTTAGATGAGTGGAAAGAAAACATTTCCTTCTCTTTTTGAATAGCAATAAGTGCTGTGCCAAAAACTAGTGGCTTGTTAAACAATATTGTGGCCAGCTAAGCCCACAGTCACAATTTTATTAGCAAGATCACCTTTTGAAATTTTCATCCTCTCTTTATTTGTAAAAGAAACTGAATTTTCTTGAAATGGAGGTGGTGGTCAACATGTGTGAAAACATCTGCGACCCCCACCTTCCTTGCATGCCCTGTATGTGTAGGTACCCTATGGAAAGTTAGGGTGCAGGTCCCACTTCAGTGCACTGTAAGCACTTGCCTCCCACTCATGGCTGACTGAGAAACTACACCACTGTAGTGCTTCCTCGTTTGCACTGCCTTTACACCCTCCCTCTGATTTTTGGTGTCAGTGGTCTTGACTTCAGTTTGCTCCACAGGCTGTGTCGCCATGGTTTGGTAGGGGCACTCAAGGACCACTTCCCAGGAGCGCAGATGTTGGCATCAGGTGGAGGGAAAGGAAGAATTTTATTTTAGAAGTGTGAACTCTTCCTACTCAGTGAATTTAGGCATAAAGAAATTATATATACACATGCATACATACATATGTACATAGCATATGTATATACATACACAGAGAGAGAATGCACATATATTATTATGCTTAAAAGAAGAAAAAAGAGAGCAGGGTTTTTTTTCCCCCCATGTTTGATATTCTAGAATTATTTTTAATAGAATGGATTTGATTGTGCAAAGGTCTTGTATCTCTGGGGAAGGCTGGACATAGTGTCTGCTACCCTGAGGAGCATTGCCAGGTGGCGCAGTTTTGCAAGGTCCTTGTTTCTAGCAAGGTTTCTAGTTTTGTTTTGGTTTACGTGATTTCCTGGCTGTGTATCTTGAATAGCTTCTGGGGAGAAAAGTTGTGAATGGCTGCAACACTTTTTTTACTTTGATCTTGGAGTTGGCTATTGAGCCTCTCTGTTTCAGGAGAGGAGTTACTGCATAAGCAAGTGATTTAAAGACAAGACTTGTGGTACAGTCAGTGCAGGACTATGGTGACATCCAAACAGGAGGCTTATGTCAGAAGGTCTCAGAGTATTAGTTATTTGAAAGCGTAAGCAGTTCATAACTAGTGTCCCTCCATGTGTGTTTAGTATGCTTATGCACAGAGGGATGGAATTAATACTCTAATTATGTTCCGTGTTCTGTAAGACAAAATTTGGTTTTCTCTGCTGCTCAGCCACTGTTATATTCCCTTCTGCTCACTGCTTACTCCCTCTGTAAGGCTGACCCCATGGTAGAAATACGTTTGTGTTACATTAGCTCTTTGTAGACCCATTCACCACTAGTAGTAGTACTTTGCTATAATGTCAGATAGCCGATTAACTGTTTAAAAAAGTAGGTTTTCAGTTTTAGTCAATCTTTCATTATGGTACAAAATAAATCCAGGTAGCTTTTAATTAAAAATTTAGAGATATGTTAGTGAAGCTATCCTGGACCGGTAGGAATTTTGGCTGAGTTGAGTGCAAACGGCCTGGTAAAAAGTTTAAAGTATGTGAGCTTGTAGAAGGAAGGGTAGGTATGGCATGTTAGCAGCGTGTAGACACTGGGAAGGAATGATTGAGGTAAGCAAGCTGCGTGTGGGTATTGAGCCTGTGGGGCTGCTGGGTTGGTTAGTTTTACACTTCGGGCGAAGTATAAGAAAACATGTCTTGGTTTCAGCAGCATGGGTCTCTGCTTCAGGGCCATCTTCTGCAAGGAGATGTTCTTACTCTCTCAAATGCAATGACTGCACAGACTGTCCTGCTGACTTCATTGTGGCTGCAGTTTTCAGGGAGAAAGTGTTTTACTGTTGTTTATTTTGACATAGGTAGGTGCAACCCCTAATTAGGTTTGTGAGGGTCTGCAGCATATTCATCGTGTAGCCCTGGGGATGTATGGTCCATTGGACAGCTCCAACAAAAGAGGGACATGGCTAGATGAAAAATGCGCTTGATTCATTACCTCAGTGCACATCTGTTTGGGAAGAACAAGTTATTTTAAAATAGAAATGAAGTACCTAGTGGCTGCTCTTAAGGATTTCTGTTCTGTGGAGGCTTGATGCTTCTGATAAGCAATTCATATTACTATGTAGCTGTTTTTCCTGAACATATGATAAATTATAGTTTTCTAAAGTTTTCACATCTGTTAGTGAACTGACCTGCATGCTTTTGCCTCACTTTATTTATTGAGTGTATGGGTATATATAGAGAGAAGTATGAGTGTTACTATTGAACGTAAAAGCAATTAACTCCTCAGCTTCATTTTAAATGAATCAAAACATATTTGCTTATCCCTTTTCACAGATGGGCCACTAAATTGCTAATTAATAGGGAATATGTCTACAGACAGATCCTTCAGAGGAGCTGATGTTACATAAAAACAGGTTTAAAAACACTGGGTCTGTGGAAAGACATGTATATTTCATTTTTAATACTTGGGGAAAAAAGAAAAAGCTATTTCAATTTTTAGTTTCTTTTCCGTGGAGACATATACCTTGAAATAACAGTTCTCATATATTTTGTTCAGTGAAGCCGTCAGGTTGGGTTCCATGTTGTTTATTTTTTGTAAGCAATAGCAGAAACTTAACGCCTTTCATTTGCAGTTTTTATATCTGGGCACTGTGTCAGCAATCCCCTTGCTGTGCAGGTGGAGTAGGGATGAGCAGTTCTAAAAATGCTTTGCATTTTCCACTTTTAACATACCATAATACGGATGGATTCTTGCCTATCTGGATTTTGAGCAACTGAGCAAAATCTATCTTCAGGAGCCTTTTGTTAGTGTTCTCAGTTGCACTGAAAGATCCCAAGCTTTTGGTGCCTGTTCACACTAAATTCTCTCTGTTAAGTAGGAACTTCCTGGAACTACAGGGCTTGACTCATGCAAAGTATGAAGTTCACTGAGGAA